>NC_090276.1:12228750-12897500 GCF_040414725.1 Anabrus simplex
TTTTTCCTCTCCCAGAACCTCTTCATCCTTTCCCTTCTAATCTTCCTTTCTTTCAGATATGACCAGTTTGCGTCTACATTTTGGTGGTTTCTCCTGGAATGTTTTGATATTGTACGCTCGACTTCTAAATTCTTTTCTGTTGTGAATCATATCCATTGTAAGTCCACTTTCTATTGCATCTCTTTTACCTCTTCTACCCACTTCGTCAAAGCTTTCAGTCCAGTGATGTACTTGAATATTTTCTTAGTTACCTAGGCGTTTCTCATCCATTCTTTCTAAATGCCCATAGAATTTTGGCATTCGCTTTCGCATGGTGACAGTGATTTTTTCGGTGTATTTGTAGAGATCTTAATTTATTTCTATTCCTCCACTCCCCATCAGCATTTGTCTGCGGTCCTAAAATTTTCCTTAAGATTCTCTTCTCCTTTCTTTTTTGAGATCTTGAAGCTCACCCTTGTTATTCATTGTCAGGCTCTCTGAAGCGTAGAGACCCTCAGCTTTACCACTCTGCTGTAGTGTCTAATTATCGCTTTCGTTTTTTATAATTTATTTCTGTGATCTCTTTGGCATGTCTTAATCTAGTTTTAAAGTTGCCTTATTTGAATATTTTCTCTGACACGTTCTAGTCAGATGTTACTGTTGCCACTGAATTTGTTTATGCACCAGTTGGTCGTCTTAAGTTTAATAAAACCTTATAAAAGGTGATTACATGTTCCTTTACTTCATACTGTTAGGACCAGCTTGGTGGGTCCTTGGTAAGCATAAAGGACGGATCTCATCTCCAAGCTACTCCGGTATCGTTTCACGTCTTTTTATTGTATTTTTCACCCGGTGAACTTGACACGATACTGTCAAATGATAACTGAAAATCCTTGAGGACGAGTTTCCATGTAAATTACTAATTCCCTTGTTCCTACTTTAAAATTTCATACTTCTAGAAACATCATCTCTAATAGTATTTTTGTTTATGAAACAAATGCATGATATATACTAAGCATTATTGCCAAATAGTCCAATTGTAGAAATTTATGATATGGGGACAATGTAATTTATGTCAATTTTATTACTTTTCAGATCAAATGTGAGAAAAATACCACATAGATCCACTTAGAAATACTGTGATGCATCTGATACGAGTACAGAAATCTGTATCAACGCAGCATTTCTGCCAGTTGACTTTGTGCAGCGACCAACAACCATTTTCTTCAGACCTATGCACTGCACTGTTGGGAGCTAATATGCCCCTCCATAAACCGGAGCACCTTCAAATTTCAACAAGCTGCCGGGAGCAATCACCAAGTTGGAGAAGAGTGACATGAGTCGTTTAGGATTCTGGAAGAAGTCGGGGGAAGTTTTGTCCGAACCTCTGCGAAGGCAGCCACTGTCAGCGAAATAAAACCAGATGAAGTGACTTCACTGAAGTTTTGTCCAATCACTTATGTGATGTTGAGAGATCTTTCTCTCAGTATAAAAACATTATGCATGAGAGGAGAATAAAATTGTTACAGGAAAACATTGAAACATTGCCTGTAAATTCCTTTTATAGTAATTGGGCGTGTTATTAAATTATAGTTATTTTTTCATACCTATTTTGTTGCCTATTTTACACGTTAGTGCCTATTTACATGCCTATTTTGGCTAATTTAAGAGCCTATATGGCTGCCTATTTTAACTGTTTTAGTGCCTATAATTCTCGTCTCTAGGTATTATATACAATTACATTATTTTCAGAGATAAAAATATATATGATAGACCAGATAGTGTTTTTAACGTGGAGTGCAGGCTAACAACCAAACTGGTTCTGTGATAACGAAAAAGTTCCAAATCTGTTCTTGTACTAAAATCAGGAGAGGAAGGCGAAAATGTAACTGTTCTGGCTTGTTTTAATGCTTCAGGCCAATTTATGCTTCATGTTTTGATTTGTAAGGGTGTTCTAATGTTCAGTTATGTTAAAGTTGAAGGAATTAGCTTAAATTTTATTTTGCTCTTGATTATTTTACTTGCGGCATCTCTCCCAAACAAAGTCAGCATCCATACCGGGCTCCAGGCAGAGAAGCCGCTGATGCAACAATTGTTTTGTTCTTTCCTTTCTCTCATTTATTTTCAACTACCAATGTTTTGCTCATCTCTGGTCTAATGTACATATCTTCAAATCATGCTCTATCAATTTGCAACAATTTTTAAAATAAATCTACGGATATGTAACAAAAATCTAAGAAGTGCGGCAACTCTACCGGAATTAGCATACCATCTGTGACAGGAAATAACACACACCAACTCTATGCTGACGATCTTCAAATATATCGACACTGCAAAACAAGATATTAACAATGACCTCCGACGACTCAGTATACATGAACAACGAAATTTTCTTATACTAAACTCCACAAAATCTAAGGCAATCATAATTGGATCACGAAAATGTCAAGCATGTCGCAATCCCGCCTATCCTACCGAATGGTAACATTCTTCCCTACAGTAAAACGGTTAAAATATCGGCGTATATGTATGAAACACTTAATTGGTTTGGTCACACGAAAGAAATACGTAAAAAGATATTTGGAGTGCTTCACCCTCTTAAACGACAAAGGGATGTATTTCCATTTGAGCTAAAAGCCAAACTAATACAGACACTCATTCTCCCTATTCTTGATTATTGAGACGTTGTTTTAGTTGACATGACGAAAGAAGAAACACTTAAACTTCAACGGGCACTGAGTTCCTGCCTGCGATTTATTTACAAAATCGGGTACGATGTTCATATCACCCCCTACTATCAGGCTGTCTCATGGTTGAAGCCTGATAAACGTCGGCAGCTACGAGTGTTCGCTGAAAGTCAGCCGCTGTATATTTATTCTAAATTCACCTTTTAGCGTCATTTCACAACTTAAATACACGTTCTAGATCCTTTCTTTCTATTCCACTGCACTGCACAAATAAAATTAATAGATCATTTGCGGTGACGGGCGCCAGATTATGGAATTCCCTGCCACCTTAGGTCAGAGAAACTAGCGCTTTAGCAAGATTTAAGGTCACGTGCCGAGACTACCTCTGAATGGTTGAAGTATGTAGACCAAAATAATGATAGACCTGATAGTAGTAATATCACTGAACATAACACAAAAGTCATAAACAACACTACTAGTAGAATTGACATAATGTATAATTCCTTTATTGACCAGCTACCGCTTGGTACACAAAAATAGAAAGCACAAAGTCATCGAACACAAAGAACTGGTAGCTTGCCATGGATATCTTCTGAACTTCTCAGCCTTATTAAGCGACGTGACATTTTACATGCAAAAATTAAAAATCCCACCCTAAAGAATAACATCAATCTCAATCAGGAATATCGCAGGTGTAGAGACAATGTGACAAATCTAAAAAGGAGCTTAAAAACAAATATTACTCTGAAAAATTTAGAATTCATAACAAGAACCCAAAGGAAACGTGGAAAATAATCAATGAAATCATACATAACAGTAAAACAACAAAAGGCGATAATTGTACATCTCTAGAAATAGATAACAAGATAATTACAGACAGTCAGGAAATATGTGAATCATTAAATTTATATTTTACAAATATTGCTAAAACCCTGGCTTCAGCAATCCCTCCCCAGAGCACTGAAACACTTGCAGTTCCTAGTTACTTGAACTCATTTTACCTATATCCAACTGATGAAACAGAAGTAAGATCTATAATATCAAATCTAAAAATCAAGAGTAGCTGTGGGCAGGATGGTATAACTGCCAACTTTCTAAAAGAATTCCAGGATTCTTTAAGTGGGATGCTAACAGATATCATTAACGAATCCTTGGCATCTGGTACATTACCTAGTGAGCTACAAGTAGCTAAAGTAGTTCCTGTCTTCAAGGGTGGGGACGGGAGGAATCCTAGTAACTATAGGCCTATCTGTATTCTTTCCATAATCTCCAAAATATTAGAAACTATTGTTAAAAAAGACTTCTCATTTTTTTAAACAAAAATACTTTCTTTTACAATGCACAATATGGCTTTCGTGAGAACTCTAACACTGAAATAGCAACCGTAGATCTCATAAATATGCTGCAAGAGTCAATAGATTTTAATAGTTTTGCTGGTGGGTTGTTTATAGATCTAAAGAAGGCCTTTGATACAGTGGACCATGAAAGACTGTTAGCTAAATTAGAGAGAGCAGGAGTTCGTGGTGTTGCATTGAAGTGGTTTGATAATTATCTGTCCGATAGAAAACAGTATGTAGTGCTGAATAACTGTAGGAGCTCAGCAATTAGGGTAACCCATGGCGTTCCACAGGGGTCAGTATTAGGGCCGATTCTCTTCCTAGTCTACATCAATGATATTGCAACTTGCCGCTTGAAAGGACGTATCACACTGTATGCCGACGACACAAACTTGTTCTATACTGGTAGTAATATAGACTCCATTGTTAAGGATATGCAGGAAGACCTCAATACTCTGTGCTTTTGGTTTCAAGCAAATAAATTAACTATTAATGTGCAAAAGACTAATTATATGATAATGACAAGACAAGGTCAGAATGAAATCCCACACAGTAAAATATATATGCAGAATACTGAAATAAAACTAGTTAGAACTGTCAAATATCTTGGGTTGGTGATTGATAGGAACTTGAACTGGACAGACCATGTTGAATACATTACTAAAAAGATCACACCTGTTGCATGAATTTTAAAGAAACTTAGTTATCTTATCCCACAACATCTTCTAAAACACATCTACTACTCTTTAATTCATAGTCACCTACAATATTTGAATGTAATCTGGATGCGCTGTAAGAAGTCCGACTTGAATGAGCTAATGGTAGTACAAAATAGAGCTGTTAGAAATATACTTAATCTTCCCTACTTAACACCAATAAAATATCTATACCTAAGTGCTAAAATACCACCCCTAAGCATGAGTGCAGAATTCAATACAGCTGTACTCATGTATAAAATAAAACATAAATTTATACAACACAACACTACATATACTCTGAATTCTGACAACCATCCATATAGTACTAGGCATGCAAATGACTTTGCCTTATACAATGTTTGCTCTTATAAATATGGTATAAACAGCTTGAAGTTCTCTGCGATCCAGTTATTTAATAACATCCCTGTGGAGATAAAAACAGCACCAACTTTGGCAAAATTCAAACAAAGAGTCAAGCATTATTTTTGGGAAAGGTACAGTGCTGTTTAAATCAAAATATCAGATGTCATTTAAGGCATTCTCCCAAACAATCTTGCAAACTGTCCGGAACTATTCTTGTACCTCTACAGCTTTTATGTTATGTAAATGTAAATACTCTGTAATCTGTTCTTGTACCTCTGCAACTCTGTGTTATGTATATATACTGTAAATACTCTGTAATCAATTCCTGTACGTCTGCAACTTTTGTGTTATGTAATTGTAAATAATCTGAAATCTATTCTTGTACTTCAGCAACTCTTATGTAAATGAAAATACTCCATAATCCATTCTTGTACCTTTGCAACTTTAAATACAGTCAGAAATAATTCTCTGTAATCCTCATATTGATGATGCACATATTTTATATATTGTATGTGTTTATATGTTCAACCATTTACTAATTATCTTTTATACACAAACTATATTTTGATGTGTAAGTGCCCGCCAGTATGTAATGTCCTGTACAATTCCTATGTATGAGCCTGCAGGCTCGTTGGAATTAATTGAAATAAATGAATGAATGAATGAATGATTGTGCGCGTGCCTAAGGATTAGTCATCCTTAAGAGTTTTTATTATTAATTAGTTTTAATATTAATTTAGTGAGTAATTTATTTATTTTTTAAAAAAATGCTATTAATATATGTAGTTTTAACTATTTTACGTATCTCAGTATTTTATTTCAGATTTTGATTAGTATGGGGTTAATTATAAGAGAGGGCCTCGAGCCCTAACTTCGCCAGTGAAAAAAGGCACTAATAAATAAATAAAGAAATAAAGAATGTAAGGGTTATGGGTATAGATATTTTGTTAGTTGGTAAAGAAAAAAAAGCACGTCACAACATATGCTAGGGAGGGTTTACCTTGTCCTATCAGTTTCTCTAGCGGATAGGGCCGCGGAGCTATGAGCTTGCATCCGGGAGATAGTGGATTCGAACCCTTCTGTCGGCAGCATTGAACATGGTTTCCCATTTTTACATGAACCAAATGCTGCGACTGCAGCTTAATTAATGCCACGACCGCTTCCTTCTCACTCCTAGGCATTTCCTATCCCACCGTCACCAAAAGGCCTATCTGTATCGGTGTGACGTAAAGCAAATTTGTTTCCCTCGCAATCCTGGGATGCAGAATATAGTAGTATAAGGTTACAGTTTTGTGACGCTAAAATTCGTGTGTATAATTTTTATTAACGCGCCAGAAACCATTTTAGCACCGCTTTAAAGGTCACAGACCCAAGTCGGGAGTTGAACCTGCGAACTCGGACAGCGACGCAACTAACTGAGTCACATGAAAAGGAGGCGTTTGTGATTGTTGTTATAAATAGATTCAGTTGGTATGTTTACAAAGGTTTTATGAGGAGAATTTATTACGGCGTACGTTTTCCAACTGTCCTAATTGCCCGAGGCAGGACAGAAGAACTAGCTGGAAGCTAAAGAGCCTTGCAGGGGTGTCGCTTCTTTCTCTGTTCACTTTTCCAAACCAAAATCCATGGCGTAACAGCCCCGAGGGACCATCGCCTACCAAGCGACCGCTCTTCAGCCCGAAGTCCTGTAAATTACGAGGTGTCCTGTGGTCAGCACGACGAATCCTCTCCGCTGTTAGTCTTGGCTATCTAGACCGGGCCCGCCATCTCACCGCCAGATAGCCCCTCAATTATAAGCACGTGGGCGGAGTGTACCTCGAACCAGCCCTCAGATCCAGGTAAAAACCCCTCACCTGGTTGGGAATCGAACCCGGGGCCTCCGGTAAGAGGCAGGCACGCTACCCCTACACCGCGGGGCCGGCTGGTTACTTTTAGTCTCCTTATTTTAGAATTTGAGTTAAGGCATCCTGCACTCGATGCCCGGCACTGACAGAGTTAAGAAAGGCATGGGATCGGGAAGATACAACCTTGTTTGTGGGTGCAGTAGAGTTGGCCATGTCTCCCGTAATCGAAATATCTACGACCTGGCAGGTAGTCACCTTCACGGGGCGTAGTATTAAAGTGGCTCCTTTTATTAAGAAGACAAATTAAATGATGATTCTACTTCCTCACCAACGAAGAACTACATTATCAATTTTACGAACAGTTCCAATAATACAGCCGGTTTAGAATACAGAAGCTATGATTTCGATTGTTGGATATGACTTCATGGTAACACTCAAAACCATCAATATCTACAGAAGATCCGTCACCGCACTCGGTAGGACCGACTTTATATTTATATCCACCGGGCGAGTTGGCCGTGCGGTTAAGGGCGCACAATTGTGAGGTTGCATCCGGGAGATAGTGAGTTCGAACCCCACTGTCGGCAGCCCTAAATCTGGTTTTCCGCATCCCCTTTTCACACCAGGCAAATGCTGGGGCTGTACCTTAATTAAGGCCATGGCTGCTTCTTTCCCACTCCTAGCCCTTTCGTTTCCCATCGTCGCCATAAGACCTACGGTGCAACGTAAAGCATATATTAAATAAAAAATAAAACATCTTTTCACAACCCCTTCCAAGGAAAAGTTGTATCAACGCTACTGGCCTCGACTTATACCCCATCCACTGAAATTATTTTGTTGGTACGCTACTGCATCCACTCACCATTTAATTTACAGGGTAAGCCCGAAGAATGGTTGGATACTCAAAACACCATCATAAATCATGCGGTATTATTTATTTATTCTTGTCAGTAGCACAATATGCGGTTATAGCTCAAAAGTACTAAAGAAAGATAAGAGACGGTATCTCGTGTTTTAAGTAGAATCCGAATCTAGAACGTGTCTTCCCATTTTAAAATGTTTCATGCATCGACTGCGATTAAAGCCTCGGCCGTCTTGATGAGAAGATAGAATCATAGGAACTGAGTTATCACGACCGCTAATTACAAAACAATTACCCAAAATTTTGATGGTGCCATTTGAGTTTCCAATTAGTCCCCGGCCATTTGATAAAATATATAGGCCTACCTATAGAACTTAGGTGCGCATCCGCAATCTATCTTGCTACTGTTAGAATAAAAAAAACTTTTTCATAACTTACCAAGGATGCACATAGTTTCGCCCTTAATGGCAAAACAGTCCATCTTCAAAAAATTACTTATACGGCACAAAATGAGGAACTAACGTGCAGCTCACAATGCTGTCACAGTCTTTCCAACGCTGCAACTTAAACACAGAACATCTTTCAACCACGGTACAACCCGCGAAGTTCCCTAGGGCATTGATGTTTCCTGAAACCGATGAGCAAAAGCTGACAGGATGTTGTAAGCTTGCAACTGTTTCTGGCTATGACTCACGTTATCTCGGTGGTCACATTCCGTCCCCGTACTGAGTAATCCCTTGCTAATTGCCCTTTTCCTCGTCGTTTGGCATTTGTCAGTACACTGTTACATTCCCAATACTGAGGCCTCTACAGGGAAATACCTCCGCGCATCACAATCCTAAGTGTTTTCCTTTCATTCAAGCAGATGGAAAATTATGTATGGCGCTATAGAGCCCTGCTAGTAGATTATTTGTCTCTACGTTAATTTATCGTTTCGGCGTAAGTTTTTAAGTTGTTCGTACCGTACGTAAAACAACGACTGATCCTCTCTCTAGCTTCAGGAAAATAGAGAGGCAGCCCCCCTGAGCCCCCTCCTTGGCTACGCCAGTGACTGGCGGAACAGGTAATACACTCCCATCTTAAAGAACGTGTGCAAACACTGGGACCTACGTATTTTGAGCACCGTGTTCACTTCTATCAATGGATTATCCACCACAGTGCTGTGTACTGAACTTTGTACAGCGTATATTGTTCACGGATGAGGCTTCATTCACCTGTGATAGTATGTTCAACAGCCGCAACAGCCATGTCTGGAGTGAGGACGATTCTCACGCCACCCACATCAATAGCCTCCAGCAACAATTCTCTGTCAACGTATGGGCGGGCATTGTCCAAGATCACCTCATAGAACCCTTTTTTGCCTCTGGTCCACGTTACCTGGTGTTACTGTGATATGTGCTGCCACAGTTCCTGGAAAATGTACACCTTGTCCGCGAAAGGATATGGTTTCAAAACGACGGTGCACCAGCTCACTTCGATGTTAATGCCCGGGATCACCAGAACAACACGTACCCTCATCGTTGGATTGGAATAGGAGGTCCTGTCACATGGCCAGAGCGATCGCCGGATCTCTCACCTCTGGACTGTTACGTGAATTCGTTGGTGTATGAAACCCACGTAGAAACGGATGAAGATCTGGTTGCTAGGGTTCAAGATGCCTGTCTCCTGGCGCACTCGTGATCACAAGAATTCCGGGTAGAAAGGAAAACTGGTAACGTTTGGGCGTAAATTTCGGCCAACCCCAAGGATGAAGGGGAAGTAAGCGAGGCAACGCCACGTGTGTTCGTCTTCCAGGAGGTGTGACCTGTCACGTTACGCACTCAGAGGTCACTCCCAACACCATTTTTTCAGGAACTGATTAAGGATGTTTCTATGGTTAAACATTCAAGATATACTGGATTCTCCTAATCGAAGAAAACAATTAATTAACTGAAATTTAATTGTGAAGAAATGTGCACGATGAAATTCTGCCTCATTACGTACGGCATTTAAGCGTTTTATCAACGCTGACAATAACTCCATAGGAACTGTTTTCCAAACACCCTTGCGTCTCTGATGATCATAATTAGTTAATACCAGGTTATTTTACCTTGGTTGTTGAGGATAAAATATTATTATTAGTACTGTATTATTATTACACTCTGTGGGAAACGAACTCAGCAGTTATTTAACATTCAACAGCTTTATAAAGGTAGAAAAAATTGTCATAATGATAAGAAATATTTTTATACTACATGATAGTTCGTGGAAAGGAAAGAAAGAAAAGGAAAATGCCACTTAGCACGTTTTCCCCTGTGAAGAAATTATGCACCTGTAACGTATTTTCGGCAATATAAAATAGCACATAGTACCTCGACCGATTCGAATACTGATCACGATCAGCCTCACATGAATGCGGATATCTCATTTAATTCAGATTTCCAAACTGCTAAAACAATGGAGTTGCATATAGACGTTAAAATGCTTCGGTAGCCGGGAAGTGTTATAGGTTTTAAATGCTTTTACTCTACACTCTTACTAGAACACACCGTTTGGTTTTAGATAAGATACCAGGAAGAGGATACGGAGGGCTTTAAAACTTGCAGAATATCGGGACTACTTGGTGAAGGCAACTAGAAGGCAAGACAGCTGTTTTATAAGCCAGAAATGAACATCCTTTCCTATTAAGAAAGTAATGAAAACCATTCAGTTTCCGCTTTTCCCTGATTAGTTTCTTCCTGTCGTTTGAATGACAAGAAAATTATTATTTTTGTTTTATTTTATTTTTCTGTTTTTAAGACTATATTCTACTTTGCATTTTGTTCAAATACAATTATTTTCGTGTGCAGAAAGCATTTTATTATTTACTTTTTTTCTTACAAAATACACTCCTTTGTTTCTTTAAGACATTTTACTCTGTTATGAGAATATCTTCTTTTTATTTACTATAACTTACCTAGCATCATTCTTTTTCTGGATTGTGAATAATATTCTTCATTTACATGTCTTTTAAATGTAAGCATTGTCTCGTCTTTCACTTTTATATTTCATTTTATCCCATTTAATCTCTATCTTATTTCCCATAATTATATTAAGAAACACGAATTGTATAATATTTTAGTAAAAGGGTACCCCCTGAGTCTTTAAATGAAACAGTTACCTTCTTTCATCTTAATTTCTTGCGTTAAAATCTGATATCCGTGCCTATTTTAGTGCAAAGTATATCAAATCATATTTTGACAGTGGTTGCAAAATAGTAGTTGTATTGAACAAGGATCTATATTGACGAAAATAAGGCTCATTCTTTCTTACAATGGTTGAGCGCGATGCCATTTGATAATGAAGTCATGGTCTAGACCGCTAACAGCTACCAGACTTCGCACACAAGAATTACAAAGAAACTGGACGAGCTGACTGTCGTAGTGAAAGGACGTACGTGCCTCTCTCTGCGCTTTCTCTCTCCTTGCCAGGCGCTCTGTACTTTTCAAGTATCAGCCAGGCACTTGTACTTATTAGTATATCTTCGAAGGAGCATTGCCTGAGCTGTAGCACTTTTCAGTGCTCGCTCTTTCTTCTGTTTCAGGATTTCTTACAGGAGGACCAGGAAGGAGAAACTATCAGTTCCAGCGAGACCGGCCGACTACAACCACAAGGGAGCGGTGGCGAAACTACAAACGGTGCTCAGGTTGTTGGACGCCCCCGATTTTCGACGCCCGTCGCTGGTGGTGTACAACCGGTGGAGGAAGAACACCTACCGGGGAACGAGCGACATAATCGATCTCCTTAGTGTGATCGCTGAGTTCCTGGGAGAGAAGATCACCGAGATCATCGGCGACGTGATCCCTTCATCCACCCTGAGGACGCACGCCGCTTCGAGATCTACGCGGAGCTGGTGTCCCAACTGTACCAGGTCGCCTGGCTACCAGGACTCAGAGAGAAGCTGGACGCCTGGGGCAGCCACGAGGATGCAGCCACCCAGACGGAGCCGAGGACCGAGGACGACGACAGCGGCGCTTCCAAGCGGTGAGACCCCTGTTGGACCGCTGTGCTCTTCGAAGTACACCCCGACCAACTAGGCCGCCAACGAGGATCGTCGACCACCTACCAAGGCGAAGTGGTCGCAGACGCAGGCCTACCAGGAATCAAGGAAAGCGCCCCTGACGGCGGAAAGCAGCACAATTGTAGAGGAGGACGCCGCCTGGCGTTCAGAGGCTGCTACCCAGGCCCAGCCTGCCAGCGTGTCTGTCAAGCTGCACACATCGATGTGCGCCCCACAGGACAGGGAACACAGTCGGGTGTCAGCGCAGACCGACGCCACCACCGCCAGCCAGGGGTCACCAGGCCGGGAGGAGGGTCTTCCCCTGCCGAAAAGAGATCCCCGGGAAGAAGACGCCGACCCTGGATGAGGAGAAAGAAGACGCAGGCCCTCCAGGAGTGGGCCGACCAGCCGAAACCCACGACTGCTTCCAGGACAGCAGTAGACCGAGGAGCCAACCAGGAGAGGTCTCAGCGGGTAGCGGCAATCAGGTGAGACTGAAACGTCCTCATCAGCAGCTCTTGCAGTGTTTGTGCTGTTTGAGGTGGGACCACCGACAGGAGAGGTGTGGGGTCCTAGTGAGGTGCAACCGTTGTGGGGGTGATCAACACTACACTGCCTGTGTTCCGGGCCTTGGAGCGGGCAGAGAGGAAGGAGGCCGGGCGTCATGGCCCACCCTCATCCAGGAGGCCCCCACCCAGGCGGGCTTGGCCTCATTCTTCGGCATCGGAGACTGGTTACGGGGGACCCTAAGGAGGTGGCGTTGTGTGGCGGGCCTTGTGGTACTTGACGCATGGCTCCGCAACCGGCAAGGCCCGCGCTAGTCGCGGCAGTGCCCAGAGAGCCCTGACGACTGGAATGGCGAGACTACGGTCCATGGCTGGTGCATGATACCTCTTCTCAACTAACACAAACACCGGGACCTATCCAGAAACCACACACCGCATGTGCTATCAAAATTTGTCTTTTTTACATGTAGGCTTTTTCTCTTTTCTTCCTGTGTGGTTTTCCCCTGACCCTTCAATACACGCCTTACCACCAGCTTACCAACAAAAACTCTGGCCGTGGTAACGTGTTTGACATGGAGAAAGGCAGATAGTCCTTGTATCACTTCCCACTCTTCCCTGCTATCTCTTTCTTCTTCGAAATAATAGCATACCGGAGGCAATGTAGATTGAGTCGATTGCCATGCGGGGGGAGCGGGCTTCGAGCACCCCCCCAAAAACAAGAGAATGCACTGAGGTCCACGCGCTGCACTTCAAATCCACGGACTCCGGCAGCCCACCCCGCGCAGTGTCGTTCTCTTCTGACGTGGCCGCTTACTGGCCTACAGCACTGGTCTCATACAGCCCACCGCAGTCCACCGGGCTCAGTAAACTAACTTTCACTACTTCCCCGCAATAACGCGTGAGCCGTGAACAAGGAAATATTCACTGCACGTTACTATTCGGATCACTCACTATACGAATTCCCGTACGCTAATAACATATTTCAAAGAAGGCTAATCGCATTTTGGAATAAAACGATAGAGATCTCTCCTGCACTGTAATATTAATAATAATAATAATAATAATAATAATAATAATAATAATAATAATAATAGAACACAAACAGAAACTTGATTATAAACTAATATTTATCTGCAATATACATCAAGTTAGCTGAATATGAATCTAAATAACACTAAGCATATTCATAGGACCTCATTCGCGTTTAACTCAAAATAAAATGCATTATAATGTAAGCATCTGACACATTGTTCCATTTACAAACTTTGAAAGCAATGAGAAAAAACATCGCACGTATTTCTGAGAACAAGGCTTCGGAGACTGATATTGCAGCCCAGACTCGACTATTCCCCTCAACTTGCTGCTGTATGCCTGACAGGCGCGGGGACCTGCGGTAATAGGTATGCTAGGCTTCGGTCCGTCAGATCGTCACTACTATCAACCATGCGTTACTCATCGTATATACTTCCTCACCTCATCCTTCTGACTTAATTATATAGATAACAGAGTGCTGGTATTTCACTCCCGTTCACTTCTACATCCTTGTAGGAAGACACTGCAAGGCTGCTGTCATAGGAATAATATAGTCTTATTTTTATAGGTAGATCTGCTAAAATGAAATGCAGTCTTTCAGGTTTCGTGTTCTCTTTTGTTGGTTGGAATCGAATCCATGATTATGGGTTGGACACAAACACTGATCTCCTGAGGATGCCAATTAACCAGTGAACGATAGGTGCGACTGCTGTAAAATTAACATTTTTATTTAATAATAATAATAATAATAATAATAATAATAATAATAATAATGGTGCATGACATCTGTATAGGTTTGGTGGTGACCTAATGAGGATAAAATGAATGACGAAGACGTCATAAACACCCAGTACCCAAGCCAGGAGAATGAAGAGTATGAGGGGGTTGATTCTGAAAATTGAACCGGGGCCATCGGACCAAAGGCAAGTATTCTATCCATTTAGCCACAAAGCCGGACTTCTATCTGCTACACCTTAGGTTACCATCTTCACTGATCAGGTTTTGAGTATTGGCAGTGGCAGAGGCCAGGGCAGTAGCTTGTGAAGCAGCCTTGACAACACAGCAGGCTTCTCCATTGGCTGCAGCTCAAAACGCTTTTAAGGTTTGACGTTCACTAAACCAACTATCGAAAAGGAGTAACCCAAATCTAGTGGTAGCCAACGTCGTGATCCCAGCATACGCCTTTGCACATACTGTATATCAGTTGACTATATTTGTAAGTAGTACAGGAGATATTATAAGTAGAATTTTGTAAATAATATAAATTTATTAAGGATGAGCTGTGTGTTTAATATAAAATATTGTTAGCGTAAATTGTATAATATTGTATTCTAGGAAAATATTTCTTCTTCTCTTGTTAATTTAATATTTAGTGCTTAACAATAATGTACTTTAGTGTACCATTTGCCACCGAGGTAGACACCACATTTGCAAATAATGAGATTTTGATTTGATTTTGAAGCCCGCTGAACTGAAATTTCTCTCTGAAGCTGAGTTGATGCTTGCATGCATAATACTTTCTTAGCGATCTGGTGAAGTTTTGGATAGTCTGATGACCCGCGAAGATTAGAATGTTTCTCATCCACGTACGCCTCGTTCATCAGTCTGTTTTATCTAATTGGAAAAAGAAAACAATAAACACGTCGTCATGTAAGTCGGCTTCAAATTGCGTCGCATAAGGTAAAAGTATTACTCAAACAGTGGCTGCTAATATGGGAGAGAGTTGTAGCAATTGGTACATATTGTATCAACTCTTACGCTATGCTCACACATGAAATTTGAAGGCCTCACGGAAAGAACCGGGTAAGTCCATTTTTCTCGAAAATGAGATTATGGCGTTGCTTTACGTCCGTACGTATAACCTTAAATTACCCTGCACGTGTCTCCCGGGTGGTACTAAGTAAGAAACAAAATTGGCTGCTGGACCTTAAGCTCTGCTTAACGGATATTCCAGCTTCGACTATAATGACGGAAAATTATTCCAATCAAAACGGCTCTTTTCAGAGCCAAACAAAGGACATAGGGCCCGCTTTGAAGGTCCTACAACTGAATGTTGAGGGTATAAGCCGATGCAAAAGTTACTACCTCTTAAAACTGCTTAACGACACACATGTAGATGTTGTACTACTTCAAAAACACACTGCCAGAATGAGAACCAACTTCACTCCAGATGTAAACTACCAGGATTCAATCTTGTTGCAGCTACCTTCCATAAAACCTATGACATCTCTACGCACATTCGAAATAATATTGAGCAAGTAAAAATTCTTGATATCAGCTCTGATAACATTTTCACCACCAGGATTAAAGTTGCAGACTTGGAAATAGTAAACATTTACAAACCACCATCTCAACCTTGGTGTAATGAAGCCATCAAGAATGTAAATCATCCGGCAGCCATCATGGGAGATTTCAACAGTAGGAGTACTTCCTGGGGGTATGGAGATACTAATTCAGATGGTCTTGGTGTGTTAGAATGGTCTGAAACAGAAGATGTTTTCCTTGTGTACGGTGCAAAAGAGAGAGGCTCCTTTCACTCAGGAAGATGGAAGGAGGACACCAACCAAGACCTCTGTTTTGTTTCAAGAGACGAGCACGGAAGATCTTTACAATGCAGCAGGAAAGTACTGAACAATTTTCCACGAAGTCAGTATAGACCAATTCTTCTAAAAATTGGCATTGAAGTCCCAATAATAAGATCAACACCTGTACCTCGCTGGAATTTTGAAAGAGCACACTGGGAAGCGTTTACTAATGAGTTGGATCAAAATATCCAGTGTATTCCACCCAAACTGGACAACTATAAGCGATTTGTTAGTTTAACATACTCCATAGCAAAGAAACACATTCCCAGGGGATTTAGAAAAGAATATATCCCCGGATGGAATAGAATATGTGATGAGCTGTACAAAGAATACCAAATCAGCAACAGAACATAAGTTGCTGATGAACTATTGCAATGCCTAGATTCTGCCAGAAAAGATAAATGGAACTCAATGACAGCAAGCATGAATTTCCAACACTCAAGCAGAAAAGCATGGACTCTTCTTAGAAAACTTGGTAGTTGTACTCCCAAATATATTAATAAGAGATCAGAGGTATCTCCAGTACATGTAGCTAAAAGAATCATCAAACTGTCCAAAATACCAGAAAATGTCAATAAAGATTATTAAAACACTCAAGAAAGAGCTAAAAACTATGCTATCCTCGACTGAATCAACCCCCCCAGCTTTCAGGGGAAGTCACAACTGCAGAAATCTCAACAGCTCTAAAAGAAATAAAACCAGGCAAAGCAGCAGGAGTGGATGGGATATATCCAGAATTCCTGAAACATTGTGGACCTAGAAGTCTACACTGGTTACTTATGTTGTTTAATGACATCTTAAGAAATGGTAGGCTTCCATCTTTGCTTAAGAGAACTAAAATAGTTGCCATTCTAAAGCCCGGAAAAAGTGGAGATAGTCCTGAAGATTATAGACCAATAGCACTCTTAAGTATTTGCTACAAGTTAATGGAGAGAATGATTTACAACAGAATCTCAACCACAGCCTTCCAACGCATACCAACTGAACAAGCAGGATTCCGACCTAACCGAAGCTGCTGTGACCAGGTCTTGGCACTCACCAGCCACATTGAGAACGGACTTCAAGACAAGAAGAAGACAGTCGCTGTTTTTGTGGACTTGACATCAGCTTATGACACCGTATGGCGACAAGGGATGATTTTGAAATTCTTGAAGATCATTCCCTGTAAGAATCTTGCAACACTGCTGAACAACATGCTATGCAATAGAGCGATCGAAATACATTTAAATGGCAATATGAGTAAGCCCTATATACCAAACGATGGTTTACCCCAGGGATCAGTTCTTGCTCCTCTACTATTCAGCATTTATACTGCAGATCTTCCAGAAACTACTTCCAGGAAATACATATATGCAGATGACATAGCTCTGGCTGCCCAATCGAGTGACTTCAAAACAGCAGAAATTACACTCACAAAGGATCTCCATAACATGAACAAATATTTCAGTACTTGGCGACTCAAACCTACTTTTACAAAACTGAAGTAAGCTGCTTCCACCTAGACAACCAAAAAGCCAACTATGTACCTCAAGTCGAATTCAAAGGCCAAAAACTTAAGTATAACCCATATTCAAAGTATCTGGGCGTCACAATGGATCGGACACTTTCATATAAGCAACACCTCTCTAACACTGCAGCCAAGATAAAAACAAGGAACAACATATTACACAAGCTCAGTGGAACAGGATGGGGAGCAAACGCGACAGTACTACGAACATCAGCACTTGCCTTGATCTATCCAGTTGCAGAATACTGCTGCCCTGTGTGGCTTAACAGTGTATATACTTCAAAAGTTGATATACAACTGAATGATACCATGAGGACAATATCAGGCACCATCAATTCGACACTCCTAAAATGGTTACCCGTTTTATCCTACATCCATCCCCCTCACATACAAAGAGAACTGGCTCTAGTAAGAGAATGTCAGAAATGTCGCAGTAACCCTCAACTGCCCTTACATCAGGACTGCAATCCTCAGAAAGCGAAGAGATTAATGTCCAGAAACCCATCATAGAAGTTAGGCGAGAAGCTCCTGGAAACACATTTTGATGCTGATAAGATATGGCACGAAGAATGGACCTCTTCAAATCCTGATCACCTGGGTTTAATCCGCCATCCTTGTAGAGCTACTCCTGGTTTCAACTTACCGAGAAGGGAATGGACATCTCTAAACAGAATCAGAACAAACCATGGAAGGTATAAATTCTGGCTTCACAAAAGGGGAAAATCTGAAGACCCATTCTGCGACTGTGATAATGTGCCTCAGACCATCCAGCACGTTGTTATGGACTGCCCAAAAAGAAGATTCAATGGATCCGTTAAAGAATTACATAGTGCCTCTACAGAAGCAGTGGACTGGCTGAAAAGTCTGGACATTAAGTTTTGAATGCTGACTTGTAAATCACATACTTATTTAAGAAATGTGTATTTATATGTACTTATAATGTATCCTTGTTTTGCCATACGAAATAATAATAATAATAATAATAATAATAATAATAATAATAATAATAATAATAATAATAATAATAATAATAATGACTACAGATCTGTTGAAATTAATTTCAAATAAGGCGGCAAGTCTCCGAGATACAGAGGTTTATAATTTTAGTGGAAACGGGAAGAACATCCCAAGTCCTCCTCCTCACGGAAAGAACGGGGCAAGTCCAAGCGCGTTTTGTTCTACAGCAGCTTACAGCAGTTTGGTCAGTTGAGTTGTGAGCGCGCACGTCGTGGTTAAAGTTATTCTGTGTTGTTCTTTCTTATGATAGTGTTTACTGTTAAATTTGAGAGTAGTGTGGTTTGTGTGTGATCTCTAAAATGAGTGGATCTTCGGAAGATGAGGGTGAGAAGCCACCTGTTCAGCAAGCAGATAAAAAGAGAAAAGTTATGGTAGAATGAGTACAGTTTGTAGGGACCTGAGAGCAATGTCCCATGTGTTAGGCAGTGACTGCAAATGTTCTTTGTTTTAGTGTTTTAAAATCATCGAACCCCACGAAAGAGCAGAACTTATCAGGTACTTTAATTTGCTTTTTAACTGGAACGATCAATCTTCTTACTTAACCAGCTTAATTTCTGTGACATTAATTGCTCGTAGAAGGCCTAGGCATGATGATTCCAATGCAAGAGATTGCTCTTTCCGTTACATACTAAGAATCAAACGAAATGGCTCCATGAAGGAAATTCCTGCTTGTCAAAAGGCCTTCATTGCTTTGCATGGAATAACAAAGCGCAGATTGGCGACAATACAGTCGAGTATGAAGGAAACAGGAAAATCTCCTGAGGATAAAAGAGGCACACATGGTAATCGCCCATGGAAAATATCAAAAGAAAAGTAGGAAGCTGTTATAAACCACATAGGTTCATTTAAGGGAAGGAAGAACCACTATGGCAAGGGAAAGACAGAAAAAAATTACCTTCCAGAAGAACTATCAATTAAAAAATGCTATGAGTTATAAAGAAGCATACCCTGAACTTTTAGTTTCATATGAGTCCTTCAGAAAGGTATTTAACAGTAAATTTAACTTGTCATTTGGGTACTCACGTGCCGATAGCTGATCCTTTCCTTTCCTTTCCTTTTCCTGCCGCTTTTCCCACACCTGTGGGGTCGCGGGTGCGAACTGCGTCGCACATGTGGATTTGGCCCTGGTTTTACGGCCGGATGCCCTTCCTGACGCCAACCCTCTATGGAGGGATGTAAGCACCATTGCGTGTTTCTGTGGTGGTTGGTAGTGTAGTATGTTGTCTGAATATGATGAGGAGAGTGTTGGGACGGACATATACACCCAGTCCTCGAGTCAGAAGAATTAATCAGAAGCGATTAAAATCCCCGACCCGGCCGGGAATCGAACCCGAGACCCTCTGAACCGAAGGCCAGTACGCTGACCATTCAGCCAACGAGTCGGACGTACCGATACCTGATCAACATGTGATAAATTTCAAGCAGAATTAAAGACTTTGAATGCAAAACTTTCACAAAATGTCCCTTAACAAGAAAAACAAGAGATTACGGATACAATGAAATTACTTACTACGGAAAATCAGATTCACCAGGTAAGAGCTATTATGTTTTATACGAGAAAGCGAATAGCAAGGAAACAAAGTAAAAAGACAGCTGGAATGGAAGCAGTTTGCATGGACTATCAAAAGAACTTACCGCTGACTAACATCAGCACTAATTATGTCTATTACAAGCGTCAACTGTCTTTCTACAGTTTCAATATTTATCGACTGTCCGACCGTGATGCAGTACTTTATACCAAGACCGACTAAAATATATCAGACCTTAATGTTACTATCGATTGGGAGGAAAATGGCGACTTCGTGGGCGAGCGTTTGAGACATGTGGTTGGTTCATATCTGTGTTTACATTCTGCTAAAGAGTGTTATATTGATCGAGTTATTGAAGTATAAAGTATATGCTTGGTAAAATAGTAATCTATAACGGTTTATTAGTATGGTGTTTTGTTAGAAGTTTATATGATGGTATTTTTAATGTATAATAATGTTTATGATTGCCGTGCTGTAACATAACAAAAATGGGTCGTACCTGCTGCGTTCGTGGTTGTAGATTTAATTATACCGTTGCTGAAGCTTTTAACTTCCCTGAAGATAGATCTCTACAGGAGAAATGGGTAAGGAATATTCACCGGGAAAATTTGGAAGTCAAAGACCAAACTATCGTAGGCTATGTGTGTAACCAAAATTTGTGGTTAGGGAAGATCTCTTTTCAACCGATAATGGTGAGCCTATTCGTTTTTGTTTTCTCATTCAGTCGGAGTAATTTCATGTAAGTTGACGATAAGTATTAGTTTCTATGTAGAATATAAGTGTGTGAGTGTATTTATATGGGTTAGTGGTCACTAGGATCTGTAATTATACACAGTAATGTGAGAATATGTTTGTTTTGATCGTGTTGAGAACCGGATTTAAATTAAAAGAGAAGTGAATTACTAACATACATCGTGAAGTAGTGTGCATATGTCATCTGAGATTAGGGAAGACTACTTTTTTTTCTAATTTTAATTGGTGGACCTATTCGTATTCCTCGAAAAAGTAAATTTCGATAGATGATAATTGATATGGTGATGTTCCTTCAGTGTCTATGCGCTTCAAAGTGTCGTGTGATTTAGATGCAATTGTATTTTGAAAGAATCTGTGCTTACCTGCGGGAACATTTGGCTAGATCTTGGTGAATAACAAAACTTATAGTGTGGCAGATGGAGCAATCTGTACTCTGTTACACAGAAGAAATAGTGACTTGTAGGGATGATTGTGGTGGTGATTATTGTTTTAAGAGGAAGTAAAACTAGGCAACCATCCTCTATACAATATTAATCAGAGAGAAAGAATGGAAGGCGTCCGAAACTTCGAAAAATGAAGGTATCGGCCGAAGGAAGACAAGGGCCACGAAGGGCATGAAAATGAAAGACTCCCTAGGCCTCCATACGTAATACCGTCGGGGTCTGAAAAGAACAAGTGTTGACCAAGGGAGATCGGATAGGATAGATGAAAGTGAGGAGCCTGGCACAAGTAAGTGGAAGCAATGCCTGAACTCAGCTGAGGGCTCCGTGGTCGCTAACCCACGCTCCAAAGTTCAGAGCCCCTGGGACCCCTTTTAGTCGCCTCTTACGACAGGCAGGGGACACCGTGGGTGTTATTCTCCCACCCCCACCCACAGGGGGGACTTGCAGGGATTAGCTTCGTTTGTAACTGAGGGCTTTTACTGTACCAATACCTTCCGATTCATGCTATGGATATCTGTTATCAAGCAGTGTACACCAAATTTCAGCTCGTCCATGTATGTTAAAGACATCATTGTTTAGAGTCAATAGAGTTGTTGTACTCATGTTCTTAAATGGCGAAAATCCTATTATATCTTTAGTGTCTGAACGCTTCATTGCAAAGTTTTCCATCATGGTTGGAAGTGCTACTATATCATATGTAAACATATGATTTAAGAGTTTCCAGTAAGGAAGGCTAAACATCACCGGGTCTATTCATTGGGCTGGCATAATCATTTCGGGTGTACTTCATTTCCATCGAGTGCTGAACATTAGAAATTGTCGACCACTTCGAAACGAAGGCAACACGTTATGGTTCATGTAGTTCATATGAGAGTAAATAAATTGAGGAATTTCGCACCTTAAATTATTTTTAAACATTCAAAATGATGTTATAAATATCATTTTAAAACTTTTATAATGTATTTCCATCTATCCAGCAAAGTGTAACCTAAGAGAAAACGTTATTTGACGAAGTGAAATTTCGAAATAATCAGCTTGATGTTCTCTTTTGCTGTGGGGCTGTCCATCTAGTCTAGCAGAAAATGTGTGATTCTAGTTGATTACATGTGATGAGTAGTTGTTCGCGAATTGTTTTCATAGGTGTAGCAGTGATTTTCCCTATGATGTTACATTTATCATGTTAAATTACCACCGTTTGCAAAATATGTACGTGATCTTTTCGTAATTTCTGGCGGATTGAACCAGATATTGTGTAGCTCTTTCAGTGGTATCAACACAAGTAATTTAATGTCATGCCGGGCCGAGTGGCTCAGACGGTTGAAGCTCTGGCCTTCTGACCCCAAGTTGGCGGGTTTTATCCCGGCTCAGTCCGGTAGTATTTGAAGGTGCTCAAATACGTCAGCCTCGTGTCAGTAAATTTACTGGCAGGTAAAACAACTCCTGCGGCACTAAATTCCGACATCTTCGAAAATCTTGAGTTGGTTTATCGTCGAAATGAAGTTATTGCGTCCTACCCTAACCTTCATCAGACGGCAGCTACTGCGCCCACGATGTCCACCATCTTGGTTTTGATATTACGGTCTGATATATTGTAGTCGGTCTTGTTTATACTTATACTAAAGATGTAGGAAATAAAGGAGCGAATGAAGTTTTAGTTTTCTGCATAATTATGTGAGTGAGGTCCTTGATCCAAAAGTCGGGGTTCTTGTAATATTCTGTGATTCCTGTTCGGGACAGAATAAGAACTACGCAATGTTTTTATATCTTCACTATGTTGTTCACATCACTAAGAGATTAGATAGAGTCAAAATTGTATTTCCAATAAGAGGACACTCGTATGTGGAATGCGATAAGAACTTCGGTTTGATAAAAAAGAAAACTGTTGCAGAGGTACCAGATGACTGGGTTAATGCATTCCAAACCGCAAGAGTCAATCCAAGGCCTTTTAAAGTAATTCCTGTTGAACAGGAGATTATACGTGATTGGGCGACCTTTCTGAAATGCCATTACAAACCTAAGTGCTCTTTCAAGACACGACCACTCAGAGAAGCTCTGGTTGAGAAGGAAGATGAGCTCTTCAAATACAGGACTACTTTCAACGGAGCCTTTGAATATGTAGATTTGGAACTTTCTGGTGATTTACAAGTGGACATGGAACCTGAGTATCAACCACATGGACCTGAAGAATTCTTATGGTCTAGTGGTATATTTTCAGAGCTCCTGCCAATATCTTATGAGAAATATGCAGACCTTCAAGTACTTAAACAGTTTTGTGGCAAGGAAGCAAATGATTTCTATTCCAATCTACCTCATAAGGAACCCAAAACCAACCAAACCAAATTACAAAAACGAAAAAACATGAAGACAGGAAAAAACCTACAAAAAAGTGGAATACCATGGACAAAACAATGTGAACATATTAAACGTTTACGTTCAAAAGTTGATTTAATACATTCTTATTATTTATTATTATTATTATTATTATTATTATTATTATTATTATTATTATTATTATTATTATTATTATTATTATTATTATTATTATTATTATTAATCCTGATTTGTTGTGAATACCTTAGTTTTAGTACTCATCGCTCATGGCTTATTGTATTAAGATACATTAATAGTCGGACATTGATGGACTTATCGCGTTCTTTCAGCGGCAGGGGTGTACTTCCTTTGATTTTTTACTTTTTTCATAATTTAACTTTGGTAGTCATTTTTAAAAATATACTTCCTTTATAAGAAATAAATTTGGCAAAATAACTATATTGCTTAAACTTAATGGGGGTGTTGTAAGTATTTCTATGTTGAAAGTTTAAATTTGCTCTCCTGAAAAATTTACAAAATGTGACTTACCCGGTTTTTCCCGTGGAGTCTTCATTTGGATCTAGTCAGAAGCAATGTAAGCAATGTAAGACATCTGATTCCTGAACAAACTACTATCCCGAAGAACACATAGGTTAATATTAAAATTAGTGCATTCCGTGCCTTACCTCTGCTGTTATATCGTCTCTTTCATTATCAGATATCATTTTCAGGTGGCGAAATACTGCCCACAGGAACGTCACTACCTTATTGTACTTATGAATGATGAACGTTTCTTCCATATATTGTATTTATTTACTCGGGTCAGAAGCATACCTAATCATACGGTTAAAATAGAATAATAATTCAACTATTTACAAAAATTAACAGACAAAGGAAATTGACCAAATTTACTGTTCATCTAGATGGTGATTTCCAGAACTGAGCCACACCTGGGGCGTTGTCATCAGCAAGCATTAAATCTTGCTCCGAGCATGAAAATGTGACTCAGCAAAATGTCTATTTCAGAAGCCTTTCCGGTACAAGGCTTCTGAGTCAGATGCTGCAGGAGTGTCATTTTCCATAGTAAGACAATGTAAAGTGTGGGTGAATTCTCGCATTTGAATTATTTTGATACTTCCTTGAAGGGCTGTAAAATAGGCTTACTTAAAATGTGTATCAAGATCATCACATGGAACGAATTTAAATTGCCCGGTAATTCAAATGGCAAAGCAAAAGTAGGTTACATAACATATCGAAGTACATTCCTTAAAGAGTGCGATCATTTCGTTCGTCAACTTATATCGATTCCATCCATATGATCTGCCTGTCCTTTTTCGGCTAGTTTTTACCACAAAGCCCAATACATATATCGTACAGATTCTAACATCGTTAAACGAGTATTCCAGCGAGTGACATTGGATTGAAGCAATACGTTTTCAAGAGTGCTTATTAGGCCACGTTGTTTTACGTATGAAACAAGTCATTGCGTTGCGGACATAAGGGCATCAATGTGAGGCCAACGAACTGACATAAACTAGGTATTGGACGCTTTTGTTAGCATCGTGTTGAGCATGTGACAGGCGCAATTCAGTCTCATATAATCACGCAGTGTGGCGATTATGTTGGCACCGTGATCAGTTGTAAAAGGCGCATCTTTTAGTACGGTCCCCGTAACACCAAAAAACGTAAGTCGTCTCAGCAATTCTCTTTTGATATCACCTCCTTTAGGTTTGTCTGGAAATCTGGTAGTGTATAATACACGAGAACTGAGTTCCCATTCACACACAAAAAATCTTGCATGTTACGTAATGATTCTTTTTTGTGCTACATGCCCACATATCCGTGGTGGCTGCGCATTCCCTTCTACTCATAGGGTCGAGTACCTCCGGCATAATTGAATCTCGTAGAGGTTTAGCACTTTCTTCTATCTGTCGGGACACGGTTGTTGGATGAGTTATGATATCTGTTGCGGGTACCTTTGCCAGTGTCAACCAATGTCTAATCGAGATCCAGAAAGCCACAATCTCCAGCTGTCTCATATGACCTTAAGTCTCGAGCACAGATATTAACACATTTAGCAACAATCAAGTCGTGACTAGATTTAGGAAGACGATTTTCTTTTACGGGAGTGCATTTGTTGTTACATGCACACGGTTGACGGGAAATGTGCGACGTGCCGATCAACCCTTTAATGTGAACATAAAATTCACCGTAGACCGTACAGCACACAAAATTAACATCTTTCCCATCACCGCCAACTACTTGCTTGAATGCCGACTAAATACGACTTTTAAGCTTAGGATCCGGTTCAGAAATCTTGTATTGTCCGGTTTCTAGTTTTTCTTTTACTTCACATTTTCTTACCACAGTTTCTTTTCTTTTGCAACCACAGTCTGCATTTATTCCCGATAAAAGGATAGAAGGGGAAGTCAAATAGAACACCACAGCAAACGTGATCGTCTCCACTCGATCGTAATGCAACTCACTCCGCTGAAACGCAGTACACTGTACACATTGAAGCAGTCAGCCCATAGAATTACCGCAGCGCTATGCTTGGGTCACCGCGTACGAAAGACAGAGCGCTGCCCAGACAGGCCCGTGCGATAACGTCACGGACTTCGTATATTCGAGCCTTTCAAAGGCCATTGACGTCTACTGCCGAAGCAGCTCACAGGCTGGGCCACTGTGCAGGACTCTGTATCCCGCACTTCGCTCTCACCACTTCCCCTCACTCTTCAGATGTGTGCATGTGTTACACGTCTGGTGGATGAGTGTGTCAGCAGGTACGGGGAGGTTTTGAAGGCTGTACCATAGCCGACAACAGTTACAAGCCGGAGTCATGTAAGTTTGGCAACGTCCAGTGGAGGCCAAGCTGAAAGCGCGGGATCTACCCGTGTATGTTGATGTCTAGTAAACTTCATCTTGTGTTTCGTTTAATTTTTCACGAAAATAGGTTCGAGTATATATAACAAGATAAGTATAGAATAGGAATACGTAGAGCCTATTATCGAAATAATGTGAAGGCTAAGCAGGGCTGAGTAGCTTGGACTGTAAAGCTGGTTTTCTAAGCCCAGCTCAGACCGGTGGTCTTTGAAGGTGCTCATACACGTCAGCCTCCTGTCGGTAGATTTTCTGGCACGTTAAAGAACACGTCAGGGACAAAATGTCGGCATCTCGGCGTCTCCCAAAAAACGTAAAAGTAGTTAGTGGGACCTTAAATCAGTAACGTTATTATTTGTGAAGGTGCGGACTGAATTTGGCGTATTAATAAAATGTTTCGTGTATTTGCAAATGCCCAGAAAGTGTTGTGTTTCCATGTATCGTAACAAGTATAGCATTACAAAGGTTTTGCTACGTCGTTTAGTTTCCTTCAGACGAGGAATTAAAACAAAAATGGATTTATCATTTTAAACGGGATAACTGGGAACCTGGGAAGGATTCAGTCGTATGCACAAAACATGCCACACACGAAAATTTTTCAACAGGGGATAACATTTGTTATAGTAAAGTCAACGTAACAATACTACCACCTAAATCTAACGAGCTTCTCCCTGATGCATGTCCGATTATTTTTCCAAATTTGCCAAAAATATTTGTCACCGAAAAGTGTTAAAAGAAAAGATCCTGAAGCCAGGAGCCTGGAAATGTAGAATAGGGTAAACAAGAAGATGGATGATATGCCAAATGTAACTCATTTACTCAAAATTCACCAAAATATGAATGTCACTGTACAGTATATGTTATCAGGTGTTGTAGTGTTAGTGATAAATGTGTACAAATAAATCTATTTAAATGCTCCACAATCTCATAGAGTATCGCGAGGTAAGCAGTGAAAGCACACTCTTTGTCTTGCCTCATATTTTTAAGGAAATAATTCGAACTTTGCATTAAAAAAGCTAGGCTGAGTGGCTCAGTGCTGGCCTTCTGGCCCCAAATTGGCAAGTTCGATCCTGGCTCAGTCCGGTAGTATTCGAATGTGCTTAACTACGTCAGCTTCGTGTCGATAGATTTACTGGCACGTAAAATAACTCCTGGGGGACTAAATTCTGGCACCTCGGCTTCTCGAAAAACCAAAAAAGTAGTTAGTGGGACGTAAAGCAAATAACATTTTTTTTTACATCGTTATGCTCTACTCAGGAGCACGGTTGAACTTGCTTAGCTGATGTGTTGGCCCTCTTTTCCTCCCAAAATCTCGTCATACTCTCGCTGAGCTCCTTCCTTCGTTCGTCTGTCCAAGTTATAGTAGTTCTGGTGTTGGGTTTGTCTTCAAAGTGGTGATTGTTGATTTTGGCTCTGAATTTACATCTGTCCGTACAATGTCTTCTGAGATGTTTATTTCCTGGAGATCTGTTTCAATTTCACGAAGCCAGTTTTTCTTGGTTTTAGACGAAAGGGCCAGGTTGAGAATTCTTTTAGTTAGCCTGTTAGTGTTCATTCTGATAATGTGTCCATGAAATTTCAATCATCTTTTCCGAAAAGTGTGAGAATTTTTTTTTAGAATGACAATATATCTCCTGGGATGATTTTTCTCCATATTCCATCTATACAAACTGGGCCAAAAATTTTCGTAAAATTTTTCTTTCTTATTTCTCAATGTCTTTGGTTAAAGATCCGCCACCAATGATTAAGGTTTCTGAGACATATAACGCTTCAGGTTTGATCACTGTATTATAGTGTCTAAGTTTTGCATTCTGAGATATTGATTTTTTATTATACCTGTTCCAAGTGATCCTGTATGCTTTCTGTAATTTGGAAATACTTTCTTTATTTGCTTCGCGGTTTAAACCAGAGGGCTGAATAATTTCTGTCAAATATTTAAATTATTATTATTATTATTATTATTATTATTATTATTATTATTATTATTATTATTATTATTATTATTATTATTATTATTATTATTATTAGGATTTGCACTAAAAGGAAGGCGAGTTAGGCCCTACTCAAAAAGTTTCGTTTGGAACTGTGAAAGCAAATTATTTACTCCCATGAAATTTTTCAAAGTGATAACTTAGAAAGTAAGTATAGCCAGTACTTGTAGCTTATTTTTTGTAACTACAATGTTACTGCTCTTCAAGTCTTAGAAAGTGAGATGAAAATTAGGATTAAGTGTGTTCTATGGTTTTGGTGGTGATTATGGTATGGAAAAGTGAGGTTTGACTGTAGCCAATTAGAAATGTCTGATTCTATCACGACAGATGTTACTGGGCTCAATAGGGACGTAATAAACAAGTTAGGCTCACTTTTATCATGTGCAATTTTTGGTAGGCATTTTGAGATGTCAGGGGTAATATGCTGTACATTTATGGGTATACACTAAGGATAATATCCAGACGGATATGCTGTGACACTTTAGGTCTGCTGCAGAGTAATGAAACAGGTGATCCCTATTTTGAAGAATTTCAGAGGTGGGTTAGTGGTGCCATCACATTGTGTTGTGCGTGTCTGCAGAACAGTGGTATACGAAGACCACATGGATTGTGATAATTATAAAGAATTTCTGTTCTCTCTATCCTGAGCTGCTTTAGGAAGAGATGACAATCAACAGTTCTGGTTTGAACACCGTCATAGTGGGCGTGACAATAATGGTGCGATAGATTGTTTATTGTGTACATTTTCCAATGCCGTGTAAATAAGTGCTGAAAGTAGATGAAGAACACGAATTATGTCAGCAGTGAGGAAAAAAAACACTAAGCGGAGGAAGCTGTTATCGCTCCACAAGCTTGTGAGTACTGTTCTTAAAGTGTTTTGTTTTTATTCACATAAAATGTGTGTTTCTTAGTACCATTTTACGAAAAGTGTGCACTTATCATAATCATCGTGTTGGTCTAAATGTAGTGAATATGGGGAAAGTCATTCAAAATCGGACACGCCCCCTTTTCTCTCGGCCTCTGCTTGACAGATAGATACAGCGTTGCCAAGCGTACCTTCCGGCTTTCATTGTAGATGGCTCTGGCTGTACTGATCTCTTGCCTGATATTAATATTTCTGGCCACGAGACACTAAGGATATTCAGTATGCAACAGACAGCAGGGATCTTTGAGAGAGTGTCGCGTCGTTGCCATGCATGCATTGACGGTTGTCACTTTGAACAATTACTATGAGCTACGTTTTTGTTATGCGATGTACGCTGTGTATGTCCATACCACAATAAATATGCATTTCCGTCCATTGGTTCCTTATCTCAATATAATAGGTTGTGGACCGACTATCACCTGTTACAATTTGACCCAAAAAGTTTGAGACACTGTATACAGTGTATCGGTTGTCAAGAATTGTATCAACAGGTTTTCAGACATTGACCTGCCACTTCCGCAGTGGCAGCTCATGCTGAATTATGTTGGTGGTTCTGCACTGTGACTCCCCAACCATTGCAGTAAGTATAATAGAGAAATCTAAATTCGTATTGCATACGTGATGTGCCAACTGAGGTCCTGTGCATCTGTCATCCAACCCCGCGGAAATTCCTGTGATATTCACTCTCCCATGTCTTTGAAGTTCCAGGAAATTTACAGAAAAAAAAACAGTTAAATATATATCTCAAGTTGTAAGATTTCCTTATTGCGAGTGACTTCGACTATAAAAACTGTACTGGAGGTACATCAACTCCGTACATTCAAACTAAGCGCCATTTAGGAGGCCATCTATAATACGAACAGTGAACCTTCTATTGGAAGAAGTTTGAACGTTTATAGTCAGATGTCTCTACTGTCGTCTCATGTGCTCCCTCTGGTGAGAGGATGGACAATCAATTTTCAAAGTAAATTTGTTGTGTCAAGGTTTTAAAAACTGAATTGATTGCAGATTTTTTTTGGTGTTCTAAGGTTACTAGCACTTCTATCTCTTCCCGCCTGCTTAAAATTGATTTATCATAACACTCCTTATGGCACTGCAAAATTTTGTTGCATCTGGGGTTACATTGTTACCTCCTCTTGCTCTGATGATGGAAAAATTGTTTTCAATGCAGTCCTGTGTGAACCTCCTTGTTAGCAAATAATGAAAACCATAATCTCTATATAATTCAAACCACAATAGTTTCAGTGCAAAAATATTGTCTATCCAACCCTGAATACAGAGAGGGTTGCCTTTGCGGTTATTCAAAACTTTGAGTTGTTTTAGACAATCACAAATTTCATCCAGCTTTTTCATATGCCCTGAGTCATTGCTTAAGGGTCTCCTGTACTCTTTGGGCCTACTGAGACTTGAAGAATTAAAAATATCAGACAAAGTATCACACATTTCTATGAACCCTGCAGTGTTTGCAGCACTTGATTGCAAAGAATTGAATGACACATGGACTAGCATTTCAGAAGCTACAGAATGGCTGAGGACCCTGGTGGCTAAACATACCTTCATATTTGAAAAGGAGGGAAGTGTGATACATTTCTTTGTTAACTTTAGGGCTAGCCTTGGAATCATTTTTGAGTCCTTGTTGTAAAATTCTCTTATGTGAGACCAACTACATATTTTACCACTAGAAACAAAATCATACTTTTTCACATTGTTTCTCACTGACTTGATTAAGTGAGGTGGATCATTAAAAAAATAAATGTTCTTATCATTTACGTCAAGGAATGGCTTCTCTGCAGTAACACCCAACAGTTTCCTCACATTCATATTATTACTCCCTTGATCACACACAACTGTTTTAGGGACTAACCCTATTGCTTGAAGTTGAGTTGACAATAAATAGCACCAGCCCTTTGATGTAGTGTCCTGCCATAGCATTGTTTGTTAGGAAGTACCCAATTATTTTTTGTAATTGAGGTACAAACCTTTAATCATGAATACCATAGCCTGGTTACATTGTTGGCACATGGGAGCTGTGATTGGCTGTACAGGAATATCAACACCAAAATCTTCGTAGCCCTCCAGCTGAACCTTCTGAGGATCAAATGACAGTGATGACTTGATGGAAATTTCATCAAATACCAGTGAAATAACCTTCTCCTCCCTTATCATTTTCTTAGTTTTTATTTCCAGCAAGCTTAGGACCATTTTATTTACTCCAGGTTCCACTTGAGCATTTCGTAACCAGCTTCTTAATGACCTGGTAGTTGGCAAAGCAAAATGCTTTTGCATGAACTGGTATGACTTTGGTGAACAATAATGCAAAGCTAAGGCAAAACTTTTGTCAGTACTCGAATATCTTCGACCCTGAGCTTTACGGTTCCTTCGATTTAGTTGAAAATTTATAAATTTCTGAGCAACACTGTTATCCACAACAGTTTTCTCACAGTTACACTTTAACTGATTTTACTGCAGCACACACAGTTTTCTTCTCAAACTTTTATTCACTGATCTGTACTTGGATAGCAACTTCTGAGAATTCCTATATTTCAACATTAAGTTTGAACAGCATTTACTCAGTCTGTCTTCTGCGGGCACTTTATCATCTTCCTGGACTGCACTTTCTGTTGGTACCGGTACCCTAACTCATCTGAAATTTCTGGGGTAGATTCATGCTCTCGTTTCCTTTTCTTCGGGCTACTCCTCAAGTTTGTCTCTTTGACATTGTGGCATAACAGTGATGGCACTGCACGTGGCCAAATTCTGTAACAAAAATGAAGATTAATAATCAGGCATTCACTAGTGATAAAAGTTATAATGATGGAAAAATGCAATGTTTGTACTTCAAGCAAGTTCATAAGAAAAACGAGAAGAAAATATAATATTATATACTTACCCTTGGCTTAAGAGATTTTTGTTTCTTGAAATCCTTTTCTGAGAAGTGGTCCGAGCACACTACATAGCTTTTATTTAAATGTTCTGGTCCTCTGAATTTCATCTAAATCTGCCTTCTGCTCTTCACAACCCACTTAGTACATCTAAAAATCGATTAAATGCATAGGTTTAATCATAACAATATTTTAAAGAAAGTATGTACTCATAAATAGAAAAAATCCAGGCATGTAAATATTAACAGGTAGGCCTATACTCACAGCACTTTGTTGTTAGGAAATCTGTAAAATGACTTACGATCACTTTGTCTTCTGTAATTAAAATACCCACACATAACACAAATAACTCCTCTTCCTGCCATTTCCAAAATCGTGTATATATGTGTATAACATTATTGTTATATTTGGTGGATTGTAATTTTAATTAACTTTCGTGTATGTGATTTGTTTCTCCTATCTATTGTTCTCCGTGTGCATATCGTAATACCTGTAGTGATTCTATGACGTATATTTGGTGGAATCAGCTTTGTGTTTATATACATGTGAAATAATATTTGTGTGTAGTGACTGGGGAAAAGTCACAGTTCACAATTGTTCGTGTGAAATGTATGCGGTGATGCGTCGTATCTGAGATAGAAACAGGCAAACTGTACTGCAAATAGTTAAGTGTTCGATCAGTTATTCGGAATTCTTGTGTACATTTGTTTAATGTTTAATGACCAGCCATACAGCTTATTAGTGTTACATAATAGCGTTCCGTGGTTCATGAAGCCGTTGAGAGCCATTGTTGATATGAACATGGTAAACAATCGACAGTGACGGTTACAATTGGAAATCACGGCCCATCGGATAACAAAACTGCCTATTAATAATCAACGATGTTTTGTCACAGTGAATGGAATGCAAAAGATTGAATGTGATTTCAATGTGTATAAGTGCTAGGTGTCAGTCTATAACAGTGCTTTTAACTGCGCTTAATCGTGTGTATCATTCAGTATAAGGGAATTCTTTAAAATACGTAAATGCGGAACAGGTAACTGCCATCACAACAATGCAAATTTCGAAGTGATATATTTTCTAAAATTACGGCGCTTTATTTGTATGTAAGTACACTAGCAATATTTAAGGCACAAGTGGATATATTGGTATTTACGAATTAAATTTATAGGCCACAAGAAACGATATCGTAAACCGATACAGGTTAGAACATAAGAGTCACTAAAAGTCAGTCACGATTCTCACGGATGTCACGGTCAACTAGATTCACCGTACGCTGAAAAATGCCTGACATAGAGGTACAGAGTGATCTAGTGGAGCCTTGCAGAATATGTAGGCGTAGTTTTGAAGACGATGAGGGCTCGGTGGAATGTGAAGCATGTGAGAAATGGGACCACAGGAAGTGTGTGGGTTTGACTCAAGACGAATTTGACACACTCAAAAGGGCTAATTGTAAACTCACATGTTATGTAACAAGTGTAAGCCAAAAATGAGGCAAACGGAAGATCAAGAAGTATTTATTCACAAACTTGTAAGATCCATGGAGTCTATGCAATCTGCTATAGAGCATATGCAACAATATATGGAGACTTTACTTACAGGAAAGGTTCAAGAAATAATAGCGTTAGAAATGGACAAAATCTCTCGCCTTCAAGGACAAACAGACGTTGCAAATTCCAAGAATTTGGACGCCCCGAGAATACAGGAAAATCATAAGCAGAAGCCGAGAAGAAAATTGACAGAGTCACCAGCTGCATCTACACGTATGAATTCCTTAAACGATCAGCAATCCGGGATAACCTCAAATGCCGTCGCAATCGCACCACACACTTCGGTGACAGAAACAGAAGATACAGGTGACCGATTCGTTGAAAGGGACGCCCAGCAGCCCACAGCTATGGGACTTAAGCGTAGACAAAACAGTCAATATCCAGAACAAGAATTGCAATCAAAAATTGGAAATTCACCAGGCTTCCAAAGAGCTACTGCGCCAGTCGGCGTAGATAGAGAGGCGGATGTAGATGAGGTAGTCGTTCAACCCGGCGAAGAGGAAGCCCCATGGAACAAAGTTATAGGACGAACACGTGGACAACACAATCAATATCCAGGCCACCAGGTGCAATCAAGACGCAGAAGACCACCAGACGCTCAAAGAGGTACTGCAACAGTTGGAGCACTGAAAGCAGCAGAAAGAAACGTATGGATATATGTGGGTCACCTTAACAGCGATACAACTGCGTCTGACATCACCCAATATCTGAAGGAGAATGGTATTGATAATGTCACCGAATGTTCCATGTTGACCACCCAAGGATCAAACAAAGCCTTTAAGGTTGGAGTTCCCATTAAGTTTAAGGAGAGAATATTCAGCCCTGATTTTTGGCCAGAAGATGTGACTTTTCGCTCCTTTCGTATCCGACAGCAGTGAACTTACATGCCTCCTATGGAACGTCGAAGGCCTCAAGTCACTTACGCGCACTCCTGAGATATCCATATTAGTTCAAGATTTAATAATCCTAACTGAAACTTTCCTCCTGGAACCAATCAGCATCGAGGGCTACTACTCGGTTCATTCACTAGGACATCAAGGCAGACCGTCAGGGGGAGTATCCTGTTTCTACAAGCCGTCTATGTGTCAAATAGTTAGTGAATACACAGAATTCGACACCGTGATCGTCACTTTTAGACACTTTGCTGTAATCGGAATGTACATAAGACCCAACGTTTCTGCAGAAGTTGTGATAGAAACCATTTTACATGCTTTAGAAAAAGTGAGTAATAACTTACCAATACTACTAACAGGGGACTTTAACTGCCGTCTGGACAAACCCGACCGTAAGGCTCTAACTGTTTTCGAAACCCTTGAAGAAGAAGGATTTTCTCTGGTCAACCAAGAACAACTCCCAACGTACATAGGTCACAATGGCTCGAGTGTCATAGACTTAATATTCTTCAGAGGTAACGAATTTCACATACTACAACAGAAACACATTTGGTTACCGATCAGAAAGCACATTCCAATACATACTAGTTTCAAAATAGATGACCTGGAAATCATTAACATTCAGCAACAATGGGCCCCACGGCACATCAACATAGCATTACTGGAACAGTCACTAGATAAAAACGCAATAACCTCATGTCTATCTAGAGGGAATATCGATAAGGCCATAGACATACTAGAAAATTCCTTACTTAACTCAGCGGGAAAGATGCCCCGGAAAAGAATAAGCAAGCCTGGTTTGACGAGGATTGTTACGCCCAAAGGAAAGTAACCTTGGAGAAACTCTACAGATGGAGAGAACACAAAACAGAAATAACGCTGAAAGAATATTCAGAAGAAAGGAGCAAATACAAGGAATTAATCAGAAAGAAACGACAAGACTTCATTTTAAAGCAAGAGCTGGAGACAATAGCAGCAGCAGAATCAAAGCCGTATAGAATACTAGAACCCCACAGAACGAAAGTGAATCCCACTATACCGATGAAAATATGGGAGGAACATTTTTCAAGCATATATCAAAGGACCCAAATGGCCGTCACACAGACTCGAACCACGCAGCAGGATCCAATCGTGCCAATCACAGTGGAAGAAGTGTGGAATGCATTTCAAAGATGTAAACAAGGAAAAGCGCCAGGTCCGGACAACCTCACAAACGAGCTTCTAAAAGAATCAGTTCCTCTAACTGTAGTTATATGGACAGTAATATTCAATGAATGCATCGTACAGAGGAAAATCCCTAGGAGGTGGAGGGAATCTACTATCCAGGTGCTATATAAAGGAAAAGGGCCAAAGGACTCTCCAGATTTCTTTCGTGGGATAGCCCTCGAATGTGCTTCTTTTAAAGTATTTACCAAGTTAATATTAGACCGCATCCTACCACAAGCCATGATGTACATACCAAAAGAACAGTATGGATTTACTGCCGGTAGATCAACAATCCAAGCAATTGAGAGGGTACTTAGCATTATATGGGATGCTACAAGCATAACTGGAGGCTTCGTCTACGGTATCTTTGTGGACTACACTAAAGCGTTCGATGGAGTTAACAGAACCATTCTACTTAGGAAACTATCTTTTATCTTAGGACCAGGGAATCCACTATTGCACTTATTGGAAGATATACTAAGTTATAACTGGCTTACGGTTAGTGATAAAGTAGGCCGGCCTGGACTTATAGCCCAGACTAATGGCGTACTCCAAGGGGACCCTCTCAGCCCAATGCTTTTTAATCTGTTGACTCACGATGTCATCAGTGAGGTGGCCTCGGAAGATATTGCAATGGTCATGTACGCTGATGACATGATATTGCTATCGAAAAACAGAAAATCCCTGCAGCAAGGACTCAATAAGCTAAACGAATGGTCACTGAGAAATGATCTGGAGATAAATACCAGCAAAACAAAAGTTATGAAATTTAGGCGAGGAGGAAATATCTCCACAGAAGATGTCTTTGAGTGCGGCAATAACAAAATAGAGCTGGTAAACTCGTACCGTTATCTAGGCTTAACTTTGCAAGTACCAGTAACTGGGAAGACGTTTACTAAACACATAGAGGAACGTTGCACCGCAGCGATCAAATCCATATTTGAAATAAAGAGCATTGAGAAACTATCGGTAAGATCCGCCCTCATTCTCTTTAACATTAAGATAGCTCCAATAGCCTGCTATGCCATCAGCAAAATATGGAAGCACCTCACTATGGCCAACCTGGGGAGACTGGAAGCTGTGAAAGCCACCTACTTGAAAAGAGCACTATGACTACACAGAAAAGTTCGGACACGGTTAGTGTACAAACTGGTAGACACGGACTTTTTCATTAGGGAGATAATGATAAGTAATAATCTAGAATCCACCCCAGCATATGAAGCCCACATCGAGCAAAGACAGCAAAAGCTTGCAGCAATAGATCCAGACTTCTATGAAACTCCAGCAATGAACACAGATGTATGGAAAGAGTCTAACTTTGAACTCCGACATGTCTTCACGCGGACTGCAGCGCATGGCTTTCATCACAGAATTTGTCACCAACGAGGTTACCATCATGCTTCAACCCAGTGTTCCTGTACGCTCTGCAGCTTGTATTGCCCTCAGTACTACTTGCTCGATTGTAAGGAGAGGATAAATTCCCTGAACTTCTATGCAAACTATGATAACTTTCAAGGGACATTATAACCACTATTTGTTAAAAGTACGGTACACAGTGTGTTTAATTCATCATTATATAACAAGCACAAAACTATCTGAGTACAAATAAGACACTTTTTGCGTACACATCTGACAGCAGTAGTAAGAGTAGTTAGCCTCTCGAACCGCTAGATGACACGCAGAAGCGGTGTCGCCAGTTTCTCCGAGGAGTTTTTACTATTATCAGATTAAGCTATTTGTTGTCGCTCATTGTTACCTTTAAATCTCAGTTAACTTTCGAGAATTATGTATACTTTGATAACCTATATTGCTATATTGTGATTTTCGGTTTGTTAGCCTTTTGTCTTGTGGGTGTTTACGTATTGAACCAGTTTCATGTACCGGTGTATCTTAAGACTACGTTATCTGCATATTTACATTTATCGGTACCGGTATCTGTAGTGTACCGTATTTTTTAATATGGTGATCAGTTCGAACTAGTTTCTTCTGTTCAGTTCTTGCTAGGAACAAAATAATAGGAGGCACGTCAGCTGAAGGAAGGATTTTGTCTTTTATTTGTTTGAACCAGTCTGCTCGATGTATTATGGTTACTGAATAATGTTTTTATGGAGAATGAGGTAGGAATATTTAACTTGTTCATATTTTGACTGATGTTTTCACGGTCCCTTATTGTTGACAGCAAAACCTTTTGCCGTGTCAGAAAACAAGGTGAAATTCTTTTAAGTTTCGCCGAGAGCTTTGCTCCGCGTCTTCAGAAGAAAATCTTGTCTGTTCACGAGCAAGACTTCTCTGATATAAAGTTATAATATAATATGATATAAAGTTCCCTGCGAAACGTAAAGCATTTCACCTTATTTTCTGACACGACAAAAGCCCGAAGGCTTATTATCATGTCTACATTTAATTTATTTCATGTGAAGTTTTTACAGGTCTCTTCCTCTTATTTACGGTATCTATCCTAATTTTGCCAAAATTAAGTTGTATCGTTTACATTTATTTTTTACTAACTGTCGTGCCCATTGTGGCGGGTAGCTATAACTGAGGCAGTTAAGTGGCAGAACGCCTCAACTAACAATACCGGTAGTGAGTCAATGTATTTAATGATTCATGATGATAAGTTTTACGGACTTGGGACATTGTAGGCCATCACATGTTGTTTTCCCTTATGATTCGCTTTACCCTTATTATACGAGTGATAGAATTTTCCTTCTCATTTTGATAGTTGTCTTCCGATAGTGGGCGAATGACCGAGCGGATTTGCAGCTTATTTTCATTATCAACTGGTTGATTACCATGACGACTGAACAACACAGATAGGCGTATCTAATTGCCAATACAGTTTTAAATTCGCGAATATCTCCTTATTACAGCTCATAATGTTAAAATGTATGAAACATAATATGAGATTATAACGTTTTTCTGCTTTAACGCAATTGTGAATATATTGTACGCACTCTTTAGACAGAATTAATCCTTAATTACTCGCGTCGGGTCACAGAGACCCGAGTGAATGTTCTTTTATATATATATATAATTTTATATACGGTAATATAAATTATCGTCAACACTACCGTACCGGTATGTAATTTCATCTTTTGTTGAGCCACAGTGCAGTAGGTGTCATTGTTGACAATAATATCTTGTGCATATACTATTGTAATGAGATTTTAACCGACACGAGAGTGTGTGTTTTGCTGGAAGGGTACACTAAAGGCTACGTAGAAATGACAGGGGTCCCGGGGGTCCCGGGTTCGATTCCCGTCAGGGTCGGGAATTATAACCTTAATTGGTTAATTTCGCTGGCACGGGGCTAGGTGTATGTGTCGTCTTCATCATCATTTCATCCTCATCACGACGCGCAGGTCGCCTACGGGATCAAATCAAAAGACCTGCGTCTGGCGAGCCGAACTTGTCCTCGGATACTACCAGCATAAAAGCCACACGCCATTTCATTTACAGTCACACAGGTGTAATTTCAATAATGTCCAACTCATTGGCTGAATGATCAGCATACTGGCCTTCGGTTCAGAGGGTCTCGGGTTCGATTCCCGGCCGGGTCGGGGACTTTAACCTTCATAATTCCAAGGGCTTAAGGGCTGGGTGTTTGTGCTGTCCCCAACATCCCTGCAACTCACATACCACACATAACACTATCCTCCACCACAATAATATGCAGTTTCCAACACATGGCAGATGCCGCCATCCCTCATCGGAGGGTCTGCCTTACGAGGCCTGCACCCAGCTGGAAATAACCACACAAAATTATTATTATTTCAGTAATACTCATAAATGCAAAAGTCATATTTAAGTACGGTATTGTTTATATGCTTTGGTTCTTTTTTTTTTTTTTTTGCTCTGGGCTTTACGTCGCACCGACACAGATAGGTCTTATGGCGACGATGGCTGCTTTGGTTCTATTTTTCCCATTGGGTGTTTACAATATTTCTATTTTGGCAACGTCAGTAGTTTCATGCAACTGCACGCCTGGTTACTGCTCCGGCCAACTTCTCCCCACCCCTTTCCCTTCATGTCATTACAGGCCTTAGCTTACCTACCTACCACTGCTGAGCACAAAGTTCTGTTGAATACGTGACACATGGTAAGCTCAATAAAACCTTTCGGCAGTTATTCTGAGCTTCTAGACCAAGACCGCTGTCTCACCATCATTAGCTCCACAGTTGTTTTTTCTTAGGCTGAGTGAACTAAAAACTCAGCCCTCAGATCCAGATAAAAGTCTCTGAACTGGCCAGGAATTGAAGCCAGGGCCTCCAGGTTAGAGACAGGCTCATTACCTGAGGATCATAAGTCTGGCCTAAAATAATTGTATATGACAGTGCGAATGCAGGCCTGACTACGGAAGATACATGCTCAAGATACTCACATTTCAGGTATTCGTGATGTTAACCCAAGCAAATTGCACTGTGAGGGCCTCAAACCTAGCATAGTTCAAGAAGTGATGGACGGTGAATTTAAATGAGCAGTGCTGGAAAATCTGAGGAAGATGCTCAGTGCAGACACATGTTAGTGAATTTTGAATAGATATCTTGTAGGGCCTAAGCCTTTAGGAACACGTATGTCATTCATTCATTCATTCATTTATTTCAATTAATTCCAACGAGCCTGCAGGCTCATACATAGGAATTGTACAGGACATTACATACTGGCGGGCACTTACACATCAAAATATAGTTTGTGTATATAAGATAATTAGTAAATGGTTGAACATATAAACACATACAATATATAAAATATGTACATCATCAATATGAGGATTACAGCCTTATAATTGTGCTATTTTCATAACTTGGAGTCATGGATTCACATGCTCTGGCTTAGCACAAAAATAAACAGATCTCAAACCTTACAGTACATTATCCAAATGATGGGAAGCCTTTGTTCTAAAGATCGCTTGCTTATTCATTAGGTACTTCATGTTTTATTGCATCTTTTGTACTTGCTTTGAATTATGTCAAAGTAAATGTCATTGTCTGTCGTTGATATCTGTTCCCAAGTTGGCAGATCGCATCTTAGCAGAGATTGGTAGCATTTAACGGTATCTTTGGGAATGTCATGGAACTTCTGCCAGACCAATTTCTGACACCTTGGCAACTGTTCTTACTGTTGGAATTTTTTTTTTTTTGCTAGTGGTTTACTTCCATACTAACACATCAAAGGTTTTTGGCAATGCAAGGATGCTTTACGTTGCACCGACGCAGGTCTTATGGCGATGACGAGATAGGAAAGACCTAGGAATGGGAAGGAAGCGGCCGTGGCCTTAATTAAGGTACAGCCCCAGCATTTGACTGGTGTGAAAATGGGAAAACACGGAAAACCATTTTCAGGGCTGCCGACAGTGCGTTTCGAACCCACTATCTCCTGATTACTGGATACTGGCCGCACTTAAGCGAATGCACCTATCGGGCTCAGTGACACAAGGATGAGAAAGGACTATTAATGGGATGTTGGAATTATGAGGTCACTCCAGTAATAGCATTCAAAAGGAAACACACCTAGCTTAGGATGACATTAAGGAAGGAAACATGCAGGAGTAATGAGATCAAAACTTATTTTTATGTGTTTGGGTTTTACCAAGCTTTTGAAGGGATATTTTCCTACCACTCATGTAAAAATATCTTGGGTTCTAGGGACTTTACGTTACACCAACACAGATAGGTCTTGTTGCGACGATGGGATAGGAAAGGCCTAGGTGTTGGAAGGAAGTGGCCGTGCCCTCAATTAACGTACAGCCCCAGAATTTGATGGTGTGAAAATGGGAAACCACGGAAAACCATCTTCAGGCGTGCCGACAGAGGGATTCGAACCCACTATCTCCTGGATGCAAGCTCACAGCCGCGCACCTCTACATGCACGGCCAACTCGCTCGGTATATTTTGGGTTCATACTGAGGCGTGCATGCCTGTTGCACACTGAAAAATCATGACCTAGCTTAGTGGATACCATCATACCTTCATAACTTAATCCAGTAGGCATGAAATCATTTGTGCCAACATCTCTTTTCCTGATTGCTCCAATGGGTAACCAGCAATGCTTCAAGCTTGTAACATAGATTACTTTTTAAAATGTATTGAAGGAGGATGGAGTGAAGTAGAAAATGATAGACGGTATTGGATTATAAATTAGGAGGAAGCTTCTGACAACATTCTAGTCATTACACAAAGGCACAGTGTTCAGAATCATATGAATAAAGTCATTTGCCATCCGAGACCCGATTTTGAATATTAGCAGCTCAAAGATGTTGTGAAGAATCATAACATACTTGGTGTAATATACATAGTGTTAGCAGATAAAATATTCGTAGTCTGGCTATACATTTCACTATCCATGTAGTGCTGTAATGCTGGTAGTTTGAGAATATTCAATGTTGTTTTTTGCTCAACATGTAGGAATTGAAGATGGAACTTTGATGGATTGGGAGACATGTTAAATAAGTGCATTAATTGTGCCAGAATTTCATTTCTCTTGGGTTAGCCCTGGAATATATATATTGTATCGGTGTGTGTGTGTGTGTGGGGGGGGGGGGTGCTATAAGCAGTGCCGAATATTGTGATTAGCTAATTTAGATTTTAGTACTGTTACTGTATTTTCAACATGTTCATGTCTAGGTTGTCCTTTTTTTTTTTTTTTTTTCATGAGCTATTCAGCACCCACCATTTGTTTTGTTTTATAGTCATCATCATCATCAGTGAACCGGGCGAGTTGGTCATGCGGTTAGGATCACGCAGCTGTGAGCTTGCATCCGGGAGATAGTGGGTTTGAACCCCACTGTCGGCAGCCCTGAAGATGGTGTTCCGTGGTTTCCCATTTTCACACCAGGCATATGCTGGGGCTGTACTTTAATTAAGACCACGGCCGATTCCTTCCCACTCCTAGGCTTTTCCTGTCCCATCGTCGACATAAGACCTCTCTGTGTCGGTGCGATGTGAAGCAAATAGCATCATCAGTGTCCTACTCCAGTCACCCAGGTATGGTTAACAAGCCTCTTCCACTCCTTTCTGTCCTTCCACTTTTCCTGCTCCATTACTTCCGCTACATCCAATCCAGCTTCTCTAATGTCCTTCCAAATGTGATCCATCCACCTTCTTCTCGGTCTTCCAACTGGTCTCTTTCCCTTCTCTTTCCAGTTCCCTTCTTGCTACCCGTTCCTTTCCCATTCTTGTTACATCTCATCTCAGTCTTGCTTTCTGTATGTTCTGTACTAATGTTTCTATATATAGTTCTTCTCTGATTTTACTATTTTTAATTCTATCTCTTCTTGTCTTTTTAAGCGATGTTCTTAAAAATTTCATTTCTCCTGCTTGGATCATACTATCTTGTCTCTTATTAGTTACCAGCGTTTCTAGTCCGTATGTTATAATTTGGTATGAAATACTGTTAATATAATGTTAATTTCATTCTCTTGGGTACTATGTTATCCCATAAAAGCTCTCTGACTTGATGATAAAATGTTGTACCTTTACTTCGTCTGTTATTAATTTCAGGATTGATTTCTTTACATCCATTAATAATGCTACCCAGATATGTAAACTGTTCTACATTCTATGACTTCTCCATCTATGTTCACTTGGCTTCTCTTTTTCTCTTTTCCACAGTGCATGACTACAGTTTTCTTTTTACTAATTACCAGTCCAAACTCCTTTGTACTTCCTTATCTCCCTTTCCCAAAATCACCACATCATCTGCAAATACCAAAGCATCCACTTCATCACTATTGATACTCTGTTGTACACGTTTTATGATTTCATCCATCAATATAATAAACAATAATGGCGACAGTGCACTTCCTAGCTTGAGACCTTTTTTTGTATAAAATGTTTCAGAGTCACTGAACACTGTTTTTACTCTCATGATACAACATTTTTATCTTGTTAATTAATTATTTTGGTACATTCCTTTTCAGTAGGCATTCCCATACATGTTTTCTCCTTACTGTATCATTAGCTTTCTCCAAATCCAAAAATACAAAGATGATTTCGTTGTTCCTTTCCAGATGTTTTCCCATTATCGTTTGCACTGTAAATATCAAGTCTATTGTTGATCTATTCGGTGTAAAGCCATATTGTTTTTGCTCTGACTGGGTTTCTATTATATCCCTCAGTCTTTTCTCTCTTACTTTCTCCATTATTTTTAGCCATGTGATAATAGGGTTATACCTCTATAATTTTCCCATTTCTTCCTATTTCCTTTTTGAACAATTGTACAATGCTTCCTGCTATCTTAATCATATCAGCAGTGAATTCGTCTTTTCCACTTGCTTTACTTCTTCACTTCGTATTTCCATGTTAGGAAACTTCCTTTTTATCCAATCTTGGAATGCCATTCTTTTATCCTCCTCCTCCAATTCTCAAATCCTGATCTTTGGTTTCTTTTTCAGTACAATTTTAGGTACTTTTACTCATTTTAATTCCACAATTAATAATCTATGATCATCTTCCATACTTTCACTGGAGATTATCGTCGTATTCATGACATATCTTCCCCATTCTCGGTCTGTTATTATAAAATCGATGAGTGTTCCATACTGTCCATCCCAACTGTATCTGCTGATCTTATGGCTAATCCTCTTCATAAACAATTTGTTCTTTATTATCAGGTTATTTCTGATATGAAAGTCCAACAGTTTCTTTCCATCTTCATTTCTATTGCCATACCCATGAGGGTGCAGAACATTCTCATATCCCATTCTATCAGTTTCCACATGAGCATTCAGATCTCCCATTATCACGATCCCATCTCCAACAATATGTGTTTCCACTTCATTGAGGTAATCCTGTCTGTGGAGCATACACCTGTACTATCTTCAGTAGTTCCTTGTTTTCATGTATGTGCATTATTATACTTCTTTCATTTACATACTCAAATTCAGCTATTGGTTCAACATTCTCATTCACTATAAATCCCATTCCATTTCTTTTCTCTTTACTGTTACCCATCCAGTATAAGGTGTAGCCCTTTCTTAGTTTCTTCATTCCTTTCCCTTTTCATTTTACTTCACTTAATCCCAGGATGTTGGGTTTTCATCTCTCCATTAGGTCAATCAATTCATTTTCCTTCCCATTCTTTGTTAAAATATTAAATTGGGTTTTTTTTCTCTGATCTAACACTTGCACGAACATCAGCATTACCATCATACTGAGCAACTGTAGCCAGAGACTTGTCGATTCCATTTCCATTTTTAAACTTCCATCCGAGGCTTGCATTATAGTTGAAAGCAAGTACAAATTTACTCATCTTCTGACCCGCTAAGCCTAACGCATCTGAGGATTTTCTTTTGGGGTTTACTCCCTTAGCCTTTAAAGATCCCTCTTCTCCACAAGACCGAGCTCGATAGCTGCAGCGCTTAACACGTTGAGTGCCAAGCCGATTTTAGCGCACTATTCCCCTGGTGCCAGGCATGAATTTCAATAGTATTCCGCTGGTGCCACAGGAATTATACGTCTTGTAGGCTGTGTATATAATCTTGGGATATATTAATATGATGTACTAAGTAAACTTTATCTCATCATACCAAGGTCATGTGTGACGCCATATGGTGTCACATCAATTTTTACTAAGCATAAAATATAGCATGTCGTCATACGGTGTCACAGAATTTTTGATGTTTTATGTGGAATGTACAACACAAATTTCAAATATCAAATTTTTATGATAATTCAAACTAACACAATATTTACGAAAACCTGCTGAAATGCAAAACAAGTCCTTATATTACATTACATTGGCGTAGGGACGTGGCGCACCCATCGCCCAGTGGGAAACCACTGCAGTCAGCCACCCGAGTACCGGCGGGAAAACCGAAGCGTGAGGTTTGGAGGAAATGCCAGCCTGAGCTGAACATCAAGCTCTTATTTCATCTTCTGGGGCTAACAACCTCAGTCGTATAATTGGACAGTCCCGAGCTGTCCCAACAAACATTCCTTTTAGCTCATGGAATGGATCGCACTGTAGAATTGAGATTACCCCAGGGGGACAATCCCCCGTCAACCAAAGTTGACGCAAGCAGGCATTCGGATTTTGGGGGACCTGCCAGAATGTGCGAATGGGAAGAGTCGGAGCTCCCAAGAACCTCCAAAAGGATCAAAACGAAAAAGATTTTCAGGATGGGGACCATAAATGTACAGACAATGACAAAGACTGGTAAACTTAAACAGGTAATAGATGAGATGAGAGAAAGAAACATTGGAATACTAGCCATGCAAGAAACAAGATATAGTGATGAAGACACAGTGGAGTCAGAAGGCTTCATAGTGCTGAAAGGAAAACCAGGAATCAGAGTGGGAAAAGGAAGACACACACCTACATGCTTTGGTACAGGATTCATAATAGACAAGAGGTATGAGGATGGCATAATTGAAATGAAGAGTAGGTCTGAAAGGATTTCCACGTTATCAATTCGAGCAGGGAACAAAAAGTATACCATAGTAAATGGACATGCGCGTACCAATGACAAGAACAGAAAAGACAAGAAAGCTGTAGACAGTTTCTGGGAAGAACTGGATGATACACTGAAAAGCATACCACACAGACAAGTAAAGATACTTGTAGGTGATTATAATGCACAGGTAGGGAGGGAGAAGCAACATAAGGGGATAGTAGGCGAGTACCCAGCACACAAGAGGACGAACAAAAACGGAGAAAGGTTAATTGAACTATGTCGAGAACACAGAATGAGACTTATGACAACTCACTTCAGGGCCAAACCGAATAAGAAAAAGACATGGGCAAGCCCATGCACCCACATTGGGGAATTCCAGATTGACCATGTGGCAATCAATCGGACAAACACTAAAGAGATTATGAACACAAAGGTCAGAAAGAACACAAGAATAGAATCAGATCACTATCTTACAGAAATCAAGTGCCTTTGGATTCCGCACAGGAGTAGACTGCCACAGACAAGTAGACCAACTGGAAAAATAAATATAGACAGAGACAAATTACGGCACAATTGATCCAAATACGAGGAAGGAATAGAAACTGGCAATGGATGGGATGACATGAAGCTGAATATGAGGAAACAGGCTGAAATATGGGGAAAGGAAGAAAAGAAAAAGAAACACTGGTGGTGGAATACGGACTGTGAGGAAGCGGTTGAGAATCGCAGGAAAGCCTGGAGAGACGAGCATTAAGAAGAACCTGGAAAAATGGGAAGTTTTCCTACGAGTAAGGAAGGAAACAGCCAGAACCATAAGATGGACCAAAAGACAGAGGATGAAGCAGGAATTGGATGAAATTGAAAACAACTTCAGGAAAAACAATAGTAGAGACTTTTTTGGGAAATTCAAAAAGAGCCTGAGTGGATATAAAGGCAGAGAACTCTTTATAAGAGATAAGAATGGGGATCTGGCAGTTAGTGCGAAGGAGAACTGTAGGATACTTGCAGAATACTTTCATGACCTGTTAAACTGTGAACCACCTGAAGAAGAGCTGGAGCTGGGGACAAACACAGAAGAGAGAGAGTCATGTCCTCCAACTAGAGATGAGGTCGCACGGGCCATAAGCGATCTAAAGAATAACAAAGCAACCGGAGAAGATGGAATATCAGCTGAGATGATTAAGTGGGGAGGTGACAAGGCAGTAGACAACATGACCAACGTCATCGGCCAGATTTGGAGAACAAAGAAGTTACCAGAAGGATGGAAGAATGCGATCATAATACCAATACATAAGAAGGGAGACAAGAGGGATGCAAACAACTATAGAGGAATTTCGCTACTAGAGATTGGCTATAAGGTGTTGTCGAAAGTCCTGCTCAATAGACTGGAAGAACAGTTAGAAAGTACAATTGGAGACTACCAAGCAGGATTTAGGAAGGGAAGAGGATGCATAGAACAGATATTTATACTGAAACAACTGATAGAACATAGGGCCTTAAAGAACAAAAAAACGGTGGTAACCTTTGTAGATTTCACTAAGGCATATGACTCCATCGACAGACAAACTCTTGGAAGAATCCTGAAGAACAGAGGATTAGATGGCACTACACATGAACTCATAATGGAAATTCTATCAGACACAAAGGCAAGGGTGAGATTCAGAGGAGTACTCTCTGAAGAATTTGATATCAACACTGGTATAAAACAAGGAGATGGATTATCACCAATGTTGTTCAACATAGCTCTGGATGAAGTCATCCGACAGTGGAGAACAATGAATGAGACAATGGGAATACCAAAGACGCATGTTGGGGACAAAAAGGACAATAGGGCCCAAGTAGATTGTCTAGCCTTTGTGGACGACATAGTTATAGTAAGTGAGACAGAAGAAGATGCAAAGACACAACTCAACAACTTAAGCAATATAGCCGGAAGGGTAGGACTGAGGATCGCCTACAACAAGACAAAGACATTGAATACCACTGAGGATTGGACAACACCGGAAGGCACCGTGCAGAAGGTGGACAAATTCAAGTACCTAGGAGAATTTATAACAGGAAGGAATAGGAGCAATGAAGGAATAACAGAGAGGATAAAAAAGATGCGATCAGCCTTCTGTATGACCAGAGATATATACAATAAAAAGAATATATCTACAGACGCAAAGATCAGACATTACAAGGCAACGGTGAGAAATGCTGTATTATATGCTGCTGAGACAATAGCACTAGGAAGAAATGGTGCGGAACAACTAGAGAAAGAAGAGAGAAAAATATTGAGGAAAATACTGGGCCTTAAGAGAGGAGGTGAGAGATGGATGAGGAGACCCAGGGAAGAACTATACCGGAACATGAGGACAATCTCAGAAGAAATCAGACTGAAAAGAGCACGGTTTGCGGGACATGTAATCAGGATGAATATGGATAGAATGACGAAAAGAGTATGGGAAACAACAGCGAGGACACGAGGAAAGACAGGAACCAAGTGGGTAGTTGAACTCCGGAAAGATTGGTCAGAATTGGGGATCAAGGTGGAAGAAAAGGAAAATTGGAAAAGGAAGTACATACTGACTAATATGCCAGAGATCAACGATAGGGATGGATACAGGAAAAGGATTGAGAGTCACCAGTGGAGTAGACAAGAGAAGAGGATACTGAATATCTCGGAAGAAGAGCGGGAGAGAAGAAGAGAAAGGATGAAGAGGTTCTGGGAGGAGAAGAAGAAAATGCAATCCATGAAGGAGCTGTCCGTGGTCCTACAGAGGCCGTAACGCAAGAAGAAGAAGAAGAAGAAGAAGATATTACATTACATATTGTTACCCCCTGTGGGTGGGGGACGCAGATGAGGAATACACCCCCGGTATACGCTGCCTGTCGTAAGAGGTGACTGAAAAGGGGCGACGTAGGCGCGGACATGGATTGTGGTTTGGTACTATGTGTTGGACCATCTGTGGATGGGAAGGGTTGAGAGCATCTACACATAATTCCTGTAGAAGGAGACTAAAAGGGTCATGTGGCCATAGGTCTGCTCTTAATTCTTTTTGAGGATTAGTTGTAGACCGATTCAAAAATCTTGATGTGCGTGCTCCGGTGGCTGAAGAAGTATCAATTTGAAGATTTAGATGCTCCTGTCTTGTAAATGGAATGTATTTCTGTGTCCCTACACAAAGACCTCAGTCATAATTGTTCACATGATTGTGCACACCATTTGCTCCAGCATTGTCCCTACCTATGTCACTATCAGTATCGCCACTGTCTTCCACATCACTCGATACATTCATCATGCTGTCAGGGCATTCATCGTCACTAGCGTTATATTAACTGTCATCAACACTTACATCTTTCTCTCCATCAAAATCCATAAGTAATTCACAAATATCCAATTCACTAATTCTCGTCTTGGTAAGTCACCATTTCTACCAATAATATTACCAATATCTTCCATTTCTTTATATTTTTGCACAGCTATACAAACCGAATGATAATTCGCACGTAAACGAGGAAAAAACAATGCCTGGGGCGCTTTCACTTGTAAGAATGATCACGGGCCAGTCAGTGGTTTTAGAAGAATACTGTGGCGCCATATGGTGGCACATAGTAGCAATACATAGCTGGAATAGACCCTGTAGTTCGCACTTCACGTAGTACCAATTTTACGCGCATAGATGTCACAGCTGATTTTTTACAACGCATCACCCAAAACTCTGCTGTGCCGCCGTATGGCGTCACGCCAACTCTGATTTCAAGACCTGTGTGCCACCATATGGCGTCACGTCATCTCAAATTTGAAGACCAGGGTGACACCATATGGCGTCACGTGGCACCCAACGTGTTAAGTGCGGCCAGTATCCAGTATTCGGGAGATAGTAGGTTCGAACCCCACTGTCGGCAGCGCTGAAAATGGTTTTCCGTGGTTTCCCATTTTCACACCTGGCATATGCTGGAGCTGTACCTTAATTAAGGCCATGGCCGCTTCCTTTCTACTCCTAGGCCTTTCCTGTCCCACCGTCGCTATAAGACCTATCTGTGTTAGTGCGACGTAAAGCAAGTAGGAAAAAAAAAAAAAGCTTCTCCACGCGAACGAGACCGTTACTTTGAGAAGACAACCACCTGCTAAACACCATTAGAACTTCATTGACGGTTTCCACTAGATCACTTACAGTTTACTATGCATCTGTCTTCTACCTAACACTCAATTTTATATCGCGGCCCTTCCGACCCTTTATAATAAGGCAAGACACCAGCCAACATTATGGAACAATAATCAAGAAAGGGACTGCTAGATTGAGAAGATATTGAGAATGCTGCTGTTTCGAAAGCTTTAAATTTCATTGGTGTTTTTTCCTTGTCACAGGCTTTTCGCCTGCATGTTATATCAGGCTTGGTTTCTCAAAAATGTTTGCTCCCGCTCCCCTCCTGACCAATTTAATGTGATGGGTTTCTACAAGGATGATTTTCGACAGTGATTTCGACCTGTTTTGTTATTGTTACTAAACAATATTTTGTAAACTATGAGGTCCACAACCTCACCATGTGCTACTATTGTTCATTTCCATCTGCATCATTTGTTTTTTCATTCCTTTGTTTTTTTAGGTTAACACAGTTTTTAGTTTCAATTATTATTTTAAATTAACACCTTTTCGCTGGATTTTGTCGCAGTGAGTTGTTTTTTGCTCCACATATTGATGTAAATATTGTATATTTGTACTCATTTTGTTTCTGTCTAGGCTCTCTTTTGTTTGTTTTTTCATTTGCCCCTTCATTATGTTTTTTAGCATTTTTTCAACTTATATTATGTAAATTATTTCAAACTCCCCTCATTTTTCACTGAAGATGGCTCAAACGAGCCGAAACATGTTTGAATTTGTTTACTCCGTCTAATGACGGAATATTTATTGTATTGAATTAGGAGGATACTCTCATTTTTTCACCTTTGTAAAGCTTCTCCACACGGCAGTGGTTTCCTCTTCTAATTTTCCCCAGAGAGGATGGGTTGCCTCATCCACCATCTTTGCCATTCCGAAGGTCTCCTTCTCTGCCTAAGATGCTGTTAAGGTCTTCACCCATAACCCTGGGCATGGGTTCCATGTTATACCCCGTGAGACTGGGTCCCTGTCTGAACTTAGCTCCCCTTCACACTGGTTTACTGATATGGAGGCTACCCACCCCCGCAACGTGGATGCGCCAGATAAGAATTACTCAAGTGAAGGATGAAGGTGGCCCTATCTCCCTTGAGCTGGGTTAATGGTTGTGTATGATGCCACAACCAATGGCTTGTTCTATAGGCCTAGTAAAAAAAAATGTTTGTTCCTATGAATAAGTCCACCACAGAATGGTCAAAAGCTTGCACCATCTGAAACTTCTTCTTACTTTAAAAATTTAACAATGTTGTTTTAAAATTGAGACAAGGAACCTCTGACCCTGATGAATTAAATGTCATATTACAAGGTGTTCATTTTCTCACAAGCTAAGATTCAGTTGTTTGACAGACTCCATTAATAGAGGGGTTGTACTCTCAGTCCTTTTCCTGTTTATTGCAGAGAATGATGGTCATGATATTACTAACACTTATAATAAATCAGAAATCAAGTTAAAAAGGAATATGTTTGGGAATGAAAAGGTGTGTTTTTCTTCCTTTTCTTCAGGTCATGAAAGTCATCAAAGTCGTCATTTGGAGTTTTGTTAATGAAAGTCCTGAAAAAATCCTGAATTTTTTGTCAAGGTCATGAAAATAGCAAACAAAGATCTTAACCTTTCCTGGGCCAAAACCCATATATAGGCTGACACAATACTTAAATTTTACTGGCTCTCTGAGTTCAAATAGTAACATGAATAGTCAATGGATGATGTAAGCATCACTTACAAACATTTTAAAGGCGAATTGTGATGTTACGATTATATTACGCACATTTCTTTGTGAGTTATCAGCCGAGATCGTTGATCATGTGTGATTGCAGAATACTGTGGTTCATATTTTCTGGTTTTCCGTGCGTTTTTGTCAAAATAGTTAAAATAATCTAATCACAAGTGATGAGGTAATGAATGTGGCAGCAAAGTGTCAGAATTGGCAATTAGCAAAAGTGAAGGTCGATCTCCCAAGATTTCTTGCGGCAGCGGTAGTGAATGCAAGAGCGGCACAAGTGATCGTACAGACGATAGTGCACATGCACTCGGTGCTGCCTGGGCTGATGTGAGTAATTCTGATCTGGCCCATCAACTAGGATTCCAATATATAATATTCAGTGCCGGACTATATTACCATCATATTTTGATCAAGATACTGATCCACTGGTATTACCATCATATTTTGATCAAGATATTGATCCACTGGAGTCCGACTCGTTGACTGAATGGTCAGCGTACTGGCCTTTGGTTCAGTGGGTCCTGGGTTCGATTCCCCGGGGATTTTAATCGCTTCTGATTAATTCTTCCGACTCAGGGACTGGGTGTTTGTATCCGTCTCAACACTCTCCTCTTCATATTAACACAACTCACTCCACTACCAACCACCATAAAAACACACAATAGTGATTACATCCCTCCGTATGGGGTTGGTGGCAGGAAGGGCATCTGGCTGTAAAACAGGGCCAAATCAACATGTGCAACGCAGTTCGCACCTGTGACCCCACACATGTGGGATAAGTGGTAGAAGATACTGATCCACTAGAATATTTTAATATTTTCTTTAATGATGGGATTTTGAGATAATTATGATGGAAACTTGTATTCAGGGAAACACAAATAAGAGGAAAACAACATCCTAGACTAAAAGGGCAAGAATTGCATCGTAGATTCCCCCAACTGTTTCAGGCCTAGAAGCATTTATTGGTGTGGTGATTAGGATTCTTCTTCTTACTGTGCTGTCTCTTTCGTGTGATATTTTTTCAGTGAACAATTATTACCGTATTACAGTAATAACAGCATTCAGAACTGTACATAGTTTATTTTTGGGATTATTATTATTGTTGTTGTTGTTTTTGTTATTCATCTCTTATTGTAATTTGTCAGTGAATTGTGATTACAGTAATATAATTACAATAACAATTTTACAAATTACATTATACTGGTAAAATTATCATTGACACTTGTGCCATTTTTGTGGTAAAAAATTCTTGTAAAATAATTAAAATGATACAGATGTTGATTCCCATAGGGAACTTGAAATATTTGTCCTGTATGAGTAAATTTATAATACCAATATTGTAGGTCCGTTATTGGACATTATAAATTTTCCAGGTAACTCATTCCTAGTGGACAGCATTTCGCCCCAGTTGGGCTCATCAGTTGGTAAATAGCACACCTACCACGACGCATGGTTAGTGCATACTTGTAAATAACCCAAGCATTGATAGCTGTTAGGTGTAGGATGCTGTAAAAGATGTGCCTTGGCCATCTGCTGCATGCATCCTTGGTGGTATATTTACGAGACATTTGGTTGATCATATCTACCTGTAATTCGTGCCGTTGTAGAAAGTTATATTTCTTGACTTCTTTCATTCTGTGCTCATTGTTACTTGAACATGCTGTGTGCTAAGAAAAATAATGTTCTTGTTCTTTTGCCCTTAGTATACCGTCAAGGTGCACTGTCCTCAGTTTGTTGCAAGATGGTTGTAGAGTATAATTCAGACTTGGACTTCTTCAGTTCAATAGAGATTTCATGACAAATGACGTTGATAGTTCCCACCAACAAAGTTTTTTTGTCTTGGAGCTTCTTAGCAAGTTGGAGGGATGTTCAGAAGCTGTCTGTTTCTGCTTTGGTTTAGAAATGGCTCCACCGGGCGAGTTGTCCGTGCGCGTAGAGGCGCGCGGCTGTGAGCTTGCATCCGGGAGATAGTAGGTTCGAATCCCACTATCGGCAGCCCTGAAAATGGTTTTCCGTGGTTTCCCATTTTCACACCAGGCAAATGCTGGGGCTGTACCTTAATTAAGGCCACGGCCGCTTCCTTCCAACTCCTAGGCCTTTCCTATCCCATCGTCGCCATAAGACCTATCTGTGTCGGTGCGACGTAAAGCCCCTAGCAAAAAAAAAAAAAGAAATGGCTCCATGAGGCGAAGCGTGATGTACTCTCCCATTGGCTGCTTATCTGGACACGGGTCGACCTTACCAAGGTATGGAAAGGCACTGGAGATGTATTTTGTGGCCACACCTGCAGCAATCCAGAATTTGAATCCATACTTGTTTAGCTTGTTTGTCATAAACTGGGTAAATCTGCACTTGGTTTTGCTGGGAAGTAACTGTTCATCGACTGTTATATTTTCATGTGGGCGGTAACAGTGAAGGCTGTTTTCCACAAATTTGTCCCAAATTTCAGAGACGAGCGCAACTGTTAGCTGGCAGGCGCTCAGCTTGGGATGATATCTCGTCAAAATGGATGAATCTGAGAAGCTTCCGAAATCTATCTCTTGAAATTGTGTCCTTTATGAATTGCTGTCCATGAAAATGCGACCATAGATCCACAGACATGCCTTTTGACCACAGAACACCCTGGGTGTATATGATGGCAATCAGAGCCTCAGTCTTCTTGAGTGACATGGTCCTCTGTTTTTTCTTGAGTTCTTTTTGAGCGATTGATTCTGTGTGTTATTTTATTAGTAGACGAAGCATCGATTCATCAAAGGGGAGACAAAAGGCACTAATGGCAGAGTCATCAACTCGCCGATGGTCTGGAACATGTGGTCACTTATCTGCCCGGGGTCGCTATCTCCCCATGACGAAGATCGCCTACATTTTAGCAGGTCATTGTAGCACCAGTATTCCAAATAAAGTTGTGGCAGGCTTCCTCTTCACAATATAACCGCATCTTGAGACACTTGTTCCAACACATGGCGATTTTTTCTCTCTTCTCGTGGAGTAGAGGCTAAAACTAACAAACAGTTGTAAAATATGCTCCACACATGCACACGCGATGAAATTAATGATAGAGAAATACGTAACTTGTGGTGAAGAAAATCTGCCAAGCTCGTTGATCCAACTGTAAACGAGGGGTGGCTGGTTTTACTGTCAAATAATGGATTTAGGAAGTAACCATCTCGAAGTAGACAGTAGATAGCACGTCTAAGTTCGCAGCACGTCGAAGAATCGAAGAGCAGAGCAGCAGAACAACGTAGCAGAGAGACGAACAGCAGAGTATTAGAGTACAGAACAGCAGAGAGTGTTTCTTCCGGAAACACAGGTTTTTATGCACATCAAGGGAAAGGAGTGTGTCACTATAATTATCCGTAATTGGTCGACGTCTAGCGTTCATTTCTAGAAAGTACTTCTGCTTGAGATTTCACATGTACAGGCCATGTGTCTAGGTGACCTTGGCCAGCTCCCTCAGTGTGTCACGTGGGCCAGCTGATCACTCCGTAGAGAAAAAAATCAATACATTTCTCCCCTTGCCGATAAGACCAGTTTTGAACTGGGGAGCTGTCCCCATTATGCAGGGCTGGAGAATATCGCTCGCGCTAATGAAATAAAATCTCACACACACAAATACAATAAATGTTTATTGTAGACCAAATTTGAAGGGGACAATAGCAACAATAAAGTGGAAGTGAACGTATCTTGTGTGATATTTATTTACACTAAAATAAAATCACAGTAAGCAGGTTCAGGATATAGAAAGTGAATGGGTGGCATACGGGGATGCTGTAGTAGAAACAGCAAGGGAATGCCAGGGAACAACTGTGTGTAAAGATGGGAAAAGGCAAACATCTTGGTGGAATGATGAAGTGAGAGCAGCCTGTAAACGTAAAAAGAAGGCTTATCAGAAATGGCTCCAAACAAGGGCCGAACAGACAGGGATTTGTACGTAGATGAAAGAGACAGAGCGAAACAAATAGTTGTTGAATCCAAAAATAAGTCATGGGAAGATTTTGGTAATAACCTGGAAAGGTTAGGTCAAGCAGCAGGGAAACTTTCTGGACAGTAATAAAGAATCTTAGGAAGGGAGGGAAAAAGGAAATGAACAGTGTTTTGAGTAATTCAGGTGAACTCATAATAGATCCCAGGGAATCACTGGAGAGGTGGAGGGAATATTCAGAACATCTTCTCAATATAAAAGGAAATAATTCTGGTGGTGTTACAAACAGACAAGCTCATGGGGAGGAAGAAAATGATGTTGGTGAAATTATGCTTGAGGAAGTGGAAAGGATGGTAAATAAATTCTGTTGTCATAAGGCAGCAGGAATAGATGAAATTAGACCTGAAATGGTGAAGTATAGTGGGAAGGCAGGGATGAAATGGCTTCATAGAGTAGTAAAATTAGCGTGGAGTGTTGGTAAGGTACCTTCAGACTGGACAAAAGCAGTAATTGCACCTATCTATAAGCAAGGGAACAGGAAGGATTGCAACAACTATCGAGGTATCTCATTGATTAGTATACCAGGCAAAGTATTCACAGGCATCTTGGAAGGGAGGGAGCGATCAGTCGTTGAGAGGAAGTTGGATGAAAACCAGTGTGGTTTCAGACCACAGAGAGGCTGTCAGGATCAGATTTTCAGTATGCGCCAGGTAATTGAAAAATGCTACGAGAGGAATAGGCAGTTGTGTTTATGTTTCATAAATCTAGAGAAAGCATATGGCAGCGTACTGAGGGAAAATATGTTCACTATACTGGGGGACTATGGAATTAAAGGTAGATTATTAAAATCAATCAAAGGCTTTTATGTTGACAATTGGGCTTCAGTGAGAATTGATGGTAAAATGAGTTCTTGGTTCAGGGTTTTACAGGGGTTAGACAAGGCTGTAATCTTTCACCTTTGCTGTTTGTAGTTAACATGGATCATCTGATGAAAGGTATAAAATGGCAGGGAGGGATTCATTTAGGTGGAAATATAGTAAGCAGTCTGGCGTATGCTGACGACTTGGTCTTAATGGCAGACTGTGCCGAATGCCTGTAGTCTAATATCTTGGAACTTGAAAATAGGTGCAATGAGTATGGTATGAAAATTAGCCTCTTGAAGACTAAATTGATGTCAGTAGGTAAGAAATTCAACAGAATTGAATGTCAGATTGGTGATACAAAGCTAGAGCAGGTCGATAATTTCAAGTATTTAGGTTGTGTGTTCTCCCAGGATGGGAAAATAGTGAGATTGAATCAAAGTGTAGTAAAGCTAATGCAGTGAGCTCGCAGTTGCGATCAACAGTATTCTGTAAGAAGGAAGTCAGCTCTCAGACGAAACTATCTTTACATCGGTCTGTTTTCAGACCAAATTTGATTTACAGGAGCGAAAGCTGGGTGGACTCAGGATATCTTATTCATAAGTTAGAAGTAACAGACATGAAAGTAGCAAGAATTATTGCTGGTACAAACATGTGGGAACAATGGCAGGAGGGCATTTGGAATGCGGAGATAAAGGCTAATTTAGGAATGAACTCGATGGATGAAGCTGTACGCATAAACCGGCTTCGGTGGTGGGGTCATGTGAGGTGAATGGAGGAGGATAGGTTACCTAGGAGAATAATGGACTCTGCTATGGAGGGTAAGAGAAGTAGAGGGAGACCAAGACGACGATGGTTAGACTCGGTTTCTAACAATTTAAAGATAAGAGGTATAGAACTAAATGAGGCCACAACACTAGTTTCAAATTGAGGATTGTGGCGACATTTAGTAAATTCACAGAGGCTTGCAGACTGATCGCTGAAAGACATAACAGTCTATAATGATAATGTATGTATGTATGTAAAATAAAATGATGTTGAGAACAATAAGTCACATTGATTATTTTGTTAAAATGTTCCACAATTTCTTACAAGCATACTGTTTGTTGATATACTGTAGTTCATTGATAGTTTAGGCATTGAATGTATTGTTTTTTGTTGTGTGTGACAGGTGGGGACTGTGGCACCACAAGCTCCACATGATGAAGTGGGCGATTGCGAAGTAAATCCTCCTGGGATTTTTGACCAACTCCGGGAGATGTCACCACCGAAGATGCTGTCTAGTGAAGAAGGATCTGTGTACACCGAGGTATATATAATGTTTTAGTACATGTATTACGTTTAGACAAATAAGTCTCCAAGCAATTTATGCATGTACTAGCTGTAGACCTATCATTGACGGGACCATCACATAGCATGTGCAAAGTTATCTAACTCCCTAACTAATTTGCGATAATATTCAGGCAGGCTGTTCTACTCTAGTCGCAGCAGTAATTCCATCTATTGGAGATGAGTGGCAGTAGAATAGCCACATCACATCTCAACAATGTAATGTTATTGTTAGGGACCTGAAGAATTAGCATCTATTTTCCAAAATTAGCATCTGTTTACAAAGTTAAAATAATCGCATGGTATTATTAATTTTAACGATTCCAAGTTTATGATGTGCAGTTATTGTCCTTGGTTCACACACAATACAAATTGATTGTTCAAACGAAAGCATTGTCAGTACTTCAGCATTGCTTTTTTCGAATTGCACCATCTGTCTGTAACCACTGTGTTGTAATGAGACAACACGTGCTCGCTATCTACATTGTTCGTTGGGGTCCACAACAACTCAACTCAGTATTTAGCAAATATGCTGAACGCTGTCTGAACTGCAGTTAATGTAAGCATGACATCACATTTTTCACTTTCTTTCATCTGGGTTTGAATTGCATGTTTCAGAGAACATTGACTAGACCAGATATCGTTTCGTGAGAGATCTGTGACTCCAAACAATTTTATTTAACTCTAAGAATTTCATTCTTCGGGTTCTGAATTGAATCAAGATTCACAATAAAGAAAGAAAAAGATAAGATCCACCTTTTCAGTGCTATATATTACATGAAAATTTCTACATTTATATTAAATCATTACGTTTATGAACTTCTGGTACCGGTTTCGACAAAACTATATGTTATCATCAGCCTAGAACAAATTATACAAAGACAATAAAATACATTGATCATTACTCTTATAGTAATATCACAGTAGTAATTTAGGAGATATACGTGTTAAAACTAAAATAACATTTGCATGTATAAGCTGATAGTCATTAATATAATAGTGGTCGTTTTTTATAAGGTGTACACCTTAGTATTTATAATTAAAAGGAATGACCTGTTAAAAGAAAATTCGGTTTTTATGCTATATGTTTGTAGTAAAATATAATTATCAGCTTTTGATCTGTCATATTTTTATCTGTTGAACAGTCTGGTTCATTTTTAAGGAGGTTTTATAGCCATGTTTGATATGCTAAAAGAAGTAAATAAACACTTAGTCATAAGTTGTTCCACATGAGTATATACACAATAGAATGTAAAGATTTTCTAATGGGGCTTCAACTTGGACTTAACAGATGAAGAATTTTCGTACAATGTCCAATGTAACCAAAATAGATGAATCAAGTTTACATATCACTGCAGGTGCATCTGCTATCAACTTGGCACCTGAGGTTCCGTCTTGGTTCAGGACCTTTCTAGATAAACCTCTGTACTTACAACTTGCTTCACAAGATCCTTCTTTCAAGCACCATTTCAACAAGAACCTCGGTTATTTTACTGTGTTCAACCCACTTCTTAATACAATATAAACAAAACATATAAGGGGACAAGCCAATACTAAGAACTTTCCAATGAACACTTTGCTTCTCAATATCAACCTGTACTTCTCTAGTCATAGCAGTAATACCATCTATTGGAGATGAGTGGCAGCAGAATAGACACATTACATCTCAACAATGTAATTTTATTGTTGATCAGTTTGATGATTTTTGAATATTGTAGGCCTTCACATTTAGTTTTCTTCCGACTTTGTGATTAGGGCTCCTAATGTGAAGGGAGTCCATCCTTTTTTCATGACTCCCTCATGTCTTACTCTTCAAGCGATTGTTCCTTTATGATTCTTTCTCATTTTTTATAATCATTTTCATAATTTTTCTTGTTGATATGGGGCAGTGACCATGCAGTTTTACACCTTAAGACAATCATTATAAAAACCATAGCCAGTTTACACAATTGAGCAATATTTCCACATTAGTAATGCTCAGCGTTGATATGGACTAAAAACAAAAGTCAGAAATCATGAATTCTGTCACCATAGTCAGTACGGTAAACTTAACACATAAATGATTGTAAATTTTGTATTCTCTTTAACTTGCCAATTGGACTAATAACATAACCCCCTCCCTCCATGGTGCAACAGCCCTGGAGGGCCACGGCCTACCAAGCAACTGCTGCTTATCGTTAAGACCTACAGATTAAAAGGTATCATGTGGACACCACATAGGCTGAGTGGACCTCGAACCAGCCCTCAGATGCAGGTAATTATCCCTGACCTGTCCAGGATCTCTGGGTAGGTGGCAGGCACACTGCCCCTACACCACAGGGCTGGTGGACCAGTAACATAGGTATTTAAGAATTACATTTCAGGTGCCTTTCACATAGCCTAGACCAGGTATGGTGAACCTATGCCATGAGTGTCACTAGGTAATACGCGAACAGGATTTCGATGGCACACCACATGCACATATTACAATTTTTACGTACGTTTTGTACTATAAACTATACATATCTCGCGCATCGTATGGTCATAGTGTTCCAGGTTTAAGGAATAAATACTGAAAATCTAAAGGCAGAAAATCCAACCTTGGTTAAGTCTAATTGTTGTGCACATGTTGTTCACAATTCATGTAAAGCTGGAATGAATTCTTTGTCAATTGATATTGAAATGTTGATAATTAAAGTATTCAATTACTTTTCAAATTCAGCAAAGAGAGTTTCACATTTAAAATAATTCTTTCAGTTTCTTGATATTGAATACACTAATTTGTTAAGACATGTGCCAACAAGATGGCTTTCTATAAAGCCTGCTATTGAAAGACTGCTGAGAAACCTCCCAGCGATACGATCTTATTTTTCAAGTGTTGATGACTGTCCAGTATTCATTAAGAAATATTTGTTAGGTTCCTCAGAATCAGATTCTGGTACGCAAACTTTTCTAGTAGAATTGTATCTAAATTTTTGTTATATTTAGTAGATGTTTTCAATAAGGCAGGTCTTAGTCTTTAAAAGTGTGATCTAACAGTCTGTGAGGTATATACTGTTATGAAAATTTGAAAATGCAACTGGAACAGAGAATAGTGGAATCATTTTTTCTTTACAAAGTGACTTGCACATTAAATAAATGGAATGATTTGTTTGCTGGGGAAGTTAAGGTCTGTGAAAATGATTTTATACATGTCTGTGAGGTTTGTGTTAATTATCTATGTACAGTTGAACCTCGATTATACGTTCCCGGAAACTATGTTTTCTTGTATTATTCGTTCAAATTATGTGGTCCCATGAGCATCTTAATTAAATCACATTGTAAAGATCCGGCATTATCCTTTCCTCGAAGAAATGATTTTCCGGACGAACCGTCCAGAATTTTCAGTGCCATCAACGCTAAATCCTCGATCACGCGTTTTTCAAGAAACTGTATCCACGAAAGGACGGCTATGGCATACTTACAGATCTTGGTGTTAACGTCCCGTCATTGCGGTAATTTGAGGGAGTACTGTACTGGAAAAGCGATCGGCGGTGAACTAGCATAAGGGACCATCTTAGCATTGCATTCAGGTGGTATTGTTTAGAGAATCCTCAGAAATCATAAAGCAGAGAGTGTCCACAACAATTGGAAGAAGACAGATTGCATTTCGACAGCTCTACTTGAAGACGAAATGAGTTTTGTCAAATGTTCGTACTTGCAAAACGTCTACATTATGTCCAGGGTTAGATTTTTATTTATTTATTTATTATTTTTTACTTTTTTTGAGTGTATCGCCGAACAGGTTTTTGGCACTTCCTTCAGGTCACTATATAGTCACTGGGCTTTCAGGCAGGAATTGAAACTGCTCCTTCTTAAGTAACACAAATTTAGTATTTTCATATTTTCGTATACAATTATGTTATCGAGACCAGAACAGATGTTACACCTTACATACATAAAGCCATGGGAGTTTTCGGGATTGCCTATTACTGTTTTGCTCCTAACATAAGACTGGGAATTTCATGTTTTTGTGTTAAAATGTTATAAAAACCGCAGTCATTTTATTTGCTCATGTTACATTTGAAAACTTTGTATCATTTCGCACTCATACCGACTTGTAGAGTGAGCAAGAAGTTAGTAAAATAACCACCTAATTGATACTTTATTATTGCCTCAGGCAAAATTGAACATAAATTAGCACTTACAGGACATGTTTCGACCACTTAGTGGTCCTCTTCAGCTGTATAAAGAGAGAATTGAGAAGAAACGACATTAGGACAATAAGCACAAATAATAAAAGTTCTTTGGAGACTTCTTTGTTTAAAAATGGAGGTCATGAGAACAGGACATCTTGCCTCTCGTTCTTGTTTGGAAAAGATGTTTATTCTGCGCTGTCTGGAGGGTTTGTCTTTGAGCGCGACCTGGTGAAGTAACGATGTGACACAGTCTGACAGTTCATGCAAAGCTGTGGAGAGAAGGGAAGTAGAGTTTTGTTGTCATCTAAATTATCATGTGAGGGAGGAGGGAGATTGGGCTGTGCTTGTGCGATGTCGTGTTTGATTATATCTCTTGTCCATCTTGTCTGTTTTATGTCTACCCATTCCAAGTATTTACTAATGTTCTCGTATAAGATGTTTTTTTGCTCGTTGTTTTCGTTAAGATTCTCTTCACTGTTTTCTAATTTATCAAGAACAGTGTGGATATTTTCCAGGTTGTTCATTAGATTTCCTTTATTTAAATATAATTATATATTTATATATAATTTAGGTACAGCCCCAGCTTTTGCCTAGTGTAAAACTGGGAAACCACGGAAAACCATCCTCAGGGGTGCCGATAGTGGAGTTCGAACCTACTATCCCCCGAATACTGCATACTGGCCGCACTTAAGCGACTGCAGGTATCGAGTTTGGTAGTGTGAGAACTTGTTGATATCTGTACTTGACAAGAATCGACAGTAAATTGCTTCAGTGTGTTTCCCTTAATAGTGTAGTGTTGTGTATAGTTGTGTATGACTGTGTGTTGTTAAGGGGTAAACATAGTGACAATAAAGTGGTTTTATGCAAGGAAGTGAACGTATCTCGTGTGATATTTATTTACTCCAAAATAAAATCGCATTGAGAATGATATGGTACATTGATTATTTTGTTAAAATGTTCCACATTTTCTTACAAGCATACTGTTTATTGAAATACTGTAGTTCATCGATTGTTGAGGCATTGGATATATTATTTTATGTTGTGTGTGACAGGTGGGGACTGTGACACCACAAGCTCCACATACTGAAGCGGGCGATGGCGAAGTAATTCCTCCTGGGCTTGTTGTTATCGAATTTTGGGAGATGTCACCACAGGAGATGTGGTCTATTGAAGAAGGGATTGTGTTCACCAAGGTATAGTTATGTTGTAGTACAAGTATTATAGACAGTGCATGTTTAGATAACAAGTTTCCAAGTAATTTATGCACTAATAGCTGTAGACCTGTCGTTGATGGGACCATCACATACCAGTTGCAAAGTTATCCAACTCCCTAATTAATTTCCGCCAATATTCCACAGGCTGTTCTACTCGAGTCACAGCAGTAATTCCATCTGCTGGAGATGATTGACAGCAGAATAGATACTTTACACCTCAACGATGTAATGTTATTATCGATCAGTTTGCTAATTTTCCAATATTGTAGGCCTTCAAATTTATTTTTCTTCCGACTTTGTGATTAGGGCTCCTAATGTAAAGGGAGTCCTTCTTTTTGTCATGACTCCCTCATGTCTTATTCTTCAAGCGATCATTCCTTTATGATTCTTTCTCATTTTTTATTATCATCTTCATATTTTTCCTTGTTGATATGGGGCAATGACCATGCAGTTTTACAACTTGAGATAATTATTATAAAATCCATCGCCAGTTATAAAACTGAACAATATTTCCATGTCAGCAATGCTCAGCATTGATATGGACTAAACAAGAAAAGTCTAAATTCATGAATTCTGTTACCACAGTCAGTATGGTAAACTTGTATAACATATGAGTAACAACACAGTAAAGGTTTCCACCTATTCAATACAAAATATATTCACAATATTTTAAAATTACATGGAACTACATGTGAATATATTTTGCATTGAATAGGTGGAAACCTTTACCGTGTTGTTACTCATGTTATTCTCAGTTCAATACGGACCAACAACATGAAATTTATAACCCTTAAACTTGTATAAGACGGAAATTATTGTAAATTTTGTATTCTCTATTATTTTTTGATTGGACCAATAACATACCCCCCACCATGGTGCAACAGCCCCAAAGGGCCAAGTCCTACCAAGCAACTGCTGCTTAGCCCGAAGGCCTACAGATTACAAGGTGCCGTGTGGACAGCACGACGGATCCTCTCGGCTGTTATTCTTAGCTTTCTATACCGGAGCCATTATCTCATCATCAGATAACTCCTCAATTGTCATCAGGTAGACCGAGTCCTTGAACTTGCCCTCAGATGCAGGTAAAAATCTCTGACCTGGCTGGGAATTTTGACAGAAGAAACGTGATTGAAACCCCCTTCCTAAACCTTTTCGAAGTGGAATATAAACATTGAAATTTGTGTCCCAAATCTTTTCGCCAATAACCTTCTTCGTTATCTCTTATGTGATGTTGTAACTTTTCCACATTGATATTCTCTACGTGTGGTTAGATGCCCATACTCCTTAAATAAACTTAATACATATTTGTCAAATTAAGGTATTTCCCTGTCGTTCCATCTCTGGTTCGTGCTGTCCTCTACGACCTAGTACTGTACTGCTTATGACTCTCCGCCTCTACTGATCGCGCTTCTGGTGCGTTTACATAAAATCAGCTTCATGGTCCGTATCGCACTAGGTGGAAAATAAATACTCAGTTGTGAATCTTCTGGTGCGTTGACGTAAGCCATTTTGTGTTGTACTTTCACCGTCATGAGTTTCCACCAACATGTTGGCTTCGTCTAGGGTTATAGACCCCGGTTTGTTAAACTATTATCAATGGGCATTTTCACCCTCATTAAATTGTCTACTGAACATCATCCTCCGAATTTCCTTTTTTCTATTTACGGATCATCTGGAATGTTGAGTGATCTCATCTGCCTGGTAAGTAGAGTAACATGTGACAATGTGCTTCAGCTGAGCATCAAATGGACTGTAAGTTACTGAACTCCATTATTATTTATTGGGATATCCTTCAACCCATGCATTCAACTTTGAAGAAGAGTTTCTTTTTCATTATTCTCATAATCGTTGATTTTTGCCAGATTGTGAGTTTAAAGATTGAGGCCATGTCTTAAAATTTTAACAACTTTAAAATTGTATTGGTAAATAAGCAGGTCTCGTATGGATCTCCGGTGTTTTAGTGGTTTAGGATCTTTAGCTTAAATTAACTGAATTCTGCTATTTGTGTTACTTTGGAAGATAACCAAATTTATAAAAATCATTATTATTATCATAACTTGTGGTATTAGGTATTGGTTTGTGAACCATGTGGGTTCACACAAGGCTTCCTAATTTCCTTTGTCCCTAATTTATCCTTCTTATTTGCGTTTGGAGTTATCAATTTTTCCCCCCCATAATTCATAATGAGTTTAATTGTTTCACCTTTGTGCCTTAGTTTTAGGCCCTGTTGTTGTGTGTGGGCTGTTGGGATTGGTTAATCATCCATGGTATGGTGGCTTGTGATCATCACCATGGCATTGTGATTGTGTGAAGGATTGTTGTGAGAATTACTTAACTTGGTTGCGGTAATTGATTTTATCCTGCTGTGACGGTGAACCATTAATGTGTATATTGCTCGTTCTTGCCCTTTCATGTTTCTTTATGTATTTTCTTCCACCTATTTGTTATTATTTCTATCTATTTTGGACATTTTGCTAATTTATGTTACTTGGTTACTTGTGTGATATCTTATTTCCTTGCGTTAACCCCTTGGTAAAAATTGAAGGTTACCTCTGGTTTTATGGAAGTAATGAAATGCACTGGGTGTTGCAGATCTTGGTAGATGAAAGATCAGGTTTTGTAACCTTAAATTCCACTTATCTTATATAAAATCATTACTATTAATTGGCCGGTCAATTTTGTAACAACCTACAGTAACTTGTTATCTATGAATTAATTAGCCTTATCTCTTGTGTATTGTAATTTCTAACAGTACGATTTTCTTTTCTGGTTTATTGTTTTGGGTAAGGCTAGACTTATTAATTAAAAATTAATCTTATTCTTACCCAAATTGTGTTGGTTTCTCTTTCTTTCATTGGTCAACTCAACACTGGGACAGGCATTAATTTTTCTTGGCCTTTTTGAGAGTTGCTCTCGCGTTTGCCGGAGGTAAGGCCCCGTTTTCCTCTCTTTTTACTGGTTTTTTTGGGTTTTTCTATATTTACCACTCAATTTTTGTTGTCTTACACCAGCACTTTCTTTAACTCCATAATGGGTCTAGTACGTCATGTACTTGCAGTCATCGTGGTTATTATGTTAACTACGGAACTGCACAGTGAATAATGACAGATAACGTGGCTATGGGTTTACTACGCGAACTGTGCAGTAAGTGGTAGCATAGCCTGGGTTGATTCTTTTCTTGTGTTCTGTGTTACATGTAAGTTGTTTGCATCCTCCCGTTTTTCTTTATAACTTGTCCTGCGGCAAGTGTTGAATTGTTTAATGGTTGAAAGAGATTCAAAAACCGCTAGCTGTAAGAAATATCTGTAAAAGGAAATGCAGGTGTCTTGTGTAATATTTTTGTTCAACTGTTTCACATCCTCAATGATGTCACGCCCAGTCCTATTTCTGCACCATCTCCGTAAGACGGAGCTCATCTACGAGTTATCCATACGCAGAATTGAACCAGCGGGGACGGTAGCTGAGTGTGCTACCTTATTGTCCGCATATGCCCAGGTGCCAATTAATCTCTCCCTTATTGAGAAAAACAACTGTGGTGAGTTGCTGCATGTCATTTCTAATTCGTTGCATGAAATCCAGTTAATTCATGAAGAGTTCTCTGAACAGACTTCCTTGAAAGCTTAGATAAACAGACCCAAGCACATAACTACTCTGGCCGTATTCAGGACTTACTTGCTATAAAACCAGATGCGGAATTCATTTCAGTGTGTACCAGGTTGTTAACCATTGCTTCTAGCATTTCCTCTGAACTTGACCTTATGTTGGCAGGCAGAGATATGGAAAATTTGACTATTACTGAAAAGCAAAATTTCTCTGACCCTAACTTTAATGATTCCCCCTACCAATTACCAAGGTTCATATTCCTATTGTAGAAGATCTGTTGTCTTGGTTGAATTCTACCCCTCCTCATGACTCATTATGAGAGCTTTTTCATGGAGTAAAGAATTTCTCAGTGAACTTGATTGAGAAGTACTAGATTTTTGAGGTTCCTTGTTGAATTAACTGAAACTGGCTTCGTTTACTTTGTAGATGACTTGGGTATCTTCCGTGCTCTTTTCGCACATTGCGAGGGAATCTTGAAAAGAGAAATAGTCGAAGCGATCTTGCGAAACCTGTCAATTAATGGACTTCATGAACTTGTGCTGTCCAAATTTATTCCCTCCCTTGCTCTCCATTGCCTAATCCCGTAGCACTATTTTAGAACCCAGTTACTTTATGAAAACTTGCTTATTTATGTCTTGGACCTTAGATTCTATTATAAAGTGTTCAAAATATCAGTACCTTAGGAAGAAATGGTGGGCAGGATTTTGAAAGAAATCTCACCTGCGTACATGTCCTACCTCTCTTTGAATGTGGCCGTCAAGTTTTGATGAACTGGAAGCCATGTGTTCTTTTGTTGAAGATGTTAAGCATGGATATGCATCCAGACCCATTATCTTCCTCCTGTCAAACCTGTATGCCCTGTTCCCTCTCAGATATATAAAGTTGTAAGTGTTAAAAAATTCTTTAACTGTGGCTCGAAAGATCATCTGAGGAATGCTTGCCCTGCAGTTAGAGTCATACTAGTGTTTGTTGCTATATGTGTTTCAAGGCAACACTTTTAAAATATTGCCCTTCTTCCTTTCAAAAGTCAGTGACTGAAAACTAACAAAAAGGTGTGTAAATTTCATTATTCTAAAAATTCTGAAGATTTAGAAGAGGTAGTTTGTCCACAAGAGCGTAACAAGATCTCTGGTAATGTAGCTTCCCAAGGTACTTTTGTAAACGTTGAAGTGAATAATGAATCTTTAGTAGCTTTAATTGATTATGGTAGTGTGGTTTGCTTGATTGATTCTGCATGGCATTACCAACTGAAGTGTCCTTGTAAGTTGCCTAACATGCAACATGTTGATTTGAATGTGTCACCGCTAATAATAATAACTTGGCAATTTTGGGATCTGTTAACGTGAAATTGAGGGTGGGTGATTTTACCTGGAGAATCACGTGCTTAGTAACCCCTAACCTCTCTTGCAATATGATTCTCTACTAACTTCTTATCTAGCGCCGGGCTAGTTTTGGATCTCACAAGGTAGAAATTTCTCCTTTAAATTTTCCACTAATATTAAATTTAATGTTCCATTGAAGGTTCCTAAAGTTTCTTGTTGGTTACCATGTCCCAGATGAACCCCGTAAAACTGTTCGTCTTGATCTTAATCGTTTAAGTAATGAGGATGCTAATAAAGTTCGTGCTCTCTGTAACCTATTTCCTGATGTATTTGCTAGTAAATTGGGTCTAACTAATGTTTTAGAATATGAAATTGAATTTTCTGACAACCAACCGGTTACATCTCCCCCTTACTCTCTTTGTCCCCCACGCATGCTTGAGTTAAAGAAGATCATCGATCAAATGCTAAAAGATGGTGTTAATAACCCCTCTTCCTCTCCATATGCCTTTCCTGTATTTCTGGTACATAAACCCTCTGGCACGTTTAGAGCAGTGATAGATTACCGTGCTCTCAACTCTAAGATCATCCTTCAGTCTATTCCGTTGCCGGACTTGCACAACTTGTTTTGGGTGGTTTTCTGGAGCACTTGGATCATATTCGGGAATTTCTGGAGCATTTGAGGAAAGCTGACCTCACTGTAAAATTGTCAAAGGTTGCTTTTGCTAAACCTACAATATCCTTTCTAGGGCACGTTGTTTCCTCCGATGGGATCTCTGTTGACCACTCCAGAACCCAGGCCATCCAAGATTTCAAACCTCGTAAGGATATCAAAGAAATCGCATGCTTTGTGGGAATGGTGAACTTCTTCCAAAAGTTCATTCCGAATTTTGCTGAAATTGCTTCTCCTCTTAACTACCTCAGTTGCAAGGACGTTAAATTCACCTGGGCTCATCCTCAGCAAGAAGCCTTTGATACTCTAAAATTTGCTCTTATGAATTCCCCTGTGTTAGCCATCCCTTACTTTAATCGATGTTTCATTTCCAGACTGATGCCTCAGGCAAAGCGATCGCTGGAGTTCTTCTCCAAGAGTATGATGATGGACGTAGGCCTGTTGACTATGTATCTAGGATACTAACCAGTTTAGAAAGCAGATATTCAGTTTATGAATTGGAGTGTCTAGCTTTGCTGTTTGCTCTAGATAAGTTTCAGCCTTTCATCAAACATTTGAATTTCGATCTAGAAACAGACAATCAAGATCTCTCATGGGTCTTGAATCATCCCAACATAACCGGAAAGATTACTGGGTGGGCTCTCCATATATCCTTCAGTTTCAGTGATAAACACATCAGCGGTTGTGTTAATGTCATTGCTGAAAGTCTAAGTAGAATGTTTGATGGAGATAAAGGTGCTGAAGTGAAATCTGATGTCAAAAAAGTTGAAGAGGTTAATATTGTTGGGGTTTGTGCCATTCTTTCGGACCTTCCCTTATTGTACCATGAATTTGGTGATCATCAAAAATCGAACCCAGAATTGAAAAAGATCATTAATAAAATTTATGCTGGAAATTTGGTAAAACCTTATTCGCTACTTAAAGGGGGGCCTGTGTTGTAAAGGTCATAAAGACCGTAATTTCAAAATTGTTTCTCCCAAGGTCCTTGTACATATGATATATGGGTACTATCACTGTTCTCTCATTGGTGTTCAATTGGGCGTTTCCAAAACCAGACTGAGAATTAGGCAATACATCAGAGACAAAAAAATATAATTGTAATTCCTGTGCTATCAGCAAACCTTGTAAGAATTCTAAGGTTGGTTTGCTGTCATGTTTGCAAGCATCTCACCCAATGGAACGGTTATTTATTGACTATGTGGGTCCCTTGCCTAGGTCTTCTTTGGGAAGCACTCATATTTTTGTTGCTATCTATGCATTCTCTCATTTCTGCTGGATTTTTCCTACTAGATGTACCAATTCCAGAACCTCTATTAACTGTTTGAATTCTATTTTTGCATCTTTTGGTCCTCCCAAGTTTCTAGTTTCTGACAATGCCAGTGCTTTTACTAGCCATTTGTTTAAGAGTTATCTGTTCAAATTGTGCATCTTGCACTTTACAACTACTCCATACTATCTAACCCATCATATGCCGAGAGAATGAGCAGAAACTTGAAGTCCTGATAGCATAACATCATAACAGTCAATCCAAGTGGGACTCCTGTTTACACTGGCTAACTTATGCATTCACCTCTGCTACTTATGAATCATACTGTAAGACTCCTATGTCTGTCATGTTTTGCTATACCCCATAATCTCCGATGTCCAACGTGCTCGGTATTGAAGATCTTGTGCCGGGTCTGTCTCAAACCTATTGATAAAAAAATTTGTAATGAAGCCGGGAAGATCTCTTCTGTATCATATGAGGTCATGATCAGGTACAATAAAGGTAGAAAACCCATTAAGTTGAAGGTTGGAGATCAGGTCTTCATCAAATGTTACCCCATCAGTAAGGCTATCAGTACATTTTCAGCTAAGCTTGCTCCTAGATACCAAGGGCCTTGTATAATTAATAATAATAATAATAATAATAATAATAATAATAATAATAATAATAATAATAATAATAATAATAATAATAATAATAATAATAATTTAATTGAATAATAATTTATAATTTATAATTCTTATTCCCTGTCTCTACGTTGGTGAGTGGTCCCATCGCCAAATGGATTAGAAGAGTTCATTTGTCCCGAATTAAATCTGGTTAATGAGTGTTGACTGTTACGTTCAATGAAATCTTACCTATAATGCTTGCTTATTTGATGTTGGTATAGAGTAATAATCTTAATTGAGGATGGTTTTGTTGTACCAACTTGAAAAGGTACCGATGTAATATTGTAGGGGGCTTAGGCTCCATTATTCCCTATGCTAATCTTGTGTCTGCCTCGTGTATGTCCTTAGACTTGGGTATGCGGGCTACCTTATCAGTTATTGAATTAACCTTGTTTTGCTGAGTGATGTTATTCTATTTTTCCTTATGTGCAAGGTTTGCTTAGTAAACTCTATCAATCGTGATGTCCTAAGTTATATGAATTTTCTATGTGATTATTTGTCCTGGTGAAAATGTATCAGTCCTCTGACTTTAAATACATATTGTCGGGTATTGTGCTTCGGTAGTGTGTAAGCTAATTTCCTTTCGGATTATTTTTCTTGTGTATATATAATTGTTATTCTCTTTGTTGAAGAAGATTTCTGGGTTAGTTTTGAAAAATCTACTCGTTACACCGAGTTTCTGTAAACGTATTGAACTTAAGATCTCGTCTTGTGGTGAATGCTTGTAATCTATAGCTCATGACTGGTGGTCTAAATGGGTTGCTACCGTGCGATTGCTCATTGCGTGAATGGTTTTTCCATTTGTAAACTGTTCTTATAGCTGGTGTAAGTTTGTGAGTTGCTGGGTGGTGGTCAGTGCTATTTCCTCCGTGTCATACCTTTGCGAACAATATTCATTGTTGTAATGGGCCTCAGTTGACCTTCGTACTGGTGACCTGATTACCTGGTGCATCAATCTTGCATCCTTGTTGTGTTTCCTATCTCGGTTATCGGTTGTGTGTGTTTTCCAACAACTAAATAGTCCTCGTATCCTCCTATTTATTGTACTTCTCTGCTTGATGTGGAATTTTTGTCCTGGAATTTGACTTGTCATGATCACTTTTCTAAACTTGAAGTGAAGCAACCTTGTTGGCCATTCTTGAAAACTGGGTTGTTTTTTGTTTGTTTGTTTGTGTGTCTATTTCATTTGACTTGTGTTTGAGATGTTATTACCGATTGTATTTGTTTGCTTACCCAGTATTTGGTTTTATGTACTGCTATATGCATTTGTTGGTGGATTGTTTACCTTAAGTTTGATAACCTACTCATGCATAGGATTGTTCTACTTGAGTTGCAGTTCGCATGTGGTGTTAAATGAGTGTAACCTTATCTACTTGTGTATTGTGTTGTGTTGTGGGAAAAGGATCTTTAGCCTGAGAAGTTTATAGCTTCTTTCCACCTCGTGATTGTTCTGATCCTGTGTTTGGTGTTGGTTATTGCTGTTCTCCAACCTGGAAAGGCACAGGCCTTCTTCCTTTGTTGTATCTCTGCGCCACTCTGTCCCTGGCTTTAATTAGGTGTTCAGAGGCGACTTTCCACTTTTCCTTGACATCCATTTGACGGGAAGGTCCAGAAAGATACTCAATGTTCCACTTCAAAGTGTGTGGGTCATTCAGGACTGCCCAAGAGCAGTTCAGCAGGGGTGAACCGATTAGACTCGTGGATGACTGTGTTGAAACCTAGGCTAAAAAAGACAGATAGCAATCGCAATGGGATTGATTATTGTAATGATAAGCAGACAGGCATATCTTAAGATTATGATGGAATCTCTCGATGAGATTTGGTTGGGGGTTGTGAGGGTTGAAACGGACATGTTTAATTCCCCAAGAAAAACAAATATTTTGGAAATTTGTACTAGTGAATACAGATGAGTTTCCCAATATTAACATTTTAGGCGGGCCAAAGATACCGAACACATGCTTAGTAAGAGTATTTATGGTGACGTTGGAATTGATTTTGCGGACAGGTAACAGCCAAATGAACTTGGAAAAAGCCATCAGTAACAGACAATATACCTACGTTGCCATTTTGAGATTTTGTTAACGGACCAAAGAAATCAATGAACAACTTCTCTCTGGGAGAAATGGCAAAATCGGAGGAATGAAAGCCTACCTGACTATTTTGAACGGGCTTGCACTTGTGACAAATTTCACAGGATTTGATGTATTCAAAGACTTCCCTCTTTAAATTCGGCCAGTAGAAGACCCAAGTGATCTTATGGAAGGTTTTTAGTTGCCCAAGATGAGCACCCAAATGAGAATCATGATAAAAATTTAAAATCATAGATTTAAGATCACGGGGAACGAATATTTTAGAAGCTTTGTTGTGGGGACTCTTATGAAATAGGAGCCCTTCTCAAAGGATTCTCAACCCTATTCTTTCTTGGAAAGCCTGTCTATTAAATGTGTACATTCATCATCCTTCCTTTGGAATTCAGACAGCTCGGTAAAGCAAAAGGGTAATTTTGAAGAATGCAGACAGGAATCTGGTTATCGGAACTACACCCGATATCACCATCAGCTGTTTCTACTCCTTCAAACATGTGCAATAAACAACCGGCAATAATGTTGTCTTTACCTCTCACGCGCACAATAGTATAGTTGTAGGATGATAATCGAAGAGTCCAACGAGTGTCGTTGCTAACTTTTTGACGTTAGTGCTCATCCAGGATAGTGCTTGATTGTCGGCGTGGACCCAAAAATGATGATGCTCTAAACACGAGTGGGATTTTTCAAACCCAAGGACAACATCTAAACATTCCTTTTCATACATGGAAAACTTAACTTCAGAATCGAGCAATCTCTTACTGAAATATGCGATTGGGGCCTGGCTGTAATCTTCAGGTTTCTGATTTAACACAGCAGAGACAGCAATATCACTGGCATCACACTGAAGAACAAAATTGCTGTTGAAGTCAGGGCTATGTAACACAGGAGCTTGGCAGAGAGCGTGTTTGAGCTTACAGAAAGCACTTTCTTGAGCGTCACCCCAGAAAAATGAATGTTTTTTTTTGTAAGAAATTCAAAGGGGCCAAAATGTCGGAAACATTGGGGGCGAATCTACTGTAGAATCCTACCATACCAAGAAATCTGCAGGCACCTCGTAGATTGTTAGGCCTGGGAAATTCGGGAATACATTTAACCCTTACAGGATTTACGGAGGTGCCAGAGCTGGAAATGATGTGCCCCAAAATTTGATCCGCCTAGAACATAAGGACAATTTCTCAGGATTGACAGTGAACCTTAACGTATCCACACAGATGCATACGAGATGCTGTCAGTTGGTACAATTAATTTTATTCACATATATACAAAAATTAACACACACATAACCTCAATCACAGTATCACAACAGACACTTCACTTTGAGGATATCAACAAAGCTGCCATTATTAAAAACAACTTAATAACATAGCACATAGAGGTTACAACGTTGAACACAAATAAAGCAGATGACTACCGACTGCCTACTTCAGCACGTCAGACACGTGGTTACAGATATAACCTAGTTACACTATAACTCCAGAAACCAATAACTTCCAAACAGTAACTGACTTCACTATCAAGGTCACCCCTTTATATATATCCTGGCCAGGTTTCCAAAAGGATTACAAAAAAAACCTACCTTATTGAATATTCTAGCATGCATACCACATGGATTACAATGTACAGAATATTCTTAAACGTTCTAGTGCCTTATTACCAATCAGGAATTACAATTATGGATTACAATTTATATATACAGGTAAGAATAAATTATAATATTAATTTACAGGTATTTACATTAACTGGCATAAATATCTATATACAGTGCCTCCTTTGTGACATAACCTCAAAACAACGCAATCATATCGTATGTCCACACGATGTAATAATAATAATACTAAATGAATGTAACACTTCACAACTATACATACAATAATAATTGTTTAATAATAATAATAATAATAATAATAATAATAATAATAATAATAATAATAATAATAAGGCGGACCTCCAAGAAATAAATATTACAGACGACATCATGGAAAATCGTGGAGCTTTTAGAACCAAAGTAGCTAATCATAAATTTAGGGAGAAACCAAAAAAGACAACTGGTAGGAAGTGGTCGACAGAACGCAAGATGCAACACAGTGCATTCATGAAGAGATTTTGGGAGGATAAGAAGGCACTAACCATCAAACCAACTATCAAGTTCAAACGCGCTCTATGAATGGGCATAACGAAGGAATAATAATAATAATAATAATAATAAATGTTTGTGGGTTACTGTAGTCACGCCCTAGTTCGTGAACCATGGGCAACGGCTGAGTGGCCTAGTAGGTGGTCCTGAGAGTCGGGATACCAGTTGCTATGGAATGGGAGTGGGCATCTCGGACATATTCTGAGTCGTGGCCCTCCTTGTGCTCAGGCGGCTAGGACTACACAATTCACCGGTGGTCCATAACCCGTTAGAGGAGAGATCCTCACTTGGACTATGTGCAAGTAGGGCAGCATCCTGCTTCATGAATTTACCGAGCTCAGAACACTTTAAGCAAGCCTCGGACCTATGGGAGTAATGGAGTCCCACTCCCATTTGACAGGCGAGGGACTCCTTGGAAACAACTTGGCGAAAGAAATGGAATTCGATGGGGAGCTATCAATATTAATGGGGCTTATGGAAGAAAGAAGGTAGAACTTGCTGAGTCAGCAAAGAGGATGCATCTGGATGTGCTAGGAGTAAATGATATTCGGGTAAGGGGAGAAAAGGAGGAAGAGATAGGAGATTATAAAGTGTACTTGACGGGTGTTAGAAAGGGAAGGGCAGAGTCTGGGGTAGGGCTCTTTATCAGGAATACCATTGCACGCAACATAGTTTCTGTTAGGCACGTAAGTGAGCGAATGATGTGGGTAGATTTGTCAGTGGGAGGAATTAGGACAAGAATTGTGTCCGTGTATTCACCATGTGAGGGTGCAGATGAGGATGAAGTTGACAAGTTTTATGAAGCATTGACTGACATCGTGGTCAGGGTCAACAGCAAGGATAGAATAGTACTAATGGGCGATTTCAATGCGAGAGTTGAGAATAGAACTGAAGGATACGAAAGGGTGATTGGTAAATGTGGGGAAGATATGGAAGCTAATGGGAATGGGAAGCGTTTTCTGGACTTTTGTGCTAGTATGGGTTTAGCTGTTACGAATACATTCTTCAAGCATAAGGCTATTCACCGCTACACATGGGAGGCTAGGGGTACCAGATCCATAATAGACTATATCTTAACAGATTTTGAATTCAGGAAATCTTTTAGGAATGTACGAGTTTTTCGGGGATTTTTCGATGATACAGACCATTATCTGATCTGTAGTGAACTAAGTATCTCTAGGCCTAGGGTAGAGAAAGTGAAATCTGTCTGCAAACGAATAAGGGTAGAAAATCTCCAGGACGAGGAAATTAGACAGAAGTACATGGATATGATTAGTGAGAAGTTTCGAACAGTAGACAGTAAGCAGGTTCAGGATATAGAAAGTGAATGGGTGGCATACAGGGATGCTGTAGTAGAAACAGCAAGGGAATGCCTAGGAACAACTGTGTGTAAAGATGGGAAAAGGCGAACATCTTGGTGGAATGATGAAGTGAGAGCAGCCTGTAAACGTAAAAAGAAGGCTTATCAGAAATGGCTCCAAACAAGGGCGGAGGCAGACAGGGATTTGTACGTAGATGAAAGAAACAGAGCGAAACAAATAGTTGTTGAATCCAAAAAGAAGTCATGGGAAGATTTTGGTAATAACCTGGAAAGGCTAGGTCAAGCAGCAGGGAAACCTTTCTGGACAGTAATAAAGAATCTTAGGAAGGGAGGGGAAAAAGGAAATGAACAGTGTTTTGAGTAATTCAGGTGAACTCATAACAGATCCTAGGGAATCACTGGACAGGTGGAGGGAATATTTTGAACATCTTCTCAATGTAAAAGGAAATCATCATGGTGGTGTTGCAAACAGTCAAGCTCATGGGGAGGAGGAAAATGTTGGTGAAATTATGCTTGAGGAAGTGGAAAGGATAGTAAATAAACTCCATTATCATAAGGCAGCAGGAATAGATGAAATTAGACCTGAAATGGTGAAGTATAGTGGGAAGGCAGGGATGAAATGGCTTCATAGAGTAGTCAAATTAGCGTGGAGTGTTGGTAAGGTACCTTCAGACTGGACAAAAGCAGTAATTGCTCCTATCTATAAGCAAGGGAACAGGAAGGATTGCAACAACTATCGAGGTATCTCATTGATTAGTATACCAGGCAAAGTATTCACAGGCATCTTGGAAGGGAGGGTGCGATCAGTCGTTGAGAGGAAGTTGGATGAAAACCAGTGTGGTTTCAGACCACAGAGAGGCTGTCAGGATCAGATTTTCAGTATGCGCCAGGTAATTGAAAAATGCTACGAGAGGAATAGGCAGTTGTGTTTATGTTTCGTAGATCTAGAGAAAGCATATGACAGGGTACCGAGGGAAAAGATGTTCGCTATACTGGGGGACTATGGAATTAAAGGTAGATTATTAAAATCAATCAAAGGCATTTATGTTGACAATTGGGCTTCAGTGAGAATTGATGGTAGAATGAGTTCTTGGTTCAGGGTACTTACAGGAGTTAGACAAGGCTGTAATCTTTCACCTTTGCTGTTGGTAGTTTACATGGATCATATGCTGAAAGGTATAAAATGGCAGGGAGGGATTCAGTTAGGTGGAAATGTAGTAAGCAGCCTGGCCTATGCTGACGACTTGGTCTTAATGGCAGACTGTGCCGAAAGCCTGCAGTCTAATATCTTGGAACTTGAAAATAGGTGCAATGAGTATGGTATGAAAATTAGCCTCTCGAAGACTAAATTGATGTCAGTAGGTAAGAAATCCAACAGAATTGAATGTCAGATTGGTGATACAAAGCTAGAACAGGTCAATAATTTCAAGTATTTAGGTTGTGTGTTCTCCCAGGATGGTAATATAGTAAGTGAGATTGAATCAAGGTGTAGTAAAGCTAATGCAGTGAGCTCGCAGTTGCGATCAGCAGTATTCTGTAAGAAGGAAGTCAGCTCCCAGACGAAACTATCTTTACATCGGTCTGTTTTCAGACCAACTTTGCTTTATGGGAGCGAAAGCTGGGTGGACTCAGGATATCTTATTCATAAGTTAGAAGTAACAGACATGAAAGTAGCAAGAATGATTGCTGGTACAAACCGGTGGGAACAATGGCAGGAGGGAACTGGGAATGAGGAGATAAAGGCTAATTTAGGAATGAACTCTATGGATGAAGCTGTACGCATAAACCGGCTTCGGTGGTGGGGTCATGTGAGGCGAATGGAGGAGGATAGGTTACCTAAGAGAATAATGGACTCTGTTATGGAGGGTAAGAGAAGTAGTGGGAGACCAAGACGACGATGGTTAGACTCTGTTTCTAACGATTTAAAGATAATAGGTATAGAACTAAATGAGGCCACAACACTAGTTGCAAATCGAGGATTGTGGCGACGTTTAGTAAATTCTCAGAGGCTTGCAGACTGAACGCTGAAAGGCGTAACAGTCTATAATGATAATGTATGTATGTATAATAATAATAATAATAATAATAATAATAATAATAATAATAATAATAATAATAATAATAATAATAATAATCGAGTTTGATATCTACATTAGTTACCTATGGGTGAGAGAATATTGTTTTTAAGTTATATCTGTTATCGCACTTGCGTCAATATCCCTCCTGTAACTTGAAACAATTTCCACACTTTGTCACACTCATCGACATTGCCTTGGACGTAGGTTGTATCTTCTTTCTTCCTTGAGGTTGCTGGATGTGCTCTCCTCCTCCTCTTGACCAGATTGTGCCGTATCGGGGGTCGGGGTTGCCTTTGCTGCCAGCCTCTTCCTCGATAGTCGATGTGTTCTCCTCACGATGACCAGATGGTGCTGTGCCATAAGTAGCCTCTCCTCCAGGCTTATTCTGTATGCTCAGCGGCTGGGTGACTTGCCGCAACTCCAATGCATGGAGCTTCGTTATTCAAAGATATAAGCTTTGTTGTTGTTTGCACATTGATCTGAGATCACAGAGATGAGTTATTTATAAGGTTCAACCTATTCAGTACTCATTACGTGTTGTATAGATCTTATTTACATCATTTATTTAACATGGGACTGGTTTCAACATTTAAATGTCATCATCAGCCATAAAAAATCACGAACAAATGAGCAAGGATTTAATAATTAATAATGGCATATCGACACATTGAGATATGTACAATATTTTCTTACGAATCAAAGTTTAATAAAATAAGGTTCCAACATATTATCACAGTATAAAAGTCTTTACTTGCCCATTTACACCATGTGTCAAACAAACCGTCAAACAAATGAGCAATGGCATAATAATTAAAACGCGTAGTGACACATTGAAGTATGTACATAGTTTTTTTTTTTTTTTTGCTATTAAAATTCAAAAGAAGGTTTTTTTTTGATATGTTATCAAAGCATAAAAGTCTTTATACTCCCATTCACATCTTGTGTTAATAAAATAACAATAATTAGAACTGGCGTAGTGATTACTGAGAAATGTACATGATTTTCTTACCAATCAAAGTTAATAGAAGGTTCTGACATTTTTTCGAAGCCAAAAGTCATTAAAACGCCCATAAAGACCATGTGTCAAATAAAACGTCAAGAACATAACCTGACACCTAACTTCCTCAAAGCAAACACCAAAAGTCACCAAAACTCACCTCAACACAAGAGTACACAAAATAAAGTTAATAAGATATGGATTAGAAACAATATTAAATTCTTATAAGAAAAAATATTTTCTAAATAACCAACTATACATGACGCTCCTTGAAGCAGTGTGCCTCCTTTCTAAAGCTCAATGGAACATCTTCCTTCACGAGGTTAATAGTAAATTGTTTTAAGAGTTAGGTCAAAAACAGCTCATATTAGACAAGAACCTCAGCACACTTAAGGCTAATGCAACAAAAAACCGGAGTACAAAAAGAGAAAGAAAAAAATCACAACCATTTAACCTTCTGTCGGTCACAATATATAAAGTTTCAAGGCAGGTCGCAATGAGCCTGAGAGATCCCTCCACGTATAAGTTTTGGGAAGTTCACGTGAGCAGTTATGAAGTACTCCTTATGTTATATAGGTGCGTTTGAGGCAGTTAAAAATGGTTTAGCGAAATTCTGATCCCAAAATAAGCCGCATTTTGTAACCAACTATTTTCTTCAAAATTATAGGTATCTTTGCAGTATTTACAGAGAAAATCTTATGTGGCAGAAACTATGTTCATACGTCTCAGCAATAACCACAAACATGGGAAATACCATAAACAGGGCTAAACAGCTCATATACTCTTCAGTAAGGATTCTACAAGAACACTAATATTTTTCACACAAAAGAAAATCTGTGTCGTTTACGTGGGCAGTAATCAGAGAGCACTAGCATTTATGTGATACTACACATGGTGACAACACGTGAAATGAAAATGCTTTCTTCCAACTTTTCATCTAAAGTCACATTTTCACCCAAACTGTATGATTTCATGCAGTTCTCCACAAACCACGTAAAAATATTTTGCACAGGCGTTAGTCGATCATGTTCCTTTCTTTCTTCACGGGTTTGGCAATCGTCAAATCTGAAAGAACAAATCAAGAACTTGAATCTCCTGAGACTCATCACCAGTGCAAACTTTTCTATGCCATCTCCATCAGTTCCCCAGAGATCCTCAAGGCTCTGCCTATTCCCTCTGTAAGATCCTGCCAAGTACAATAGGCCAGAAGAATGCTTTTATCTCTATCTGGTCTGTAAGCTCAGCATCCCTTTCACGAGTAAAATTTTGTTTCACGTAGTCCACGTATTGATTTGTGTAAGTTACAATAATGTCTATTATTTCCTCCGTAAATAAACACTGCCAGTAGTCAAGCGGTGATTTAGGTTGCCTTGCTAGTCCTATAACTCCAGATAGATATCGTATGAGATTGAGCTTCCTGGCGCAAACCCGTTGGGATGGTGGCACTGTACACCATTTTGTCTTGTCTTTCCCTTCATAATAATTAGCAATAGCCTCTAATGCTCCTTGTTCACCAGCATCACCGTTGTCGTCTTCTCATTCTGTTTCCGAGTCACCATCTCTTGATTCCAGAAGATCGTCACTGTTTGTGTCACTTTCGTCTTCAAAATTCTCATGTAACGCATCACCATCTTCATCCAGCAACAGTCGTTGGGCATCCTCCTCATCTTCTGCTCTAAGTTAAAATGTTCCTTCCTACTGGCCATAATGTATGGTATATCTAAAATAAAGAGAAATTGGGACGTAAGTAGTCGTAATGTGCCTGTGAGGCACCGGGCTTATATTGCACTATCTAGATTCTTACATGGGAAATTACACCAAATTTAGAGTAACAAAATGATTTAACTACTTACAGAACAGCAATTGTTTGCATCTCTTTGAAACACCATTCGCAACGGGAACAGTCGCAATGATCTACCAGATCAGTTGGAACACTTCCCGCTTATGGAGCGAGCAAACACAAACTGCCTGTCACATGACTAACGAACGTGGCAAGGAGCGAGGCTAGTCAGAGGATGAGAATTGTAGGTCTGCGCATTGGAGCGGTAGCGACCGATGACTTCAGCCTGTGCCTGTCAGATCAGTTGCGACCGACGGAAGGTTAAACAACTTGATTGAAGAATTTCACCCTCCCCTTATAAATTTCTTAAAAACAGTACTAACAGAGCAGGACAACAAGATATTAGAAAAAGGTCCGAAACACAATTGACCGAACATGAACATAATCGATGCCACTACCAAAGTAATTATCGAATCAGAACCAGCTGTTAATAAAATGCCCCTGGAAATACAAGATGAGGTCAGATTTGATATTAGGAGAAAACTGAATAAAATCCATGCATTAAAAAGAAAACCATCACTTAACAATAGAAACCAAGAATATTTACAGAATGGGAACAGGTAATTAACCTCAAAAAAAAAAATTAAAGATATGAACCTTATTGTCACTAGGGCAGATAAAAGGAACACGACAGTAATAATGGATAAAACTGATTACATTGAAAAAACTGAAGAATGTTTCAAGAATAGCTTTTTTTTTCAGTGATTAAAAAAGATCCGACCCAAAAATTACAACATCTCCTGAAAGCTACCCTAAAAAATACGTCATTTTTATTCACAGAACAAGAGAAGATGAAACTAATAATCATGAACCCAGGACTACTAGTAGCAAAAGCTTTACCCAAGATCCATAAGATCGGCGTCCCAAAACACTCCATCATAATTTATAGGGCAAGTTCATTATATAAGCTAACACAATTCATCCAGAGGTTTCTAAAAAAGAACTGTAATTTTCTGTCAAACAAATACCATTGAGTTAGTTAAAAAACTAGGTGACTTTGAAATGCAGCCTTTCCACTCAATGCAATCTTTCGACATAACAAATATGTATCCGAGCATCAAAACTAAGAAACTTTTTCAAATAATCCAAAACAATCTAAATAAGTATAGCAACCTCAGTAAACTTGAGATCCAAGATTTTATGGAAATTTCGAAACTAGTAGTCAAGAATAATTTCTTCAGTTTCAATAATTGCATATACCAGCAGGATGGTTTAGCTATACATAGCATACAGCAATTAACAACAATAGTGACTTCACGAACAAAAAATTTTGGGCCAGGTTTGTAGATGACTCACTAGTTATCCTTGATGAAAAAATTACCGATGCAGCCACCACTCTTAACAATTTAAACAATATTGATCCGCAGATAAAGTTCACTCTGGAATCTGAGACAAATAGAAGCATAAATTTTCTACATCTCACGTTAAACAGACTTCCTTCATCTATAGAATACAAAATTTCCAGGACAGCCACTACTATCAACAAAAATTATTTTCATCCCAAAGCACACAAGTATGCTACCTACTACAATATGGTAGACAGGGCATTCAATGTACCACTTAATACATTAAATCTAAATGATGAATGAGTTCAATCCGCTTCATAGCCAAATGAAACAGTTATGACAATGCATTTATAGAGCGCATTATCAACAAGCAAAAATATCGCCTAAATTCAACTCTAACTAGAGAGAAAACTAAACCTGATTATTATTCAACCTTCACTTTCAATGAAGATGTTTACAGTGTTACAAATATTCTGAAGAAACACAACACCAAAATCGCATATCGAACTAACAATAGAAATATGGATATCATATATAATACCAGCTCAATTAACAAGATTAACATTTACCAAAAATCGGGAGTTGACAGATCCAATGTCAAAACTGTCAATCCTCGTACATTGGACAAACAGGGAGGAACTTCAAAATCAGATAGATGGAACATGTTAATACTACAAAATATAATAGATACTCGGCAGTTGGCCAGCACATTCAAAATTCAAAGCATAGCTTCAATAACGTACAACAAGATATTGAGGTGCTCATGAATGTAGACAAAGGTCCTATTCTTGATGTCGCAGAAAATTGCTTCATTCACTTAGACCAGTTCTTTAACTCCAATTCGAACCTGAACATAATCTCAGAAAAAACTAACATTCTTTTTTATTTTTTAATTAAAGCCTTTAGGTGTATTGATCTTCCCAGTAGGCAGTCAATATTTAGCACAATAATACACACTACCCTATCACGTTACAGACCCCCACCACACAAGACCCACCTTAAACCCACTATTCCCCCAACCTGATCCTTCCCCTTCCCCTTCCCCCTCCAGCACATAACAGTCTGTACCTCCTTCTCACAAGGTTAATGTCTCGACACTCTGTTCACTGTTCCAAGGTGAGCCACAGTTAACTTATACCAACACATTTCAACTTGCCCAAGACTATTATATCTTTTATTACTTATGATCCTTTATTTTTATTCTCACTTCAGGCTTATAAAAATTCTTCCAATTGAACTGAGAAATTTTAGACCATATGTACTGCAAGAAAAAAATACTGAAGGACAACCTATTACCACTGACTGTTAGTTATAATTTCATATACACCAGTGTAAATTTTAACAGGTAAAAATTAAGCCTTTCAAAACAATGTACACTGAGAAGTCTACAAGTGCATTACACGATCAAAGTGTGTCAACTAATTTACATTCTCACTTTGACAACATTTGAATTAATAATGTCTTAGCGGACCGCCAGATTGTTGTTCATGGATTTGAATACAACTGTTAATATGTCTTGTCGTGCATTGGCACATGGACGGACCAGTCAGAGCTGTATACCATGTGATTCCAATAAGTTCTTGATGTTTTATTTGACACATGGTGTATAAAGGTGTTTTAATGACTTTTGGCTTTGAAAATATGTCAGAACCTTCTATTAACCATGTACATATCTCAGTAGTCACTACGCTGGTTCTAATCATTGTTCTTTTATTAACACAAGATGTGAATGGGCATATAAAGACTTATGCTTTGATCACATATCAAGAAAACCTTCTTTTGATCTTTGAATAGTAAAAAACTATGTATATAATTCAAAGTGTCACTACGCCAGTTTTAATTATTATGCCATTGCTTGTTTATTTGATGGTTTGTTTGACACATGGTTTAAATAGGCAGGTAAAGAGTTTTATACTCTGATAATATGTCGGAACCTTACATTAATCTTTGATTCATAAGAAAACATTGTACATATCTCAATGTGTCTATGCCAGTATTAACAAAAGGTATGAATGGGTGTATAAAGACTTTTGTGATTTGATAACATTTCAAAAACCTTCTCTTAATCTTGGAATGTACATATTTCAATGTGTCACTACACCAGTTTTAATTATTATGTCCTTGCTCATTTGTTTGTGATTTGTTTATGGCTGATGATGACATTTTATTTAAATGTCGAAACCGGTCCCTTGTTAAATAAATGTTGTAAATAACATGTATACAACACGTAATTATTATTAAATAGGTTGAACCTTATAAGTAACTCTTCTCTGCGTGGAGCTTGACAGGAGGGTTGGTCTTCAGTCTTCAGTAATTAGACCCCATGGCCCAGCTGTTTATACACCTGAGAATTTTAGACCTTCTGAACTGCAAGAAAAAAATACTGAAGGACAACCTATTACCACTGACTGTTTGTTATAATTTCATATACACCAGTGTAAATTTTAACCACTATTAAAAACAAGTAAATAACACAGCACTTAGAGGTTACAACCTTGGAACACAAATAAAACAGATGACTACCGAGTGCCTACTTCGGCATGTCAGACACGTGGTTACAGATATAACCTTGTTACACCATAACTCCAATAACCCCAATAACCAATAACTTCCAAACAAGAACTGACTTCACTGTGAAGATCGTCTGTTTGTATATATCCTGGCCAGGTTTCCAGAAGGATACATTACAAATCACTACCTTCTTGAATATTCTAGCGTGCATGTGTAACAACAACAACAACAATACAAAATACTTCCAACAACACAAAGTGAAGAAAGGAGCTTTCACTCTTATCATATAACTTATGTCCAATTCAAGTAACACATGATGACATTTGACAAAATCAGATAAAATAAAGACCAAGGAAAGCAGGTTGTAAGAATAACGATCTATCTATAATTTTATGCATCCTATTAAAAAATTTATGGTAAAAACTATTTTCAACACAAACTGCAAGCACTGTACATAGATCAACAAAGTTCCATATCTAATACTGGACAACAACCTTGACTTCAACATAAGTGTTTATATTACTTCAAGAAACTTATACCATTATACCATCAGTAGACGAACGCGGCTGATCACATGTCATAACATAGTCACATAAGTACAATACGCTGCATGAATTTAATTGTGCTTCAAAAATGTTTTATTCATCTAGCTATAAGTTTTAATGTGGAACAGTGGACGTTTATAATTTAAGAACAATGAAATTTAACATACATCATCCATGCACATAATAGTAATGTTAAGTTTTAATCCTCATATCATTTAACATAGACAATTGCTTAAGATAAGACGAAGAACATTCGCAAATTGATAATGTTTTACCCATACTGTGTGACATGTTTATAATTAATAATATTGTATATTTAACATATATTATCCATATACATAATAGTAATATTAAGTTTTAATTCTCATATCATTTAACGTAGACGATTGCTTAAGCTAGTACAAAGAACATTCGTAAATTGACAATGTTTCACCCATACTATGTGATATTCTTACAGTGATGTTTTAATTACATGTTATGTTGGTCAACTGAAGATGACCTTCACAAGGTCGAAATCTGTATTGTAAAATAATAACATATAAATAAAGTATTGTTCAGGTGGGAGCTTCAAAAACTTCATATTTGTGAATATTAAAATCAATACGGAAATGAAACTTATAGATTATGACTTACTGATTATGGACGATAAATCCATTTGATAAACCACACAAACTGTAGTGCAAGAATTTTGTAGTGTAACGTTCACTTTCCTCGCATCAGACGTTGTTGTCTGTCATAGAGAGCAGAAGGCAAAGAGTGTCGCAAGAAGAGAAATGCTTTGTCAGATATTGATGACATAAAACGCCAGCTGTCAAAGAGAAACTAAAGATATGTCATGTTTAGGAATATTACAAATAGGCATTTCCGTGAGAGCAATGTCACAATGATTCAACACCAGGACATCTTGGTGTGGCATAGGAGCTTATCAGTTCTTTCACTTTTAATTTGGAACGGGGTTTCACAAGTGTAAGTGGCTTCTGGTTGAATTACGGGTTTATGGTTTTGGGACTCAGTGTCTGTTGACAGGCATTTACTATTATAAATTGACCATGTTAGAAATTGTGGGCCTTTTTCATTTTCTTAGTTCAGTTTATCCATGTCTCTTTCTCATTTAAGTAGTGTCATGATTTCTCCATGGTAATTTAATTGTAGAACTGTGTTAATGTTTTGATCATTTTTGAAGATTTACTTATGCTAAGAAGTTTCTTGGCATGACCTCAATTTTTTACCCTCCGTGTTAGTATAGATAGCATATAATGAGAGGCCAGTGCTTCCAACTGATTTCAACAAGCTTCAATGTACCTGTTGGGGTCCACTCCACAGTAACTCATGTATAAGGGTTTAGATCAATACGTTTTCATTTTCGAGAAAACTGAGGACAAATGTCATGATGCAGGATCTGCTTCTGATCAAATAGAGGTGATAGAACACTAAAAGTTGAACACATTTTACTTAAACATGTCGGGTCCGCAACCTAATGATTTCCGAAAAATTTTGAATCCCCGATTCCGACACACTGCATATATACTGTACTTGGAGTGTTACACCGCAGTCGACCGGAGCGGTGGCCGAGTGGTCACACTGTAGGTCTGCTGTCTAGTATTGTGAAAATCCTTTTCGTTAGTCTCTTCTCATCCGTTCTAAATAAATGCCCTAGAATTTAAGTCTCCGGTTTCTCATGGACTCAGTTAGACTTTCATTGTCACGGTAAAGTTCTTCCCTTCCTCGCAACCTATACTGTCCATCTACAATCTTTGGACCCCTTATTTTATGCAGGATCTTTCTTTTGAATTTCTCAGCTTCTCTCTGTCCCACTTTCCCTGTCATTTCGACGTATTTACTAGCATACAGACATTTCGTTTTAATCACTGTATTGCAGTGCCTTAGTTTAGCTCGTCTGGAGATGGTTTTCTTATTGTATATAGGATATGTCCTACGAAAAGCCGCAGCCATCTTCTCCCGTCTGGTGTTGTTTGCTTCTCTTTCATTAGTTTTCATTTGCACTATTTCACCCAAGTACTTAAACCTATCAACCCTTTCTATTTTACTGTGTTCTGTCTTCAGGTACCAAGGAGCTATTTTGATGTTTGTTATATGTTTAGTTTCTTCGAAAGAAATCTTTTGTCCTGATTTTTCTGCTTGTAGTTTTAGTACATTCAGCTGTTCTATTGCTGTGTCACTATACCTACATAGCAGCGCAGGGTCATCAGCAAAGGCAAGGCAGTTAATCATGACACCACTTTTTGACCCTCCAATGTATACTTGGTTAAGATATCTTTTTCTGTCCAGTTCTTCTTCCCATTCCTGGATAATCTTCTCCAACACACAGTTGAAAAGAATTGGTGACAGTCCATCACCCTGTCTGACTCTTGTTTTAATTTCGAACTGCTTGCAGATCTCCCCCATGAACTTAACTTTCGAATGTGTCCCGGTTAAAGTCTGCTTAATAATTGCCATTGTTTTGGCGTTGATTCCAAATTCCACCAATATATTAAATAGCACTTCCCGGTCGACTGAATCATACACCTTCTTGAAGTCTACAAAAACCACTACCAGATCCTTTGAGAGATGATTCTCTAGCACACGTTTCAGACTCCAGATTTAATCAACGCATGATCTTCCCTTCCTGAATCCCGCTTGATACTCGCCTAGTCGGTGATCCACTTGTTCCACAAGTCTCCTCTGTAGTGCTTTAGACAGTGTCTTATATGTTACAGGTGTGATGGAAATGCCGTGGTAGTTGTTAGGATCTGCTCTATCACCTTTTTTGTGTAGAGGATGAATGATAGCATTTTTTCAGTCTTCAGCGATAACTTCCATTTTCCAGATTACTTAATTTTATTGAAGGTTAAGAATTTCATTATGGTCCATATTGTACTGAGATCACTATTAAAATTAATAAAATTATGTAATGTTTCCACCTTTCAATACATTTAAACTTAGTAATGTAAGGTTACATCACTAGTTGATCATAAACGGTTCCGATTCCAACACATCATAAACGGTACCGTTCATGATCAACTAGTGATGTAACCGTACATTGCTAAGTTAAAAGGTATTGAAAAGGTGGAGCCATTACATAATTTTATTATTTTTAATTCTAATTTATTTTATACAAAAAATATAGCTTCAGTGCGACTCAAACTCATGTCTTTGAGGTCACAGATAAGTATGGTAACAACTCAGCCACGATACCACTTGCCTGCAGTGTAACTCTCCAAGTATATATGCTTTGCATTGCAATCGAGGATCCATCAATTTTTCGAAAATTCCAGAAGTCAATATTTCTAGACTGTTTGTCAAATGGTATACAGTACATATTGAGCTGACAGGCTGAGAGGCCAGTGGTAGATAGGTAGATACTGTAGTTGAGTCAGAGAGAAAGAGAGAGAGAGAGAGTGATAGACAGAGACAGAGACAGTGCATAAGAAAATGTAGAGAGTGGGTTAGAGTGAGTATTACGGTGAGCTAAGGATTTATTTGATATCTGAACTTTTCCGAATCTATTTGAATGAGAGGGTAATCAGTCTTGCCTTGTCTTGGCAAAGTAAATAAACAGTGTATGGAATTGCTGATCTCTGTACTGTCAGAATCAACTGTGTGATGATCAAATGAATAACCAGTGTGAAACTTGTTGATATCTGTACTTGACAAGAATTAACAGTAAATTGCTTCAGTGGGTTTGCCTTAATAGTCTAGTGTTGTGTATAATTGTGTATAACTGTGTGTTGTTAAGGCATAGATGTAGCGACAACAAACTGGTTTTATACAAGGAAGTGAACATATCTCATGTGATTTTTATTTACTCAAAAATAAAATCGTATTGAGAATGATAAGGCACATTGATTATTTTGTTGTCCGACTCGTTGGCTGAATGGTCAGCATACTAGCCTTCGGTTCAGAGGGTCTCCGGCCGGGACGGGGATTTTAATCTTAATTGGTTAATTCCAATGGCACGGGGGCTAGGTGTATGTATTGTCTTCATCATCGTTTCATCCTACAGGCGTCAAATATAAAGATCTGCACCTGGCAAGCCGAATTCGTCCTGGGATACCCCAGCACTAATTGAATGTATTGTTTTATGTTGTGTGTGACAGGTGGGGACTGTGGCACTACAAACTCCACATGCTGAAGTGGGCGATGGCGAAGTAAATCCTGTTGTTATCCAATTTTGGGAGATGTCACCACAGGAGATGATGTCTAGTGAAGAAGGATCTGTGTACACCGAGGTATATATCAACTGTAGTACAGGTATTATAGATATTACACATTTACACATACGACATTTCATTTCATTATTTTGTTAAAATGTTCCATATTTTCTTACAAGCATACTGTTTATTGAAATACTGTAGTTCATAAATTGTTAAGGAATTGAATGTATTGTTTTATGTTGTGTGTGACAGGTGGGGACTGTGGCACTACAAACTCCACATGCTGAAGTGGGCGATGGCGAAGTAAATCCTGTTGTTATCCAATTTTGGGAGATGTCACCACAGGAGATGATGTCTAGTGAAGAAGGATCTGTGTACACCGAGGTATATATCAACTGTAGTACAGGTATTATAGATATTACACATTTACACAAATAAGTCTCGAAGCAATCACATAGCATGTGCAGTTACGAGGGCGGGTTGAAAAGTATTCGGAATCACCGCTAGATGTCAGTGCTAGAGGAACGAGGTTCCCGCACAATAATCACACATCCTTTGTGAGTGAACACGTGGCGCGTCAGTGCTCTAGCTGCAGGAGTGTGGTAGTGACGACTCTTTGTTGTTGTTCCCGCGTAGTGATTTGTGACGATGGAAAAAACTGAGATTCGAGCAGTGATTAAATACTTTGTAAAGAAAGGTGTGAAAGCAAAGGAAATTCATGCCGACTTTCAGAACACACTGGGGGACTCTGCTCCTTCATTCTCAACTGTTGCCGATTGGACCAGCGAGTTTAAATTTGGTCGGGAGAGCTTGGATGATGATCCGCGTAGTTGGACGGCCGAAAAGTTATACGACCCCAGAATTTATTGCAAAAGTGCATAAAATGGTCATGGAGGATCGTTGACTGAAAGTGCGGGAGCTGTAGGGATGTCTTCTGAATGGGTATATTATATTTTAAACGAAGAATTGGGTATGAAAAAATTATCCGCAAGATGGGTGCCGCGGCTCTTGACATTGGACAATAAACGCACCAGATTGGAAATGTCCGAACAAAGTCTGGCCCGTTTTCAGTGCAACCAACAAGATTTCTTGCGCCGGTTTGTGACTACAGATGAAACTTGGGTCCACTACTATACCCCAGAGACAAAACAGCAGTCAAAGCAGTGGAAACATGGTGATTCACCACCACCAAAGAAAGCAAAGGCAGTGCGTTCGGCCAGAACGGACATGGCCTCAGTTTTCTGGGATGCAAAAGGCATTCTGCTGATAGATTATCTTCCTACTGGCCAAACAATTACGGGGCAATACTATGCAAACCTCCTAGACCAACTACAGGAAAAGATACGCGAAACAAGGCCTGGTTTGGCAAGGAAAAAGGTCATCTTTCATCAGGACAACGCTCCGCTGCAAACAAGTGTTATTGCCATGGCAAAACATCATGAACTGGGGTACGAATTATTGCTACATCCACCTTATTCACCTGATTTGGTACCATCAGACTTTCATCTATTCCCCAAACTGAAAATTTTCCTCGGTGGACGGAGATTTTCTACAAGGGAAGAACTGACAGCCGAATTGGTGAGGTATTTTGCAGGCCTGGAAGAATCTCATTTTCGAGATGGGATCAAGGCATTGGAACATCGCTGGACCAAATGCATTAGTTATTAGGATCTACTCTATCACCTTTTTTGTGTAGAAGATGAATGATAGCATTTTTCCAGTCTTCAGGGATAACTTCCATTTCCCAGATTATTTTATTATTTTATTGAAGGTTAAGAATTTCATTATGGTCCATATTGAACTGAGATCACAATTAAAGTAGTTTTATGCAAGGAAGTGAACATATCTCATATGATTTTTATTTACTCAAAAATGAAATCGCATTGAGAACGATAAGGCATATTGATTATGTAATGTTTCCACCTTTTCAATACATGTAAACTTAGTAATGTAACGATATCGATTCCAACACATCATAAACGGTACCGTTTATGATCAACTAGTGATGTAACCGTACATTACTAAGTTTAAATGTATTGAAAAGGTGGAGCCATTACATAATTTTATTATTTTTAATAGTAATTTATTTTATACAAAAAATATAGCTTTAATGCGACTCGAACTCCCGTCTTCGAGGTTCGCAGATAAGTATGGTAACCACTCAGCCACAATATCACTTGCCTGCATTGTAACTCTCCAAGTATATATGCTTCGCATTGCAATCGGGGATCCATCAATTTTTCGAAAATTCCAGAAGTCGATATTTCTAGACTGTTTGTCGAATGGTATACAGTACATATCGAGCTGACAGGCTGAGAGGCCAGTGGTAGATAGATACTGTAGTTGAGTCTGAGAGAGAGTGATAGACAGAGACAGTGCATAAGAGAATGTAGAGTGTGGGTTAGAGTGAGTATTACGGTGAGCTAAGGATTTGGTTGATATCTGAACTTTTCAGAATCTACTTGAGTGAGAGGATAATCAGTCTTGCCTTGTCTTGGTAAAGTAAATAAACAGTGTGTGGAATGCTGATCTCTGTACTTGACAAGAATTAACAGTAAATTGCTTCAGTGGGTTTCCCTTAATAGTGTAGTGTTGTGTATAATTGTGTATAACTTTGTGTTGTTAAGGAATAGATGTAGCGACAACAAAGTAGTTTTATGCAAGGAAGTGAACATATCTCATATGATTTTTATTTACTCAAAAATATAATCACATTGAGAACGATAAGGCATATTGATTATTTTGTTGTCCGACTCATTGGCTGAATGGTCAGCGTACTAGCCTTCGGTTCAGAGGGTTCCGGGTTCGATTCCCGGCCGGATCGGGGATTTTAACCTTACTTAATTGGTTAATTCCAATGGCACGGGGGGCTGGATGTATGTGTTGTCTTCATCATCATTTCATCCTCATCACGAAAGACAGGTCGCCTACAGGCGTCAAATAGGAAGATCTGCACCTGGCCAGCCGAACCCGTCCTGGGATATCCCGGCACTAAAAGCCATAACTTACGACATTTCATTTCATTATTTTGTTAAAATGTTCCATATTTTCTTACAAGCATACTGTTTATTGAAATACTGTAGTTCATAAATTGTTGAGGTATTGGATGTATTGTTTTATGTTGTGTGTGACAGGTGGGGACTGTGGCACTACAAACTCCACATGCTGAAGTGGGCGATGGCGAAGCAAATCCTTTTGTTATCCAATTTTGGGAGATGTCACCACAGGAGATGATGTCTAGTGAAGAAGGATCTGTGTACACCGAGGTATATATCAACTGTAGTGCAGGTGTTATAGATAGTGCACGTTTACACAAATAAGTCTCGAAGCAATTTATGTATGTATTAGCTGTAATCCTGTCGTTGATGGGACACTTACATAGCATGAGCAGTTATCTAACTCCCCAACTACTTTCTGCCAATATTCAGGCAGGCTTATCTGCTCTAGTTACAGCAGTAATTCCATCTATCGGAGATGAGTGGCAGCAGAATAGTCACAGCACATCTCAACAGTGCAATGTTATTGTTGATCAGTTTGATGATTTGTAAATACTGTAGGCCTTTACATTTAGTTTTCTTCTGACTTTGTGATTAGGGCTCCTAATGCAAAGGGAGTCCTTCCTTTTTTCATGACTCACTTGTTCTTCAAGCAATCATTCCTTTATGATTCTTTCTCATTTTTTATAATCATCTTCATAATTTTCCTTGTTGATATGGGGCAATGACCGCACGGTTTTTTATCGTAAGGCAACCATTATAAAAACCATCGCCAGTTAACACAATTGAACAATATTGCCAATTCAGCAATGTACAGCATTGAGATGGACTAAAAACCAAAGTCAAAATTCATGAATTATGTTACCATAGTCAGTATGGTAAAATTGTATAAGACATAAATGATCGTGAATTGTTTTCTGAATAACTTTTTGATAGAGCCAATAATGATGTAGATGTTGATTCCCATAGGGCTTCAAATAGCCTATGCAGTGGCCTCCACAGTATGCACTAGCCTTGCGTCTTGGGTGGTGTGCTAAGTCCCAACTGACGAGCCTAACTTAGCACACGAGGGCGAAACGCAGGCAACCAAGAATGAGTTAGCTGGAAAATTTATAATGTCCAATAATGGACCATTATATTGGTATTATAGAGCCAATAACATAGGTATTTTTTTATTTTTTGGCAAGTTCTGATGATTCTTCTTTCATTTTGAGGATCACATCAGTTCTTCTTTCACTTTAATTTTGGAATGGGGTTTCACAAGTGTAAGTGGCTTCTGGGAGAATTATGGTTTTATGGTGTTGGATCTCAGTGTCTGTTGACAATCATTTATTATTATACATTGACCATGTTAGATGTTGTGGGCTTCTTTTTCAATTTCTTAGTTCTATTTATCTATGTTTCTTTTTCAATAAAGTTGTTTTATGATTTCTCAATGATAATTAAATTTTAGAACTGTGTTAATGTTTTGATCATTTTTTAAGATTTACTTATGCTCAGGGATCTCATGGACATAATCTAACTTTTTCACCCTCCGTGTTACTATAGATAACTTACAAGGAGAGGCTAGACTCTGCGTCCAACTGATTTCAACGAGCATCAGTGTACCTGTTGGGGGACACTCAACATTAACTCGGGTATAAGGGTTTAGGTCTATACGTTTTCGTTTTCGAGAAAATTGAGGACAAATGTCATGACACAGGATCTGCTTCTGACCAAGTGGAGGTGACAGAACACTGAAAGGTGAACACATTTTACTTAAACATTTCAGATCTGCATTCTAATAATTTCTGAAAAAGTAATGAATCCCTGATTCCAACACACTGCATATATACTTTGAGAGTTGCACCACAGTCAACAAGAGCAGTCCAGGTGCAGCACGCCGTGGCCATCTAGAACGGTCCAATCATGGGGCCACGGACTGTAACTGCTGCTGCCATTATGCAACAGCAGCAGGGCAGCCATCTTGTGACCAGAGGGCAGTCGCCTCATCAAGTTCATACGGTTGACATGAACGTTGGGCCTTCACCATGCATGCATGCATGCCAGTTTTCTGTGATTTTGAGGAAGTTTGTATAGGAAGTAGATACCAAATGTGTTGAATAAGAAACTGAAGTAGACCTCATTCGAGTGATAATTCGACCTATTTGCAATTTGAAAAAAATCTTTGATATGACATTATGATCTGTTTAAAACAAATAGGGTACTTGACTTATTGGAGTTTTATTTTCCTTGGTATATCTTCGAATATAACTGTGTTTTCCACTGAAGTATGAAATTGTCCAACAATACTTTGCTGTGATGTTTTTGATAAAATTCTTATTCTGGATGTAGTGATATCTGTGATGAGAATTTTTACAATTTTAGTGAAGGTAATACCCAGTCAAAGGGCAGGAGATCATGAGATCCTCACAGTTAAATATGCTGAACTCTGTTAACTTCTTTCTGAAGCGTAAATAATTATATCTTAGAAGAAAGTTTAGGGAAGAGTTATGACTAGGGCTCGGTTGTTTGGGGAAAGTCATATTTTTTCTTTGTCTCTATTTTCTTGCGATTCGATTTTGGTGCAAATCAGGTGATTATCATCACAATTATGATTTTTTTATTTGTCATATAAATGCATATTTTGGCTATTTTTTGTCATAAGGTCATATTTGAAGCTATTTTCACAGGAACGTCATATTACAGTGATATTTGTTTTCTTCTTATGCATGAGAATGTCTCATAAAACAATGTAAATTAGCTCTTATTTTGCAGGAACATGTTTTTGTTTTATACCTGATTTTGCATATTATTGCAGACTAAATCACAACGATATGCTTCATTGTCTTTTAAATATAAATGCCATTTCTTTCACACCATTTGGACACATCTTTCATATCTTCGAAAATCTACCATCTCTACTAATATATCCCTGTGGGTATTGCCAGCTCCCAAGCAGATTACATCTTCGAGGTAGTTCTTCACTACTTGATTTTCCCTCGTTTTACCTTTGTCTGTTTCTGTATTGCCCCCATTATTGCCTAGCTAAGCCCAGCCAGTGAGCGAGAGATCCCAAGGGGGACCATTCGTTCATTGGCTAGTGTTTTCTAGAGGCATTTAAGGGAAAAAGGTTGATGACCAAGCTCAAAATAAATTTTAAAAAACAACACACTGACATTTATTAACATAAGCAAATCACAAATAAAAATATTCTGGCTGATATTATTTATTTATTTTAACATTGGAACTTTCATAACATCTATTTCTTCCTCCTTCTTTGAGAAGCACGTATTTCTTAATGGACAGCCTTACTGGTCTGTAACGAAAATCAAAGAAAAATTAGGCCTACCGCCTTAAAAATCAAAATATAATCGGCTGAAAGAAATTCAGAAACTCAATAAAGATGTTCACAAAATAACTTGATAACTTCTTGCTAGTATTTTTACAATAAAGTAGTTAAAGGCTTCATGACTTTAAAGTAGCCTCCACACGTGGTTTAAGCTGAATTCTACTAAGTTTTATCATTTAAGACATTGAACACTGGGCAGTAACACCAGTATAATTAATCTCAAAAACTTCAAAATTAATTAATTATTATTCTTATTATTATTATTATTATCAATCTCTCTCCTTATTTAATTAACATGTTCTTCACTATCACACGATCGTGTTTCTGATCAATTCCTCACAACATCATTCACTTAGCAATTGTCATTAACACTCCAAATAATTATTTTCCAATTAATTATTGTGACTTATTGTCACCAGTATTCAAAGTAATTATGCAGCTAGTGAACGTCTACTTCTGATCCTTGCATGGCATTTTATGTTTCAAATTAATTTTAAAATATTTCCAAATTCAAATATAAATGTTTTAGAAAAACCTTGATATCCACGTGTGAGCTAGTTAATATTTCATTTTACAAATCGATTGCCTTAGTGAAGATAATGAGATGATCTTTCCTTTTAAATCACGTTCATCAACAAAATAAATCCTTTCCTAGTCTTCCTCGACTTAAACTTATCAAATTTTCCTTTAAGGGCACGAAAATTACTTCTTAAGGTAGCACACAACGATGAATGTAATCTGCGTCGTCACAAGCACACGACCAGATCAAGTTAAATTGAACAAACATGAAACAAGAAAAATACACATATTTACACACCCACCCACACACACACACACTCATTCATTTTGGGAAACACGCATTTTATATACAATATTTACATCGAATCCTATTCCTGCAAGTTTACTTTTGATTTTTAGAATGGTCAGGGCACGTCATATCCACTAGGAGATAATTTGTGTACAGAAATTATTTTTATCATTAATAGTGACTAGTGATCGAAGTTAGGGATATCACTTGGGTAAGAATATGCTTCTCATACTGATGGAAATCATCTAACTTTTGACATAATAATTGAAGATTCCAATAAAATCCGTAATCACTACCAGTACATGGGTTGCCAGTTGAAACTATCGCGTCCGTGAGCCTTAATCGCATTATTATTATTATTCCCTATCCGTGAAATACACACGCAACGCGTGCTCCAATAATTATAATTCATCTTGTGCTCCCAATAACACAAGAACAAGTCAATAATCATACATAAATCATCCAATAACTCAATCACGTAACAAATATCCCGCAGGATTGGTCATATTCCAGACAGTTCATAAACAGAGCACATTCAATCTCACATATAAGGAATCTACTGTAAAGTTATGGCTCACGAGCATTTAATTCTCTTTTACCCGATCTTTAGTCATTTTATTATTAGTCAAGTGATTATTACATCTACTGATCCTCGTGAAATATCATAAAATCAGATGACTCGATCCTAAGGAATGCAAGTGATCTTGAAAAGACTCTAGGTTTGACCCTATCTCACAAAATGTACACGTAAATTCAAGTCCGATAAAATTCAACATTACACAAAAGTAGATTTATCACGTGGTCAGTGATTTTTAAATATTTAGCTCAAAAGCACGGGAAATCATCCAAAGACAAACTACATGTCTACTCTAACAGGTTCAAAATTTCATTCACACATGTGACTCGTCTACCACGACACCTTAAGAATTGGAAAAATGAAATGCTTCTAACTACAACAAAACTAATAGCTCTACGATTTAAATAAGAAAGACCTCTAGTTTACAAAAGATGAGACAGTAATTGAATTAAGTGGTACTCAAGTTTTAGATGAAGTTCGATCCCAAGCAGCAGTCAATCATTCCAGCATTTTCCCGGTCAGTTTCCTTCCCATAACCAGAGACACCTCACATTTTAGAGATCCATGGAGACTTGGTCGTCGATATCCCTCGATGACGTTGAGTTGCAGATGATTGTAGAATTATCCATGTTGGTGTACTGCAGCTTTCAAGACGACTTCTATTAAGTTCTGGACGTAAGCTGTAACTGAGATGGCAAGAATAAATATGGGCACAAACACACGCAGAATTTTGATTATTCTTCTAGATAGTCACACTTAACTTGGATTTTAAGGTGATTTATACTCCGTAGGAGTTAGCTAATTAGTTCACTGAATTGTTGGCAGAACGGGCGTCTGCTTGCGCTGAAAATTACTCCTCCACGTGGTCGTAGCAAGTACAGAATCTTCAGAATGCAGCGTAGAACATTCAAAGCAGAGTAGAACAGAGTAGAATAGTCAGAGATTGATTTGCTCGGAACGAGGCTTTTTATATTCTCGGCTTGGGAGGCATGTATTTCAACCAGAACTGTAATTGGTCATCAGGTCTCCTTTAATTGGCTCAGACTATTCTGGAACCAAGCTGTCTGTCGTCCGCGTGTGTCAGGCAGTATGGACACGTCACGTGATTTGCTTTGGCCTTGGTCGAAGCTCGATCAATACGTCGCCCCTCTGAATAACGAAAAAACTTGTTTTCAGCTCGCCACACTACTTCCCAAATGACACGTTACAGCTCCAGGCAGAAAATAAAATTCTTAATATCCGCTTGTTGGAAATATACTAAATATCGCCAGATTTGACGGGGACAGTATGGTTAACATATTCCTGCGATCGTTTGCACTAACATTTGCTACAACTCTGTTTAACAGGTTTTCCATTTCAGAGACAGTGAACTGCTTATTTTTCGCAGCAACGTAACCCTTAACCTGAGCCCAGACCTTTGCAATTTCATTAAAGTGGTGATGATAAGTTCGAAGTCTAATTGCTTTGCGTCTGTGGTGTCTTGCAATTTCGTCCACAACTTATACTGGCAATTATACATTTTCCTCCAGGAGCTGCAATAGTCCACCTTTCCTTATGTCTTGACTAGGGAGACAAAGACTTCATAAGAAACTGAAATTATGGAAGAAAATACAAAAGCTTGAGAACAGTTTTTAAAACCATACATGATGAGCAAGGTAGCATGACGGGATGGTGAATATAAGCAAGAAAGTTGGCAACTAGGTTTTGCGATTGTGCTCTTATCCATGTGAATGGCAGCTAGGGATTGGTTGGATGTCTTTATTTCCATTCACAACCACCCTACGGAACCAAACTATCAGTTTACAAATAATAATGTTCTCGGTATAGTGTAAACTGACCTGTCAATGCTAGATAGACAGATCCCAACTGTTCATGATTGAGGTCGGAAGTTAGAAGTCAGAATTGCTTTAGTCTCACAGCATTTAATTATGTTGTACGCTGTGTGTCAGGTTTCCTTTTTATTTAGTAGTTGTAGTTCATTGATGGTATGTAATTAGAATTCACATTTTTGTTCCCATTTCTCCAGGCTCCTCCCAGCATGTCTGCCATCGGTCAGATGGGCCAGCAAATGAGTGGGGGTAGTCCGTATGGTTACGGTTCTCCTGGGGGTGGAGCAGGCCCACAGGGAGTAAGTGTTGGGACTGGCAGCGGTGTGGTAGCTCCTCAGCAGCGGGCAGGTGTTGGAGCTAATATGGCCCCCAACATGGCGTCTAGGTTTAGTGGTGGTGCAGGAGGTACAATAGGTAAGTAATATCTTTCTTCATGTTGGTATATACTGTGGACAAGTGGTTGGAGTACGAAATAAGCAAATGTCTTAGTGCTGTGTGTCATTTTTAGTTTAATGATGTCCTTCATTGCATATTTTCTCCCCTTCCATTTCTGTGGAATGCAAAATTTAAATTTAATTTGCAGCATAAATTCCCTGTTGCTCGCTTAAACGAGCTAACTAGTAGAAGAATGTTCACAGGTAGTGAGGTTAATTCTCTTTTCCCTTTATTCCATTTAAAAATTATGTTCAACAATCTTTGCACTATTGTAACATCCATATCCCTTAACTGAACATTACAATAAGAGAAGTCTAGCCTCGAGTATATATATATATATAGAGAGAGAGAGAGAGAGAGTGTGTGTGGTTTTATGAAGCAACGAAATTTCCTCGAGTGAAACAAGTTTGGACTTAAGTGTAGTGAATGTCTGTTGTATTAGACAAAGAAAGTAAAGAATGTGAAAGTGTATAATAGTCGTCAGTTTTCTATTTTTGGGCCCGGTTGTATAAAACATTTGATCTGAGTTTAACGAGGGAAAATGGCCACCAGTCAAGTTGAACTTCGATTTTCCATCGTATAAACTCTAATCTAAGATCATCTCTTCTTGATCAAGTTCAGATTTGACTGCCAAATATTCGAATGGAAAATTCTAAATTCCCATGGAGGGAATTAGATATATATATATTTTTTTTTACATCTGATATGTTTTTGCCAAATATTCGTCGGTTAATCTACTTGAAACTAAATCATCATCATTAATATTAGCTGCCTCTGTGGATCCGTGGTAGAGTGTCGGCCTCCGGATCCCAAGATAGCGGGTTCAAACCCGGCAGAGGTAGTCGGATTTTTGAAGGGCGGAAAAAAATCCATTCGACACTCCATGTCGTACGATGTCGGCATGTAAAAGATCTCTGGTGATACATTTGGTATTTACCCGACAAAATTAATTAAATCTCAGCCATAGACGCCCAAGAGAGATCTGGTTTACTCTAGGTCCGCTAGATGGCAGACAGAGTAAACCGGAACGTCGAAATTGACGAGCAGACAGCCAGATGGCGTCAAATCGAAATGTCTGCAAACGGTAGCTGAGGCCATACGATTATTATTATTATTATTATCATTAATATTAAACATTGAACTAGACCTGAAGCCTTGAGAAGTGTTTCCTTGCATTTTATCTGCATGAGAATACCTTAATAATATTGAGGCGAGTTATAAATATGTCGAATGCTAGTAGTTAAATAGTATTGCTAAAGATCGCTGGATTTTTTTTTTTCATAAGTGAGGCTATGTGAATACCATATAAACAATAGCCTACCGCAGTACAAACACATTGCTAATACTTAGTTTTATAATACTACTTCATTAATTAATTATTTTAATTTTTTAATTTAAAAAACAAAGCATGTTTACTTCGCGAGATCACTATGTTATCGACAGTTACGCGGCAAACAATTTTGTATTTTATTTGTCAACAGTCGTGGCCAGTTCAATTCACCATGTAAGTATTATCCAGGGGGCAAAGCAAATTCATATTTCATTTGTTGATAGTCAGGGTAAGGTCAATCCCACCACTTAAGTATTATCCAACGGGCAAAGCTATTTCGTATTTCATTTGTTTTGCGGTGTTGCGACATCCACTTTTCTGAACTCTGATTACGTTTGAACTACACATGTGAAAACCAAGTTCAGTTTTGTACAACGTGATAAAGTCATAATCTCAGTTCATTTTCAGAACTAGGTTCTAAATTGATCTCCGGTCAGATGTTTTTATACAACCAGGCCTTAAAATTTTAATTGGCTTCAATTACTTCTCTTTATACAAATTTTTATGTTGTAATGGTTGAACAACATCATTGTGCTCCACATGTTCTAAATGCTAGGGCAAGAAAGCTGTCAGATGCTAAATAACAAGCAGATGAAGAGCAGCAACTTACCATGCAAGCGTGGATAGAGTATCACAAAGGGAATTATGGATTCAACATTTTCAACTGCAGCATTTATCACTGGCTGATGCAGTTAGAAATGGTAGTGGTCGTTGTGTTGACAAGTAGATGGTGTTTTGAGGTAAAGGAAGGGGGCAAAATACGTAAGACAAGGGACTGGGGGGGGGGGGGGGGAGGTGGCAGTTATACTATAAATTAATAAAGTGATGATGCTCAGCACTGAGCAGAATGAGTAATGATGATACTTCCTCCACTGGTGAAGGCTACAGAGTAGCGCAGATGCTGATTCAGAATTATTTGATAAGATAATCAGCTATGTGGGAAACGATAAGGAAAGGAATGTGATTGTAGTGAGTGATCTCAATTTACCAAATGTCAATTGGTAAGGTAATGCGAACGACAGGAAGCATGACCAACAAACGGCTAGTAAGTTAATATGAGAAAGGCACCTGATTCAGAAAGTGATGGAACCAACTTGAGGGAAGAATATTCTGGATGCGGTGCTGGTAAATCCAGATCAGCTCTATAAAGAAACTGAAGTAATAGCTGGAATTAGTGATCACGAAGCTGTTTTTGTGATAATTAAAAATAAATATGAAAGAAATGAAGAGATTAAAATTAGGACTGGTACGCAGCACCATATGGCTGATAAAACAGGCATGAGGGAGTTTTTAATAAGTAACTATGATTGGTGGAAAACGGTAAATAAAAATGTAAATAGACTCTGGGATGGGTTTAAAGCAATTGTTGACGAATGTGAAAATAGGTTTGTACCTTTAAAGGTGGTAAGGAATGGTAAAGATCCACTATATTATAACAGGGAAGTAAAGAGACAAAGAAGGAGGTGCAGGTTGGAAAGAAATAGAGTTAGAAATGGCTGAGGAAGTAAGGAGAAATTGAAGGAACTTACTAGGAAATTGAATCTAGCAAAGAAGTCAGCTAAGGATAACATGATGGCTAGCATAATTGTCAGTCATACAAATTTTAGTGAAAAATGGAAGAGTGTATAGGTATAGGTACAGGTTCCAAGAAGGACATTTCAGGAATCATTAATGAACAAGAGGAGTGTGTATGCAAGGCTCTTCAAAAGGCAGAAGTATTCACCCAGCAGTATGTAAAGATTGTTGTTTACAAGATAGAGGAGGTGACTAATACTAAAGAAGTATATAATTTACCTATGACAGCAATGACATTTACAGTAAGATACAAATTTGAAAACTAGAAAAGCAGCTGGAATTGATAAGGTTTCAGGGGATATACTAATGACAATGGGTTGGGATATAGTACCATATGTGAAGTACTTATTTGATTATTGTTTGCATGAAAGAACTTTACCAAATGAATGGAGAGTTGCTATAGTAGCACCTGTATATAAATAAAAGGGTGATAGACATAAAGCTGAAAATTACAGGCCAGTCAGTTTGACATGCATTGTATGTAAGCTTTGGGAAAGCATTCTTTCTGACTATAATCAGACATGTTTGCAAAATTAATAACTGGTTTGATAGAAGGCAGTTTGAGTTTAGGAAAGATTATTTCACTGAAGCCCAACTTGTAGGATTCCAGCAAGATATAGCAGATATCCCGGATTCAGGAGGTCAATTGGACTGTATTGCGATTGACCTGTCTAAGGCATTTGATACGGTAGATCACTGGAGACAATTGGTAAAAATGAGTGCAATTGGACTTGACAAAAGACTGACTGAATGGGTTGCTCTGTTCCTAGAAAATAGAACTCAGAGAATTAGAGTGGGTGAAGCTTTATCTGTCCCTGTAAAAATTAAGAGGGGAATTCTTCAAGGCAGTATTATTGGACCTTTATGTTTTCTTATATATATATCAATGATATGTGTAAAGAAGTTGAACCAGAGATAAGGCTTTTCGCAGATGTTATTCTGTACAGAGTAATAAGTAAGTTACAAGATTGTGAGCAACTGTAAAATGAGCTTGATAATGTTGTGAGATGGACAGTAGTCAATGGTATGATGATAAACGGGGATAAAAGTCAAGTTGTGAGTTTCACAAATAGGAAAAGTCCTCTCAGTTTTAATAACTGCGTTGATGGTGTGAAATTCCCTTTGGGGATCATTGTAAATACCTAGGTGTTAATATAAGGAAAGATCTTCATTGGGGTAATCACATAAATTAGATTGTAAATAAAGGATACAGATCTCTGCACATGGTTCTGAGGGTGTTTAGGGTTTGTTGTAAGGATGTAAAGGAGAGAGTATATTTGTCTCTGGTGAGACCCCAACTAGAGTATGGTTCCAGTGTATGGGACCCTTACCAAGATTACTAGTTTCAGGAACTGGAAAAAATCCAAAGTAAAGCAGCTCGATTTGTTCTGGGCGATTTCCGACAAAACAGTAGCGTTACAAAAATATTGCAACGTTTGGGCTGGGAAGACTTGGGAGAAAGGAGACGAGCTGCTCGACTAAGTGGTATGTTACACGTTATAATTCTCATGTTAGGTCCGTTATGAAATGTATGTCAATACAAAGTATGTCACAAGAGTTATTATTTTTTTAATATCCACCTATTCAATACAAAGAGATCTTTCTTAGAAATTAAATATTGTTAAAAAATGTTAAGGGACATGTTTTGCCCATATTAAGGGCATCATCAGCCTCAATCTTAAACCTGTATGGTAAGAAAACAGGATCCTGATTGCTCTTACAAGTCATAAAAAGAGGATATCAATGTAGGTGTCTGTCCAAACATAAAAATTATTAGAATGTCCTTGGCTAAAATCACACTATCAAGCTGCATGGTAAAAGTTCACACGATTATACTTTCCGGAGCGTTGAGTTAATGTGACCAAATTTTTTTTGTTGGGGGTAGAGCAATAAACAGCTCAATCTTTATAATGAAACAGAAATGTGCCTCCTTGAATACTCCTGTTAGAAGATAAGGAAAAGCCAAGTTGATAGATTGTTAAAGATACCATTTTTATATGTTGTGATAAGACAACAGCCCTCTTAAGTCGCTGTTCAGCTGCCTATAGTCTATTTAACTTGCTGAAGTAGTGAAAATCGAATGTGTTACGATAAGATAACAGTCTTCCTTAAGTAGTGTGGGAGCAAGGAAAAAGCTTTCAGTTGTCTATAGACGTATTTATCTCTCTTGAAGGAAAGGAAGTCTAAGGTATATCAACGCTGATAGAGCCCTTTGGTGTGAAGTCTGTAACAAGAGGAGAGTGAATGCTTAGGAAAGGTATTTTTGAAGAGAATGTGAGTTTTAAAAACAAAAACATGGAAAATGTATAAAACACTTACCCTTTCTTCTGTAAAGATGTAAATCAATTATGGAAAGGGTAGTTGAAGAAAAACAACGTTATGTGATGTTCATTTTTTTCTTTGACTGTTATGGTGTTATACAGTTGCTATGGTAGCGTTGAATGACTGACACTTCTGCTTCTAGTATTGTATCACTGTGAGATTGTCGGAGGAGGGTGTGGTGGAGGTGAGAGGGTAGTTGGGGCGTTAAGTTTATGTGTTGAGGGTTGTGAGAGATTTGCATGGTCCGACAGAAAAAGAAATGGAACTTTTAGGTAAAGGTTTAAAACACAATTGGCCTAGTGTACAAAAAGAAAACGATGTTACAACCACCATAGCAGAAGTCGAGACGAATATTTCAAAACTCCCTCTGGAATTACAAAATGACACTAGATACGAGAGAAAAAAGAAACTTCAAACACTATTTGAAGGCTTAAATAAAAACGCTGTTTTCAATCATTCAAAATTAATTAAAGAGATAAAAAACAAAATAAATATAACAACATAATAGTAACTAAAGCCGTAAAGGAGGGACTAATGTTTAATAATAATAATAATAATAATAATGTTATGAAGAAAGGCAAGGTTCCTTTTGAAACGTTGAATGTGTTTACAATTATTTACATGGCATAAGCCCAAAAATATAACTCATGAATAATAATAATGTTACTTTTTTTACGTCTGACTAACTACTCTTTTACGGTTTTCGGAGATGCCGAGGTGCCGGAATTTAGTCCCGCAGGAGTTCTTTTACGTGCCAGTAAATCTACCGACACGAGGCTGACGTATTTGAGCACCTTCAAATACCACCGGACTGAGCCAGGATCGAACCTGCCAAGTTGGGGTCAGAAGGCCAGCGTCTTAACCGTCTGAGCCACTCAGCCCGGCGGACTAATGTTTTAATAGATAAGAAAGGTTACATTGAAAAAACGGAAGAATTTTTCACAGATGAGACTTACACAATAGTCAATAAAGTCCCCACAATAAGAATAAAAAATTTTAAAACATTATTAAAGAATTCCACATTTTGACTCAATGAACAAGAACAGCAAAAACTAATCCTTATGAACCCTAAAACCCCGCAGCCAGAGCATTGCCTAAATTACATAAGAAAAACACACCCATACACCCAATCATCAACTGTAGAAATAGTCCAACATATAAAACCTAAAAATATATCCACTATTTTCTAAAATTGCATTACAGGTTTAACAATAAATCCTCTTTAAAAAATTCAATAGACCTGTGAAATTTTAGAGAAATTCACCTTACTACAAGATTACATTACGTGCTCTTTTGAAATTACTAATATATATTCTAATGTACCAACAAAGGAAACTGTAAATATTATCAAAGACAACCTCGCGAAACACAGCAACCTCAGCAAGCTTGAATTAGAAGACTTCATAAAAATCCTAAATTCTCTGCTAAAAAATACTATTTCACTTTTAATGGTAAAATTTACCACCAAGATGTCCTAGCTATGGGTGATCCCTTATCAGGCATCTTAGCTGACATCTATTTAGATTCTTTAGAACATCATAAAATAATAAATAAAATAAAAGGCCTTAGCTTATGGCTTCATTATGTAGATGACAATAAATATCTGAATAATAGTACCAATATTTTAAATTATTTAAACAACCTAGACCAAAATATTAAATTCACCAAGGAAGATGAAGTCAGTGGATCCTTAAATTTATTAGATCTCACAGTAACTCATATTAATGGCAACTTTGATTTTCAAATTTACAGAAAACCTACTCACACCCCATTAACAATCAAAAATCCTTCTTTACATCCTAATTCCCATAAATTGGCCACTTTTCACAGTTTAATTTACAGAGCTTTAAGAATCCCTCTAACACCCAAGAACCTTCAAGTAGAACTAAATTATATAAAGGATTTAGCAAAAATCAGTTGATATAAACCTGAAATGATTAACCATTTAATAAATAAGGTCAAATTCAAATTAACAACAAACCTCATCCCTGACAAACCCAAAAAATCCAAATTCGTTACCTTCACCTACTACAAACATAACTTTCACCAGGTCTTGAACCCAGTAAAAAACAGAAATACCAGTATAGCTTTTAGGACAACAAACACTAACCAAAATTTATGTTTTAATCACAACACAGTCAATTCAAGCAAAAACATTGACTCAGGCTCAGGCATATACAGGCTCACCTGCACGCAATGCAATGTCTCTTATATTGGCTAGGAGTTTTCAAACTATAATGCCATTAAGCACAATAAATTTTCAGCTATGAGCTCCCATATGAAAGAAACAGGACATCACTTCACAACAATAGGAGACCTCACAATTATTAAAAGAGTAGACAAAGGAAAGTTGATGAATGAACTTGAGACCATCTATATATTTTTGGACCAATACTACAACAAAAATCTAAACCTCAATGATTTAATTGAAGTCAAGAATCCATTATATGAAAGTTTACCCAAATTATTGCAAACTCTAAATTCAAAACATAACTTCATTCTTAAAAATCTTAAATTAACATCTTCTAAAACCTCCACTACTTTATCTAACTTGACTTCCTCCCTGCCCGACCATGCAAATATCTCGCAATCCACAACACATAAACTTAACGCCCCGCCTACACCCTCCCCTCCACCACACCCTCCTCCGCCAATCTCACATCGATACAATACTAGAAGCAGAAGTGTCAGTCATTCAACGCTACCATAGCAACTGTTTAACACCATAAGAGTCAAAGAAATAAATGAACCTACACATAACGTTGTTTTTCTTCAACTAACCTTTCCATAGCTGATTTACATCTTTACAGACGAAAGGGTAAGTGTTTTATACATTTTCCATGTTTTTCTTTTAAAACCCACATTCTCTTCAAAAATACCTTTCCTAAGCATTCACTCTCCTCTTGTTACACACTTCACACCAAAGAGCTCTACCGGCGTCGATATACCTTAGACTTCCGCTCCTTAAAGCAAGATAAATACGTCTATAGACAACCGAATGCTTTTCTCTTGCTCCCACAACTACTTAAGGAAGACTGTTATCTTATTGTATCGCATTCGATTTTCACTCCTTCAGCCAGTTAAATAGATGATAGGCAGCTGAACAGCGACTTAAGAGGACTGTTGTCTTATCACAACATATGAAATTGGCATCTTTAACAGTCTATCAGCTTGGCTTTTTCTTATCTTCTAACAGGAGTATTCAAGGAGGCACATTTCTGTTTCATTATAAAGATTGAGTTGTTTATTGCTCTACCCCCAACAAAAAAAAATTTTGGGCACATTGACTCAACGCTCCGGAAAGTATAATTGTGTGAACTTTTGACATGCAGCTTCACACTCCGATTTTAGCCAAGGACATTCTAATAATTTTTATGTTTGGACAGACACATACATTGATATCCTCTTTTTATGACTTGTAAGAGCAATTAGGATCCTGATTTTTCACCATACAGGTTTGAGTTTGAGGCTGATGATGCCCTTAATATGGGCGAAACATGTCCCTTAACATTTTATAATAATATTTACTTTCTAAAAAAGATCGCTTTGTACTGAATAGGTCGATATTAAAAAAATAATAACTCTTGTAACATACTTTGTATTAAAGTGGTATGTTCCGAGCTGTCAGTGGAGAGATGGCGTGGGAGGACATCAGTAAACGAATAAGTTTGGATGGTGTCTTTAAAAGTAGGAAAGATCACAATATGAGGATAAAGTTGGAATTCAAGAGAACAAATTGGGGCAAATATTCATTTATAAGAAGGGGAGTTAGGAATTGGAATAACTTACCAAGGGATATGTTCAATAAATTTTCACTTTCTTTGCATCATTTAAGAAAAGGCTAGGAAAACAACAGATAGGGAATCTGCCACCTGGGCGACTGCCCTAAATGCAGATCAGTAGTTATTGATTGATTGATTGATTGATTGATTGATTGATTGATTGATTGATTGATTGATTGATTGATTGATTGATTGATTGATTGATTGATTGATTGATTGATTGATTGCCACACGGCTTGGGTCACATAGCTATCAGTTTGCATTTGGGAAATAGTGGGTCAACCCCGCTCTCGGCAGCCCTTGAAGATGGTCTTCTGTTCTTTCCCATTTTTGCACCAGGCAAATGCTGGGGCTGTACCTTATCTAAGGCTGTGGTCGCTTTCTTCCTACTCCTAGCCTTTTTCCTATCCCAGTGTTGCCATAGGACCTATCTGTGTCGGAGCGACGTAAAGCAAACTGTGAAACAGTACTAAACATGTATGCATAAGTAATACATAATAAAAATGTTCTGATCTGGTAATTGAATGTTAACTAATATTTAATTATTTATGTCAGCTGCAACTGTAACTGCAAGTATTTGTCTTAAGCATTGCTCTTTCCTTTCCTTAACTATAGAATGTATTGAATGTTCAGATACACAGTGCAAAATATTGTGGTTATTTTTACTGTTGATCTTTAATGTTGCACCAATTGGTGCAGGTCCTCCAGTGGTGTCTGTGGGTGGTAATGAGGGAGAAATGGCACCACAGGCCCAACCTCCTGCACCATCTCCTGCCCCACCCCAGTTTGGAGCTCCTAGTGGTGGTCAGCCCGGCCCTCAGGCTGCCACTCAAGGAGCTCAAACTCCCCAACAGCCTGGAGGTACAGCACCTTCTACTGCTACTTCAACTGTTGATCCGGAAAAGTGCAAACTTATCCAGCTGCAGTTGGTGCCTTTGCTGCATGCGTACAAGTGCCAGCAACGAGAAAGTCAGGCCAACGGCGAGGTCTGGCAGGTAAGCAAGCCTGATAGCATTCTCATGAAAAACTGTTTAGCTGTTTAGTCATTTGTGTTGTATCTTCCTCTAACTTGGGATCCTGGCAATGTAAAGAGCACTGTGTGTACTAAATACCCTCAAAATAGTTATTTCCTCTTATGCAGATGCTATTGGTTCGAAACAAGTATTGTTCAACTCCTTTTCACTTTTTCCACCACTCCACTTTTATTATCATGGGCCAGGTTCCAACTGCTCTTTGCTGTTCTTAACCAGGTCTGGGTATCATAACCCAGTTCTTTCTCAACCTCTCTTTCCTTTCATGCGTAATTCTATAGTTCTGATATCATTTTATCATTCTTCTGTATGATGTCAAATTGTCAAAATGACAGGTCACCGTGGATAGCAAATATCGGAACAGCTCAGCTTCTAAATTGACATTTCTCAAAGTACGTGATATATGATTGACCTGTGTTGCCAAAGCTCTACTACTGTGAGGAGAGTTACAATACAATTTCAATACAATATCACACATATATCTCTTTCCTTGTGTTATTCCTGCATGATTGCAGGGTCCGCATATTTGTTATGTCATCGCCATTTGCTATGATAAAATGTGAGTTAGCTGTGACAATATCAAATGTATAATACAGAAAAACTTGCCTAAACCAGACCTCCTGTATACTGGAAACCTGCAAAAAGGGAAAACACATTTGAGGATGGAGGAATTTCCAATGTGAAATCATCATCAATTTCCCTTGTCCATCTCCTGCTGGTTTGGGATGTTTAGGGCACCTTCACATCTTTTTATCCAGCCACCGTTGTTCCTCCTCAACTATGTTCCTGTCCAGGCTTCTTCTAATTATACTGTTCCTGATTGTTTTCAGACACCTTAGTCTGGGCCTCCAGAAAGTATTTGGCCTTCTTGTAATCCCCATTTTTGATAATACTGTCACGTAGTCTTTTATTGTCTATTGTTCAGCTGTTCAATAGGATAACAGTTGCTTAAGAGTAGGCAGGACCTGATTTGTGTACCTGTTCATTTTTTTCTTTTCAATTATATTCAAAACTAGCTGATGTACCCGTGCTTCGCGACGGGATTCTCAGAAAGAATGACTTTGTGGTTTTCCTAACCTGAGATCAACATAGGTCATTACAAAAACGTAAGTATGAATGTAGCGATTAAAAGCAATGCTATCATATAAAATGCTCGATCAAATGGAAAGCCGCACATTTTATCACTTTTAACGAACAGTGCTGCGGTTAGATTGCGGTGCTAATCTAATAGTCCAAAGTTCCAGAGCTGGGATGACCAGGCCGCAGATTGCCATGAACACTCATCTGCCATTATTCCGCTAAATATGCACACTGTTCATTCCAATCAGTGCCTCAGAGTAGGGATTGAATAGCCCGAATGCTATGATGATCCAGTGTGTTACGTACCAGTAGTATCAGTAAAGTTATAAACCAGGGGAATGGCATGCTAAAGAAGAAAGTTATCTAACTCCCCAGCTACTTCCCATCAATATTCAGACAGGCTGTTACACTCTGTACGACTGGGCGAGTTGACCGTGTGGTTAGCGGTGCACAGCTGTGAGCTTGCATCCGAGAGATAGTGGATTCGAACCCCATTGTCGGCAGCACTGAAGATGGTATTCCGTGGTTTCCCACTTTCACACCAGTCAAATGCTGGGCCTGTACCTTAAGTAAGGCCTAAGGCACTCCTAGCCCTTTCCTATACCATCGTCGCCATAAAACCTATCTATGTCGGGTGCAACGTAAATCGAATAAAAAATACTCTGTACGCAGCAGTAATCCTATCTACCGGAGATGAGAGGCAACAGAAGACACAAAGCACATCACGACAAACAATGGTCAGTGTAATGTTATTGTTGATCAATGTTATGAGCTTTCTATATTGTAGGCCTTCACATTTAGTTTTCTTTCGACTCTGTGATTTGTAAAATATTTTATACTATAAACTGTAGTTTCTTATTCTCCGACTTTACGTACCGATTTTCATTAAATACAGCTTACCCATTTTCTCGTTACTCGACGCTTATATGGATTTATTAACAAAAATCCAAATTCATTAATATCTTTGTGATCATAGCCAGTACGGTAACAATGTACCGTATAAGACATGAATAATATGAAATTTAATACTATATAACCCTAGTTATGTAGCATTCATCGATTACACCTCTAATAAGAAATATTTGATAATTACATTTTAGGCCTTCCCCTAAACTACCATTTTACTCAGCGTGAATAAAATAATTTACAGCCTAGACTATAGCGACTTATTTCCTGACTTTGCATACCGATTTTCATCAAGATAGGACTACTAATAACAACAATATTTGAGAATTAAATTTTAGGCCTTCCCCTAAACTACCACTTTTCTCAGCGTGAATACAATTATTGATAGCCTAGATTATAGCAACTTATTTCCCAACTTTGCATACCCATTTTCCTTAAAATACGACCACTAATAACATAAGTAGTTGAGAATTCAATTTTAGGCCTTCCCCTAAATTACCATTTCACTCAGCGTGAGTAAAATTATTTATAGCCTAGATTGTAGAGGCTCATCCCCCGACTTCACATACCGATTTTCATTAAATTCTCTTCAACCGTTTTCTCGTGATGCGTGTACAGACAGACAGACAGAAATTACGGAAAAGTAAAAAATGCATTTTCTTGTTACTATGGACATGACCGATACATAAATACCATTATTTTCAAATTCCGAGCAATGTACAGACAAAACTCTTATTTTATATATATAGATATTGAATATAAAAATCAAGTTGAAATACTGCACAGGCTCTGCATCGGTGGGGGGTGTTCATGATCAAGTGTTTCGTGATACAGCGGGAAGGGAATTTCACTAAATCCTGTAGTATTATGCATATAGGTATTGTTGTCATTACTATGGCTGTGTTCATTTGCCTCATTTTCTGATTCATTGAAACTGTCATTTTCCCTAATGAAAGTACCGTGGGGTTTATGGTACTGTAGAATGTCATCACTTCTATAACTTCCTGTTTCAGAAATATCACCATCATTACTACCTGACCCTGATATTGGTACATCTTCACAAGACTCAATGTAGTTATCATCAGCACAGACTCTGTAAATATACTTGGCTAAGTCGTTATTATTCTCAAACACATCCTGCAAGGCTGAGTCAATTTTCCTACTATCAACCTTGCATGGTTTACAAAAAATTGGATGCAATGAAAAAAAACCACATCTCCATTAATAAAACTACTAGGATAACATACATTTGAACTGTCTAGGATTTGCTGATGATCTAGCTCTTCTCGCCAATGATATTCAGGAAAATTAACCAACAAATAACATATTTACAGGAAATAGGTCAATATATTGGTTTGAAAATTTCATTTGAAAAAACAGAAATTATGCTAACTCAACTTCCATTTGCAAACAAAATTAAGCTGGGAGACCAAGAAATAAAAATTGTACAACATTTTGAATATTTAGGTGAAATAATCACATATAACCTGAATGAGAAACCAGCATGGCAAAATAGAGTAGTTAAACTGGTTGCAGTACAGCATGTTACGAAGAATACACATAATAAAAAGTGTCTCAATAGCAACCGAACTGAAACACTACAAAACATTCATCAAGTCACAAATTACATTATGCATGTGAAACATTATTCAAAACAACAAACACAGGTGCAATAGATAGAGTACTCAAGTTAGAACCTGTTTAAATAAAAATTATCAAGAAAACAGAGTCTGGAGACTAGCTTCCAATGAAACAGTTTATAAAGAAATAGAATCTGTGACTAGCACAATGAAAAATAAACAAATATCATTCTTAGGGCATCTAATATCAGAAAATAGAACCGGTAGAAAAATTATGGACGAGTATGAGTAAGAATAATATTAAATTGATAACAGAACTTGAAAAAGACATGAGAGAGTTACATATTACAACAGAAGATTTAAAATACAAAACAAATATACTGAACATATTGAAAGAAAAACACACTAGACTACAGACAAAACTCAGTAAGCAGAGAATAGGAAGTGTGATTCCAGAAGCAGAAAGAAAATTACGTTCAGAAAGGTTGAAACAGTATGGGGCTGACAAAGATAAGAAAAACCTCCATAAACCTGACAAAGTAGTCCTATGTTGGCTAAAAAATTAAAATAAAATAAATAAATAAATAAAGCGACTAAGGTGATAGTTATGGTAGATTTAGAAACTATAGGCTTCGCAGATATCAAATCGTCTGCTTTGTGCTGCTGTATTTCAGAAAACTGAGAACTTCAAGCATATACAAAAATGGCTTGCATAAAGAGTGTTGTTGTTTTCAAAATCAAAAATCAAAAAATCAAAATCTTTATTTGCAAATGAGGTGTCTACCTCGGTGGCAAATGGTACACTAAAATACATTCTTGTCAAGCACTAAATTTTAAATTAACAGGAGACGAAGAAAATTTTCCTGGAATACAATATTATACAATTTACGCTAATAATTTTTTCTATTAAACACACACATCATCCTTAATAAATTTATATTGTTTACAAAATTCTACTTATAATATCTTACAAACATAGTCAACTCATATACAGTACGGTATGTGAAATTACTTCTAATAATACTATACAACTGGTATAAGATTAAAATTAACACTGAATTTATTTACATATTTATATTTTACCCAATTTGGAACCTAAGTAGCATAACGACCTGCTGCGTCTTAACCAGAGCCCCTTTTGCCACCACTTTTCAGAGTTCCTGAAGGGCCTTCACAGCTACCGTAGCGGTCCCAGGGCCCTCGAAGTCCCCACTGTACTTCACCCCTACAGGCAGTCCCCTACTTGGGCTGTCCAAACTCCTTAGACCAGGGGATGGAATTAATTTAATCACACACATTTATTATTTACAATATCCTGCACTGGTCGAATGCCCTCTAACATTTAATTTATTATCTCTGTTGTTGTTTATTCTCTTCTTGAATATCTGTACAGATTTTGGAAAAGGATCAAACACTACCCCTGGTAAACTGTTCCACTCCTTCACACCCTTCCCAATGAAAGAAAATTTACCCCAATCGCTTCTGCTAAAATTCCTTCTAATTTTGTACTTGTGGTCAGTTCTACCAATATAATTATTTTCCAACCGAAGCCTCTCACGGATATCTCCCCATGCTTCTTCTCCTGTATAGGCTCTATATAATCCTATAAGTCTAGTTTTCTCCCTTCTCTTACTTAAAGTTTCCCACCCAAGTTCCTTTAACATTTCTGATACACTACTCTTTCTCCTGAAATCCCCTGTTACAAACCTTGCTGCTTTCCTCTGCACACCATCTAGTTCTTTTATTAGGTATTCTTGGTGAGGATCCCAAACACTGTTTGCATATTCCAATAATGGACGAACCATACTTAAGTAACTTTTTTCTTTTAATTCTTTGTTGCATCCTTTAAGTAGTCTCATTATGACATGTTTTTTTGCTAGGGGCTTTACGTCGCGCCGACACAGATAGGTCTTATGGCGACGATGGGATAGGAAAGGCCTAGGAGTTGGAAGGAAGCGGCCGTGGCCTTAATTAAGGTACAGCCCCAGCATTTGCCTGGTGTGAAAATGGGAAACCACGGAAAACCATCTTCAGGGCTGCCGATAGTGGGATTCGAACCTACTATCTCCCGGATGCATTATGACATGTAACGATCTGTATGCTTTCCCAACGTCATCAACATGACCCTTCCAGTGCAAATTACTTTCAAATCTCACACCTAAGTATTTGCACTTGCCATCTTTTGGGATAACTACCTCATCCAAAGTATATTCAAATTCAGTTTTAAAGCTCCTGTTTGTAAATGTTGTAACAGTTGATTTGCCTTCATTAATCTTCATATTATTTTCTTCAACCCATTCTTGGATACTGTCAAGGTCCCTTTGTAATTCTGAACAATCCCCAATGTTATTTATTTCCCTATAAACAATTATGTCATCTGCATACAGTCTTATTTTCGATGTTATATTGTTCCCTAAATCATTTGCGTATATTAAGAAAAGTAACGGACCGATTATACTACCCTGTGCAATTCCCTTCCAGACTTTCTCTTCCTGTGATATATTATTTCCTACTTTGACTTTCTGAACCCTTGAATTTAGAAATGTTCTTATCCAACGTATAACCCTTACATCCAATCCTATTCCCTCCAATTTCTTTAATAATATTCCATGTTCCACTCCATCAAAGGCTTTGGAAAGATCTATGGCTATGCAATCTAACTGGCCTCCTGAATCTAACTGATCTGATATGTCCTGCTGAAATCCCACCAGTCGTGCCTCGCAAGAAAATTTCTTTCTAAATCCATACTGGCTCCTCATGAACCAATTTTTATCATCACATATCCCTCTGATGTACTTTGCTATTAAACTCTCCAGTATTTTACAAACTATACTGGTCAGGCTGATTGGTCTGTAGTTCTCTGGTTTCCTTTTATCACCCTTTCCTTTATAAATTGGTATTATTATAGATTCCTTCCATTCCTTTGGTATCACACTATTATTTATGACATAGTCAAAGAGAAATTTTAAATAAGGCACTAGATACCACCCCATTGTCTTTAATACCTCCCCAGTAATTTGATCACTTCCTGCTGCTTTTCCTTGCTGAAGCAGTTGGATTTCTCTGAAAATATCTTCATTTGTGAATGAGAAGCTTCTTGTTTCCCCCTGTGTCTCTCCCGCTCTATCTGGAAGTTAATGCTACTGCACCGAGGAATGCTTTCTGGTAATCTAAGGATTAATTATTGTAAGTTGTTTTATATAAATTCACTATTTAATATGAACACAAGGTTTTCATAAAATTTGCAAACTTTCATTTTCATCCTGTATAGGTTATATTTCTGTACATAGGCTACATAATCAGTGTAATGTTACCTTTTGTCAACTATTTACCAAGCAACTTTTTAACAAGCTTTGGGAAGCTTAAAAGTATATGTATTAATGTGTTGCGATAGTTGCAGATATTCCGTTTTCCAAGGTTATCAGAAAGAAGTACACTGTGATCAAAAGTATCCGGACACCTGGCTGAACATAACGTACAAGTTCATGGCACCCTCCATCGGTAATGCTGGAATTCTGTACGGTGTTGGACCATCCTTAGCCTTGATGACAGCTTCCACTCTCGCAGGCCTACGTTCAATCAGGTGCTGGAAGGTTGCTTGGGGATGGCAGCCCATTCTTCACAGAGCGCTGCACTGAGGAGAGGTAGCGATGTCGGTCGGTGAGGCCTGGCATGAAATCGGCGTTATAAAACATCCCAAAGGTGTATTATAGGATTCAGGTCTGGACTCCGTGCAGGCCAGTCCATTACAGGTCGTGCATTATGAACAGGGGCTCGATCATGTTGAAAGATGCAATCGCCATCCCTGAAGTGCTCTTCAACTGTGGGAAGCTAGAAGGTGCTTAGAACATCAGTGTAGGACTGTGCTGTGATAGTGCCATGCAAAACAACAAGGGTTGCAATCCCCCTCCTCGAAAAGCACGACCACACCATAACACCGCCGCCTACGAATTTTACTGTTGGCACTACACACGGTGGCAGATGACGTTCACCGGGCATTCGCCATACCCACACCCTGCCATCGAATCGCCATATTGTGTACCGTGATTCGTCACTCCACACAACGTTTTTCCACTGTTCAGTCGTCCAATTTTATGCTCCTTACACCATGCGAGGCGGCGTTTGGCATTGCAGCTGGAGGATAGGATTGATATCACTCTAATGAACTTACCATGTTCATAGGGAATAAAACAGTTCGGTTTGAGATTATACTTTCTCAAATAATGAAAATAAGGAAGATAATTCCAATAAAAGAGATAGTTGACCCTAGACTTGAAACAACATTTCAAGATGTGTAACTGTTTGGGTAATCAGAGTATCGACGTGATATGTGGCTTATGGGCAGCCGCTCAACCATGAAATCCAAGTTTTCTCATCTTCCGCCGAACTGTCATAGTACTTGGAGTGGATCCTGATGCAGTTTGAAATTCCTGTGTGATGGTCTGGACGGATGCCTGCCTATTACACTATACGACCCTCTTCAACTGTCGGCAGTCTCTGTCAGTCAACAGATGAGGTCGGCCTGTACATTTTCGTGCTGTATGTGTCCCTTCACGTTTCCACTTCAGTATCACATCAGAAACAGTGGACCTAGGGATGTTCAGGAGTGTGGAAATCCCACGTACAGACTTCTGACACAAGTGACGCCCAATCACCTGACCACGTTCGAAGTCTGTGAGTTCCACGAGTGCCCCATTCTGCTCTCTCACGAAGTTGAATGACTACTGAGGTCACTGCTATGAAGTACCTGGCAGCCGATGGCAGCACATTGCACCTAAGATGAAAAACGTATGTTTTGATATACTTTTGATCACATAGTGTATATTCAGCAATGATGAATGAAAGGATTGAAGACATTAAGAGCAAACTTTCAGGACAATTTCATGGTGTATTATAATAAAACCACAAACAAACACAAAGAATGTATTTTTGTTATATTTAAAGAATAAAGACTTCTGCTACTCTGCTTTATAATTTCCGAGGTTTCCCTAAATAATGCCAGTCAAATGAGATGTCAAGAGTGCCTCTGGTCCAGTTTCACCACCGACCACTTTCCCAGTACAGTACTTGCTCTAATTACTGCAGTGAGCAGGGCGTAAATGCCAAGATCCGTTGGTATGTCGTAGCCGCCCCTTCATGAGATATTGCTTCTTCAGAAACACTTTATCGAGGATTTAGCTTTGAATGGATTGAAATATCTGAGCGGTTGATGTGGGAAGTCGCTTCTTTGAGAAACAGAAAATAAAACGTGAAGTACAAAGACTATTTTTTAATTAAGGGCCTTTCTTTGTAAAAAATAAAACATTTTCAAACCTCATTTATTTTTAAGTTTTACGTACATTTCTTTATTTTTCTACTTAGTTGCCTTGTTTGTTTAGGCACTTGTCATATCTTAAAACTAGGTTTTGATATCCCTCTTCAAAGAAGGCTGCCGCCTGTTCTGACAGCCAGGAGTTCACTGGGATTTCCATTTCATCATCATTGAAGCGCTTCTCGCGAAGATGACGTTTCAGCTGCAATAAAAGTTGGAAATCGGTCAGAGCAAGGTCAGGGCTATACGGTTGGTGATCCAAAACTTCCCACCTGAAGGAGTCAATAAGTTCCTCGATAGCAGTGTGAGGCCTTGAGTTATCATGAAGGAGCAAAATTCCCTTTGTCAGCATGCTGCATCTTTTGTTTTGAACCGCATGTCAGAGTTTCAGAAAAATCTATTGAGAGAGTGGTTACCGGGAATCTTCTGTGATGACAGATGGCCAGTCTGAGCATTTTTCCTCAGGAACATTTTCACGGCCACTTTTGTACTGTCTTACCCATTTTTGCACTTTACATTTACCCATCGCATTATCACTATACACCTCAAAATGCTGACGATGAATGTCTGCACCAGACATGTTTCTTGCACACAAAAAACGCATTACACAGACCATATCTCACATGCAGCAGGCAATTCAATAATCTTGAACATTTTAAAGATGCTCAGTTCAGCGTACAGGTTAGCTACACAGCTGCAGCTGACGCCTGCTTGTTCGGAGAGGATGCCAGGATGAACCGTGCATGCTATGCTTGTGGCATGCACGCTAACTATGGGATTATTTAAAAAATAAAGCCCTTCAGAAAACATACCTCATAATTAGGATGCTCACAGGACTCTGTAATTTGGATAAATAATCTAGGAAAAGTTTCCTTGAATGTATAATAGAGATTCTGCTGTATTACATAAGCTACAGTGAATTGCAAAGTTGTGAAAGACAAGGTTGTGTTGAAGAAGTGGACATTATTCTGTGTCATATAGAATGACCATAAACTATGCTGAATTTGAGTAATGTTTTGTCTAATAGGCACCATTGCTTGTCTATGGAAATTATCTGTCTTTTTTTTTCTTCTTTTTTTTTTTTCTGAAGTGCATTTTGAGAGCTAGATTTTGATAATACTGGGAAGTTCAATTAAGAACACTGATTTTTTCCATTCTAAAGTACCACTTTCTGCACTTCCAAGTTGACGATATAGTCCAATATCTAATAGTGAGCAAAATAATATCTAGTTAAACAGTGCTATAAAAATAAAAGTATCACAAGCAGGAGGAGAAAATGTTTTATTGGGGGTGATGTTAATGTTAACCCGTATTTATAGCATTATGACTGGCATTGACAGAAGCCGTCATTTTAAACAGGAAAACATTTTAATGGAGAAAATACCTTTTTCATGTGTTGGAAGGCACTTGTTTTAAGAGAATTGTTGTCTTCTTCCAGTGCACGTCACCTCATTGTAAGATGATGAAGAATGTTTTGAACCATATGAAAACGTGCCATGCGGAGAAGTCCTGTTCCGTTCCACACTGTTCATCTTCACGGCAGATCATCTCACACGGGTGTGACTGCACGCAGTCTGACTGTCCTATCTGCCTTCCTTTCAAGCAGGCGGATAAAATCCGTAACCACCAAAATGGTAAGTACCTACTTTCTCATACTAGTTATCAAAAAAATTGAATGATTGTTATGTAATTCTTCATCTGGGAGAAAGATGGAATATATAGCCTGGTCAACATGATGGCATGTTACGCACCTTCATTCCAGTATAGCTCTGTTATCATTCACGTTAAGATTCAGCTATTCCATCTACGAATATTAGCTGTTATCGATAAATTAAGTTATTTAATTTATTAGGTGGAGAATATGAAAGATATTTGATATTTAAACATATCCAATTAGAGATCAGCTTTACAGTATCCAGTTTGCACTAATTCATCTGTAAAAATATCGTACTGTCATACCTCTAAAGTATCCCATTACTTCACTTCTACGCTCACGGTAATTAGTGAATTGTGTTTGTTCCACCTAATTAACTCAGTTTCACCCATCAAGTGCATTAGCACTCATTAATGTTGCTTGTGATCATCTAGAACCATGTTTACAATTTTATATATTAGAATCATAGAAGTGGTATACGAAGATATCCTCGATCCACACTTGTTTGGAAGATGATGTTGACGGTTACATGTCAGAATTTCAGTCGCTGAGAGGCTGCATGGAGTTCACGAGCTGTTCTCATTGATTCCCAATAGTTCTTACTGTCATATATCACATCATTCATTTAATTTAAGTAACTCTGGTGAGGTTGATGTCAGGAAACACATCTGGTTGTAAAAACTCGCTATGAAGGTTCGTCTCACTTCATACCCAAACCCATAGAGAAACTGGATGTGGGTTCGTCATACACAGTATGTTTTTGTACCAACTAACTTTCCTTGGAGAATTAGTTGAAACATTTCATATTTGGGATGGCTCATTATTTGACCTAAATAAGATGTTTTTCATTGTTTAATTGTCTGGCTTAATTCTGTTTCCCTATTCTTTTTATGATATCAACAATCCGTCCTCAATCAGTCCAGGGAACTTCCAGTAGACGACGGTATGTCCACATCTCAAATGCTTGTAATTTATTTATTTTTTCTCACTGAAGCTTTCAACGACCAAGTTTCCTTGCCACACTGTAACACAGGCCCAACATAGCATCACACATAACACATCTTTATTTTCAAGTTAATCTTATGGGAAGTTTAAATCTTATTTTACTTGCAGAAGGAATTTCAAGCCATTTCAATTCCACATTTAATTTCTTTGAGTCCCAGTCTTTATGAAGCTATCTGCCCAAATATTTCAATTTATGAACACATTCAGTATTGGTGCCATTAACTTTGTGTGCATCAGTGTGTAGCTTTTATTTCTCATTATTGTCATATATTTTGTCATATTAATGTTTATTTGAAGATAGCACTGGTGTGTTCTAATTGAGGAATGTATCATTAAAGTATTGTATGATTGTACATACTAAAGTTTATGTACTTTTTTTTTTTTTTTTTTTGGTATACAGTCACCTTTTTCTGCCTTTGGAGAAATATTTTCAAGGTTGTGTTTTTCTTTCCAGTGGTGTCCAATCAGGTTCCTAATGTCCAAACTAATCCTTCGCAGTGCGACATGCGGTTGGCTTACGATGCTTTAGGTATTCCATGTCCCACAACTGGAGGTCTCTTAACACCCACTAGTAATGTTGCCAACAGGGCCCATCATGTAGTTTCTGGTTTAGGTGTTGTTCCGCCGCCTGCAACAATGCCTGGTGCTACTATGAGGGGGCCAGCCCCTCCTCATTCCCAAGGTGAGTTGTCTGGTACAAGTTGTATCTGTTCCTTACTAGCTCTGGTGTGCTTTGTTATGTGATGTAAGAATGTTGTGTGTGTTTAAGGAGAGATTATGCTAGTTCACTTTTCTGTTTGTCATTACAGCGGGACAACCTCAAACCTCGAACGTGGCTTCGGCTTCTCAGCAGTCGCAAGTAGTGGCACCAAATGTTTCTCTCCCCATAGGGAGCGATCCAACAACGACAGCGGGACAGCCACAGTCTCAACAGAATGCTGGCTCGGCCGCAGCACAGACAGCCGCCAGTATCCAGCAGTCTGTGGCTAACATGCAGAACACCTTGTTTGGAGGTCTTAGTAATGACACTCAAGCATCGGTTAGTTCAGTTCTCTTTTTGATGTATAACTGGACCTTTGTACTCTTAACATACCCTGGCTACAGGATACGCATTTTCTGGGAATGCATACATATAGAAAATAAATGGTCCTTACAAGGTTAACATGAGAAGATAGAATTCACAAAACCTGAATTTTTTGTTGCAATCTCCATTGGTACAGTATCGAGAATGACCAATAGTGTCCCTTGTTGAAATATTGTTACCTCTTAGGTGATTGTAAAAGGGGGGGAAGGGGGGGCAGGAGAGAGAGAGAAGAGGATGAGAAAAATAAGTGGTTATCTGAAGTTATTGCTGAACGCTTCCGTAGATTAGGACAACTACTAATGTCCAACATTAGTGGGCAAGAGAACTTTGAAATATTAATAATATGTGGTTTTGTAGAAACTTGAAGTGATTAACAAAATAATTAAATTAGTGTGACTAATATGAAGGTACTATTGAAAGCAGTGAGTGTGGGAATTCTGCATTGTCTTTTGCAAAGAGTGTTGAACTGATATCTTTAACCAATTGCATAGACAGTTTTCCTTTTCTAAAACTATACTTACTTACTTACTTACTTACTTACTCCTTGGCACTACAGCCCCTGTAGGGCCTTGGCCTCCTGGACAATCTCCACCCACTCTTCTCTGTTGACTGCTCTGGTTCTCCATCTTCTAACTCCCATCCTTCTCAAATCCTCCTCCATGCTGTCCAACCATCTGATCCTCGGTCTTCCCCTCATAAGACGTCCTTCTGGTTTCCCATCAGAGACTTTCTTTACTGTCCTCTTCTCTGTCATTCTTTCTACGTGTCCCAACCATCACAGTCTATTACTCTGTATTTCCGCTATTATATCTGGTTTATTATACAGCTCTCTGATTGCCTTATTATTTCTGATTCGCCAGAGTCCACCATCTTTTATTGGTCCATAAACTTTCCTAAGTATCTTCCTTTCCTCTCTCCGTAGCAACTCCTCACCACCTTGTGTCATAGTCCAAGTCTCCACACCATACATCACCACAGGTCTCACTACCGTGCTATAAACAGTCAGCTTCAGATTCCTACTAAGACTCCTTGCTTTAAATACCTTGCCTAAGGCAAAGTAACTCTTATTACCAGCTGTTATCCTAGCATGTATTTCTTCCTTCATATCATTGTTTTCAGCTACCATTGACCCTAGATATTTAAAGCTTTTGCAGCGTTCATATTCTTTCCCATTTAAATTCACATACAGTAGAAGTCCGATATAGCGAGTACGGCATATAACGAGAACTCCATTATAGCGACGACTTTTTTCTGTCCCTTCAAAATTCCTATATTAAACTGTGTATCGTCCTTCGGTTACAGCGAGCACCCTGTCACTGGCGTATCCGTTATTACAAGCGATTAAGCGCTCGCGATTTTTTCCGTTACCGATATTTATGCACCCCAGCGATGATACTGCATGCGATCGATTACCTTCGGCATCGTTTCCTTGCTATGTGCACTAGCGATTTCTCTCGTCGACATTCAAAGGCGATGTCGGAGTTGATTAGTAATATCTGTCGACAGCTGTTCCTTAAAGAAAATTCGAAATGAAAGAGAACATATTTTCGTAATAAATGCGTAAATAACGTATCCGATAACGGTTGTTAACTCGTTAAAAATTAAGGCTGACTAAATGACCGCTTAATTTTGAGGCGACATACTGCAATTAAGTAAGAATGGGATACACGTCGAGATATGGTAGAGTGCTTAATTGATTGCAGAGGTTAGTTTATTTTTTGTCGTGCCTTGTTAAATTACAGAAAGGCTATTATGAGAATTTATAGCGAGAAAGGTATAATTTCTCTACTGGCGCTTGAAGTGTGTTTTCATCATACGTATAGTACGGTTAAGTTAGGATACGTAACGCTGTTTGAATAAGAAAACTGAAACGTTTGCAACAAAATGCGATCGATCATCTTCGGTACGGTATAGTTTTCTCACTTTGAGCATTTGCGAGCTCTCTCGTTGACATTCAAAGGCGATGTTGGAGTTGATTAGTAATACCCAACGACTGCTGTTCTCTAAAGAAAATTCGAAATGAAAGAGGATAACACGTTTTCGTAATAAATGCGCAAATAACGTGGCCGATAGCAGTTGTTAAGCATAGATATCAAGGATAATTAAATAAAAAACCACCTATTCAATACTTTCCACGTTTAATGTGGTTATTATCTACATGATTTTATGTAGACTTATTTGGTCAGGTACATGTTTCACCCATTATTTTGGGCATCTTCAGCCTGTAAACAACCTTTAGGTCAAGGTTTGGGACCTTTTTAACCAATATAAACATACCAATATATACACTATATACAACATATACATTATATACAATATATACAAACATAAGTCAATACAGTAAAGTTTTTTGGTCCTAATCTATCTAATATGGAAAATGTCCAAAACTAAAATGGATCTTCTTTTCGGTGAAGAGGATTGCATATCGGGGTTTATGTGACCCCTATAACATATTAAGTTCTTGACGTATCGTGTCTGGTGACAGGATGTGTCGTTAACAATAAGTGGAGATTTGAACTGATTGTAGGTTGGTCAAGATCCGTTTCATTTTATTTTTAGTTTTGAACATTTTAAATTAACCAGAATAGAACTGCCAAGTTAAAACACATTTAATTTAATTTATATTTTCAATCTTGACCAACCTACAATCAGTTCAAATCTCCACTTATTGTTAACGACACATCCTGTCACCAGACACGATACGTCAAGAACTTAATATGTTATAGGGGTCACATAAACCCCGATATGCAATCCTCTTCACCGAAAAGAAGATCCATTTTAGTTTTGGACATTTTCCATATTAGATAGATTAGGACCAAAAAACTTTACTGTATTGACTTATGTTTGTATATATCGTATATAATGTATATGTTGTATATAGTGTATATATTGGTATGTTTATATTGGTTAAAAAGGTCCCAAACCTTGACCTAAAGGTTGTTTACAGGCTGAAGATGCCCAAAATAATGGGTGAAACATGTACCTGACCAAATAAGTCTACATAAAATCATGTAGAAAATAACCACATTAAACGTGGAAAGTATTGAATAGGTGGTTTTTTATTTAATTATCCTTGATATCTATGCCTAACGTCATCTTCAATACGGAACAATAATGAGAATTGTTACTTGTAAGCAGTTGTTAACTCGTTAAAAATAAAGACTGAAGTAAACGATATCTTAATTTTAATGTTATATACGGAAATTAAGAAAGTGATACACCTCAAGATATGGCAGAGTACATCACTGATTTCAGAGGATATTTAATATCTTCTCGCATCTAGTTACGGCTGTTTACATGCGTTTCAATTATGTTTTCATGATAGGCTACATATACGGTTAGGTTAGGTGACGCTGTTTGAAGAAGAAAGCTGAGGTGTTTGCCACAGAAATCTCTGGAGTGATGCCGTATTTCTACGATTCCAAGACTTTTTTTTTTTCTCAGAATCTCATGCGAAAACTCAAGGGTTGTTGCATTCGTGGCCTAACATGGATCCCACTGGCAACTACCGCAGTAACCACGCTGCTTCTTTTCACACGTGCACAGAACTCGTTGACAATAAACAACCGCCTCTTTACTACACATCACTAGCCGCGACAATCGTTGTACAGTGCCTGTGTGTTTCTCAAATCTGCAGAACTGTATCAAGACATGCGACCCTTCGAATTCTTAGAAAAGCCATGGCTACTCAGTGGCAGAGTCATAACGCGTCTATTGTACTTTACGCTTAATAAAGTTAAGGTTTATAGACAGCAGGAATATTTTCGTGATGGATAGTCGTATTGGAAAGATACGTGGAAAAGGTATTGCCGGCAAATTTTCTAGTCGATATTATGATGCTAATTTTAAGTTAATGTTTAGTAAACACTCAGAAATGTAGAATAATTGTGCAGCCGCAAGAAAATACGGCATAGGCCTAACTAAAGCCAATATTTGGCGTTAGCGTGAAGACAAAGAGCTAAAGCAATGCGTACTATACAAAAAAATCCAATCAGTGGTCCGCAACAAGGACGCTTTAAAGAAGTCGAAGATGAAATTGTGAGGTATGTGCACGAAAAACGCAAGGGCGGAATGCCCATAACGTGGCGCAATAAACTCGTTCGTAGACTTTCAACGGTCGCGATTAGGCCTATACATCACTAGCCGCTGAATTTGGCCGAACCCGACAAGCGAAATGTGTGTGTAGCGGTAGCCGGTTATATCTGATGCTGCGTGAAAGTAACAGTTTTATAGACAGCAAGAATAATTTCCTGATGGATCGTTATATTGTAGAGACGCATGGAACAGATATTGCCGGAAAATTTTCAACAAGTTCTCTTCGGTATTATGATGCCAATGTTAAGTTAATGGTCCTTAAACCCGCGGAAATAAAGAATAATTGTGCAGCCGCAAAAAAGAAATACGGCATGACGAAAGTCAATGTTCGGCGTCTAAAAATAGTCGAAAATGCGTTAGGCCTATTGTACAACAAGGCATTCATATGATTTTACAAACTTCTTTTTGAGCCTGATTTAAATTTTTTGAAGGAAAAAGTGGGGTTCATCTTTAATTCGGAGAAATACGGTATTATAATTTTTTCAGATGAAATTAAACATACACTTTCACGTAGTATCGGATTACGAAAAATAACAAACAAGTAAGCCGTAGTGTGGATATCATCTGCGGAAACTCAAGTTTTGAACAAACTGATTGTCGTTTCATACCGATTTCAAAGTGCATGAAGGGTTTTCCGACTAGTATACAAAAATACAAAGTATGTTACAAGTGTTTATTTATATATAGCCACCTATTCAATACAAAGAGATCTTTTTAGAAATTAAATATTATTATAAAATGTTAAGGGACATGTTTCGCCCATATTAAGGGCATCATCAGCTCAAATTCAAACCTGTATGGTGAAAATTCAGGATCCTGATTGCTCTTACAAGCCATAAAAAGAGGATATCATTATAGGTGTCAGTCTAAACATACAAAATATTAGAATGTCCTTGGCTAAATTATTAAATTAAATTATTAAACTTTTCTGCAACTAACCTTTCCATAACTGATTTACATCTTCACAGACGAAAGGACTTCACACCAAAGAGCTCTATCAACGTCGATAAACCTTCGACTTTCGTCCTTCAAATAAGATAAATACATCTACAGACAACTGAATGCTTTTTCCTTGCTCCCACAATTACGTAAGGAAGACTGTTATCTTATCATAACACATTCGACTTTCACTCCTTCAGCCAGTTAAATAGACTATAGGCAGCTGAACAGCCATTTAAGAGATCTATTGTCATATCACAACATACGATATTGACATCTGTAACAGTGTATCAGCTTTGCTTTTTCTTATCATCTTCAAGGAGGCACATTTCTGTTTCATTATAATGACTGAGCTGTTTACTGCCCTATCCCAACAAGTTTTTCAACGCTCCGGAAAGTATATTCATGTGAACTTATGACATGCAGCTTGATACTGCAATTTTAGCCAAGGACATTCTAATATTTTGTATGTTTAGACTGACACCTATAATGATATCCTCTTTTTATGGCTTGTAAGAGCAATCAGGATCCTGATTTTTCACCATACAGGTTTGAATTTGAGGCTGATGATGCCCTTAATATGGGCGAAACATGTCCCTTAACATTTTATAATAATATTTAATTTCTAAAAAGATCTCTTTGTATTGAATAGGTGGATATATAAATAAACACTTGTAACATACTTTGTATTTACGTACATTTCAATACGGACCTAACATGAGAATTATAACATGTATTGTATACAAAAATCGAATATAACGACAATCCACTATAGCGAGTAAATTTTTCGCTGTTATGAATTCTCGCTATAACGGACTTCTACTGTATTTTTCTGCTTGATTATACTTTTTCCTAGACATTAGCATGTACTTAGTTTTTGACTGATTAATCATCAGTCCCATCTCAGCCCCATATTTTTCTAGTTTTCTCAACTTCTCTTCCAGATCCAGTTTCCTCCTGGATAGCAAATCAATATCGTCTGCATATCCAAGGTCTGGTGTCACTCGATTAAACAATGTTCCACCAGGGTTGCTCCCTTGTGTTATTTGCACTACCCTATCCAAAGCAATGTTAAACAGAAGAGTGGAGAGTACATCACCCTGTCATAATCCTTGGTTAACTTCAAAAGCTTTAGATAAAGTACCCTCAACCTTTACTTTACATACTGTTGTCGTTAGAGTCATTTGGACCAATCTTGTAAGTTTGTTAGGTATTCCCGCCTCTTTCATTGCCTTCCATAACTGATCCCTTCTGATACTATTCTAAAACTATACATTTGCATATTATTTCAGCTTATTTGCCTGCTGTGTTTGTTATATGGATGTTGGATAATGTAACAGATGATCCATTTTGAAAAGTGGTGATTTTTTAATATTTATTCCTAATTTTCTATCGAGTCGGCCCCGCGGTGTAGGGGTAGCATGCTTGCCTCTTACCCGGAGGCCCTAGGTTCGATTCCCAGCCAGGTCAGGGATTTTTACCTGGATCTGAGGGCTGGTTCGATGTTCACTCAGCCTACGTGATTACAGTTGAGGAGCTATCTGATGGTGAGATGGTGGCCCCGGTCTAGAAAGCCAAGAATAACGGCTGAGAGGATTCGTCGTGCTGACCACACGACACAGCATAAACTGCAGGCCTTCGGGCTGAGCAGCGGTCGCTTGGTAGGCCATGGCTCTTCGGGGCTGTTGTGCCGTGGGGTTTGGGGTTTGGTTTGGAATTTTCTATCGAGACCAATTCTGCTAGTACAAGTTAATGAAATATGTCTAGTAAATCTCTAACTTCTATCATGACCTACATAGTTGCCTGGGTGGTCTCATTTACTACCAGTGTGATAACAGTTTTCTTTTACATCTAAGATTTCAGGAATATTGTCTTGCATCAAATTAAAATACTGGTGCTAGGTTTCAGCTTTCTCTCACACTTATTAAAGGACATTATGTGTTACTTAGCATGAGGCTAGCATAAGAATGTGGTGGTGTAAAAGTTAATACAAGTAAACGTAAAAATTTCAGAACTATTCCAATTAGTCGGTTAGTACAGTACAGATAAGTGAATGAGTTTTCCTTTCATAGGCATGCTGGACCTGGCCTTTAGGAATCTTTGCTTCTTCTTGCAGTTGTCTGCAGATAATCGTCTGGCTAGTCTGCAGCTCCCAGCTGGTTTCCAGCCTGATCAGGTAACAGTCACATCAGTTCAAGGGACCAAGGAATGGCACCAGTCAGTCACGCCTGATTTACGAAATCATCTAGTGCACATATTGTAAGTATATTAATTTGTTAATACCTCTACTGGCTTTATTCTATGGCTGGCAAACTTAGAAATTTCTCCTTTAGCCATTACCATTTCACTCCATATTCTGTAAATGTCTTTGATATAATGAGATATCCATTTTATTCTTGTAGTTCTTCCTCCCTTCTGTGGAATTTCTCCTGCTCATCCTTGATTAGTCACAAGAAGTTCATTTTTATTGTCCAGTAGTTCCACATTCCTTCATTTCTGGTTAACTATTCTGCAGATAACTTGACAAGATGACAAAATGTGGGCAGTACACAGGAAGGAGGTGGAATTCTTGAGATCTAATCACATTAATTCAGTACAGCTCTCTCCTTGGGCTTTCACAACACTTCGGCACTGACAGCTGTACCTTGCTATCTACCTAGCCCCCTTCTTGTGGCTCAACAAACTTAGGAAGACACAGACTGGAACATGTTCTCGTGTTATGTATTTATATATCACTAAGTATTGAATGGTGGAAGTATAAAAGACTCCAATTAAAGGATTAATTATTGTTCCCCCTGATTCTCGCATTGCTTACCCTTAAACAAGAAGTTAATATAAAGAACCACTTAATCGATAAAGTATCAGTTAGGTGGTTCTTTATATTAACTTCTTCATTATACTCATCGATACGGTCATGAAATGGACGACTTGTAATATTGCTTACCCTTGTCAGATTCCTCTCTTCTGAATGTCCTCTTCGACTTCCCTTGGTCAACTCCTATTCTTTTCCAGCCGCAGTGGTATAAGGTTTGTGAGGCTTGGACAGTCTTTCATTTTCATGCTTACGGGGCGAGTTGGCTGTGCGGTTAGGGGCGCGCAGCTGTGAGCTCGCATCCAGGAGATAGTGGGTTTGAACCCCACTGTCAGCAGCCCTAAAGATGGTTTTCTGTGGTTTCCCGTTTTCACAGCAGGCAAATGCAGGGACTGCACCTCAATTAAGGCCATGGTTGCTTTCTTCCCACTCCTAGCTTCCTGTCCATTTGAATGGACATCATCGTATTTCTTCTGATATTCATAATATTCGTTAATTGGCACTGAGACCCAGTGTCCAGCTAGATGGACTGTGTGGTGCTGCTATCTGTTGAAGAAAATTTGGAAGTATGAAACTATACAAACTATCAATAACGTGTTTCCAAGGAACATCATCAAGTGTTGTACATTTTCAATGGAATTATAAATAAATTAATGGCTCTAAAGTATGTGTATTGGCATAACATGAAAGTAATAACTATATATTTTAATAATTACTATGAGATTTTAATGCAGTTAATTGATTAAAATACTGATTAAAATGTATGTCCATTTTATTGGACATGGGGACATGGTACGGTTATTTGTTGTTCTGCCTTAATCTCAACTTTTATACTGTACTCTGATGTTTTAGTAGCCATTGTAAGATTTTAACCCAATAAATAGACGATGAGCAAAAGTAACGTGGCGGAGATGTGAAAAGTACTTCTGCATCACTACAAAAAACAGCAATTTCTCAGAGTTCCATAAAAAGTGATGACTGTTACAAGGGTTAAATCAAGTCATAAAACCATATTATCATGTGCTCTATGTAATATTTGTTCTTTTCATTGGCCAGTATTTACATTCTAATTGAAAATTAAAATGAAAATCCACAGTCTGTTTCCAGTCATGCGACCGTGTCAGCAAATGGAATTAAGCCCCCCATCTAGTGGCGAGGACTGGAAATGTGCTGGCTGCCAAAGCCTGTCACACTCCTGTGAGGCAATGATTAATGACTTACTGAAGAAATGAAATGATAGTGTAGAGTGTTGCTGGAATAATTGATGAGAGGGAAAACCGTAGTACCCGGAGAAAAACCTGTCCCGCCTCTGCTTTGTCCAGCACAAATCTCACATGGAGTGACCGGGAATTGAACCACAGAACTCAGTGGTGATAGACCGGCACGCTTCTGCCTGAGCTACGGAAGCACATTCTAATTTATTATTTTAAAGTATCCATTACAATAGCAAGTATTACCGAGCTCGATATTTGCAGTCGCTTAAGTGCGGACAGTATCCAGTATTCTGGAGATAGTGAGTTTGATCCCCACTGTCGGCAGTCCTGAAGGTTTTCCGTGGTTTTCCATTTTTACACCAGTTAAATGCTGGGGCTTTACCTTAATTAAGGCCACGGCCGCCTCCTTCCCACTCCTAGCCCTTTCCTGTCCCATCGTCGCCGTAAGACCTATCTGTTTCGGTGCGACGTTAAGCAACTTGTAAAGCAAAAAAAAAATAGCAAATATTTGTAGCACCTATGTAAGTGACTCTTGTCTTCTTTCAAATTTTTTATTTTAATTTTTGGCCCACCAATGTCTTGTATCACATTTTGTTGTTTGATGTGTATGCACGCCCCTGTATATTTACACTATTTCCCTTTATTTTCTGTAAATTGATTGATATCTGCTGAAATTCAACAAATAGTGGAATATTACAAATTGAGAAATAAGTTCTCTTACATTTTAACCAAAAGAAGACCCATTGTCCATTTAAATGGACGGTCTTCATTTAAGCCCTTGGGCATAAATATAAAAGAATTACTCCGTAACACTTTTTATTAACCTATTTCAATAGTCTATATATACAAGTTTCATCAAAATATTGCAACCTGTCCTATCCTGTCCTCGTCATAAGACCTATCGGTGCTGGTGCGATGTAAAGCAAAATTGTAAAATAAAACATTTTGATGCCCCCTGTTGCCTTTCCCTTTCTTTTGCCGCTATCTTCAGTGTGCAAAGTCTCGGACCTCTTCAATTTTCCTTTTGACTAGCGTTGCTAGAGGATGTTTGCCCAGGTGTGCTTCGTTTTAAGACATTAATCAAGACAGCTATTCACGAACACAGCTTTGTGGGCTTGCTTCCACTTGGGAATTCTTTGTCCCAAGCACTCGATTTCTTGACATTGCCTTTTTTTTTTTTTTTTTTTTTAACATAGACCCCACCCACATGGATGTATATAAATCTACAGCTACTCTAAACTGTTCAACATATATCGCACTAAGTTATGTTATACTGTACAAAGAGCTAAAGTCTAGCAATGACCAACTGAAAAATACACATTACTGAAGAAATTCCAAAGATTGTGAACTTTACCTAATACCATACTTGCTGAGTGTGGTAGCTTAAACATGTGGTGAATAGAGTTTGTGCTAAATTGATATGGTGGCAGCCTGTGATCGACTGGAAGTTTCTGTTCCCACACAACCAGTAGGCAATGTCAAAATGTTCATTAACAACTTATAATGTTCAGAGCATAATTTGATGTCTACAGTTGTCATTACCCTTTGTTATCATTAGGGGGCGGATTTCTATGACAAGTCATATTTTTCCCTTAACATTATATCTTATTGTTTTCTATTTTCAACACGTTTCCAAGCATGAAAATCAAAATTAAACAGGATTTATTGGGCATATAAATGCATATAACTTTTATGGCATATTTTGAACAAAATATCATTATAATGGCATATTTTGGTAATTTTCATTTGAATTTCATTTTATAAAAATCAGAATAAGCTCTCGAAATTATTTTTCAGGATAGACTGGAATATACTACTGAAGAACCATTCTAAAGTACTGTATGGAATGTTTCCAACGGGTAGGAGCTATTGTTTGCTAGCTGGGTCAATTCCTGGTAACCGGGCTATTGTTTACACGGAAGCAGAAGTAATTCTGCAGTTATTTGTCATTGTTCTTATCTCTCTCCTTCGCCCTTCCCTCCTCCACCTTCAACACACTGAATGACCTTGGTCATTAGGGAGCTTCAATCATTCACTTCCTTTCAATATGCCTAAAACGAAAGTCTCAATTTGTGGGAAGTTGCGAAGTTTTGTTCGCGTGTTCGGTGAAAACATAATCAGTACGGATGGAGTGATATTATTCTGTAAATTTTGTGTGGTAAAAGTTACTGCCGAAAAACGCTTCTCTGTGCAACAACACTGCAATACTGTAAGATGGGGTTACTTTGAACAATGGTGTAACATTGAACAGTCTTCCTGGAAATTGTATTTACTGTTATAAATACTATTGAAGAAATATATTAAGGTAAATTTCTGTTTGGGATATTAAGGATATGTGTTTTGAGCACATTGGTACCACTGGCTGCAGTTGTTGGCAATTGTATATTCTTTGGTTGGTGTTTAAAATGGCGGGTAAATTTGATTAATTTTTTCACATGTGACTACTTTTATGCACTTGAAGGTATGTATCGACTTTGATCTTCAGAAAACATTTGTATCACAGTTTTCAATATGTCCTTTAAACATAATATATATGATTTTTTCAATGGATGTACATATCTCTTGGTTATATCAGAAAATATTTATTCGGACATTTTCTGACCTAAAATGGGGTAACACTGAACACTGTACAAAGTTACCCCAAACACAAAAATTATTTTCTACTGATAATGCCTTTCTTTTTATCTGAAGCTTATTGTTGATCTCCTCTACAAAGTGTGACTGTAGGTGTTGCAAAGTAGATTCGTTATTTTTTCAGTTCTAAAATGCCAAGGAGATACGTCCGTAAAGCTCATTCCCGTCCATACAAGAATCGCTCTTTGCAGAATTTGGAGGAAACTCTGAATGCTCTCACGAATGGCAGAATGACAATGAGAATGGCTAGCACACATTTTTCCATTCCCGTAGGAACTAATAATAATAATAATAATAATAATAATAATAATAATAATAATAATAATAATAATAATAATAATAATAATAATGTTATTTGTTTTACGTCCCACTAACTACTCTTTTACGGTTTTCGGAGATGCCGTGGTGCCGGAATTTAGTCCTGCAAGAGTTCTTTTCCGTGCCAGTAAATCTACCAACACGAGGCTGACGTATTTTAGCACCTTCAAATACCACCGGACTGAGCCAGGATCGAACCTGCCAAGTTGGGGTCAGAAGGCCAGCGCCTTAACCGTCTGAGCCACTCGGCCTGGCTCCGTAGGAACTCTTAGCAACAAAGTGAGAAACAAACACACCAACAATTTTGGGTTTTTTTACTTTTCAGCTAGAAGGAACTGGCAGTGTACCAGAAAACCCTTCTATAGACAGTAATGACCCCAAAGATTTCATTCAACAGTGTTCCATTCTTTTGATTTATGAAAATGCTTGTGAAATATTTTACTACCTTTATTTTAAAATTTCAGCTTAAATTACCCATATTTGCATGGTATTTCCTCTTAATGCAGTATTATTCAATCACCAATTCCATTTAAAAACAATCTTGTTGATCAAAGTTACCCTCACAGAGTTTAACCTTGAACTGGAATAAAAAAATAATATTTGTTCAAAGATTGAACACTGACTTTTATTTTGATTATATATAATAAATACAGTTATGATAAATTTTGATATGCACAATCATTTGAGGTCCCTAGTCCCCCTACTTGGCTGCACTGATCCATTTAAAATAATTAAGAAAATTTGAGGGGTTACACAATAAAGTTTGAATGTGTTCAAAGTAACCCCATTTTATGGTACTGTAAAACATAAGAATTGTGTAACTAGATATTCTGCACTCGAAAATAGGCAACGTCTGCTATTCGAAACCCCGACATCAAGTTCACAGTGTTCACAATTTTCACAAGATCTCTGCAAGATGATGGTTTCATCTAATATTCCTTTAAAGAAACTTAACAGCCGAAGCTTCAGACAGTTTCTTGAAAAATATACAAAGCATCCTGTTCCCAACGAATCTACTCTCAGGATGGACTATCTGACCCCATGTTATGAAGAGATGTTGGATATTATAAGACAGTGAGATATGTGTTTCAATAGACGAGACCACAGATGTGGATGGAAGATATGTAGCAAATGTGATCGTTGGCACGCTGAAGGAAGACCGGCCTGGAGATACATTCCTCCTGACATGTGAAGTGCTAGAGAAGACAAAACATTCCACCATTGCAGTTCTCTTCGACAATTCAGTGAATCTGTTGTGGCCAAATGGGGCAAAGGGGAGCACATTTTTCTATTTGTAACTGACGCTGCTCCGTATATGGTGAAGGCAGCCAAGGGACTTAAAGTGCTATACCCGAAAATGTTACATGTGACATGTCTTGCACATGCCTTGCATAGGGCAGCTGAAGAAGTTAGAAGTAGCTACCCTGAAGTTGATAAATTAATATCGAACTGTAAGAAAGTGTTTGTCAAAGCTCCACTTCGCGTTTAGAAATTTCAAGGAGAAGCACCTTCACTACCCCTACCTCCCCAGCCAGTTATAACGCGATGGGGGACTTGGCTTGATGCCGCAGTGTACTATTGCAACAACTTAGATGTCATGGAGAAGATCGTGAAGTCTTTTGACCCTGCAGAATCGTCCTCCATAAAAAGCACTCAAGATTTATTTTCAAGCAATACATTAAAAGCGGACCTGGCTTACATAAAGTCCAATTTTAATTCTTTATCTGGAGCAATCACGCAACTGGAAGTTTCAAGTGCAGAACTAAGCGATGCACTGGATGTTGTAAAGTGCATTGAACAGGAATAAAAGCATGCAAAAGGAACAATAGCATCTAGGGTGTGTAGAAAATTAGAAAATGTACTGGAAAAAAATAGTGGACTTGTGTACCTGCATGGAATAAGTGACATTCTTTGTGGAAACTCTTCATCTGCAGATTTCCAGGAATTTTCTCTAAGTGATTTAACTCTATTCACGTACGTTCCCGTTACATCATGTGATGTCGAAAGAAGTTTTTCTCGCTACAAGACGATACTCAGCGACAAAAGGAGGGGTTCTCATTCAACTATCTTAAGTGCATGTGGCATAAATTGGAACAATTCTGATAAGGGAGACTAGATCAGGTATAAAAGTTTCATTCAAATAACATATGTTTTGTGTATAAATTAAAACTGATTGAATATTGAACAGTGAAAGTAACTGTAGTCTTTATGTCTTCCACAGAGTCTGTCCTTGCCTAGGAGTATGCAGTGTAACCTTAACGAGTTCATGAAATATTCATCATTTTAGTTGATTTTGGGTTAAGGATTTCGAAGAATTAAAAAATTTTAAACTCTAAATTAATTGCAGCCTGTAGCAATTGTAATAAAAGTGTTTCTATGTAACGTAGATGCTATTCATTAAGTCATATTTTGAATTTTATAGGTCATATTTTTATGTTTTTTAGGTCATAAATGCATACATATTTCATACATTTTTAGGTCATAGAAATCCGCCCCCTAGTTATCATATACATTACTTTCTTTTCTTTGACTCTGACATTTTAAATCTATTGAGAATGAGCTTCTAACTGATCTTGTTTTGATCTTTTCAGAGTACAAGCAATCTTTCCTACTCCTGATTCACAGGCGATGATGGACAAGAGAATGCACAGTTTTGTTGCTTATGCTCGCAAGGTGGAGGGAGATATGTACGAAATTGCTAATTCAAGGGTAAGGCATCGTTCATTGTAATTAACATCTTTGCATGCAGTAATACATACCTATACCATGTATACACAAATATAATCCACCATTGTACAAACCCTGCACTCTAATTTTAGGAAGGGATATTCAGATTTTAAAAAGAAATCTAATTACTATACTGTAGCTTTGTTACTAAAAGGTTTTCCATATCTGACTATCAAAGCTTATCAACCTTAAATGGAGCAGTCTCTGATTTACAACTACGGTTGTTAGCCACAGAGGATATTTATTCCCCCGCCATTAATATGTGAAACAGACGCTCTTGGGGTACCGCCACTAACATGTGGAACCTTTATGCCCTTTATTGCCTCAAGATGTTTATTTTTTGGCTGTAATTTTACGGCTTTAACTGCAATGGACTGCTGCAGATTCCAAATTATTTGAATAGCACCTTTATGGCCAGTCACTCTGGCTTTATCCTCTTCCGCCTTCACAGCCGTAGGGAAACCATAACATTGCAAATGGATCCTCTTCTGCCTGTTTTGCCATTGGGCACATTACCCTATACTACAGATAAAAATCAACAGGCAGAGAATAGGAAGAGTGATTCCAGGAGCAGAAAGAAAATTTCGTTCAGAAAGGATGAAACAATATCGGGCTGACAAAAAGAAGAAAATCCTCCATAAACCTGATTAAAGTAGTCCCATGTTGGTTAAAAAATTAAAATAAATAATAATATAGCTTTGTTATTGTTACATATTAATAAAGTGGAAGTCTCTTCTAGCCATAATTCACAATGGTGAAAAATGTGTACGCTATAGCAGATTGTCCTTGTATACAATATTTCGTAAAAGCCAAGAATATATATACAAAATGAAAACACACTAAAATCGGTATTAGACGATAATTGGAGCGTGTAGTTTTTAGCATTTGTGATAAATGTGAAGTATGTTGAAACTCTGTCTGTGTGCGTCTTCATCTTATATGACCCGTATGAGTGGATTTTAGCAATTTCGAATTAGCGATGAAATGCTAAATTATACAATTTATACAAAATTTTAGCTTTTATATGAAATAAACGTGTATATTTTTACAAATGATGCATTTTCCTTAAAAATAAGCTATATGTTGTAATTCATTTCAGGGGAAAGCATTATTACAGAGCCTTAAATCTTTCATTGTGTGGAATATCTTTCAACGGCCAAAGAGCAGTGCATAGAACAACCAATCAAACAGCTTAATGCACTTTCAAGCACACACATTCATTCTCTTTGTGATCATAATCAGTTATTCTTGACATAGGTGTTTTTGAGTAGTAGTTCTGAAGTATGGTAGCGATTTATTGTCTGGTACCCATGGGTAAAACCAAAGTGACGATGAAACAGCGTGGTGAGAGTTACAAATCGGAACATTTTTATGTGATACAGATAGGCCTATATTGATGTGCCGACTTTGCAGTCAAAGACTTGAATGGAAGAGGAAAGATGTTTTGGAGTCCTTCCTTTGCCTCGGCAGCACTGCAGTGCATTTGGGCCCCCACGAACAGTGTCGATGTAGAGAGGTTTTTTAGCAAGTACAACATGATTGTAACTGATAGGCGGTTGCGAATGATGGAGGACACTATTTAAACAATTGGCACGTTTGTACTTCAGTAATTCAGGGTATCCACCCGTATGGAAAACCTGGGAAACAGGGAAATGTCAGGGAATTAGATAATTAACGAGAAAACCTGGAAATGTCAGGGAATTCAGGAAAAAATCTGGAAATTCATTCTTCTGCCAGATAAAATTGACATACCGTATTTATCCGTGTAATACAAACACATTTTTCTAGGGCATGTCTTTTATGCCAGGAATAAATTTTAATGAAAAAGTGTGTTCTCAAATGTGAAGTAATCAATAATATCAATAGCTATATGATTGATTGATCGAATTTTCAATGTTTTGATCTGCTACTTACTATTGTTGGGGAATGGTGAGCTTGATGAATTAGACCTATATTGCGTTCACAGTTTTTTCCAGTAATGTATCCAGACTCTGAAACAGCTTCGAAAGTTCAACTGCACAGAACAAAAGTTGCATGTATGATCACTCATGGTTTGGCTCTCTATTTCCATGAACAAGTTCTTGAGATGGGTAGTAAGTGCACACATCTCACCATTGGGTTTGACGAGTCACTGAATAAAGTTTCTCAGATAGGCCAAATGGAACTTGTAGTTCATTGTTTCAATCCTGATACTAATGAAGTATGCACTTCTTATTTTGATTCCATGTTTCTTGGTCACTCTACCTCCTCAAATTTGTTAATGGTTTTTTGCAAGCACAGCAAGGACCGTATCTAAAAAAGATTACAAATTTCAGTGGATGGTACAAATGTTAATAAAATGTTCTTTCAGGGTTTTGGTAATTTATTAGATGATCTAGATGTTCCTATTTTGTTGAACATTGGATCTTGTGGCTTGCATAGTGTGCACAATTCATATAAAATGGCAGGAATAGAAACCCAGTGGAATATTGCAGAATTTCTTCGTTCTCTTCACTTCTTGTTTTGCTATGCTCCTGCAAGTCGTGCTGATTATATACATTATTCAGGTTCAAACGTATTTCCTTCGAAATATTGTGCTATAAGATGGCTTGAAAATTTTCAAGTCATTGAACATGCTATAGATATCCTACCTAATGTCAAAAAATATGTGGAAGGAACAAACCGAGACAAGAAAATCCCAAGCTGTAACAGCTTCAAAATAGTATCAACTTCACTTAAAGATAGGGTTCTTAAGGCCAATTTGTCATTTTTATTATCACTTGTTGGAGATTTGGAACCATTCCTAAAAGTTTCAGACAGGTCTCCCATTTGCATCACTCCTTTATGAATCTTTCATTGATGATAAACATCATGACAAGGTTTGTTAAATCTGAGTCACTGCAGTCTTCAGAAGATCTCCTAAAACGTATTTAGACAGTAAAGAAAATCTTCTGCCTGCATCTAAAATTGACATAGGTTATGCTGCTAAAGCAGCACTTCGTGGCAATCCTGGATTAAATGATAGAGATATATTAGTGTTTTGCATAGATTGTCTAAGAGGAATGGTAACTTTGTGCAAATAGTTATTGGAAAGGTCACCGCTGGCATATCGTCGTCAACATCTGCAGTTTCCAGCTGTTGGCCGTATCTGCTCACCGCTAGCATATAAACTGACTAAATTAATTTCGTGTTTCGATCCAAGTGTAGCCAAGTAGCCTCTAAGCAGCAGACTGCTAAGGATAGCTTTAAATGCCTTTGTTGAAAATAAATGGATCTCGGGTAATGAAGCCATTCATGTACAAAGGGAGTTCACTTCTGTTCGTGAGAATGATACTTTGAAAGAAGTGAATTCTTTGTATTCTAAAGACGAGAGGTTAGATCACTTTTGGCTTCGCACTGTTCTTCCAATAGTACATTTGAAAACAGAAAAGTTGGCTCCATTTCTCAAAATTATACTAATATTGTTTCATGGAAATGCTTCACTTGAATGTGGTTTTCCTGTTAATAAAGAAATTATAGTAGAGAACATGCTACAAGTATCCCTTGTAGGACAAAGAATAATATATGATTCTATCCCAAACCCTGGTGGAATTGAAAAGGTCTCCATTAATAAGAACATGCTCCATGCTGCAAGGAGTGCTCATGCTTTGTACATTCAAAATCTAAAGGAGAAACGTGAAATATTGGAAGTAGAAGATTCTTTGCAAAAAATAAGAGAAAGGCCGCTTTGTTGCTGAAGGAATTAGAAGAAAAGAAGTGGAGGGTGATGGCAGAAGCTCAAGTCGTTAGTGGCTACAAAGAAGTTTCTTCGCTGAAGCAGTAATGGTAATAAATGTAAAAAAAAAACTTAAAGTGAATTTAATCAGACTAAATTAAACTTCCAAGTTTTAATATGCACATTAATTGCTCATTAATTTTTTTGGATGTTACATTTTAAAAATGTATTTTAATATTACTGACACTTCCTTTATAATTATGTTTTTTGTCATCATGTGTCAGGGAAAAAACTGGTATTTATGTCTGGAAAACAGGGAAATGTCAGGGAATTTTAAAATCTGGATTTGGTCGACACCCTGTAATTGAAATTCCCTTTCATTGTAGGCGTGTTGTATTGTGATAAGTGAGTATGTTCAGAATAGTGTTTGTAAATTTGTAAATATGCATATTCATGTGTGTGTTAATACTTCTTGCAGTCTTATGTTGCTGTTTAAAACTGCATGACGAGCAATCTATATATTAAAACGGTTTATTAAAAACAGCTTTGACAAATCTATCTGTCCATTCTACTGGACCGATTTGCTTCATTTTTATTTTATTCTCTCTGGAATCAGCTGCCGGTGAATCATGAGACATTAATCCGCTTTTAAGTGGATCTAATTTGAATAATCATAAAATCAAATCATTAAATAATCACTCCAATAATTGCAGGTGAAGTCTTACCCTAACCCACAATACAGTGTGTACCTAGCAGGTTGCTAAGCGACTAACACTTTCATTAATATTCTGATATATGTGAATTTCATCCTTAGTAATGCCTCTGCATGCAGCCATGTTTGATTACTACCTGTAAAGCCAGAGAGTATATGCTTCCTCTGATCATGGAACAATACTATTCCCTGCTAGATACTCTTTGATTGTCTAACCTTTCCCGCATTCCAAATATATTCAACAGATGGCAGAGCGTTCCTAAAGGCTTGGTTTCTCAGAACTGACGCATGCGAGGTGCGAGGCCGACGTTGCGTACTTTCGTCCCAATGACGCTGCGAGGCTCGTGGTTTCCCAGGCTGCGAAGCGGATCAGTTGCCGAGCACATGTCTCGTAGCCTGTGCGCTAATGTTGGAAGAGGAAGCGGATTATGCGTCAGTACTGGAGGGTTTTCTTCACCCCTATAGCAGTATCAATGGAAACTGTTGATGATCTTGTGATGTCAGATTGTATCGTCCACAACCTTCTCTGCAATGAGCGAATTCCTTGCCCAAATGAACACTTTATTGTCAATTTGGAATTAACAGAAGAAAATATGATTCCTCTGGCAGCTGACAACGGAGGTAATTCTACACATGATGCTTTCATGATAAGAGACAGCTTCAAGAAATATTTTTGTAGCAGGGAGAGAGAATCTGTATGACAAAGAGAATATGCTAACAGGGTGGAGTGAAAGTTTTTTTTCTAACGGACAAACATGTATTTGTTTACCTATAGTTTACTTTTTCTGTGACCCAATTAGCATAATAACAGAATGAACACCGTTATTAAAATAAAACACGTGATTTTATGAAATGAACAATACTGAAGTCAAATTTTGTAAAATTATATATATTGGCATATTTGATATTAAAGTACCGGTAATGGATTTATTGGTTGATATGTCATTTCTAAATCTGTTAATTATTTAATCCTTTGAAACTGAACTCATTATATTTGTTATAAGTAACATCAATAATAATAATAATAATAATAATAATAATAATAGACACCCTACCACCAATCCACAGAGGCAGCTACCACATCAATGTAAAAGCAAAGAATCCCAAGAACGGAGGTTCCAAATGACAGTAAATTAACATTAATCGTCTGGTACCTCCGTTTTTTGGAGTTTCTATTTTTACGAACTCTTTCCTTCTCAAGATCATCGTATAATACATAAAACTAGCAACATTTATTAGCTGTTCTATCCAACTTCAGTGATATCATTTTCCATAAGTTGTCTTTCACAACGTTGTTTTTGTAGCTCTTGTGTTGTAAGTTATACAACACTGGGTGCATTCGAACTTCTTCAATTAGTTCCTCGTCCACTTCGTCCGTAAAGATCATCGTGTTGCTTAAAACAGTAAAAACAAGAACAGAAACAATGTCGCCTCGCACTGCTGTCGCCTCGCACAAATCTGGCCGGACGAATCGGTGCGCGGTGACGCTGCGAGGTCTCACTGCGAGGTTGCGCACACTGCGCACCGCGCAGCTTGAGAAACCACTTGCATAAGTTCGTGTAGTCCGGATTTGTGCGAGGCGGGCCTCGCACCTCGCATGCGTCGGTTCTGAGAAACTAAGCCTTCATGGCTTACAAGCTGCAAAGAGAAAAAAGTCTACGTACAAACAGACCCCATCATGCCATACTCGTTAGATATTATCTGGGAACCCCTGTCGAATGATAACCTAGCTACACCAGAAGGAGTGAAGGCCATCTATCTTAAAGTTTTCTGCCTGGCAAAAAACTCTTCTTCGAGACTAACCTATGACCTCACAAGGCAAGTGTTCTATATAGAAGAACTGTGATTAAAAATACCATTGCCTTCTATGTGATACTGTATCAAGCTTTACATCAAGAACTGCAGGATTAAAAATCTAATATATGGATAGATTTTTGCCAGACAGCATGATGTCAGAATGGATGAATTCTGACTATTGATCTACGGTATACCATAAAGCGCTTCTTATTAAATGTTCATAAAACCATTGAAAATGGCAGGCAAAACAATATGATTATGACAGCCAAGTCAAGACGAGTTATCTGACCTATTTATGACGAATCTGTGGATCAGCACGGGTCCTCTAGTGTGTGATTAAACAGTATGATTTTACTCCCAACTGTTGTGTGTGTAATTTAGCAAATTATGCCTATTTTAAACTAGTTTGCTACGAAAGACTAAATTTGAGAAGTAAAATGCTATAAAACACTAAATTTGAAAATCAAAACACTAAATCTCTGTTTTTAAATGCTATAAACAGCGAACTCTAATAATAATCAGTTAGGCATACTTCAAAACTCAAGTTTTCATGCAGAATTGCATACTGCAGCTTGTTAGTCATTTTCTAATTGTGCCTACTATGTGACTTGGGTGTTCAATTTCTATCTTGAAATAGTATTGTTCCTGAAGTTTCAGTGGCAAACATTTCATTTTTATTACTCATACAGAGTCACTTAACTTCAGCATGCATTTTTCATTTAAACATACTTGCAGGCCACAGTAGAGTAATGATCACCTTTTCACTGAAAATTTAAACGGGAGCAGCTTTACTGAAATTGAAACCGATGTGAGGCTATATATCCTAACCGATGAAATCATTGATGCACACTGTCATATCTTGATAAGTATCACATTGTTAGTATGTTTCAATACCAGTATTAAAATTAAGCAATCGTTTACTTCAGCCTTTATTTTTAATAAGTTAAGAACTGCTGTCAACCACGTTACATACGGTATTGTGTGCACTTATTGGTAAAATGCATTCTTCCCTTTTGTTCGAACTTGCATATTTGTTTGGGGTCATGGTGTGTCTACAGGTAATCGATCATACTGTATTTCACCGTATAATTGTCACACTTTTTCTTTTCTGTCAAAATGTTGGAAAATATTGTAGGTTGCAACCATTATGTGAGAATTTTTAAATGCCAGTATTTGTATTACTCAGAAAATTAATTCATAACTAAATTGTATTTGATACAAGTTTAAGGTGCACATAATACTCATGTATGTGCGTCAAATTAATTGAAATAGTCCAAATGAAAATTCATAATTTACTTGCAACTGTTCTGCGAATGTTCCCCCAATCTGAAAATAAAAATAAAATAGGTTAACTGTCATTAATTTGAGCATTAATGTTAAAATATCACTCTTGCAAAAAATTATTTCATTGTTATGAAATATGGACTTACCGTTAAACAATTTACTCTATATATTGAGAGTCTCTGTCGTTGGTTTCGGTATCTGATGTGCTTTCCTTGCTGCTTCTCATACCAGTATCAGATTCTTCATCTCTCTGTCACAGTGTGGCATCCTTGAATCTGTCTAATCCATTCAAAATCTCAGTCCTTTCGAAGCTCTTGGCGATGATTTCAGGTGCTATAAGGTCCCAACTCTTTATTACCCATGAGCATAACAAGTTCAAGGATGGGTGCCTAATATTTCCAACGGGTGTCAATTGCTGATTGCCACTCACTATCCACTTGTAAAATCAACATGAATGGTCTTTAAATGCTTTTTTAATACATACGTCCAGTGGCTGCAAAGTAGATGTTAGGCCACCAGGAATCACTATTTGTCTTCTCTTTATTTTCATTGCACTAACTTTTCACGCGCTGAAAATTTTCTCTTCGTAGCTCTGTTTGTGTGCTGTTCTTTGAAGACAATTACATTTAGCTTGAAGCCCACAGAGTAGTTTCTATAATTACCCATAATCACAACTAATAGCTTCACATGTTTATGTATTGCTATGTAAATTACTGTCCAGAACTGTTCAGTGTTATTGTATTAAAGAACAAAATATTTCAACAAGTCCATCAAAAACAAAATGAAACTTAAATTCTTATGCACACACCTACAGTAATCACGTCACTCAGCGACAAACACACGTTTCTGTACATTCCAAAGCCGTTGGTATTTCTGTAAGAATACCTAATAGACACCACATTAGGCTCATCATTTCCTTTAATATAATGATTGTGAGCACATTTCACTAAATTTTAACACCCCTTAAAGATATGCAAAAAAGTGTTTTAATAGGTGACTGAAAATGACTTTCCAGCAAAACAAACTTTCTTATGAAGAATGAGATGTTATAGGTGATTGTAAATAATTTTAAAACACTGAATTCAGTGCCAAGTCCGATTTTCTTACAGTATACAAAACTAATGCCATACAAGTTAGTTTTACATAATAAAGTGTTCTGTAAAATAGAAGAAATTCCTGGGATAACATAAAACACACTTACCTACATTTGAGGGGTGTTCAATATATAATGCAACACATTTTATTACTCTGTCAGTTTTGGTTTTTTTTAAATTGGAATTTTGTTTTGTCCATCTTTGAATATTCCCGCTTCGTCTTGCATAGTTTCATTAATTTCTGATAGGTGGCAGCGTTGTAACTAGTCTTCAAAGTGGCTTCTGTAATGGAAGTGCGTACCAAACAGAGAGCAGTTATTGAGTTTCTTTCGGTGGAAAACCAGGGCATCGCAGATATTCATAGGCGCTTACAGAATGTCTACGGAGACCTGCAGTGGACAGAAGCATGGTGAGCCTTCTCCACAATAACACAAGACCTCACACAAGTCTTGCACAGCTGACAGGAGCTCACAAAATTCAGTGGACTGTTCTTGCTCATCCACCCTATAGCCCGGATCTCGCTCCTTCTGACTTCCATCTGTTTGGCCCAATGAAGGATGCACTCGGCGGGAAACACAACTTGAAGTTATTGATGCAGCACAACAATGGCGCCGACATCGACCAGTCGAGTGGTCAGATGTAAGGTTTTTCCAGTGTTTGCTCTATTAACCAGCATTTCAACTTAGGTCTGACACTAGACTCATCAGAGTGGGATGTGTCAGACCCTACCCACTGACGCTGGGGTGTATGCGAGTGAACTACTACTTAAATGCTCTCATTTCCCACCCTGAAGGAGTGGTGCGGGCCACCTAGAGGGTTACGCCCTCTCTCTGGCCAGGAGAGGTGATGCGGTTAAGGAGAAGTGTTAAATGAAGGAGAAGGGTAAAGCTGGGTTTGAAAATGGTGATGTAGAGGAATGGCCTATTGGCTAAGGGGGTTGTAGTTGTTTATGAGCTTTATTGACGAGTTTTCTATTGGTGGAAAAATATCTAGTTTCCTCCTTGGGAACTTAGAATTTCCATTCGGAATTGCTAGGCAGGCAATAATTCCATTGTGGAGTTTTATCTCCTGTATGCAGTTATCAGACTGTGCCTCTTATAAAGGGCTTCTAATAAGTTCACCTGCATACACCCCAGTGTCAGTGGGTAGGGTCTGACACATTCCACTCTGATGAGTCTAGTGTCAGACCTAAGATGAAACTCTGGTTAATAGAGCAAACGCTGGAAAAGCCTTGCATCTGATCTGTTTTTTCACATGCTCTATTGGTGGAAAAATATCTAATTCCCTCCTTGGGAACTTAGAATTTCTATTCAGTCGAGTGGTACCATACAGGCCCTCGTATTACGCTGGCGTAAGGCTGTAGCATTGAACGAAGATTATGTTGAAAACTAGGGTATTGTACCAAAAGGATTGGAGAAGAACATGGTGTATTTGAATCCACAATAAAACCAACCTGCTTTTAGAAGAAAAAAAGTGTGTTGCATTATATATTGAACTCTGTAACCTCTTTCGTTACACACAAACACAAATGAACAAAATGATAAAAATAATTAAGGCAGGCTAAAAATGTTTAGATGCAATCAAAAATATTGAAAATAAACGTACATTTTGCACAAGAAAACAACAAACAGAAACGATCAGGTTGAGGAACATGACGACTAAGGAAAGGATGTGGAAAGCGACTAGGACCATACTTAGGCAGTGAAAGGTGTTTGCAGTGCTGATGAAGCGAAATCAATGGTGATTCAAATTAAATACAATTTACTTAATAATTTTGATGGAAATAACATAATTTGCAAAGGTGATCAAAATAATATTACACTAGGAAATCGCAAAATAATAATAACAATAATGAATATTGACACAGAATGTACAAATTTCATTGACGCTAATTTACATTATTTCAGAAAGGAAAATCACACTGAATGTTCAAGTTTCACGGCGCAAAATTTAAGTAACATTACATTGCAAAGAAAGTAAACACACACATACACACACACACACAAGGAAGGAAGGGAAAACTCAACATTTAAAAAAAATCTTAGTACAGAGCCCTTTTAGGAGGCAACCTTATCAAAAACACTTCTGAAAAAGGTGCTCCTCCTAAATGAGAATATCCTAAGATGAAGCAGATTTACGAGAGACAGCCCTGAGGGGGAAATTTACAATTTACATTTACAACCAAAGAAAAAGGGAATTGACCATTTTACATTTTAACACAATTTAAGAAAACAAAAGGAAAAGGGAACTGCCTCTTAACAAACAGGATATGACTCGCTGCAAGAGCTAAGTCATGCGAAATTACATCTGGCAACTGAGAGAAAAGTGGGTAAGCTCCGGCGTTAAAGAGAAATTAAACTGAACACTACATTTGAAGATCACTACCAGAAAAATGAAAAAGACAAGTGTTTACCTTATAGGGGGGCCAAGAGACCCGTCACCTGGAGAAGGCAACCTCTCTCTTTGATGGTCAAACAATCAAGAATGCTTGGATGCGCTCAGCTCTCGCCAAGAGCTCTTCTGCCAGAAATGGTGAAATCGTGAAACAACCAATGAGCGCCCCGCACTTCTCACGCTCACCAATCACAAATAGTCTTATAATGGCCAATGAGGGCCCAGAAATATAATGCTTACAAAATACCTCGTGTAGCATCGAGAAATTTCCAAACTGATGAAACCGGAAATTCCTCGAAGTATCCTACCAGATCTGGCACGTGTGCCACCGCATGTCCCACAAGTTTTTCATCTTACCTTTAACGTTCCTAAGAATAACTTTTCACAATAATTAAATAATTTTGAAGTAGTGTCACAACCAAATAATTCTAGATATCTTTACACACAGAAAATATATTTTTTTAACACAATAAATAAACACAAGAACATACAAAATTCCCCACAGATTTTTCAAGTTCCAATAAATATTTTACATTCACTACAAACTCCTTTTGTACTTTTACAAAGCACAACTTGAAGAACAACTCTTTTTCTTTTCATGGTAGAAGGATTGTGTTGACTGACGTTTATAGCCGTATTTCGTAGTTTTCTTCTTCAAGCACCAGCAGTAGTTGGCCAACTTAGCTACGTTCCACCATCCCTGGTATCTTCTTTCCTTTATTTGTTGGTGGAAACTCTCACCCTGCTCATCAGTTAGGGCTCCCAAATTGTCAGGGAAATAGTCCAGATGTTTGCTCAAAAAATGGTGTTTAGAACTCATATTGCAGCAGAGCTCAAATTGTTTCAACATATTTTCCACAATTGTCATGTAGCTCATATCTTAAGTTTCCCCAAAATTTATCGATGACTTCTCTGAAAGCACACCATGTCCGACATTCATCATCATTCGTAATGCCCAAAATTGCACTGTTCTTCATGAGGAGCCTAATCTGTGATCCATCGAATACGCCCTATTTTATCTCGGCATCTTACATAAGTGGAAATCTTTTGTTTAAATACTCGAAGCAAGTACCATTTCTGTCTATTGCTTTCACAAATTGCTTAATGATCCAATGTTTGATATGCAAAGGGGGAAGTAATAGTTTTTTAGGATGAACAAGACTAGCATGAATTACATTTTTCTCTCCAGAAGTTAAACTTTCTTCTTAGACCACTCTTTCATTGCCCAATGTTTATCTCTACTTGTATTATCCCAGTGATACAAAAAGCAAGGTAATTTTTTGTAACCTGCTTGTTGTCCGGCCCCGCGGTTAAGGGGGCAACGCATCCGCCTATCACCCGGCGGCCCCAGGTTCAATTCTGGGCTGGGTCAGGGGTTTTTAATTGTAAATGGTTAATATCCCTGGCCTGGGGACTGGGTGTTTGTGTCGTCCTTAACGTTCCTTTCCTCACATTCATCACAACACTTCTTTCATTCCAACGCAGGTTCATATCATATGGTGCAAGTAGGGCCAGAAGATTTCTATAGGTCGATGCCCCAAACAAATAGCATTTTTTTTTAACCTGCTTGTTGGCCTAGTAAAATAGCAGCTACCTTTAGGTCTCCACGATGTCCCTGATACATGAATCGAAATTTGCTTCTGTTATCAGTAACACTGCTTTCAGGCATCTCTTTGATGCATCGATAAATAAATGCCAGACATTACTATCATAATTTTCACCACCTAACTGAAGAATTAAACCTGATATGTCGCAGCAGTAAACTTCCCTACCTGTTTCTCAGTGACCTGTGTTGGGTGGAAGTAGAGAGCCTAAGGGGATGTTCCCAGGAACAAAACATACAGAAGGATTACTTTGAGAGAGAATTTTAAAAACTTATCACAAAAAAAATTTTTTTTTTTTTGAAACACATCTTGTTTGTCACATGCTGTTTAGGGAGGCAACTCGCTTACGAGCCTGTGTGTTGGTAATGATTGTCCTTCTGGGATGAGCTATATGGGAATATGTGCTATATGCCCAGTGATTTCTATTTAAGGTGAAGCCTCATTTTGATTTTTGCCAGTCGCGAGTACAAATTTGTTTTACGTCGTACTATCTTCCTGCTGCACGGTTTCCAATGTTGTCTGCAGGTTGAATAACCTTAAGATATCTAGCCTAAATGTAGCCATACTTAATATCATCATTGCACCTAGAAAAACTGCTATGTGATATATTTCAACTTTCAACTCTGACCAGAAAGGTTCTGTCATCTGAAGTCCAGTATTGCATGAATTATATCAACAAATTTTCGTTCTAGGTGATGCATGTGCTGGGAGTCAGTATTTATCTAACAACATTGTTACATAATGGTATTTCGAGACACGACGACAATATGTGGTTCACAATTCACTTGTAACGTGCTGCTGATGCCACACGGACCAAGGCGAGACACCATCGTTACAACCCAAATTTTTCCTCGCTAAATTCTGAAAAAAACAGCGCAGAGTGTTCACGTTGTTGTCATTTCGTTGAGTTTTCAAATACGATTTTGCACTGTTATTCTTGTCCTACGAAGTAGACACCTTGTTCTTCATAGACAAATTTTTAAAAAATTTCTTATCCTGAAAAGCTGGGAGTGGTGGGTCTAATACGTGGGTAAATATGGTTTTCACTAATGCATATTTCTGTGCTGGTTGGTAGTGTGATGTATGTAAATGAAGATTTGTATTAATACAATCATTAACACCAACTCCCAAGTTGGAGGAATTAACCAGCCGCGGCTTAAATCCCTCCTGAGCAGAAGCTAATGTTCTGCCCACTCAACCGAGCAACCGTACAGCTCTTGATTTAGTGTATCCCTGCAACACAGAATACTTTTCTCAATCCACCAGTCCTTCATTACATTCTTCAGGGGAGATGTGGGTCACTCTAGCACTGAACATTATGGTATGGGATGTTATCAATCACAGCTACACTCGGGCATTTTTCTTATGATTTTGTGTTTGTTTCATTTGGATATCTTTTCCTAACCAATATTATGTGGTCAAATGAAGTTTGAAGGTACAGTAATGGCGTTTATTGAGTTGACAAAATTGAAGGGACAAGAGAATGTTAGGAATGCTGTCAGTTTGCTGTTGGTCTTCTGAGCAAATTTAAACAATATTTGATATCTTTTTCATCATATTTCCAAGTTTTTATGTCCTATTTTCATAGTTATTACGGTGTAAGTGCATGCATGTTGAGTTTTTGGGTCATAGGAATCCAGTTGCTACTGATAACAGCTGATTGCCCTGGTTTTTTGGTGAATGAATTGTGAAGTGTTTAGGGATTACACATAGACTAAAGATAGATTTTGGTTAAAAACATCCTTTTCTTTCTTTTTATTTAATTCAATAGTTTGGTCAAGAAGAAATATAATTTTATTTTGTCATTCTCTGTTACTGATATAATCCATTCTTATATTCATACATGCTAATTTCTCATACTTGATGTTTTTTAATTGCAGGCTGAATACTACCACTTGCTGATTGAGAAAATTTACAACATCCGGAAAGTACTGGGTAAGTAACCCCATACCTGATAGATTTATGTCTTAAATGGTCCAATATGTAAATACCTTCCATTTTGTATGGTGAACATATCACTTTCTAGGCCTTCATAACTGTATATGGTCAACACATGACTCTGCGGCCTACAATACCATGTTTACTTACTTTTAGACGCCATCGCATAATGGATATCCCCCCAGTTTTCCCCATAAAATCTTTGATAAAAATTAATTTTAAAAAATATTCTTGGTGGATTACATTTCAAATCTTAAATTTAGGTGGAATGCTGTATGCAATAAAACTGGTAAATAGATAGGTAGATAGATAGAGAGAGTGTGTGTGGGTGTGTGCGTGCGTGCGCACAGGGGGGGGGGGGTTGTGGATAATTTTTGAAGATGACAAGGCTGGAATAGTAGTGTTCAAATTCAAGTTTTTAAACAACAGTGCGTGAAAAACTCTCTTCGCAATTGGTTGACTTTATCGTGCATAAAATAACCCTCTGCCTCCGTAGTGTAACGGTTAGTGTTATTAGCTGCCTTCCTTGAGGGTCCAGGTTCGATTCCTGGTACTGCCAGAAATTTAAGAATGGTAGGAGGGCTGGTATGTGGTTGAAATGGTACATGCAGCTCACCTCCAATGGGGGTGTGCCTGAAAAGAGCTGCATCACCTCGGGATGAGGACACAAGATTACTTACTCATCCAATATTGTTAGAATGCTTGTGTCAGTCAGTTGTGCTGATAAGCTTTCTTTTGCAGTGGATAGCAATAAGTCAAAATACAGTAATTAACTCACACTGGGATTTATTAATGGATTTTTTTACCAATAAATACTGCTGCATTAATTTCCATTTTTAAGTTACATTATTTTTATGCTACACTTTACTACTGGCACACTAGCCAGACCAATATGTTGCTTCCGTAGCACCTGTGAAACACCTAACATGGATCTTCCTGCTCCCATTCACACCCAGACTGTCAAACCGTGTTTGATGATTGTTTCACATTTAAAGTCCTCAAAATATTTACCTCCATCTTTCCACCTTCTCGCCCTTAAGGATTCTGAAGATAGGAATCAACTGGTGCTCAAGTCCAAGGAAGCATACAGCCATAACATTAGACATCCGCTCCTTTCTTCCATCTGTCTCCCCACTCATTCTATTTGCATACAGTGACCACTACCATTATTGTTCTATCCTCTATGAATATCTTGATCTCTGATGAAGAGAATGAGTCAGTTTCTCAAAGCATGTACGTTGGTTGTAAAGTAGCATAGTTTTTATGTACGTAATAATATATTGGCAGGGTGGACCCACTAAGATCCTTTGAGTTATATAATTGTACCATCTGTGTTTGATTACATTAGCTCTGATGCTAGTTTTTGATCAGTAGGTCAATAGTAGAATCCTTTGTAGTGAGACCATCAATACATCCATCATATGTAGTTACTTCTGGTTTGCTATATGGCTGCTTCCAGTGCTCTTTGTTGAATTATATCATATGGGTTACATCAAAACCATTTTCTCTACCTACAGTACTTTCTCGCATAATTTACCCCTTTCTTCTTAACATTTAGGGGAAAAACTTTGATAGGATGGTGGTGAAGGGAGGAGAATATGTGGATATAATGCGATGACTACAAAAAAAAAAGTCGCACGTAAAATTGAGGTACCGTATACAAATTCATTTATTTATCAAATTAATACTTAAAAGCAAATAACTAAATTACTGGACTAGTTGGCGGCTGTGAGCTTGAATCTGGGAGATAGTGGGTTCAAACCCCACTGTCAGCAGCTCTGAAGATGGTTTTCCATGGTTTCCCATTTTCACACCAGGCAAATTCTGGGGCTGTATTAATTAAGGCCACGGCCGCTTCTTTCCAACTCCTGGGCCTTTCCTATTCTATCGTCCCCATAAGACCTATCTGTGTCGGAGCGCAATCCCACACATCTTTAGCCAGTCTTTCCTTACATCATTTGATGCCCTGCTTGTTCCTGCATTTGAACGACAATACCAGCTGGAAATTTGCACCTCGGCAAAACGTTTTTTAAAAATGAAAAGGGTGTTAGCTTTCTACCATCTTCCACAACTGCCAACATGATGGTACTCCATAATTTCTCTGCGCCTGTTGTTTTAATTAATGTGCTGGGTGCACCCTTCATATGCATTGTCGTACTTTGCAACATATCAAAATAAATGTGTGTTTGGTGGCGTTTCTAATTTGAGAAATATGAAAATCATTTTCTTGTCTAAGTTTAATGATGAACTTATGTAATTCGATGAATTTGTCTTTTAATCTTGCAGTAGCCGCTGAGCCAGCTTGGTTTGTCTTCACAGACTAAGTCCATATCTTAAAAAAAAAAACAACGAACAGGTCGTCCCATGTTGGCGTTAAATTGTGCGCTTGTAATGCCATGTTTTATTGTTATGTCCTTCACTTGCGTATGCATCATTTCATATGATACTGGAATGCCATCATTTCTCAGTTCCACGACACACTCAAGTACTTGTTCCTGGATGTAGGAAATTTTCCGCACTTTGGTCCGCAAAATGATCATCAAGTGGATTTAGCCGTCTTTAATTCTATTTTCTGAGCCTACACTGGTTCTACACCAGTCTCTCTTCTGTGCACTTGATTCTGTTGATTTCTTCAAAATAAACAACTGTAAGTTTAAACTGCACACTCTGTCTTCTGTTCTTTCATTCCATTTCGCACATCACTTCTCAACACTGAATGCAGCTGTTGTTTCCTTATCTCTAATCCCGCCCGAAAGGCAAGTCACTAGCAGGTAATTGGAATGTATGATTAGTTTCCGTGGACTTGCCATTTGCAGAGTTAAGTTGATTCGTTTACATTCAAGCTGTTATTTTGTGCGGTTTTTGTAGCGCTGCAAAAGATTTCACTACAAAGTGGATCTTTGTTTTGTTAAATGAATACTTTGTGTGTCTCTTTTTTTCTCTCTCACTCATACGTCGGCTTTGATTTTATTTTTCTTGTCCTAAAATGGCAGTCACAAGTAAATACTTAAGCGGGTTATAGTGTTTTCTATGTACAGTGGAACCTCAATTCTCCGTTTTTGGAGGGACTACGGAAAAAAAAATGCACAACACGAGAAAACAGAAAATCCGAGAATGAATGAACCATCAACAGTTTGGCTAAACATGACAAAAATGAAATATGTATACTTATAATCTTACAAACACCCCTAAACCAAACCAAACTACAGCAGATTACGAGGTGACGCATGGTCAGTGTGACGAATCCCCTTCGCTGTTATTCCTGGCTCTCTAGACCGTGGTTGCCACCTCGCCATCTCATCATTAAACAACTCCTCAATTAAAGGTAATCGTGGAATGAGTGAACCTGGAACCACACCTCATATCCAGGTAAAAATGACTGACATGGCCGGGAATCAAACCCGGGCCATCTGGGTGAGAGGAAGGCAAGTTAGACCACAGGGCCGACTTCAAACGTTAATTATTTATTTATTATTTTGCGTATGACATTAAAAATAAAAACACACAATCACAAATTAAATATACAATACACCAAGTAGGTTACAATTTCATCTTCAAGCTCTACAAATAGTCTATACAAGAAGGATTTGGGTCAAGAAAGTCTTTTGGGCTACCCTGATAAGCACTCGGGGGGCGCTGTTCCACTATATGACGAACTGTTTGTTTAGGGGCACAGCAGATACATTCCGGGGAGGGAAGTTTGCCCCATTTATAGAGGAAGTCAGCGCACTTTCCGTGACCTGTCCTGATACGATTGAGGATTGTCCAGGTTTTGCGAGGTAGGTCAAATCCTTTTGGTATTTTTGTAATACAGGGAAAGTTCTGATACTCAGCTGGAGCCATGAAAGTCCATTCTTTAATCCAATCCTGCTGCAGGCTGAATTTGTCAACCAGGATTTTGGCAGTCCTTATTGGTGGATTTCTGGACCTAAGTCTGTTGTTCAAGGTGTTGAGTATATCTTCATGAATTGGCAGATTGAAATTTCTCGACAGCCTTTGGTATTCACGCAGCAAGGCATTCTTTCTCCGTAGGTGAGGTGGAGGAATATGGCTCAGAACTGGTAGCCAAGAAGTGTGGGTAGATTTTAAGGTTCCAGATACTATGCGCAAAGTATGATTTAGATTTGTTACAATAAATAAACTTGATATTTCCACCTATTCAATACAATTTTAATGCTGTTATTCAATTACAACATATTAAATTTCACAGGACTAGTTTCAACGCGTACTTACGTCATCTTCAGCTGGTTTTGGAAAATAGGCATCCTTAAAATTTATGACATGTCTTAAAATGTTTGGTATGAAAACCCATTAAATCTATAATTAAAACCTTGACTCATTAAAAACTATTATGACAAGTAAAAGACTTGCAAGTCAGTCGTATAATAAAAGTTCATTGGTTAAATGATATCCTTATGAACAAGCAGTTGTGGAGTCCTTAAATTGAATTTTAAGGTTTAAGCCGATGACTTGGATTTTGGACCCCTGTAGACTGCAAGCATCATTGATTCAGTATTGTGCTTTAGAAGCAGTCCCTTGGTCAGTGATACTATTGTTTTACACCTGTTTTACATCAGTTTCTGTGAATGTGAGGCACTGTGGGTCGGATCCACATTGTTTTAAATTCATATCCATCCATTCATTCTTTGTCCTCATGTATTGAATTCTGGTCAGTGGAGGATTTTGGAATTTTTATTTGTCATTACATTTCGTCTCATTTAGGAACCATTAGGTGGCGATGACCTAGATGTTAGGCCCCTTTAAACAAGCATAATCATCCCTAGTTTTAGTATATGGTAAAACCTCTACACATTTTTCTTCTTGGTTGTAATTATTTCATACTGAATTTTACAGAGGAAAGGAGACAAAGGCGTAAGGAACAACAGCAACAGCAGCAACAGCAGCAGTCTCAAATGAGGCCAGGAGCCCCCGGTGTTCCTGTTCGACCCGTGGTATCTCTGCCTGGTGCTCATCCTGCTAATATGTTGCCAGGGATGCACAGTTCTGTGATTCCAGCGCTGAGACCACAGCAGAACCATATTCCATCCCAGGCACAGCAGCCTCAGTCTCAACAGCAACAACAACAGGCCTCGCAACAGCAGCATCTGGTGGTAGGAGCACCCGGTCCTAGTCCAAACGGTACCTCTTCATCGGCGCCCTTGGTGACCGTTGCAGGACCTGGGCTCTCACCGTTTAGTCCCAGTCCTGTCACCACTACGGCCTCTAGTCAATTTAATGATGGGCTTGCCAGCAGTCCTGCCGGGCAGCACCAGTTCTCCGATCAGACACTTATGAAGGCTCAGCTTGTTGCTGCAGCTGCCTCCGTCAGCTCGAATGCACAGACTCCTACGTCTGCTTCGCAGTTTGGGTTGCAACAGAGTCAGTTCCCTTCTTCATCGTTGGTTGTAGTGTCTAACAGAGTTCCTCTCCCGCCAGTATCCACACCATCTTCAGATAGCTCAGCTGTTTCCCAGGCCCCTGCCACGACTGCAAGCGGTCCTTCCCCAGGCTTACCTTCACCCAGAGCCACTAATGGCAGCCTTCCTTCTTCAACGTCTATATCAGCAGCATCCCCAGTTCCTCCGGGTCTGCTTCAACAACAGCAACAGCAGCAACATCAGCTTTCTTCCATTGCTTCCTCAACGCTTACAAGTAGTGCAACACCATCAACTACACCTCTGAGCTCGACTACTCCACCTACCTCTCTCCAACTTGCCATCTCTTCCTCGTCCTCATCCTCTAACTCTCTATCAAGCACCACCACTACATCGACAACATCAGCAAATCACCAGCAACAAATCAACAGCTTCGGCAAGGGTATGTCGACTGCGGAATGTGCCAACCTGGTGAGGAGTAATACGAGCAGCATGTCCAGTCAGATGGCTGCTATTACTGCTGCACTAAACCAGGTTAGCAAGTATTCTGTGATATAATTGTGACAAATTGTATTAGTAAACTTCTATGTATTTTATTATTTCACCCAAGGTATGACACCTTATGAATGGCCTGAATGGTATTTGAATGCTTTCTGAATCCTGGCAGGCACTTTACATTTTAACCCATTCACTGCTAAACCCATATATGTGTGGGTTTGTCTGCTGAACCTGTATATTTAAGTTTTGGTGCATTACCTATTTTGCCGAACCTGACATAGCGTCTTGCTTTGAATTTTGGGGGGAATATTCAATAAGGTTTCATTTAGCAGATATACCGCATCGTCTTACATGTTTTGAAACCGATCTTGAGGTTATTTTGTCTTTGCTGAAGTGTAATATCTTTCCCGCTATCTTGTAGCCATCATGGCTTCTCAAAGTACACATTCATCTCTTGTTGATGAAGAAATAGAAAATTTCTTCATAAATAGTGATTTTGAAGAGGAAGATGGAGAATAGGGGGAATTAGGGATACTTGACCCATTAGGATACATTAGGATTTCGGAGTAGGGATATTTAGGATGCTTGGTGTTGGGATCACTGTTTGTCTTTGATTTTTCCCTCCAAATTCCTAAGAATGAGATTGAGTTGTTTGTAGGGATTATTGGAGGAAATAATGAAATGTGTTTTATTCTGTTATATGTAAATTTTAAATGGTTGAATTGTTGTCTGTCTACACTTGTGTACTTGAAGGTAAGAATCTTTGTATTATTTCTTGTTATTAGTAACATATCTGGCCTTCTTTTTACACAAAGCCACATTTCTGATTTATAATGGATACAATGAACTGTTAGATTAAGTGTGTGAACTCACTGTAGGGATACTTGACCCATTCAGTTAGGGATACATGACCCATCTGTCACATCCATGAACTAATAACTGGATTCTAATTTTTCGATTCCAGATGCCACAACACTACAAAAGAAAGGAGGGTGCCAAACCCAGGGAGTCCATTCCTGCATAAATTATGAAGGAGGCAGTGCAGAAAGTTTTTGCTGGTGGTGCCTTGCATACAACTGCAAAAGGAACTGGCATTAATAGGAATACATTAAGGAGATATGTTAGAAAGATTCAGCAGGGAGGAAGCTCTAATTTTACCCCAGACTATACAATTAGGCAAGTTTTTAATAAAACTGAGGAAGAAGAGCTTACAAATTACTTACTGGTTATGTCACGCATGAACCATGGACTTACCTGTGATTTGGCCAGACGATTAGCCTATGACTTGGCAGTAAAGAATGGAAAAATCTATCCTAAACAGTGGGATAATGAGAAAAGGGCAGGTTACTTTTGGCTACGTGGCTTTATGGAGCAAAATTCAGAATTATCATTAAGAACCCCCGAGGCTACAAGTTTGTCACGTTCTACATGTTTCAACAAACATAATGTAGGTTTGTTTCATGAAAACTTGCGAACAGTGCTCGTACGTGAACAGTTTGGAGCAGAAAGGATATGGAATGCAGATGAAACGGGAGTTACTACAGTCCATAAATGTCCAAAGGTGATTGCTTCTAAAAAATCAAAGCAAGTAGGCCTGGTTACATCGGGTGAAAGAGGGCAATTAGTGACTGTATGTAATGCTGTGAATGCTTTAGGGAATAGTATCCCACCTTTTTTTATTTTCCCACGTGCAAAACCAAATCTAGCATTCATGTTTGGGGCTCCTGAGGGTTCTGATCATTCCACACACAGTTCTGGTTGGATGACGCCTGAAAACTTCCTTTTGTATTTGAAGCACTTCCAGAAATATGTTGGATGCTCTCCCGTAAGAAAAGTTCTCCTAGTCATTGATAATCATGAGAGCCACATGTCTCTTGATGTCATTCTTTATGCCAGAGAAAATGGGATTATAATTTTAACATTCCCTCCACATTGCTCCCATAGACTCCAACCTTTGGATGTTTCAGTCTATGGTCCTTTCAAAAGGTATTATAATACATATTGCACAAACTACCTCACCATAGACAAACCGGGACAACCGATCACGATTTATCATGTTGCTGGGTTGGTTGGAAAAGCATTTTCACAAGCATTCACCCCAAGTAACATAATCAGTGGCTTCAAGGCCACAGGAATTTGGCCGTTCAATGATGCCATATTCTCAGACGATGATTTTCTTTCTTCCGCTGTGACTGATCGACCTAATCCTCAGAATTTGCAGCCTTCAACATCATCTGAACCAGCAGCGATAGCCAAAGAAACAGAGTCCCCAGATCCCACTAGCAACTTACGTGTGGAAACTGTGAATGAGACTGAAGGGAGTGCAAAAAAATATGATTCTACAAGATTACAAGGTTTCTGCATCAGCCCAGAAAGCCTTCTTCCATATCCTAAAGCAGGGGACAGAAGGCAAATAGAAGAGGGGGCCGTAAACAGGGTAAAACCATTATTTTGACTGATACACCAAACAAAGAGGAAATCGAAGCCAAATACAAGGAGAAAGAAGACAAGAGAAGAAGAATTGAAGAAAAAAGTGTGTCACACAAAAGACTTTTCAGAAAAGGACAATATGAAAAAGAAAAGGAGAAAACAATTTGGCAGGTCTCCTGAAACTGAAAGTTCTTAATCTGATGTAGAGCATGTTCAGTTTGATTCCGAATCAGAACTGACAGATGAAGACATAAGTCACACAAGAAAAATTCCAAGCATAGGTGATTGGGTGATTGTGAAATTTTGTGGGAAGAGAAATGTTCGCAGGTATGTGGGACAAGTTAGTGAAGTTTTTCCTGAAGTGTTCGTGGTTAAATTTTCCAGAAGTGTAGGTGGTTCACGATTCAAGTGGCCGGAATGTGATGATATTTCTGAGGTTGATCCAGAGCAAATTGAAGGTGTTCTAGAGCCTCCTGAGTACTGAGTGAAAAATGACAGAGTTATCAGTTTTCAATTTAAACACCAGTTTCAATTTCCCATTGAGTAGCCTAACAGTGTAAGACATTTTTATAGTAGTCTATGCATAACACACACAGGTTTCTTTGCTTAGACTAATAGAAACCATTACATTTTATGTTAATGTGACATGAGTGACTTTAAATCCAAGACATTTCTTTGTAGCATGCAGAACGGTTCTGTTAATTCTAGAAACTGATATATAATAAATGCAGTTTCACTTAGAATTATTGCTGTCCTTGTAATCATTTTAATTTCACCCTTGTTTGACATGGGTTAAGTATCCCACATAAAGGGGTCAAGTATCCCTAACTCGAGGGATACTTGATCCTTTTGTGCACATAAACAAATATGGAAATTTACACATTTAGAATGTAAACTTTCTTGATATTACAACTGAATATAATTAGCATATGATTACAAAACCTAATTATGTTATTCAATAACTTGTTTACACCATTAAAAAATTCCTAAAAATAAAAAATTGGTACCTGGGTCAAGAATCCTAAGTTCCCCCTATATGGTGGGCGATATTGCACAGCAAGAAAGAGTCTGACAGTGTGGTAGCTATGAATCTGATCAGGAATTGTCATCTTCTGCTGATGACAGGATGAAGAAATTGCACTTTATAAAGCAGGCATCTCCATTTTCTTGGTTATCAGGTATGTTTTCCCCCCCTTGTTCATGATTTTGACAGTTCTGAAATCACCAACTTTGTATTATATTCCAGTAATGGTAATGATTGAGATGTAAAAGTACCTTTTAAAAAGCCTGGTATAGAGGGCTCATCTGGTCATCAAAACATTGCAGTGTGTCCAACACTTGTCCTCTATGGGGGCAGGTATAAAGTGAGATGAATGTTATTAGCTAATTTTTAGGATCAGATGACCTTCCTGACATCAGCCTCATCAGAGGAGTAGAAATCGATAAGCTCTCATCCAGCTCTGCAATCGGCTTGACGTTGGGTGCTCGAGGAACCATACCTAAATTTTTGTTCAACTTTTGCAATACGTTTGGGCTGAATAGAGATCCCATCTATAACATTGCCATTACTACTCTCAAGAAGTCCATCGTGATCTTCAAGAACCACGCTTGTTGACCTCAGATAAATGTTTGACATGTCTCACTTCATTGTCTTCTCTTAACCTCATACTATCTCTTGTGTCTATCGGTATCCATTATTGTTGTTAAGGTATTCTTTGTCCTTAGGCAACCTGCAGCTGTTGCAGGAAGATAGTACAATAAAATAATTAGGAGATTGTCATCATCAATATCTCACTCCAGTTGGGCCTGTTTCATAAAGCTACAAGTATACAAGCATACAAGTTTTAGTTACAAGTGGATGTTCCTACACTTGTAGGACAATTTTTAATTATTTTTTTTATAAACAAAATTTCTACAAATGTAAGGTTGGTACATTTCACTACAAGTCTTACAAGTAAGCTGATTTCTGTGAGATAGTCAAGTGGAGTCAAACATGAGTAATCCTAAACAGCAATAAGATGCAAATAATCCTGAATAAAATCAAGGAAGCGAAATAAATTTTGTTTGAAGCTTTCTATGCTTCACTCACGAAAGAACACAAAGTTAGAGAGTGGAGGAATATTCATAATATTGCCTTATCCCTGGAAGAGAATTTCCTCTGAGGCTTCACCTCACCCTACAGATTATCTGGAAATTGAGAGGAGAAAGAAGATATCCCTTCAGAATGAACTGTTATAAATAAAAATCTACAAATCAAAACTGAAGGCTTTGAAACTTGAGACTTGGGCCTACCCAAGTCTCAATACGTAAAGGACCTTACAAAATGTGATGAGAATGTAAAAGAGGGGTGGAGGGGGAGTATATTATATTTTAACAAATTAAGTGGCTAAAGAAGCTAATGTATGATTCTGCATTTATATTTTATTATTTTCTCCTGTACTGTATATTAAATGTTAAAGGTGTTTGTCTGTGTAAATAGCTGTCTTTTATCTTACTATATTTTTTATCTGTATGAGACGTTTATTTCACTTGATATTTTAGGGAAGCACACTTCCAGGCCAGTTAGCACTTGCATAGTAAAACTCAAGATTTGGTTCACACACTACCATGCAATTTATGGAATGGTTCCCATGCTATCAGTAAAGTCACTTTCATGTACTACCACAGGAGCATCAAAGTTTATAAGTGTTACATCAATACATCCACATCCTTGAGGCATATGAGCAATAGCATGGAACTCTCGAACTATGTGGCCAGGTTTCCTCTGGCCTGTCAACAACTGTGGGAAACTTATTCACTGCATTCACAACTGATGAACTGCTATGCACACACTAGATTTTGATACACCATGCATGCATGATATTGCCCTCCATTTCCTAACCAGTGTAATGCTATAAGTAACAGTTATTCTGGGGATAGAGCACAGTTTCTGTTAGTTGCATGCTGAAGTTGATTACCTAAATATTATAGAAGTGACTCCAAGTTTTACTGAACTCATTCTAAATCTTTCATTGAATTCATAAAAGCTTGTGAATGCCATGTTAACCCTACTTCTGAAAGTTCTTTTACATCTTTGTCCATCCGCTATTATATCTTCATCACTATCATTGCTGCTACATAACAAATACATTTCCACACAAAAATTAACACAAAGCTTGAAAACTAATTGATTATTGAGTATTTAACAGCAAATTACACAGACTTGTATTCAGCCTTACATGTCTAAACCAACTTGTAAGAAAAATGGTATTTTCTACAAGTTCTTGTTCTCTACAAGTATCTTTATGAAACACAACATGAATTTTGACTTGTTGACAAGTCTTGTAGCTTGTATAAATACACATGCACCTACAAGTGCTTTTATGAAACAGGAATTACTTTTTTTCAGCAACGTGTACGAAAAATTACTCGTTACTTGTAGACTTGTAGCTTTATGAAACAGGCCCCCAGTCACCTGGGTGTGGTTAACAAGCCTCCTCCACTCCTTTCTGTCCTTCCACCTTTCCTGCTCCATTACTTCCGCCACATCCAATCCAGCTTCTCTAATGTCCTTCCAGATCTGATCCATCCATCTTTTTCTCGGTCTTCCAACTGGTCTCTTTCCCTTAACTTCTCTCTCCAATTCCCTTCTTGCTACCCATTCCTTTTCCATTCTTTTTACATGTCTGAACCATCTCGGTCTTGCTTTTTGTATCTTCTGTACTAACAGTTCTATATTTATCTCTTCTCTGATTTTAATATTTTGAATTCTCTCTCTTCTTCTCTTTCTAACCTTCCAGCGGGCACGCATACCTGGATCTCCTAGGCGGGGGCGTGGCGGCTAAATGGCTGCCCTTTCTTTTACGACATCAAATCGAAGGCTTCTTAATAGTAATCGAAAGCGACGTTCACTGAAGTTAGCCCGCAGTACCATAATTCCGGTTCCGTTGGTAGTAAACAATTCCGATAAGTTTGTGCGGTTTACTATTTTCACGGTTATCAAGAACAAGGCACCAAAAAGAGCTAAAATTTCCGATCTTGTTGTTTCTCCAAAATCTCTTTCTTGACCTTCTGGATATTGCACTTTTACCCTGTCAATAAACGTATATGTGTGTCTAACAATTTCATCGACCATATTTGAATTTATTATGATCAGAAAGCATTCTAGTTCAGTTTTACACTGGCGAGCTTGTCCTTTAGGACCAGGAAAGTTTTTATCAAGTTCTTTGCCTTTGTTTTTGTACTCCTTCCCATGGGATTATTTGCCCGTAATGTCTCACCATCTTTCCCAATGAAGAAACGTAGGGTGCTGTCATCATGGTCATCATCGCGTACATCATCAGCCCTGTCCATTTCAACTTCAGAGTCACTGCTGTGACCGTCCGTTTCGATAACTTCGGGTTTGTAATCAATATCATTAGGATCGTCCCAAACATCTTCTCCTTCATTCGTTTCTTCTTATTCCAATTCATCAAGAATTCAGAGAATAGAATCAGGATCATTGTATCGTGCCCTGAAACGTGTAATAAGACACAATTACATCAATATTAATTTTAATATTAGTTACTAATTTATTTAAATTCATCTTCAATTCTATTAATTTATGCAGTTTTAACTATTTTAAGTATCTTAGTATTTTATTTAAGGTTTTGATTAGTATGTGGTTAAGTGTAAGAGAGGGCCTCAAGCCCTAACTTCACCACTGTAAAAAAAAAAAAGGCACTAATAAATTAAAATAAAATAAATAAAATTATTCAAGGGTACATGATTTTTCATTTCCATATAAAATACTGTATAATTACTAATACAAATTACATTTTAATTAAATTTAATTAAATTAATTAAATAAGAAATATAACCTCTTAAACTTTAAGAGGTTGGGCTGAATAGGGATCCCATCTATAATTTTCGTGATCCAATTATGATTGCTTGAGATTTTGTGGAGTTTAGTATAAAGGAATTACATTGTGCATATATACTGAGTCATCGGAGGTCATTGTTAATATCTTGTATTGTTTCACCTAATCTGAAGTCTTGCAGTGTCGATAAATTTGAAGTTTTTCAGCATAGAGGCGGTGTGTGGTATTTCCTATCACAGATGGTACTTCATTGATATAAATACAGAAAAGAAAGGGCCCTAGAATACTGCTCTTTGGGGCACCACTAAGTTTCATTTCATGCGAAGGGAAATCTCCACATGCATACCTCTTCTATCCGTTGCTGAAACACAGTGACGTCATCGCATTTTTCACTTGTCCCAGTTTATATCATAATCCTTGAACAACTAAGAATGCTTTACATATTTCTAAAGTGCAGTGTTCAGTTTTCACAGTATGAGTGGTCTTCTTGATGTTGCACTTTTTTCTTTTCTTAGGATAGCTGAAAATAATAATGATAATTTTATTTGTTTTTATTATTATTGTTACCGTGTTTTGGATTGCAGAAAGAGGTGAAAGAAGGTGTGGGTGTTGAATTGGTCTAACTATGATATCAAAATTTAATTAAAACTTTAGGAGGTTATATTTCTTTCAGAATTTCAAACTTAACAAATTTTCACTAGGTGAAATAACAATGAAATCTCAGGTACAAAATAGCAATCTTGAAACAAGACTTGGAAAATCCGAGATTAGTGAATACTAGCTGATGTACCCATGCTTCGCTACGGAATTCTGCATTGCATACAGAATTCTAGTGTACACATTGTGAGCAAGATTGTATTAAATTGCATAGCTCTTAACGTTACCCTAGAAACGCAACGGGGAAGTCACCAAACATCTTTTCTCATATGAAGACTGAGTTAGGGAATTTTCATTGTAATTGTAGACCCGCTTGCCTACCATCAGTCACAATCAGGTTGGAGAGTTTTTATTATAATTGTAGACACTCGCTCTCCACCTGCCTTTTTATATCCTCAGAAAGACTGTCTTAGTGGTTTTCCCAACTGAAATGAACATACATTACAATGACGTAAGTAGGAATGGCGCGACTAAAAGCAATGCTTTCATATGAAATACTCGATCAAATGAAAAACCACACATTTTCTCACTTTTAACGAACAGGACTACACTGCCGATCTAACAGTCCACAGTTCCAGAGCTGGAATGACCAAGCCGCAGACAGCCGTGATTCGTGAACATTCTTCGTCTTCTTTCGGCGGGGAGAGGGTGAAATAGTGGAGACTCCCAGGGCAAATCTATGCCCTTTTAGTAATCTGTTTTCGAGGAGTACCCGATGAGTCGGAAAATATCAATTCACTACACTGGCGGCGGAAAAATGTATCTGACTTGCAGGCCAATTTTTCCTTCAAGCCAGACAATAATTTGGAATAAAATGAATGTAGAATTTAATAAAAGTGAAGAGGAAGAAGCTTTTCTTAAGAAACGGCTCTTTTCACGGTTGAATTTTGAGTTATTAAGTGAATTGTGGTGCTATAATTTGGAATAGGCCTAAATTGTTATTCTAGACCAGGTCATACTACTACTACTACTACTAAGTCAGCCTCTGCCTTAAGTATGCACACTGCTCATTCAAAACAGCGCGTCAGAGTAGGGATCGAATAACTGGAATATCGTACTATGAGGAAACAGTGTGTTACGTAACAGCTGTATCAGAAAATGTATGAACCAGAGGAATGGCATGCTAAAGAAGGAAGTTTTATAACTTCCCGGCTATTTCCCGCCAATATTCAGTCAGGCTTGTGTACTCGGTACGCAGCAGTAATCCCATCTATCGGAATTGAGAGGCAGCATAAGGGACAAATAACATCACGACAAACAATGTTCAATGTTATGCGCCTTCGATATTGTAGTCCTTCACGTTTAGTTTTCTTCCGACTCTGAAATACCACTCATCATAGTCGGTACAGTAAAACTGTATAAAACATAAATGAGCGGAAATTGTATTCTCTGTAACATTTGTTATCTAGCACTTTCTGATAGGACCAAAAACATAGGTATTTAAAAATTAAAATTTAGGCATCTTCCCCTAAACTACAATTTCGTCCAGGGTGAATAACATTGTTTATAGCTTAGACTGTAGTTTCTTATTCCCCGACTCTATATGCTGATTTTCATTAAATTCTGTCAACCCATTTTCTCGTGGCTAGGATTCGTTATGGACTTAGCGAAAAAAATACAAATTCATGAATATCTGTCTTATCATAGCCGGTACGGTAAAAATGTATAAGACTTAAATGGTCGGAAATTTAATTCTATAAACTTAAGTTATGTTGTATTTATCGATACGATCACTAATAATATAAATATTTGAGAATTAAATTTTAGGCCTTCCCCTAAACTACCATTTCATTCAGAGTGAATAAAATAATGTATAGCCTAGATTATAGTGGCTATAGTGGCTCATTCTCCGACTTTGTATACCAGTTTTCAATTAAATAGGATCACTAATGATGTAAATTTTTAAGAATTAAATTTTAGGTCTTCCCCTAAACTACCATTTCGCTCAGCGTAAATACAATTATTCATAGCCTAGATTGTAGCGACTTATTCCCTGACTTTGCATACCAATTTTTATCAAGATAGGACTACTAATAACGTAAATATTTGAAAATTAAATTTTAGGCCTTCCCTTAAACTACCTTTTCTATGAGCGTGAATAAAATTATTTATGGCTTAGATTGTAGCGGTTTATTTCCCATTTTTGTATACCAATTTTCATTAAATTCTTTTTAGCCGTTTTCTAATAATAATAATAATAATAATAATAATGTTATTTGCTTTATGTCCCACCAACTACTTTTACGGTCTTCGGAGACTCCGAGGTGCCGGAATTTAGTCCCGCAGGAGTTCTTTTACATGCCAGTAAATCTACTGACACAAGGCTGTCGTATTTGAGCACCTTCAAATACCACCGGACTGAGCCAGGATCGAACCTGCCAAGTTGGGATTAGAAGGCCAGCGCCTTAACCGTCTGAGCCACTCAGCCTGGCTAGCCATTTTCCAGTGATGTCATACATACATACATACAGACAGACAGACAGACAGACAGACAGACAGACAGACAGACAGAAATTACGGAAAAGTAAAAAGTGTATTTCCTTGTTACTGTGGACATGACCGATACAGAAATACCATTCTTTTCAAATTTTGAGCAATGTACAGACAAAACTCTTATTTTATATATATAGATTTGCAGATTTGGGGCTTCAAGCCCTTAGGTTACAAATTCAGAGATACCGGATCCAGTTTACGAACTTGCAAAATCTCAATGTTCAGACAAGGATGGAAATATCCCAATTTAAGAGCACTTGCTCCAAAAATTTACAATATTTAGCCTTCCAGAGGCACCCCTCACTATAACAAAAACTTAGAAAAGAGCTTACATGCTCTCAGTTTCGTACAGCCTACTCAAGGCAACATTACATCAATATTTTACAATCTTTGGCCTTTCAAGGCACGATTTACAATGGGAAGTTTTAGACAGGGGTCTCTAGTACCCAACTTACAGGGCCTTCATGGAAAAGAAATAACAGATTGAATTAATGGCCCAAACACAAAATGAATGGAGGCATATCCTTGCACTCCTCAATGAAAAATAAAACCCTACGGGGCTCTCGACCCAGTGATACAGGGGCTAATCCCAAGCTACTGATGTGACTCGAATGAAAGTTACTTTAAGGCATTACAGAAAAAAAAGAAAAACAGTTACAAAATCTTAGTCACCTCAAACCAAGTTGAAGGTTCTATGAAATTTTTACATTAGCCGAACGAAAATTTACATTTTAGAAAATGTTAGTTACATGGTTAGAAATTCAGACCTTCCCCTCGGATAAGTTCCGGAGACAGCTACAAAAAACTAAGTCTGGGTCTGGTTGTCATTACCAGGCTGATGTTCTGCCTGCCGAAGAATGAGGCGCCTCGCCTCCTGCCTTAACACACACACTCAGAAAGACGACGATCAATGAGACAAGGTAGCCAGAGCAGCCGCAGTTTATATACCAGCAGGGAAAGTTCGAGAGGATTCTGGACTAATCCGGACACACCATCACAATTTTATTGGGAAATTCAAAAGTTACACCCAAAGAACCAAAAAGAAGCCTGTGATAGGCTGAAAATTAATTACAGAAAATTCCCATTGGCCAAATTCAAAACTGGCAGAATGAGAAAGAAGTGTTGCAAACTTTGAAATATATAAGAACAAATGAAAGTTGATTTACTAGAGAAAACCCATGAACACAAAATTTCTTTCAATAAAAACTTCTGTTTTACCTTGCAGCATAGTGCATGACCATGGTTTTTGGTAGTGACATCTCTGGAGAAATGTCCAAACTTCTTGAAGTAAACAAACACAAAGCAAATAAATCCAGTCAGTTTAGGCAACTTCACAACAAAATACTTCAGTAGCGACATCTTCTGATTGAAGTCCCAACTTCTTGTAGTAGCAATTGCACATTTTGGTCGGTAGAGGAGTTCATAAACGCGCTTCTTTTGAATGTGCGGAGTTGATGTGTACCTCCCGGGGTTTTTTGTTTTTTTTTTGCTAATTGCTTTACGTCGCACCGACACAGATAGGTCTTAGGCCTTAATAAAGGTACAGCCTCAGCATTTGCCTGGTGTGAATATGGGAAACTACTGAAAACCATCTTCGGAGCTGCCGATAGTGGGGTTCGAACCTACTATCTCCCGAATACTGGATACTGCCCGATATTATTATTATTATTATTATTATTATTATTATTATTATTATTATTATTATTATTATTATTATTATTATTATTATTATTCTGCAAGCATAATTTTAACTTTTGGGGAAACCCATTTCTGTTCCACTCTTACGTGATGGTTCTGCAGCATCTGGATACAAGCATTGTGTGTTGATTTTACCACCGTAGGTTAAATTTTTGTTCATCACCGAAGATTCATCCCCTTCTGTTAGCTGCTGCATTTTTATACAGAACATAGCATTTGCTTCGTATTCTGCATGCTTTAGGGCCTGTAACTTCTGAAGGTAGTACGGTTGCACTTTTATTCACTTTCATAACACTTCCAGTGCTGTTATTTTATTTATTTATTTATTGATAAATAGGGTTCCAGAGAGCAAGAGCTCTGTCAAGAGGAACAATACATAGATAATCACAACAATGGCGGATTAACGCATAAGGTCTAAAAGTGAAAGAGTAATAATAGTGGTTTTACATATACTTTAAGTATCACAATTTATCTAATGGATAGGATTATATTAAGTGGATTATCATCAGAGTAACAATACATGAGGAACAACTTTTTGACTTTTAAGATTTGGAAACGAAAATATCAGAGAAATAACTGTTACACATTTATAGTGCCTAACAGGTACTTCTTAAGCTTATTACGAAATGGCACAGTTTTAGAGATGATTGCTATGTTGTCAGGAATGCTGTTATATTCAGATATTAGTAAGTGTTGCACTCCCTTAGTGCCAAACCTTGTTGTATAATTTTGATGAACATGTAATTTATTTTTTTGCCTTGTCTTATATGAATGGATGTCAGTGACTTTAGGAAATTCAGAGTTGGTGAACATTTTGTTATGCAAGACTTTATGAATAAGAAGTGATGCGTTTAATGAGATTAATTTCTTAAGAGGTAATATATTTGTTTCAGAGTACATTTTATTTCGAGAATATAGTTGATGAAATCCATACATAAATCTAATAACCCTGTTTTGTAAGACCTCCTAAGTATTTAAGTTATTTTGGGTTGCTTTGCCCCAAATGAAACACAAGTAAGAAAGTTGAGATTGTATCATTGTGAAATAAATTAGACGAAGAGTGTCAATTGTTAGTAGGTACTTAATCTTGCCAATGATAGCAACCAAGACAGAGATTTTATTTTTTACGTTTAATATATGAGGTGTCCAGGAGAGGGCACTATCAATTATTAGTCCAAGATATTTAACTTCTTTAACCCATTTCAACTTCGTAGTGCCAAATAATATATTTGTAGTTGCATTTAGGTCATTTTGTGATTTATCGAACATCATACAGACAGTTTTTGAGTAATTGGCTGTTAGAAGATTTTTTCTCAGCCATTCATCTAAGATATAACAGTCATGCTGGATATCTGCAACTATTTCATCTTCAGAATTTGATGAATAGAACAGTGAAGTATCATCTGCCAAAAGTGATATTTTACCCTTAAAAGAACACAGGGCTATGTCATTAATATATATAAGAAACAAAATTGGACCCAATATGGAACCTTGTGGTACACCAAAGCAGATCTTTTGTAGCTCACTTTTATTCATACCAATCTGAACATATTGTTGTCGATTTGATAAGAAAACCTTAAACCAGAGCAGCGAGGGACCTCTCACACCTGCCTTTTCCAGTTTGTATATCATAAGTTCATGGCTAACAGTATCAAAAGCCTTTTTTAAATCAATAAACAGCCCAGCAGTCTTGTAACCTTTATCAATATAATTTTGAAGCTCAATTAGACAAACCTGATTTGCAGATTTGTTAGGTCTGCGCACAAAAGTTGCCCTGACGCACTTGACGGTCTTGTCTGATGCATAGTATCACCCGAAATTCATCCCTTTATACTGACATCCCGTCATTTGAAATTTTTTAAACAATTTCTGAATGTTGCAAAATGGAGGATCACATCTGTATTATTGCCGGAACTTAACACCGAACCATAAATACTGCATTATGCTATTTAAACTGTAGTAGATGGAAACCTTTGCACTTGGAAGTTGCCATCTGCAAGCGGAACTATGTTATGTCGCTGTCAAGCGACAGATTCAGTAAATGCCGCTTACTGTGCAGGCTTTCTGCATTGCTATTTCAGCTGATCCAGAAAACAGATGGCTGAAATCGGTTTCATAACCATAATAAACATATACAGTAAAACCTTGTTAATTCAAACTTGTTGGGACACAACATTCAGACTTTGAATTATGTGATTTCGAATTAACTGCCAATTTGTAATTCAGAAATATCAATCCTTCCCGCGTCACAAAATATTGTACATTACCTGTTACTTGATTCACAATTTAAACCTTTCAAACGCCATGAAAAAAAGAACTATTTCCAAAATGTATCCAACAAGGTGAATGTGCAGTATTCAAATAATGCAGTTGGATAACTCACTGACAAACATAACCTCACGCACCAAAAGAGAAAAAGCATGATTCAAAGACGAGGAGAAATCTATGCTGACTCACCTGTGCAAGTACTTTATTCATTGGATTACTATAATGTATGCATTTTAGATGCTTTGTACTTGCGCAAAAAGTACCCAATGCCCTTGAAACATCATGGCTTATCAAACTTTCCTGTGATGAGGGGAGGAAGTCTCCCGCTATCCTTGTACAATTTCCCACCACGGCACTTCTCTCGTAATTCAGGAATCCCAACCCTTGCCCCATGATTCACAGTTTAAACGTTTCAAATGTCATGGAAAAAATTATTATTGAAATGTATCCAACAAGGTGCTTTTGCATTATTCATATAATACACTTGCAAACATAACCTCATGCAACGAAAGAGGGGGGAAAAAAATTACACGATTCAAAGTTGATGAAAAATTATCCTGGCTCTCCTGTGCAAATGCTTTATTTTTGGATTACTGCACTGTTTGCATTTTTAGATGGCTTGTACTTGCTCGGAAAGTGCATCATGGTTTATCAAAATTTTCTGTGATGAGGGGAGGAAGTATCTCCCTTCTGTGTGCATTGCAACACAGTACAGTGACCCCCCACCGTTGTACGACTTCCCGATTGGCACTTCTCTCCTTGAAAACCAGAAGTCCATTTGGGCTCGGCATTAAAAAAATGCAGTTTCATCGGCATTGACAATATTGTTCGGTGTGTACGAATTTATTATATGAGTCACACTTTTTCACCAACTGTTGGCATTGCTTAAAATTTTGCATACAAAAGAATTAAGATTTCACACAAATTTAGCAAATATGAAGCACACTGTAGGCACACCGAAGTGAAAAGTTACCCCTGCAAGTTCCGGAAGATGCGTTCTATCACAACATGGAGAAATTTTGAATTTAAATTACTCTGTAAAATGTAATGGCAGTTTTGAATTAAAAGTCTGAATTTCTGTGATGGGACAGACATTGTTCTTCAAATTATGAATTAATCCGTATTTCGAACGAAACAATTTAAATAACATGCAAATCTGTATCCCATGTTTCCAGGAATGAGGCGGAATTTTGAATTAACCAATTTTAGAATTATCAAGGTTCTACTGTATAACGCCTCCTATATTCTTTTATGTACACCTGGTTTGAGGGTTTTTTCATAAGTTATGGCAACGGTGTCATATCTTCCGAGAAATTAGTGACAGTGTAAATCCACTGTATGCGATTGACAATTACTGGAATGTGCTTCTAAATGCTAACACCAAGTATCTGAGCTAATGGCAAGGGGCAATCGAAAGATAAGTAAATAGAAATAGTTTTATTATGAAAAAATGAGCATAAATCCAGCTGTAAGTCCTGTTGTAAAATTTGGAATATTGTCAACTGAGAAATAACTCGTAGGTGTGTATAATTTATGCATAGTGCAGCAATGCCCGTCTTTTGTTGACACCTTTTTTAATGGCCACCGACCCCTCTGGAACATTTAACAGCTGCTACATGTCTGTGTTTGAAGGCCTCGATAGTTGTCACCAAACACGTTCCTTAACTCTGCATGACACTGACATGAATATTTACTGTGGAAAGCTGCAATTTTGTTTTCACTCATGACCTTTGTTTACATCCATCTTGGAGCATGGCTTGTTGCGCACTAAATTTTTCGTTTGTTGTTATCTAACCACCAATACACACGAACACCATCTCCATTCTGTAGAACGTGACACAGGTTTTGTAATCTGTAAACTATATTTACCGTACTATGGCATGTTTGGAAGATAAAAAACATTTGCTGTGATTTATGAACTCACCCCTATATTATTCCACCATGAGGGTAATGCAGTCACTTCATGGCATCATCCTTTGTTAGTTAGGAATATAATGTGTCTTAAATCCCATGTTTCTTTCAGGATGATGATTCTCCTCCTCCTACTACCAAGGGTAAATTAGACAACATGCAGACAGAGTCTGAGCATGAATCCATGAAACTTGAAGTCAGGGAAGAAATGGAGATTAACCATAGGCATGAAGCTGGTGGTGGCAAGGATATGGGTCAAGATACAATCAAGACCATACCAAAGGCTAAACCTATCCAGGGAGAAAGCGGACCTGGCGGGACAGAGAAGAAAAAGAAATGCTGTGAGTAATTTGAATTTTTTGAACACACTGAACATATGCTGTGTTTCTTGTGACAGCTGGTGTTATCAGTGATATCCATACCAGAACAACATACCATGAGTACCGTCTTTTCTCACATAATTAACGCCCTTGCATAATTTACGCATCCCAATATTTTAGGGTCCAAAGTGGACAAAAAGAAATGTTCACGTATTTGATGCATCCACTTCTTCAAACATCCATCACACAGCTCCGGATGTGTTTTGAAATAAAGATGTCAACTACTCAGGTAGCAGCCCACCTATTGCGAAACCAGGCATTCCAAATGCCGGGCAAGGTGCTATTATCAGCCAATAGAAAATACCACTGCACTAGTTCAGTGAGAGAATCAGTGCAGAAGTGACTTGTGATGCTCTATTCCTGTCTGGTATAAACGTATTTTATTAGTGTTTTGGGTACAGGACATGCGTTTTCTGTAATCACTAAATTATTTGTTAGTCCACAGTGAGCAAGTATTCGAGTAATAGTGCATCATATAAACTCGCAGTGATCAGTTACGCCGAAACATACGGGAATAGGGCAAGTATTCAGTGTCCTAATGCAATGTGCGCTACCATGGTTACCATACCGTTGTAACAGAGAAGTGCACTTCAAGTTACCAGCAAGTCTCGCAAAGCATTTCGCCGACCAAAAAATGGCAAGTTTCCAAAAGTAGGAGAGGATCTGCTTAAATGTACGATTTTGTTACGCTGCATTGGATATGCCGTTTCTCAAAATGCTGTATTTCAAAGGACGATAAATAGCTGCTCCACATGGAATCAGTGTCTCGGATTTGACATCTAAAAAGTTCCTTAATTTAATTCATATAATTGCAATAATTAGCTTCATGAAGAGAAATGGACTTTCTCTTCGACAAAGAACAACATTATGCCACAAAATGCGGAATGATTTTAACCAAGTTCTGGAAAATTTATAATGTCCAATAACGGACCATTTATATTGGTATTATAAATTTACTCATTCAGGACAAATATTTCATATTCTCTATGGGAATCAACATCTATATCATCTGATGGCCAAGCAGGCATCAATTTTTGCTGATGAGACAAAGTCTCTTAGTGCATTGGCACTGCCGGTGGCTCCAGTTAGCCTACGCAGTGGCCTCCACGGTATGCACTAGCCAGCGTATTGGTAGGTGTGCTAGGTACCAACTGATGAGCCCACCCTAGCACACGAGGGCGAAACGCTGGCAACCAAGAATGAGTTAGCAGGAAAATTTATAATGTCCAATAACGGACCATTTATATTGGTACTATGCCACAAAGTCGAACAATTATTAAGAAAGGAATGTCGAGTGTTATTGTACGCGCTACCAGAAGCAAAAAAGTACGATGTACTCTGCAATACTTGTTGTAACAGGTGATGGCAGAAAGCTTGTACCTTATGTTGATCTAAAAACGAAAAACAATGCCTAAAGTAAAATCTCCACAAGGTGTACACGTTCGTATCCAAGACAAAGGGTGGATGGACATGTCACTTGTACAAGATTGGATGTGAACTGTTTGAGGAAATATAGCAGAGGTCCCTCCGATTTCCGGCCCTTCTCATGTTGGACAGTTTTCTTTCTTTGCCGGTATGTCATTATGTACTTACATGAATTGTACTTTTATTAGTACATGTTTATTTTACTTCAGGTCGTAACGGGAAGAATGTTTTCCAGTGTCGGATTCAACCCCACATGTCCAGTTTACCTGATGTACCCTATTTGACTTTTCAGAAAGAATCTCACACTGGAATTTTCCGCCAAATGACGATTACCCACAAAGGAGTTTAACCTATTGCATGTATATTCAGTTTGATGTACCTCTTAAATATAAATAATTGTAAATAATTTTTTTAATATCTGAATTCCTCGAATAATTTTTACATCCAATGTTTCTGCATGTATTTTTCATTTAAAAAAGTACATTATTTGCAGGAGAAAATACGGTAATTCATTTGATTTCTCAGTATCATGTTGTATAATAATCCTTATGATACGTTATCCTGTTGCCATGTATGGACAAACCTCAACCTACTTGATGGGAAGCCTGCAAAGACTGCAAACTCAATGTAGTTCAGAATGAATTAGTAGATGAAAACGACAAATGGTCAATTCGTGTAATGGCGTTTGCTGATTCTTACACAAATACCGATTACGGTTTATATGTACTTTAGACTTCAGTAAATAAATAACAAATCACAGGAGTTTACTTTAATTACATTTCCTTTACATTTGTAATTATTTCACCAAAATCTGTTTTTATTTCAGTATGTTCGTCATTCAAATGGGAGCTGTATTTTGATAGAGTTGATGTGGTTCATTTGTGAAAAGAGTTACACAAATAAGTACTTAGGCTGATTGAAAGGTTTCAGGAAATTGCCTGAGGCATGGCTTCATGAATGTTTTGTTCAGATCCAGGAAAAGAATGCTGTGGGCACTCCTCCATTGTGTGTCCAATGGCTGGTGAGTCAGCCCCAACATCAAGGAGAATTTCAGGTCTTCCAACTTGCCTTCCCGTTTACTACAATGTGATACCATCTATGCAACATGCGCTGCACAAATTTCTAACACACTGTTGGATGGCATTAAAGAAGTTCCAACTTGAAGTTGATCTGCTCATAAGAGATTCCCTTCCCATCCAAATACTTAATTATTTTCCCCCTTTCTCCACAATTAGTTTTGCAGTTTCTCAGATCTGACTGAATGGTAAGATGTATTGGATTCAAGAGGAGAAAGAATATTAATAAAGCATTATGATAAAAATAAAAATTAAATTCACCTCATTGAAAAAGAAACAATCCCACCCCAGAAAGAAGAGAACCTACGGCCCTCATGAACTGATAAATAACAAGGAATACAAAGAATAAACTAGGAATATGAAAATAACAGACGATCTAGAGGAAGTAATCCCCCAATTGAAACGAATAGCTGTACAAGTAGACTCAATAAATACAAGGAAAAAGCATCAATGGTGGAACGGTAAATGTGAAAAAACAGTGGAAGATTCACACGAAGCCTGCTTAAGGTATCAGAGCCAAAAACTGAAAGAATCACGCTTGGAACTCATGAAACAAAAGATAATCCAAGAAATAATGAGGGTTAAACTCCAATAACAAAAAGATATACTTCTAATGATAAAAACAAAAGGAAAGAAAACAAATTCAAGGGATTACTACAAAATATTTAGTAGACACCTAGAAAGGGATGATCCTCCAACATTAATGTTAAAAGACAAGGTGGCCCATAGCAATAGAAAAAATACAGTCATTTTAAGAGAAACATTTAACAAATACAGTAGAGCCTCAATTATCCGACCTAAACGGGACCTGGAGTATGTCGGATCAGCGAAAATGTCGGATAATACAGAATTACTTTGAAAATTAACTAAAACAAACAGGAAGGCCATACTGTATTACTAAAACAATAACATGTTTTACAGCACTCTATTTATTAAATTATCAGTTCAATTGTACAGTACATGCAGTATTGAACGAAAACATTCCAAGTATCTTATGAAAAGAAACTTGCCAACAATCAAGGATGAAAGGAGTTTCCGCCGATATTTCCTCCTCAGTGTTTCCAGCACACCTTGGTCCATTGGCTGGCATAATGACGTCACGTTATGAGGGAGGAACATGAATTTGATGTCATCACTTCTAAGTTGCTGTTCATTTGGGTGTGATGGAGCGTTGTCTAGTTGAAGAAAAGGGTTTCTAGGGAGAGTTTTTGAAGCTAGAAATTTTTCTACACCTGGAACAAACTGTGTAACAAAACAGTCTTTAAAGATGTCAGCAGACATCCAGGCAGCCTTCTGATTCGTGTAATGGACTGGAAGGGCATTAGCAGAAATATTTTTAAGTGCCCTAGGCTTCTTTGCTTTACCAATCATAAGCAATTTTCCTTTTAAGTACCCAGTAACATTACTACAGGCAAGAACAGTAAATCTTTCCTTACTACGCTTGTAGCCAAGTGCAGACGTCTCAGCTTGGGCTGCGAGAGTTTTTGATGGCAGCATCTTGAAATTCAGCCCAGTCTCATCACAATTAAAAATCTGATAACCGGTTAATCCCTCAGCAAGTATTATTACTTGACATTCCTTTTTAAATTTCACAACCTCATCGGATTTAGCTGACAGTTTTTCTCCACAGCTACTAAGCTGCCTAATGCCGTACCGTTTTTTCCACCGATGAAACCACTCAGCACTGGCAGTAAATTTAGGGTCCCCTTCATTAAACTCCTTCTGGAAATACATCGCCTTTTCTTGCAGAATGGGGCCAGATATTGGCAGGTCCTTTAGTCTCCACCAAAAGTTCAAAATTAAGTATACCATTGTCGGATAACAGGGAATGTCGGATAAGCGAAGGTCGGTTGAGCGAGACTCTACTGTAACTAAACTGCAAAGATCTTCAAACATCTTCAAATAACCACAGAAACCCCAATTAAAACACCAGCAGAAAAAATAAACCCAAACACAATCCATGAAGTCTACAAAGCTTTGAAAGAGCTCAACAACTGCAAATCAAGTGGAGAAGGTTAAACATTTGCAGAACTTTGGAAATATGCAGCAGAACCATTGAAAATATAATTACACCAATGCATAGTGAAAATCTGGAACAAGCACTTTGGGCTGCAGCTATAATACATCCATTACACAAAAAAAAAAAAAAAAAAAAAAAATTAAAACAGGAGAAAAGTCAAATCCATACAACTGTAGAAGAATTTTCCTTTTGGATTGCACACATAAAGTCATGTTAAGAATTCTACACAATCCTTCTAAGCATCTGCTTGAACTGGATCTAGCGGATTACCAAGGAGGATTTATGCCCTGGAGAAGCTACCCAAAGCAGATAATCACCTTGAAATTAGTAATGGATGTCTTCAAAAAAGGCAAAACAACCAGTTGTAACCTTTGTAGACTTCTAAAAAGCATATGATTGTATCCACAGATCTTCAATGATGAAGATAACAAGTAATTTTGGACTTCATCCCAAATTAATAAAAATGATAAAATTAACCCTAACAACAAATCCAAAGAAAAATCCAGAGGGGAAATAACTGAGTCATTTAGGATTAAAACAGGGTTAAGACAGGGAGATGGTTTATCACTTTTTCTTTTAATCTGTGTTCTAGAATATATATGATGAGGGAATGGTAGAAGTAAATATCTAAAACATAAAAATTGGAACCAAGGAAGATGAAATAAACTTAAAATTGCTTGGAATTCGTGGACAATGTAGTGTTACTATCTAATAACATTCTAGAAGCCAGAAATCAAATACAGTAACAAGTATACAAAATATGAGCACAAAAAATAGTACTCCAGATATCATTCGAAAATACTGAGATGATAATAATAGCAGATCCACTAGTAATAAACCACATAACAGTAAATAACAGGAAAGGAAAAACAGTGGAACAGTTTAAATACTTAGGAGATAACATACGACTTGGACGAGAAGCCTGCTTGGCACGAAAGAACTAATAAAATATAAAAGCTCAAAAATGAACATGGTTAACATACTAGAAAATTATCCATCTATCAAAACAAAATTAAAACCTTACAAGACAGTGGTTCAAACAGAGCTGACATACGGAAGCAAAACTCTTCTTAAAGTCACTCAGGCAAACGGAATTGACAAAACCCTAAAAGTAGAGAGAAGAATAGCTAGAACATGCATAAATGAAAAATATCAAAAAGATGGACAATGGTGGATAGTGCCAAGTGAAGTGGTGGTCAGAGAATAGAGCCCATCACAGATACTGTATGGAAGAAGAGGATCTCTTTTTTATGGCCACATTATGAGGACACCAGAAACCAAATTACCAAGAAAAATTATAGAGAAACTCTGAAATCTGCAGCAACAAGTAGGATGGATTAAGGAAATTAAAGAGGGTAGAAGAAAAGGCCAGGAGTTAGACAAGGTTGTCCTCTATCACCGTATTTATTTAATATGTTCATTGAGGAAGCTATTCAGATCACGAAGGAGAAGACAAAGGGGATAAAAGTCAATGGTGAAAGGATACATTGTATCAGATTTGCAGATGACATCGTATTAATTGCAGACTCAGAAAAAGACATGAATATTTTGCTGAAAGTCATCTCAGGCACTCTTAAACTATGGAAATTAAAAGTAAACAAATGGAAAACGAAAGTAATGGTAGTACGGAAAAATATGGAAGAAATTAAAACCAATGTAAACATTGATGATGCCAGAATTGATCAGGTGAAACAATTCTGTTATCTTGGTAGTATGATAACAGAGGATAATAGATGCTTCCTGGAAGTAAAGAGAAGAATAGCATTGGCAAAACAGGCATTTATGAGCAAGAAAAAGATTTTAACCAGCACACACATGAAAATAGATGTCAGAAAGTCCTTTGAAAATCATTTGTATGGAGTACACTTCAGTATGGAAGTGAGAGTTGGACTCTGGGTAAATTAGAAAGGAATCGACTTGAAGCTGCTGAAATGTTGATATGGCGGAAAATGACCAGAACGAGCTGGACGGAAAGAAAAACCAATCTGGAAGTCTTAAGGGAAGTTAAATAAGAGAGAAGATTTTTAAACGAAATGGAAAAGAGGAAATTAAAATTTATTGGACATGTCATGAGACACAATACCTTCATCACTAACATACTTGAAGGGAAAGTGCTGGGAAAAAAAGGCAGAGGAAGACCTAGGATGAGGTATTTGGACGACATCAAGAAAAGTTAGGTTGTGTCTATTACATGGAAGTGAAATGAACAGCCAATGAGAGAAAAGAGTGGTCGCATCGACAAGGCATTAGCCTTTAGAAGGTAGGTAGGTAGGTAGGTAGGTAGGTCGGTCGGTCTGTAACTTTTTAAAAAACAAAGGCATTGACACCCAAGAATGTGAGCAAGTAGAATCAAAAATCACTTAAAATCTTTTAGAATATTAATTCCATTTGAGATGTTAAACCTTGTGAACGAACCACAGTTCTGGCCAAATGGAATCCAGGTACGAAGATTCAATTTTCGGAGAATTAACTTCCCACGGATCATGCTTCAGTGACAGCGCTTACGACGATAGAATAAACAACAGCAGAATCGTTCATAAGGGATCACTTCATATGACTGAAAAGAAAATAGATTTACTTTTATGGAACATAGGAGGATTAAGAAGCATTCTCAGTAATGCACCTGAGGATTTATGCTTAAATAATAACATTATCGTAGCAACGGAAACATTTTTATTGGAGCCGCTTGAGATGCCAGGCTATTACACAATACACTCATACGCCAAGCATAAAAGCTTAGGAAGACCACAAGGAGGAGTCTCCATTATATTCAATGATGCAACAGGGAAAATTCAAGATATTGTAAAGGAAGAAAACATGATAATTTTGACGTTTACTGATTTAACAATAATTGGGATGTACATCAAATACGGAACCTCGGTCGAAGACACAGTAGAACAGATAATAAGCGCCCTTTCACTAGTCAAAACTGAAAATAATGTCATCATGGCAGGAGACTTGAATTGTAGACTAGATAAGCCAAAATTCAAAACAACAATGATGTTGGATATCATGCTAGAGGAAGGGTACACTCTCATCAACAAGGCAGAAGAAATAACGTATATTGCTTACAACGGTAAAAATACTATAGACTTAGTCGTCTACAGAGGAAATAATATATGTGCCGTAAAACAACTTGGTGTATGGACATCAGCAAACACCCCACTGACAAAACATGTACCAATACGTACCAGCTTCGTCTTTATGACAAGTAATGATACTAAACGACCAGCATCATGACTTGCACAAACTCTAAAGAAGTTTAAATATATCGGACTTAATCAACAACAGACAGGCTCTAGATGACGCAAAAAAGATACTTGACAGAAAATAACATTAAATACCATTGAGATACTCTAAATGCTGCAGCAATGCCAGTCAGAAGGAGGAAGAGTAAACCCTGCTTCGATACAGAATTCTACCATTCCTGGAGAGAAACATTAGATGCCTTGCATTTAGCTAATATCACCTCCACTAAAGTTCTCTTAGAAGAATATGTGAGGAAGAGAAAGGAATACAAGAAACTTCTAAAGCATAAGAAGTCACAGTTTATCGAGAAGGAAGCGTTATTAGAGGCACAGGAAGCCTGCAAAACCCCATCATTGCTTTTAAAGGAAGACCAATTACTACACATGGTGAGGTCCCGAGGGACAAGTGGGAGGATCATTTCACGCAGATCTTGAATTCCGAATAAACAGGTACTCTACCCGATACAAGACAATCATTTGAGATCGAGAAGATCTCCTTATTCACAGCAAACAAAATAGAATTGGCAATAAAGAAGACAATAAAGCTGCAGCCGCAGATATGATTTATAATGAGGAACTAAAAGATTCGACAGATGTGCTAATCAAATTTGGACAGAACTATTCAACAAATGTTTAACCACAAGTGAGATTCCAGAAGAATGGAGAAAATCTGTAATAAAATTACTCTGTAAGAGAAAAGGTGATGCTATCTTATCGTGGAATAGCTTTGGAAAACAATATTTTTCAAATCTATGCAAAATTACTACCATTATTATTTAGGTGAATAAACAATTACAAAACAAAGAAACTTCCCGACTCTATGCCGGAAACAGCCGACTTGCCAGCTGAAACATATTATGCCACCAAACAGCCGGCTGCAAGGTCCTGATCATCTATGAAGTTGAACAAATTTAATAACCAGCTAGGTGTTGTGGGAGGGGGCCTGACACACGCACACAGAGGCATTGCGATACCATGTGTTGGCATAAAATTGAAAGTTATTTTTATTTTTACCTTTATATGAGCTAAACATTGTTTTATCGTGTCACTCATAATTATTACATCGCATTATTAGAACTTAGCACAAGAATGAGGAGACACGAAATAAAATTCTCGTGGGGAAAGAAACTGTTGACGTTTAGATGTGCTTGTGTTGCTACTGCGCCTTTATCACTCGCACGTAATACCCCAGTAGTTTCCCATGCACTCATTTCTGCAACTTCGAACCTGCGTTTCTTTTCTTCATTTCCTATAGCATGAAGAGGATTAAAGCAGGAAAATAAACTCAATACCGGCTTGTCCATGCGGTACTTGAGAAGCAGCTAGAAACTACGCCTGTTGCCATGACAACCAGTAGGAATGCAGGGGCGATATAGGCCAATGAATAGGTTCTAAGAATCTCTAAGAATAAGTTGCCGGATTTCCCATTTGCTGCCATTAACTTGAAGCAGGTGTCTGGGAGTGTGAGGAAGATAGAAAACACATGCTAACGAACTGTAGTATATGTCTTGTCTTTTCATCTTGTAAGCCTAAGCTACGGATTGCCAAGCGTAGTGTAGCATCGTAATTAGTCTGAATAGAAGTCAGTGAAGTTAGTTGTATTTATAACATCAACATATGAACGTTTAAGTTAAAATGAGCGGAACTCAGAGGAAAGTGATCAAGCGAAAGGCACTAAAAATTAAAGACAAAGTGGAGATTATAACGAAAGTGGAGTCATCTACACTTTCCCTTGTTGCTTTGGCAAAGGAGCTGGGGATGCCGCTGTCTACTTTGAATGACATTATAGCAAAGAAAGAAGAGATTTTGGCTTTGCGGAGAATACTTCAGCAAATTGCAAGAAAGTTAAATCTGGAAAGTACGATGAAGTAGAACAAGCTCTTCTAATGTGATTTAAACAGCAGCAGAGTTTAAACATACCTTTGAGCGGGACTATTGTGAAGGAGAAAGCTGTTGCTATTTGCTTTACGTTGCACCGGCACAGATAGGTCTTATGGTGATGATGGGACAGGAAAGGCCTAGAAGTGGGAAGGAAGCGGCCATGGCCTCAATTAAGGTACAGCCCCAGCATTTGCCTGGTGTGAAAATGGGAAACCACGTAAAACCATCTCCAGGGCTGCCGACAGTGGGGTCCGAACCCACTATCTCCCCGGATGCAAGCACACAGCTGCGCATTCCTAACTGCATGGGCAACGCGCCTGGTGAAGGAGAAAGCTGAACGAGCCAGTATCGTTTACAAAACAATTTGTGGTGAAACAGAAAGTGTGAGTGCAGAGGAAAGGGGAGCGTGGAAGGAAACAGTTCTGCCTGCTAAAATAAGCAGTTACAAACCTTGCAACGTTTTTAATCTTGATGAATTTGCACTTTTTTACCAGCTTATCCTGGATGAATCACTAGTTTTGAAGGCAGAATCTTGCCACGGGGGAAAATTAAGTAAATTGCGAGTTAAGGTATTGGTTGGGGCTAATATGGAAGGAATTAAAAAACTACCTCTACTGATGATAGGGAAGTCTTGTTGTTGCTTGTTGTTTTAAGGGGCCTAACATCGAAGGTCATCGGCGATAGGGAAGTCTAGGAAGCCTCATTGTTTCAAAAATGTCAGGACTTTACTGTGCAAGTACACCAGCAACCACTCAGCTTGGATGAAAAGTTCCCTGTTTGAAGATTATATGCAGGCATTAGATGCTGAAAAGGGGAGCCAGAACAGGAAGCTTGTGGTGTTTATGGACCACTGCCCTGCTCATCCCAAGGACTGGCCCCATTTAAGGAACATCAAGGTAGAATTTTTTCGAGCGAATACTACATCGGTACTACAGCGCATGTGTCAAGGAATCGTTGAGGCATTAAAGCAGAGGTACAGTACTGGAAATCAGTTGTGTGCCGTATGCTGCTTTGCATGGAAGCAGGTAAACCCATCTACAAACCATCTCTTTTGGACACAATGCATTTCGTTGCCTCATCATGGGATTCAGTGGAGCCTGTAATAATAGGAAATTGCTTCAAGAAAGCAGGCTTCGGTGGTGGTACCAACAGCTGAAACATGCTAATTTAGCATGGTTTCTAATGTGATTATACCGATGTATCCAAGAGTAGGTATCTGGCTGTTCCTATAGTTATTGTATTTCAACCTTCTGTCGACAGAGGGCAGCTCCCTCTGTCGCGAGCGTGAAGGATCTTTTCTCGGCGAGACCTTTTTAATATCTTCTCCTTGAAGTAAGGTGGGGCTTCTTATGCTGGGGAATGAAGAGATGTGTCACACACACACAGGAGCGGCGTTTTTGCTTTTCTTATGGTGGTTTAATAAGTTTAAAACTATGCAAAACTGCTGCATCATTTGCATGCTTCGATGAATGATATTGACAGTAATGTAACGTTTTAAATTTATTTGATGTATTATCTTTCTTTTAATTATGGCCGACCGTAGTCCATCTCGGTACTCGAGGCGAGAATGGCATGTGTATGAGTTGTGTAGGTGATTGTGGTGCGTCAAAATCTGGTCTCTAATTATTTTAAATGAATTTCTCGATGAAACATTTTGCCATTATTTGGAGGTATGGTCCATGTGTCGGACAGAAGGTCTATTCTAGCCGTACGCAGTATGTAGGTGATGGACCTACGCGTGACCGTGGGGTCACAAACGTCCTACTGTCATTTGCCCTAGGTGGGCTATATATCTACTATTGACGTGAGACCTTACTGATGAAATGTTGAACTGCACTCTACGAGTTGCCTTGATTTTATTTACTTGCACCAATCTGCCGGAATTATTTGCCTTTGGGGGCAAAAGGATCGCGTGATTGAATGAATGTGTAGTTGAATGAGCTGAGTGCCAAGATGACGTATCGGTCTGTTGAATTTATGCCTATTTGTTCCCTATCGTGCCTCCTTTTCTCCTGGGTGCGAAGTCTTTATTTTGTATGGTGTGCATCCTAGTTGTTTACGACCTGGAGCTCGCCATGTTGGTTTATTTCTTTCATGGCCATGTGCAAGTCCATGTTTTCTGTTATTGTTTTGCTTTGCGTTCATTGCTCCATGGAGCATTGTCTTTGCCCCTCGTGGATTATTTCCTTGGCCCGGCAGTTTTCTGATTTAATCACTTTGTTATTTTATCTGCTCCTTGGTGTGTGGGAATCGATATGAGAGGGTATTGTTAAAAAAAAAGAGTGGATATTGAAAATGACTCCCACGCTTGAAATTGCGTTTCTATTCCTCGCCGAAGGAAAGATTGAGGTAATGATATTCAGCTCGCAGTTTTTAGTAGCGAGGTCAGTGGTGGAATAAATGCTATCATCTCAAGAGTTACTGTGCCCTATGCATGTAAGAAAAGATGAGGTCACGAGACGTTGGTACGTTTATCTTTTGGGCTCACGCCGAATATGTATGTATTACCTTGATATTATTACTGATATTATTATTATTATTATTATTATTATTATTATTATTATTATTATTATTATTATTAGCGTATGGTAACGTACACAAAACAATACAAAGATTAAATATAAATGAACAGTAAGCACAAACCATTATATACATAATTATAAGATATACACATAACATTGAAAACAATCATGCAAGCAAAAGGGTTCAAAGATTTAGATCCAAATTCTCTAGCCATTGTATGGCCTCAGCAGAAGCCACCACAAAGTCCTGGCTAGATCCATCGAATGCCCTTCCAATGCATTCGGTGACGATATGGTCGATAGTCTGTTTAACTGCCCCACAGTCACAGGCTGGGGAAGATCTCATACCTCATTTAAACATCATTGAACCACATCTCCCGTGGTTAGTACGGACTCTGTTGAGGGCTACTCATGTCTTGCGGGGTAAATCAAAGCCAGCTGGAAGATTCTTATAATTGAACAATGCCCGCCATTGAGTCGGAGCTACGCTGTTCCACTCTTGTTGCCAATCTGCTTTTGGATTGAAATCCCTTCTAACAAGTTCCTGTGCTGTTTGAATAGGAGGAGATCTTGATTTGAGGCGGCTGAATCTGACGTTAGCATCTTCATGGATGGGGAGATCAGGATTGGTTAATATCTTATTGTATTCTCTAAACAAGTTGTTCAATCTTCTAATTCTAGGAGGTTCTATGTGGCTGAGCACTGGCAACCAGAAAAGAGGAGTAGATTTTACTGTGCCACTTATGATACGCATTGTTTCATTCAGGACCTTTTTAGCATGAGAGCTGTTGATCCATACGGAAGAACAGTACTCAGCTGTGGAAAGCACCAGCGCCATAGCTGAAGTACGCAAAGTAGATGCAGAGGCTCCCCATGTGGAGCCAGCAAGTTTGTGAATGATGTTGTTGTTGTGTGACCTTAATTTGGCTGCTAGGTTATTTCATCTAATTAATCCCTTTGATTTACGTTACATTATAATAAATTCTCATCTATCATTTATACGGATTTTTACTCGTAGTAGTGTTAGTTGTTAGCTTTTATTGTTTGAGGAGAATAACGTTTTCAGCTCAGGGCTATGTCTTTCGCCCTTCCTGATCGGGGATCCACGGCAAATTTGTTTCCCTACGATGGTTGTGATTCACTATGTGTGTCCTTTAGTTAGGGAGGGTGTGGCTCACAGCATTGTTATGGAAGTTGGTGATGAAGAGCCAGGATGCTGGAAAACTATACAGGAGAATATGGAGATTACCAATAGTTTTGATGACTTCACTGCCATCGATGATATGGTAATCACTTGCGAGGAGCAGACCATCAATGAGATCTGCAAGGAAATTTAGGCAGGAGATGAGGAGATTGAAGAAGAGAATCCCCCAAGACCATCTTGCAGTGAGGCAAGCATCTGCCTTGAAAAATTGAATCAGTGTGCCTCAGAACACATGCAAGGCAATGTGGGAAATGGAGAGGTTTATACTTCAAGAAAGCAGTAAGAACCTAAAACAGTCAACCCTGGACAATTTCTTTTCCAAGTAGGAGCCTAGACTTTTGTGTTTGGAAATGTATTTAATGTCTAATGCAGTATGGAATGTACATAATGTACGTTTACCATCTATTGTTTTAATGTTCTTAGTATTTCTACTTATCTCTTGTGCAAGGTTTTATATAATATGTTCCCTTCTCTTATCAATTACTTTTATAATACAGTATATTCAGTTATTTTACTTTATCTCAAAAATACATGTCAGTATTGTTCACAAACAAGGAAATCTGTTGGCTGTGTGTTTCACATGTATTTCAAAGTACAGAATAAGTTTTCAGGCATTACCCCTTTTAAGAAGATTCCTGCTTAACAAGGTTTTTTTATTTTATTTTTTTATTTGGTCCCTTGAAAATCTTCTTAACAGAGTTTCACTTTATATACAGTCAAACCTCATTCCTCGTTAACACATTTTCTTGCTTAGCACATCGTAAATTCGAAGTCCCGATTCTCATCCTATGAAATCTATATAAAAATACCTCATTTATCGCATCACAAATTTTTGCTATTAGTTTGAGTCTAAGTAATCACATTGTCACAAATTTTTCAAAAAGAAATTTTAAATAAACTGGAATTTCATGCACATTTGTTGGATTGGAAGATGATGTAGTATGGGAAATGAACGATTCTGCAAATGGTATCTCATAAGGCAGCAATGATGGAAACTGTGATGATAGTGGTGACTAAAGGATGGAACATAAGAACAGTTAAATTCATTTTATTTTGAAAGTGTATCTTCTAATAATCATGTAAGAATTGGTTTTCAAGTTAAAATGTAGAGTATCCCTAACACCATTTTACGTTTATTTCAAACGTCGAATATAAACATTAAATTAGGGCTTCTGTAGGGCCCACAGAAACCACAATTGCATTGGATTTGTTACAAAAAATGTTAATGTACTGTATAAATTGTATTAACTCAGATAATAAATTTACTGTTTTGTCATTTATTTTTGAGGTGTTTGTATTTTTAATTTTTAATTCATGTTTTAATGCCCTAGTAATTTTTGAAATTCACAGTTTATCACATTAAATAGCGGACAATAAACGTGTTTTATATGTGACACTATTTTCTACTCAAACTCTTTTTATTATTGGCTGTATCACTGTACAAGAATGCCTCTATATAGGCAAGACAGATCTTAGAAGCTGAACTGAGTTGAAGACTGTCATTTAATTTTCTTTTCTGTCTGTTATGATGAAGAAAGCTAAGGCTTCATATTTTTCTCATGTTAACACAATGTTACTTTTTTTTTTGGTCAGTATTCAAGCCCGATGAGTTAAGGCAGGCCCTAATGCCTACTCTAGAGAAGTTGTACCGCCAAGATCCAGAGTCGTTACCATTCCAGCAGCCTGTTGACCCCCAAGCCCTCGGCATCCCAGATTATTTTGATATTGTAAAGAAAGCTATGGACTTGTCGACGGTGAAGCGGAAACTGGATACGGGGCAGTATACAGATCCATGGGAATATGTAGAGGATGTTTGGCTAATGTTTGACAATGCTTGGCTATACAACCGCAAGACTTCTCGTGTCTACAGATACTGCACAAAGGTAAACCACTTTGCTAGATGTTCAGAACTGTGGAATATAGTTAGTAAGTATTTAGTAAATGGTTTTCAAAGGAAAATAATTGTGATATTTGTTGTGCTTATGTTGTAGCTGTCTGAAGTCTTTGAGCAGGAGATTGATCCAGTTATGCAGTCTCTTGGCTATTGCTGTGGGCGCAAATATACGTTCAACCCTCAGAAGCTGTGTTGTGATGGCAAGCAGCGCTGCACCATTCCTCGTGATGCTAAATATTACAGTTACCAAAACAGGTAAAATAATCTGTCCTCCCAAACTTTTCTTGAATTTCAAGTAGCATTACAAAAACATCATTATTATTATTATTTTTCAGTTAGTTTGGGCCACCTACAGTAAGGACCACAGTGCTTGTGCTTTAGCTGTGTTGTTGTTTTTGATGGTTGTTGCTTGTGGTCTTCTTAATGGTAGGTCTGGCTACTACTTTCTTCTTGGTACCTTGATCTTTTCTGTTGACCCAGTAATCCTTCCTTCTCTGGCTGAACTCTATTTTGCATTGCTCGGACCATTTCATGGTCTCATTGTGATTATACTCTGTAAGGGATGTTAGAAAGGGTCTGGTTTAGATAGCTGAACAGTAGTTGCTTCTGGTAAGTATGATGGCATTATTAATATTAAGCTCTGCCAGATCCTTCTCTATCTGCTGGATCCTCAGCGATCCAGTGGCTTTACCCTTGCTGGCTACTTTGAAGATCTTATAGGACAGCCTTTGGGAATCCATTCTATACAGGCGTCTGTAGAAAGCAAGCCATTTTCTTCTGATGGCATCTGTGAGGGTTTCTTGGTGTTGGTAGAGTTCACAGTTTGGTTTGTTCCATCACCTTCCATCTGATAGGATCCTTGGTCCTACTGTCTTTCTCCCGAACTTTCTTTCTTGTACTTCAAGGGCTCTTAAGTGGGATCCTCTTAGAGGTAGCCACCGTGCTGCGTAGAGGACTGACGGTCTGACTATTGCATTATAACGTCTTAGTTTGACATTGATCGAAAGGTGTTTTGAGGCGTACATTTTTCTGCAGGCATGGTATGCCTTGTCTAGTTTGATTATCCTCTGTTCGAGAGCAACCGTTTCATTCTGTGTATATATATATTTTTTATTTTTTACAACAACAACAACCACCTTTTTGTCCCCCCCACACGATTGCAGGATGTACCACACGTGTGGAAAAGTATACAAATGGAAGTGGGGAGTGTAAGGTGCTGTGGAATGTATAAATAATGCGGAGTAGGTATATCGGGTATAGGGTATAGGGTATAAAGCAGGGAAACTACGTAATGTTTATTCTCAGAGTACGGTCATTTTAATGGTAAACCCTTAAAGTAGTCCCCTAGATTGTCCAAAACACATTGCCAGTTATTCGGGAGACATCGGGTACCAGTCATCTCACCATGTATGAATTTTGTAATCTTATGTTGGCAGTGTCCTCTTGTGTCCCAAACCGTCTCCCATGTAATCATTCTTTAACTTTGTGGATGAAGTCAAAATTGCATGGAGACAGCTCCGGTGAGCATGGCAGGTGATCCAATACTCCCCCTCCAAGTGCTGTAGTTGCCCTCATACAGCCTCTGCTGTATGTTGTCTGACGACGTGGAGAAGGACAACATTGTTGAGAAGATCCGAGCTGTTGTCGCTAATGGCATAACATAACTGTAATAATCATGCCTCTGACATCATAAGCCACAAGAACCATCAGGTTCATGGGGGAAGAGTTTTGCCAGAACTTCTGTCTTCGTGGTGATCCTGCATTTCCCCATTCTGAAGACTAGTGTCTCAGCTCTTGTTAATATTCATCCATAGTTACTGTTCTCTCTAGCATTAGTTCGCCTCCTGCTGGATATATACCAGGTGGTTTGAGCACACATCATACTGTGTCCACTTTTGCACATCAGTAACTGCACATGGTACCTACAGTGATGCTTTTTTACGCAGATGTACATCTTCCCATAAAATTCTATGGATGGTTCATTTTTAATGCCTTGTGTTGGCTTATGACTCAAGTATTGTCTTCTGTCTCTGCACTGGATAATTATTGCACATGACACATCAGTCCAGTCTTCTGAACCGCTGGACGTCGTTATTTGTTTCACGTTTGTGCTGAAATGCTGCTGCCCATCTTCTGGGAGTTCAGTATGGAAGAACGTTATTCTGCACAGCTGCCACAAGTTTGCCATCACCTTCTGAAGACCCTTTTCGTCATTTCATCTTACCTCTCTAATGCCTTGATTTTTTCTTGATTTATTCTTTTCGATTTTATTACCCTGTATAATAGTTTCTGATTTCCTCGACTATCTTGCTCAATTTTGTTGGTAAACTCTCCCCAACATTTCTCCTTTTCTTCCTTGATGCTCCTCTTCACTTGTCCACATGTTACCTTTCTATTTATTCTCATCCCTCTGATACATTTTTTGCTTTTCCTTATCCATTTCTTTTTTCACCTTGTTCCTTTCTTTAATTTCTGTTTTTATTTTGTCTGTCCACCACTGTGTCTGCTTTCCCTTAACCTTTGCTTTGGTTTTCCCTCATACCTCAATTGCTGCTTCCACAAATGTCTGTCTTAAATTGTCCCACTCCTCTTCTCCACTTCGTATTTCCGTGTTAGGCAACTTTTATACAATCTTGGAATGCCAGTCTTTTATCCTCCTCCTCCAATTCCCAAATCTTGATTTTTAGTTTATTCTTCAATACAATTTTAGGGAATTTTACTGTTTTTAATTCCACAATCAATAATCTATGATCACCTCCCATACTTTCACTAGGGATTATCTTTGTATTCATGACGTATCTTCCCCATTCTCGGTCTGTTATTATAAAATCAATGAGTGTTCCGTACTGTCCATCCCAACTTATCAGCTGATCTTATTGCTATTCCTCTTCATAAACCATGTGTTCTTTATTATCAGGTTATTTCTCATACAAAAGTCCAACAGTTTCTCTCCATCTTCATTTCTATTGCCAGAGAACAGTGTAACATGGCGGACAGTGCATAGTCGGACAAGGCAAGGCTCCTGATTAACGTTAAGTTTGAAGGTGTACTTTCACAGTGTAAACGATTTGTGATGCTAATACTTTTTCCTACCATTGTTGTGCGTATACAGAAGTGTTAGTGACGTGATACGTGTGATTAACATCTACCGGCAGACAAAAATATCATGCCGCGTAAAGCAAAGCAAGTGTCGATGGAGAACTTGGTGAAGCAAGCCGTGCAGGACGCACTGTGTAGCAAGGACATCTTGAGCACGCTTGCCAACCTAATACAGGAGCAAGTGACAAAGGTAGTGGTAGAACAATTGCAGGAGTCTATAGACTTCAATACTAAGGTAATTGAAGACTTGCGGAGTGCTCTCGAAGATAGGGACAAAATTATAAAGAGACTAGAGTCCCAGTTACAGGAGAAGACCGACGATCTGGAACAGTACACGAGGCGCCAGTGCTTGCGAGTGTTCGGTGTAGCAGAGTCCGCAAATGAGAACACGGACAACATAATTTTAAATATCGCTGAGCAAATTGGGGTCGATCTCAGTCTAGAAGACATTGATAGGTCACACAGGGTAGGCAAAAGAGAAGGCGGTCGTCCGAGACCAATAATAGTGAAGTTTGTGTCCTATCGGAAAAGGAATGCAATGTTCACAAATAAGAAAAAACTGAAGGGCACAAACAAAACTATCCGAGAAGATCTCACTCCCCTGAGACTACAGCTTCTCCAGGAGGCAATTTCAAAGTACGGCGTAAAAAATACGTGGTCGAAGGACGGGACAGTGATAGTGAAACGAGGTGACAGGAAAATTCGGGTCACAAATCGTCAAGAACTAAACAACATTAGTTAATCATGAGCCTAAGCTAAAACTAGGCGATAACTGTAATTGAATAGGAAAATACCTAGATTTGTAAATATATGTTAAATTTAATTGATAACTTAGATTAGGCTTAACTAAATTCCAGGAAACTAGTTCAGTTAGCATTTAGAAACTGTCAAGTTGGCTTTTCTTAGGTTAAAGGAAACAAATGTCTCTAATTACAGCCTGCAAACCTCCCCTCCCCAAACGCAGACCGGTCAAACTACAACCACCCCTTCCCAAACCACTGCTGGCTGCCCCAGCGACATTCCTCCTGTACCTCCAAGCTCTCTGCAGGTGGGCCACGTGAACACACAGAGCCTTTTTTCCCATTTCACTGAATTCTCAGATATATTCTCTAACAACAACTTCCATGCCATATTAATATCAGAGTCGTGGTTGAAACCAAGTATCCCGTCTTCACTAGTACATATGGAGGGTTACGCGCTGATAAGAAACGATAGAGTAGGAAAAGGTGGGGGAGGCGTAGGGATATATCTGCGCAAAGATATGAAATTCAAAGAATTACTCAAAACACCAAGTGAATTTCACAACGGGCCGGAGTTCCTATTTATTGAATTATAAATTCGCAGTGTTAAGTGTTTACTGGGTGTTGTGTATCGTGCACCGAAGACGAGATATATCGAAGACCTGGAGGAAGCACTACAGGACCTATTACCCAGGTATGAGCATGCTATTTTAATGGGCGACTTTAATTCTGACATGATAAAATGTGACTCTGCTGAATCTAGACAACTCAAAAGCATGCTTACCTCACTCAATATGACGATCCTTCCCCTAAATCCTACACACCACACAGCTACTTCCCATACACTACTGGATTTAATTATTACAAACAATACTGATAGAATGCGGACTTACGGACAACAGCCAGCTCCCGGACTTTCCCAACATGACTTTATTTACGCAACTTACTCACTGAAATGTCCCAAATATGAGCCTAAATTAATTTCCTATCGAGACTTCAAAAGCCTAAACGAAGAGGCGTTCATTGAGGACGCACTCAAAACACCGTGGCACAACATACAGCTCGTACAAGACATTAACGATAAAATAACCTTGTTTAACAAACTACTTTTAGGACTGGATGACAAACACGCCCCCATACGGACTGCACGAGTGAAACGAAAACCATCACCTTGGCTGACGCAAGACATAAGGTTAAAAATGGAGGAAAGAAATGCAGCTTACAAATATTATAGAAAAAATCCAACCGCAGAAAATTTCGAAAAGTACAAAAAATTGCGTAACACAACAACTCAGACCATCAGGAATGCTAAGATACGCCACACACATGAAATCTTAAAAAATAACAGTTCTGGCAATGTTTGGAAAATTCTTCGGAACATTGGTTTGACAAAAAATAAAACCGACGAAAACAACACTGACTTGCCATTAGACGAATTAAATCAATTTTTCTGCTCACAAAATTCACATACAGACGAACGAACTAAAAGGGAAACAATCGACAGACTACATACGAAAACAAAACACGATGGAGAAGAATTTTATTTTTCACATGTAACTCTTAATGACACCAGAGACGCAATTCATGAAATAAAGTCAGAGGCTACAGGATGTGACGGAATAAATTTGACATAAATTAAAAGACTCACTGAAATTGTTCTCCCAACAATTACACACTTAATAAATACCTCACTCATGACAGGAATCTTTCCCAATATATGGAAAAGTGCCATAATACGACCGATAAGAAAAATCGATAATCCAACAAAACCCGAAGACTTTCGACCAATTTGCATACTTCCTTGTCTTAGTAAAATATTAGAAAAGGTCGTTCACAAGCAGATAACAAATTACATTAACAAACACAATTTACTCGACAAATACCAGTCAGGATTTAGACCTAACCACAGCAGTACTAAAAGTTACAAATGACATTCAAGCAGGCATGGACAACGGACAAATGACTATCCTTGTACTTTTAGACCTAAGTAAAGCATTTGACTGTGTGGACAGAGAAATATTATTAGCTAAGCTACAAGCACAAAAATTTTCTTCAAGCGCACTGACGTGGCTGCACTCTTATTTAATTGGGCGGCAGCATTGCGTTTCAGCAGGTACGAAAGTGTCACACTGGCAACAAACTGAAGTTGGCATAGTTCAGGGCAGTGTTCTAGCGCCATTGCTATTTTCACTGTACTTAAATGACCTACCAGAACATATAAAAACTTGTAAATACCATTTCTTCGCAGACGATATTCAACTTTATATACAAACAAACCCGAAAGACATCCAACTAGACACTGACAAACTAAACGATGACCTGGAAAATATAAAAGACTGGACTAAAAATAATTCTCTTAAAGTCAATCCATTCAAATCGCAAGCAATCATAATTGGATCCAAAAGTAATCATACCAAACTGAAAAGTGTTATAATTCCCCCAATCCTATTCCACGCAACACCAATACAAATAAACGAAACAGTAAAAAACCTTGGCCTCATTTTTGATAAGTACTTAAACTGGACGGAGCACACGACGAAAATATGCCAACAAGTATTCTTTTCTTTGCACTCTCTTAAACGTTTACGGGATCTCCTTCCTCTAAATACGAGAAAGTTACTTGTTCAAAGCTTAATTCTACCCATCTTCGATTATGGTGACGTAATATACAACAACCTAAACACCACACTTAACGCTAAACTTCAGCGGGCTTCTAATACATGCATCCGTTTTGTATTAAATATGCCTAGGTATTGCCATATATCACCTTGTCTTGAACAGCTGTCGTGGTTATATTTGGCGGAGAGAAGAAACCTTCATTCCGTTTCGCTTGTTCACAACATTCTCCGTACAGACACACCAAGTTATCTGAGAATGGATCTTAAATACTTGTCCTCTCCAAACAGTATACCTACAAGGTCAGAAACCTCTTCCCTGCTGAGCTTCCCAATTTACCGCACGACCGGGTACGGCATCTCATTCATACCTGCAACCATACGCTCTTGGAATTCCCTTCCGGCTGTAATTAGAGACATACATAGTAGAAATGTATTTAAAAAAACATGTTATAAATGGTACATAGACTTAAGAAATTAGTATTTAATGTTTTTTTTAAAAGTGACTCTCAGAAATTTTCCTTTTGTTTATAACTATTATTTAAGTTTAATTTTATAATTAATTATATGTAACTAGAAATCCTAATACTCTGTAGTTTGTACAATGTAGTACATATGAGATGGTTTGGCATAACAGCAGGCTTCATAGCCTGAGCCACGCCACAAGTCACTAAATAAATAAATAAATAAAATATCCATGTGGGCCCAGAACATTCTCATATCCCATTCTATCAGTTCCCGCATGAGCATTCAGATCTCCCATTATCATGATCCCATCTCCAACAATGTGTGTTTCCAGTTCATTGAGGAACTCTTTTTTCTTCCACATTACAAACTGTATGTGGAGTAAACGTGTTTACATGCATTATTATAATTCTTTCATTTACATACTCAACTTCAGCTATTAGTTCGACATTCTGATTCACTACAAATCCCACTCCATTTCTTTTCTCTTTACTGTTACCCATCCAGTACAATGTGTACACCTTTCTTAGTTTCTTCATTCCTTTCCATTTTACTTCACTTAATCCCAGGATGTCAAGTTTTTGTCTCTCCATTAGGTGAATCAATTCATTTTCCTTACCATTCATTGTTAAAATATTTATTGTTGCTAATTGGGTTTTGTTCTCTGATCTAACACTTACACAAACATCAGGATTACCATCATACTGTGCAACTGTAGTCAGAGACTTGTCAATTCCATTTTTAAACTTCCATCCGAGGCTTATATTGTAGTTGAAAGCTAGTACGAATTTACTCATCTGCTAAGCCTAACGCATTTGAGGATTTTCTTTCGGGGCTTACTCCCTTAGCCTTTGAAGATCCCTCTTCTCCACAAGGCAGTGGTTTTCTCTTCTAATTCTCCGCAGAGAAAATAGGTTGCCTCATCCACCATCTTCGCCATTCTGAAGGTCTTCTTCTCTGCCTAAGATTCTGTTAAGTTCTTCACCCGTAACCCTGGGTATGGGTTCCACGTTATACCCCGTGAGACTGGGTCCCTGCCTGAACTGAGTTCTCCTTCACACCGGCTTACTGATGTGGAAGATCCCACCCCCGCAACGTAGATGTGCCAGACAAGAATTACTCAAGTGGGGGATAGGGAAGATGACCCTATCTCCCTTGAGCCGGATTAATGGTGTATGATGCCACAACCAATGGCACTACGAAGATTTATCTTGCTTCATACTTGACCCCGTAGAGAGAAAAGGTATAAGGTTTGGACATACAGTTTTATTTATTGTATTGTGCAATGTTAATACATAGAACTTGCATAGAGGGTAGGTAAAGCGCGTGACTATCCGGGATTGGCTTAAACGGGAGGTGTGTGGGGTTGCCATAGTAATGGCAATCTGAAATTACAACTCTGTGAATTTTCAGAACACAGAACACGCAAGTTGTTTTAATAGGATTACAATAGGTTATATCAGCACACCTAGTTTTGAGTTTGTTGTGTTTGTCTCTTATTGTTTCCACTTTACAAATTAATCCCTGACAGTCAGCTTGGGAAAATGGAGAAGGGCAGAAAGGGGCCTGACTGATTTATTGATGTGGCAACCAATAACAATTCCATGTTCAAAGTTGCTGAACTCCCTTGCTCGACCCGTTCTGCAGTTATCTTGTAGCACTGAACAACATCAATCCCTCAGCCATCTTTTAAATCAGCAGTGGCAGTTGTAGTGACATAAAAGCTCAGGTTTACATATAGGGAGGAATGTCCGGATACTTTTGATCTGATACTGCATGCATTTACATGCAGCAATGGTATAAGACTGGATGTAGAAAGCAGTTGATAATGACTGTGGTTTGGCTTCCCCACCTCTACCTCTTTGCACTGTGTTCTATGATTCAATAAAATATTACCATTCTTCCTGTCTCCTATGCTCTTACAAATGAGGGTGTGATTTATACCTGGTAAATTGCTGCTCTCCAGCTACTTCCTAAACTTGTATGTTCTGCTCTTGCTAATTTCCTTAACCTGAGAAATTTATATATAGATATGACCTATCCTGAGAAATTTTCCTTTTGTGCAAGTATTTTCTTCTTTCTTTCTTTCTTTCTTTTTTTTTTTTAAATGATAACCCTCTTACTCACTTTTAACTTATTCATGTGATAACCTTTGGTTTCCTCTGTTCCATTCTCTCCTGATGTTCCTCATCCTGCCCTGCACCTTTTGTGTGTTTGTGGTTGGATGTATCACAGCCTCAAGACATACGGTCTTTTCTTCGACAGATACACCTTTTGCCAGGAATGTTTTGACGACATCCCAGGAGATACTGTCACTTTGAGTGATGATCCAACCCAACCTCAAACGTAAGTACAACTTTTAATAGCATTATATACTCAGTAATTAAGGCCAAGGCCACTTCTTTCAAAATCTTGGCCCTGTCCTCTTCTGTTGATAAAGATCTTAAGAAGCTAGTTCGACATTAAACAAGTGCAAAAGAAGAAACCTTAGTTAGATATATATTGAAACGGGAATGCCCTGCAAGCATTTGCGTTCATGTATTTCTTGAGGAGAACGTGGTAACACCCGACTGTATAGGTTCAAAACGAGCGCCGAATACGCAGCATCATGGGGGACAACATGCAAGCAAGCGATGCTACAGAGTGCCAGCCAAGGCCAAGTGACGTCACACCGAAAGTTCTATTCGATTCTATGTCATTTCATCACAAACAGAAGGACAGATCATTTTTTGGAGAATGTCACCTTGCAGGCCTGGTCAACAAATGATACTACCCAAAATTTCATTAAAATCGGCGGAAGGATGGCCAAGATATGAATTTTTTTATAAGCCCATATTTCCAGTCTCACCGTCCGACCTTGAGCAATATAAGGGGGTCGCCAGCCTCGAGGAGAACAGAGTGTGTCAGTGTGTCACAGTACTTCGTCATGAACCAGTCGTCTCGCTGATGTGATACAGTTCGTTACTCTGTCCGGCTAAGGACCAGGGTTTGAAAGTACGTAATATGAGTGTTGAAAGCCTTCTTTGTTGACTCTAAATTTACGTGTAAGCAGAAGCTTATTCACTGATAATATCGGTCTGTTGAGCTGTGTAACATTATTTTGTTTTGTGAATTTTGTAATTGAAGAGACTGTACAGTAATCACTTGATATTTCAAAACTGTGCTTAAAGGACTTAGGGCATAAAGACTGTGCTTTAATTATTTCCCCTCCAAGAGACCATATTAGCATGTTTTGTGAAGTTGTGCCCTGTGAAAGTACAATTCTTTTCATGGACAGTGTTATTTGTTTCATAAAGGACAGTGCCTACTTTTCTTTCAAAGGCTGTGTCAATTGCTCTGTGAGAAAAACATGAGTCGACAGATTCTTTTCATAAAACTGTGCCAACCTTCATTTTCAAAAGACAGTATTAATTCACTTCGCATAACCGTGCTAACATTTTCTAACATAAGACTGTGCCAATATTTCCTTTCAAAGACTGTGCTGATTCGTTAAATACGGTGCCTTTATCGCTTCTCAAGGGCTATGTTAATTCCCCTCATAAAGACTCTGTCTACATTTATGTATAATATTGTGCCTCAGTGGAAAGTTATCTCTGAGAAATTACGTGATTTTTGTTAAGACTGTGTCGTAATAGAACTTGGTTCTCTTTCATAAGACTGTGTCATAAACTGTTCTATTATTTCTGTCTTTGCAGAAACTTTAACTTATTTCTACATGTGCGCATCCTAGAACATTGCATGTCCTCATTACAAACAGTACAAAGACAGTGTCTGTGAGATTTAATTTATTTTCTTTTCGCACTAAGATTACGTGAAGTGATAAACAGTTGTATCTCAGAAAATTCCAGATTATTTTCATTACCTATCACTTTGAGTTCGACAGTGACTATTGCACGAACAATATTAATTATTTTCATAGAACTGTGATTTTTAATTCATCTCTTTTCCAAAAGTAATGTGCGTCCAACACCATTCCCGGTGGAACTTGTTCGACCAGTAAACAGTGTCTCGACACAATATGCAGTGCAGTGCGGTAGAGAAGTGTCATGTCAAATTCTATTGACATTCTGTGCGAAAGTTTTACATTTCTCTGCTCCTTCCATGGAACTTAGTGGAATACAAAACTCAACAACTACTCCACGCTGCACTATCATCAGTCGACCACCCCAGGTTCGAGTCTCCTTGAACATCAAGGGCTAACAACCGCCGTGAGATGACGCCGACAACGTGGGATGACGTAGGACGACACCGACACCGAGAACGTGGGACAACGCTGACGCCGACACTGCAGAACGACACCTTCTCCACATCTTTGAGGACATTCAAACCATTCGTCTGTAAAAGGTGATATAATTTCTATGTATTTTCTGGAATAAACTGCAAGTTCCACTTTAAATATGAACTCATTTCACTACCCTTCTCTCGTACTCTCTAAAGCATGAACTGTACACGCCTTGGCATTAATCCACGCTCTCCACAAAGCTGAAGTACGGGCGTTCCTGTTTCAGAGAGAAGGTAGTGAATAGTAAAGTGGCACCCATGATGTTGGGACCTGATTAAAGAGAGCACAAAGTGACAATAATTAACTTTGATGAAAACAGTGATATCTTTACTTTTAAGTTCAGATAGAAGTGAATACTTTAAACTTTAACTTCAGTTCAGTGAATACTTCAAATTTTACCAAGTTCAATTCAATGACTTTGATAAAATCTTGAACTCATGGCACAGAACTCTGACTAATTTTGATGGCACAAGTGATTTATTTATTTTCTCATTGTACTTAAACATTTCAGACACAATATTTGATTTTATGCACAGTCTCGTATAAGTGTTTAATATTTGTGTTAGTGAACTATTGAACTTTACCATTGGACAATAATGGTGATTTTACGTATAAATTGAACGATTGTATTTTCTGCATTTTGTGAAAATAACAACATTAATATGGAGAATATACTAGCTGCTATTGAGGCTTTAAAAATCAGTCTAAATGACAGGATTACAGAAAGTAACACTAATTTAGGGCGTAAGATTGCTGAATCTAATGCTGCATTAGGAAGTCGTATTGATGCCACTAATAATACTTTAAGAGCTCAACTCGGAGAATCTAACGAGACCACTAATACTAACATGAACCAACTTTGCGTTAACCTAGAAAGTCGTATTGATGCTACTAATAATACGTTAGGGACTCAACTTAGAGAAGCTAATGAGGCCACTAATGCTAGTATAGGTCAGCTTAGAGAGGCTGATGAAGTAACTAATTGCAATATCACTCAGCTTAGGGAGGCTAATGAGGCTAACCTTGTAAAATTAACAGAGTCTGTTGATAAAAAATTTGCAAAAGTTAATGATAATTTGAAATGTAGGCTCAATAATGCAGGTGCCAAAATTGAGAAACGATTTAAGGTGTCTAACAAAAGAATGGATTCTAAGTTTTCGGAAATAAATGAAAAATGAACATGTGACTTAGAAACCATTAACCCAATCACTGCCAAACCCGTATATATACGTTTTTGAATGCCGTGCCACGTCCGCCAAACCCGTATACATACGTTTTGGTGCCGTGTGTACTTCACCGATCTCACAAATGAACGCGATATGTCATCATGCTTTGAGATTCCGTGGAAATGTTCAAAGAAGTTCTGTGCTGCAGATATACCACTCCATTTTGAGTGTTTTGAATGCGATCTGGTGTTATTTCAGCTTCGTTGGAGTGGAACACCTTTCCCACTTACTTAAGTATACATTCATCTCTTTTTGACTAAGAAATTGAATGTTTCCTCATAAATAGTGATTCTGGAATGCTATATTTTGATAATGAAGGTGGAGAATATCTAAGTGGCGACATTGAACTACAAGAAAGTGCGAGACAAAATAGTAATGATGAATCTCTTGCGGAATTGTCACCACTTCCTCAGATAAGTTATTTTTTCCCCAAATGTAAATGATATTACCAGTTCTTGGATAAAGAATTTTATATTATATTTCAGTAATAGTATCACCGAGCGGAGTAGCCGCGCGTATTAACATGCTACAGCTATGGAGCTCAGATCTGCAGTCGGCAGGCGAGTGGGTTCGAACCCCATCATCAGCTGTCTTGAGAATTTCTTTTCTTTTCTTTGTGGTTTCCCTTTTTTCACTCCCTAGTAAATGCTGGGACAGTTCCTATTCATAAACTACAGTCCATTCCTTCCACTTCTGTACCCAGTTTCATACACCATCATCATCATCATTCATTTCATATTCACTACCTTCTCAACTGAGGTTTGCGTCGGGAAGGGCATTTGGTCATAAAATATGGTGTAAAATATAATCTCACTTCATCCCCGACATCGTATTGGGCTGCAGGGCTGAGGGGACGACATGCATTCCATTAATAGTATCAGAAAATATGTATCTGTCAAAGTGCTTCTTCCTTTTAAAAAAACCCGGCCCACAGGGCTCGGCTGGTCATCAAAACTCAGCAGTGAAAAGGTTAAGGAAGATATCAGATCACAAGTAGCAGAGCACTTAAAAATTGCTTTCCCTTCTTCTCAGGAAGTCCCACTGATCTCTATACCTGGATGGCTGGTAGCTGGGTAGCAGTAAGCCGAATAGAAGATGACTGGCGTCGTAAGATGGCAGCGAGCGCATAGTGCAATAGACCACGAGGAGCGCGCTTGCTTTGTTTATGCTTAGTTCAGTGACGCCAGGCCTCTTGATTGTAGTTTCACGAGTGTTCTGTGCTGTGTTATTGCAAAGTAAATAGTAGTGTATTTTACGAATTTAGGTTCGTTGCCTTGTAGTTTGGTTGTGAATTACAAGATTAAATTTAAATATGTATGTGTTTATCTGAAATATGAATGAAGAAACATTCTACGGGGTATTAACATACCGCAGTATTCAGCTTATGGATGTACAAACAGAACCGATCAGCAGAAGGAGAAATCATTTCAACGGGGAGTTTTAATAATAATGTTATTTGCTTTACGTCCCACTAACTACTTTTTAAGGTCTTCGGAGACGCCGAGGTGCCGGAATTTAGTTCCGCAGGAGTTCTTTTACGTGCCAGTAAATCTACCGACACGGGGCTGTCGTATTTGAGCACCTTCAAATACCACCGGACTGAGCCAGGATCGAACCTGCCAAGTTGGGGTTAGAAGGCCAGCGCCTTAACCGTCTGAGCCACTCAGCCCGGCTCAGGGAGTTTTATACTGTACATAAGAATCTTCCTAGGGTAGTGTTTTGAGTTTTAGGTTTATTGTATCTTATTTCGCATATTCCGGGAGCAAAATGGCAATTAAGTTTTGTAGGTTTCCTTTCTCGAGACCCGAACATCTAAGATCATCGATTAGGAGTATCAGGCGGGAGAATTGGGAGCCTTCTAAAACAGCTGTTCTCTGCTCGGATCACTTAGAGGAAGACTGTTTTGATAGAAATGGACAAACTGTACACCTTAGAAGTGATGTACAGCCAACTGTTTTCAATTTTGCTGAACATTAACTGCAAGTAAAGATTTACTTATATATTTTTTTTTTCTCATAATTAAACTGACAGTTTCGATGACATAATTGACGTGACCTTATAACAGTCTTAGAAAATGAAGTCTGGAGGAATTCTAGACCTTATTTACATCAGTAATAATTATGGGTTTCAGACACTGGAGTGGTGGGAGAAGGGAAAGTGTGTTGGGTGTTTGGGGCTATTCCATTATACTATTCGTGGTATTTGGGACTCTTTTAACTGGTGTTACATATTTCTGATGATGACTATCAATATCGCTTTGCTAGCTGAATTTAATTAAAGAGGTCTGTAATAGTACATTAAGCTGCTGGTAATGTGATATTGACTAGTTTTGAATAGTTTTGAATATTTGCTGGTTTTATAAATGTGTACATTTGCTTCAATGATATTTTAATTTGATAATATGCGTGTTATTTCTTGGAAACAGGAAACAGAAATTCATTATCAAGCACCGATTACGATATGTCGAATCTAGGCCTGTATATTGAGCTACGTTTATAGGTACATCATTTTAAGAATGCATAATTTCGTGGCATACATGTATACAATTTACAGCAATGTTTCCAGAAACTGGTTTTCACTTGTATTGTGTTACCGATCGCTAATTGCATGTATTCAGCACCTAAGTTAATATTTGCCGGCCGTTATTATACACTCATGTTTATTGCTATCCCGGAGATTTAGTGACCTCGGAATGACGTGTCAGTGATCCCAATGTCCTTATGCTTTGAGTGAACATGTCTCTATATTTTTAATTATTCCAATGCGCCATTAATTGCGACTTAAAATTGACTATATTATCATTGCTTCCCCATAAGGAGAGCTCGAGGTTGGGTACGCCAACATGGCGAACCGCGCGTTCAACTTGGCGTACTTTCTCCTGCAGCGGAGACCTGCCATCAGCGATCCATGTATAGAGATCAGTGGGAAGTCCTTAAAGAAGTAGAAAATTTAAAGGGAGAATTTCAAGAGTCCCATGCTCAATTCTCACTTGCACAAACCAAAATGGCTTCTATTCAAGACAAACTTCATGAATCTGTTAAGAATAATTTCGTGAAGTTAGGAAACAAAATTATTCTTCTATAAACTTAGCAAGAGGAGGCTGATAAACGTGTTAAGACACAACTAGACAGTGCTCACAAGCAGATTACTTGTATCTGTCGTGATGTAGCAGTAGTTAAAACCTACTTAGAGAAGGAGGTCAAGGAAATTGAGAATTCCGTACAGGGGAAAATTAAAACCCTAAAACTCGAACTCCAAGGAGGTATGGAAACTCTCAACAGCAAAGTATCCCAAATTGAGCAGGATGTTTCATCATCTAGCCTTCCCAATACTAGTGGAGAATCCATGAATGTTTCCACAGCTTTTAAAATGACTGAGGAAAAACCAGCCAAATTTTCAGGGAAGGAGGAGTATACAGCTAAAGAGTTTCTCCTTAACCTTGAAGAGTATTTTCAGGAAAATCACATTAAGACAGACTGCCGATTACGTATAGCATCTCGGTTGTTAGAATGTGGTACACTGCTTTCAAATTTAGTATCAGCACTTATCAAGAATTTAAGGAAGCCTTACTTGGACGATTTTGGAGTTCTGGGACTCAGCACTTGATAAAACTCCAATTATACTCCAGAAAGTACAACACTTCCGTCAATTCCTCACAATACTCAGATTATCTCATATCTCAGCTTAAAAAGATGCAGTTTTTTGAAGATCAAGAACTTATTCAGGTCATAACACTGCAATTCCCTCCAAACATTCAGGAGATATTGGTAGCGGCAAACGTCCAGGACTTAGAGCAGCTCGATGACGTCCTGAGGAAACTCGATACTGCGCTCACTCAGAACGTAACAAAAGCAGGTAGAACCAAAGAAACTACGGCTAACCCCAGAGAAGTGAAGATTCCAGTTCAAGTAAATCCAGAACCGCGAGAAGAAAGGGAAACTCGTCGATACATTCCATTCCGGTATAGGAGTTATAGAAATCATCCCTATAAAGAGAGGGCCACGTTTCAACAAGGACCTTCATGGAGGCAGACAGCTAGCCAACCTAATGATAGTAGGAACTCCCAGCGGGAAGAATTCGAGACGTTGGAGAGAGACTAGGGAATATGTAAGGAATAAGAACAGGGAAGAAGGTTTACCTGGAGCAGCTTCTTTGGAATACCAGGCAGAGATTCAAAGAAGAAATGAGAGAATGGAAATGGATCCCGAAGCTACGGGTGCAAAAAAAAAAAAAAAAACTTTGACGAAGCAATAAGGAGATTGCCTGAAAACCCTGAGGAAGGAGAGATAATATGTAGCACAGTCATCAACCATTGGTATTTAGAGGATACGGATTTACTGAATGAGGATTCAACATCACGACAGCCTCAGATACACAATTAAGTATTTATTATTTTCCACCTAGTCGATACAAGTTCAATTTATAAATTATAAATTATACAGTTTGTAAGTAATTGTCGACCTTTTTTTCATGAATTATTAATAAGTAATTGTCGACCTTTTTTTCATGAATTATTAAGAAAAGAATATTCATTTAGGACATATTCTCTTTGGAATATTGTACAAGTGTTTCCTTGATGACTGCTTTCAATTGTAGAAATAATTTATATATTTTCTCTTGAGTTTTTTGTTTGTTTTAATGTTGTCAATCTTATGTTAATTTTAAGGACACTTCCTCTTAAGCATTACTTTGTCAATTTTTATATTTTTCATCTAAACAGTGTTATGTGGCTGAAGATGTTGATAAAATATGAAACATGTATCACTTTTAACCATTAAATTGCCTTAAGCAATCATTGTATCGACTAGGTGGAAAATAATAAATACTTAATTGTGAATCTATTGAAGTGCGATACGGACCATGAAACTGATTTTATGTAAGCCTCAGATACAGCGCGGTTTACCAATCATAATTGTTAAGTTAGGCAATATGAGTGTCAATTCTTTAGTAGACTCAGGATCACAAGCCTCACTAATTTTGCAAAAATTGATAGATGTGGCGCAAGAGACGACCAACATTTCCATCCTGCCTGTTGCACAAGTTAAGGTTAAAGGCATAGTTCCCGACAAGGCTATTAAATGTAAATTCCAGGCGTTTCTTGAGTTAGAAATTGGTGGTATTAAGTTCCAACATCTAGTTTTTATTTTGACTCAAATCAAATTTGATTTAATCCTTGGATCAGACTTCCTCATTCAACATGGGGGATCATTGATTATCCTGCTAACATGATTAAATTTTTCCATGTCGAATCTGTAGAGCTACAGTTGGTTGCTTGTAATGAAGTGAAGCATCCGGAATTTGAGACCCCGGTGGATATAGTAGAAGGCAAGATGAGCGAGGCTCTGCCTGTCGAAGAAAGCATCCATGAAGAGGGGAGACCCAAGGAAGTGGGACCCGTAGAGTACCAGATGCCATCCATCATCGATGATGAGTTCAACAAGGACCATTACAACTTCACGATTTATGCCAGTGTATCTGAAAGCCCAGATTATGATGATGATGATGATGATGATGAAGTAGCAGAGGTGATCCAAGAGCTTTTCGAGAAGTTTCCAGATGTATTTCCTGATAAACCTGGAGTTATCAAGGGTTTTGAACACCACTTAGATGTTACTGACATTTCACCTTATAAGAAACGGCCTTATCCGATACCCGTGAAGTACTTGGAAGAAGTTCGGGTCATCATTGAACGGTAGGAAGAACAGTTGGTAACGTCGAGGGAATTTTCAACTCTGCCAACCTCAGGAAATACTTTACAAGGACATGAACAAAAATAAAATCGTCCACCAATTTTCCTTTTTTCCTGAGGAGAGGGGAGATGAAACGGGAATGCCCTGCAAGCATTCGCGTTCATGTATTTCTTGAAGAGAACGTGCTAACACCCGACTGTAAACGTTCAAAACGAGCGCCGAGCGCGTAGGCATCATGGGGGACAACATGCAAGCAATCGCTGCTGCAGAGTGCCAGCCAAGGCCAAGTGACATCACACCAAATGTTCTGTTCGATTCTCTCTCATTTCATCATGAACAGAAGGTCAGATCGTTTTTTGGAGAATGTCACCTTGCAGGCCTGATCAACAAATGCTACTACCCAAAATTTCATTAAAATCGGCGGAAGGATGGCCGAGATATGAACTTTTTTTATAAGCTCATATTTCCAGTCTCGCTGTCTGACCTTGAGCAATATAAGGGGGTCGCCAGCCCCGAGGAGAACAGAGTGTGTCAGTGTGTCACAGTACTTCGTCATGAACCAGTCGTCTCGCTGATGTGATACAATTCGTTACTCTGTCCGGCTAAGGACCAGGGTTTGAAAGTACGTAATATGAGTGTTGAAAGTCTTCTCTGTTGACTCTAAATTTACGTGTAAGCAGAAGCTTATTCACTGATAATATCGGTCTGTTGAGCCATGTAACATTATTTTGTTTTGTGAATTTTGTAATTGAAGAGACTGTACAGTAATCACTTGATATTTCGAAACTGTGCTTAAAGGACTTAGGGCATAAAGACTGTGCTTTAATTATTTCCTCTCCAAGAGACTGTGTTAGGGTGTTTCGTGAAATTGTGCCCTGTGAAAGTACAATTCTTTTCATGGACAGTGTTATTTGTTTCATAAAGGACAGTGCCTACTTTTCTTTCAAAGGCTGTGTCAATTACTCCGTGAGAAAAACAGTGTCGACATTTTCTTTTCATAAAATTGTGCCAACCTTCATTTTCAAGAGACAGTGTTAATTCACTTCGCATAACCGTGCTAACATTTTCTAATATAAGACTTTCAAAGACTGTGCTGATTCGTGAAATATGGTGCCTTTATCTCTTCTCAAGGGACTATGTTAATTCTCCTCATAAAGACTCTGTCTACATTTACGTATAATATTGTGCCTCAGTGGAAAGTTATCTCTGAGAAATTATGTGATTTTTGTTAAGTCTGTGTCATAATAGAACTTGGTTCTCTTTCATAAGACTGTGTCATAAACTGTTTTATTTTTTCTGTCTTTGCAGAAACTTTAACTTATTTCTACGTGTGCACGTGCCAGAACATTGCGTGTGCTCATTACAAACAGTACAAAGACAGTGTCTGTAGGACTTAATTTATTTTCTTTTCGCACTGAGATTATGTGAAGTGATACACAGTTGTATCTCAGAAAATTCCAGATTATTTTCATTACCTATCACTTTGAGTTCGACAGTGACTATTGCACGAACAATATTAATTATTTTCATAGAACTGTGATTTTTAATTCATCTCTTTTCCAAAAGTAATGTGCGTCCAACACCATTCCCGGTGGAACTTGTTCGACCAGTAAAAGTGTCTCGACACAATTTGCAGTACAGTGCGGTAGAGAAGTGTCGTATCAGATTCTATTGACATTCTGTGCGAAAGTTTTACATTTCTTTGCTCCTTTCATGGGACTTAGTGGAATACAAAACTCAACAACTACTCCATGCTGCACTATCATCAGACGACCGCCCCAGGTTCGAGTCTCCTTGAACATCAAGTGCTAACAACCGCCGTGGGACGACGCCGACAACGTGGGATGACTTCGACGACGTGGGACTACGCCGACACCGAGAACGTGGGATAACGCTGACTTTGAGGACATTCAAATCATTCGTCTGTAAAAGGTGATATAATTTCTAGGCATTTTCTGGAATAAACTGCAAGTTCCACTTTAAATATGAACTCATTTCACTACCCTTCTCTCGTACTCTCTAATGCATGAACCATACATGCCTTGGCGTTAATCCATGCTCTCCACAAAACTGTAGTACAGGCGTTCCTGTTTCAATATGGAACCATTTGTGATATTATTTCTGAGAAAAAATTATGCCATTATATTGTACTATATATAGATGAATAATCTGCCACCATATCTTTAGGAAGAGATTTTCAAAAAAGAAATTGAAAAGCTTCTATTTGCATTTGATTGTCAGGAAATGAATCATACCTAAAAGATAAATTTGTTTTAAGACAACATTAAATACCATTTCTGGACAACACTGAGTGATGCTAGTTTTAATCCATTTTGATTTAAAAGTCTTGTGTCCAACCCTTGCTAGCTTTGAAGTGCGTAACACCTAATTCCATGGCTTTAACTAAAGCCTCTAGGTGGCACACATACTTGTAACTATGTACCACCTGTTTTCATTCACAGCAGCATGCATACACGCATCGGCTACTACTGTTGAGTTTTGTTAATTTACATTTGTGTAATAACAATGTAAATAAGGTAGAAAGCCAGTGCAATGATAGACTTTAATGAAATATACAAAACTTATCTGTGTTTATGGGATACTAGTTCAAACCTGTATACAGAAAATAAGGGACGAACTCAACATACGTGACATTAACAACAAAATGAAAAGCCTCGTATCAGTATATGAAAAAGATTAACCCTTCATGCCTGTACGTTGGAAATGTTCCAACATCATGATTTTCTGGTGTGCTGTTATGTCGGAAATGTCTCAGTATAATGTTTACTCCAAGAAAAATGAATTAGGGGTGAAAAATGGAATATCACTGGGAAGATCTGGAGTCAAAATTGACTGTCTAGCATTCGCAGATGATATGGCAATACTGGCAGAAGACACTGAAACAGCCAAGGTACAAATTGAAACACTTCAAGAGACTGCTGTAAAGACGGGACTTCAGATATGCTTCGAAAAGACGGAACTAATGATTCAGGACAAAAAGGATCCGACACAAAATATTGTCACCAAATATGGAGCAATTAAAAGAGTACAGAAGTTTAAATATCTAGGGGAATGGATAACCCCAACAGGACTACCAGGAATAGCATTACAGGAAAGGGCAAGAAAGATGGAAGCAGCATACCAGTTATGTCGAAATGTCTACAATAAAAAATCAGTTTCATTCACTGCAAAAATCAGACATTACAACACTGTCATCAAACCAGAAAGTCTATATGCGATCAAATGTATTCCACTGAACAGGAAGGGCTTACTAGAAAACATTGAAAAGACAGAAAGGAAGATCTTGAGGAAGATACTAGGGCCCAGGAAAGTGGGTCAAGAATTTAGACTGCGACCAAATGAGGAACTATACAAAAGGACCGAAAAAATCACAACATCCTTCAAGAAGAGAAGACTCTGCTTCTACGGACACATTAAAAGAATGCCACCAGAGAGAACAGCCAAGCGAATTCTGGAATACATGGAGAGCAGGAAGACACAAACTAGCTGGCTTAAAGGGGTCAAGGAGGATATGGAGGAAAATAATATATCACAGCAGGCAGTATACAACAGACAGGAATACAGAAAAATCATCAACAAAATTAAGGGATTCAAAGATCAAAGTAGCAAAAAACGGACCGGCAACAACTGGTCACGAGAACGTAAAGAAGCCCACTCCGAAAGGATGAAGAAGTATTGGGCCGATCGAAAGATGAAGAACCGTAAATGAATGATGCTTAACGTGGTCCATAGTAGACCTATTTGAAAACAAGAAGAAGAAGAAGAAATTTAATTACTCAACAGAGAAATTTGAAAGTGAATTAAATTTTTTTTTTTTTTTCAAGCTGAAAAGGTCACAAACACATCAAAAGGGAATGTACGTTCCCTTAGTAACACACGTACGTAAATTTACATACCCATGAATAATCCACTCTCAAACATAAAGCAAGTGACAAGATCAACAATTTTCATGTCATTGGCTAATATGAGTTCATGTGTTTCCTGCAGACTGAAGTTCCATCGTAGGCCAGAGAGATCAGCTCACTCTGTAAGGATGTGAGCCACGGTGAAGTTGGCACTGCAAGACCACACTGGGAGGTCTTCTCTCTTCTTTTAATGGAAGAATTTAAGTAGCTAGTGATTCTCGAGCAATACCTAGACATTGGAGAATCCATGGACTTCTGAATTCTTGGTGCAATTTGGGCCGTAAATCCGCGGAATGTACATCGAGCGCTGTGTTTACAGTTGGAAGGCAAAAAATTGCTGAGTGGTACTGCTGACATTAGCACAATTGAGATTTGAACCTGAGTGATGATTGCCTTTTGGAACTTGATTCGGGAAGCAAGTATCGGAGTGCTTTAGAAATATTCAGTAACTCTGAAGTTGAAGAAGGCTTCAGTTCATTACAAGATGATGATTGCTGTGACTGGGTAACCTAGAAGCCTACCCTCGCTGATTTTATGAAGTTCACGCATACCTAATTTGACAAATGAACACACACAGGGACATTAGTAAAATCTGCATATTCAGTATTTGCGTAAGACTTGATTTTACAAAATAAATTGTTTTCTCCTTAAAAACGAATAGCGGTATAGCCATTTACTTTTCCAAAGAAATGAATACAAGTAGGGATATGTGACCAGCTGAACAAATTTGAGTACTAAGGGTAAAGGTCCCTTGAACTTAGTAGCTGTTCTGGTGATTGCTAGATCCTGGGTTTGCTTCAGTTAAAGATCTGGAGGAAATAATCTCATACTTCTGGTAAAATTCTGCTTGTCATGGTTGATTCAAAGTAAGTTATAAGCTTCATTGTTGTTTCCGAATTGAACTGAGATCACAGAGATAAGTTATATATATGGTTCAACCTTTTCATTCCACCAATTCAGTGCTTTAACAATTTACAGTAATTCTAAGGATGGGTCATGTAATGTAAATGCAGTGCATGTTTTGATCTATGTGACCTCTTTTAGCTATAAAAAACATAATTTATGTTGAATATTAGTGGTGTGCATTGATTTTTTTAAAACTGAAGATGTATGAAAATTTGTTTTACAAGTCATACCGTAACAGAATTGAGTCATCAGTCTTAAGTAACATGTATAAAGTCTAGAAAGTCCTTAGGTACTATCTAATTGTTAGTATCAATCTTGATAGTGGTCGACGGGAATATATACATGAATTATACAAAAAAATTATTTTACAAATCATATGAAATTGGAATCACCAACTTTGAGCAACATTCAGGAAGTTCATTGGTGCTGTTTGACTGTTTGCATCACTCTTAGTGATATTCGACCAAAATATGTCAATAAATTATACAGGAAAATTATATTTTGCAAGCCATTTAAACTGAATTATCAACCTAAAGTAGCATATATCAAATCTGAAGTTCTTAAGTGTTTTGAACTGTTGGCCATCCCAGTGACTCTAGGGGCTATTAGTTCTAATCTATAGCTATCTTCAGATAGTTCCAGTCACTTCTTTTTTTAAGATCGTGCTGGAGGTCATTCACAGCATGCAGATAGTTGTAGGCAGGTTCTGTAGATGGTAGGCAAGTAGGCATGACATGAGGGATTTTATAATTAGAGGCTGTGTGACTCGAGGTGAAGTATTTCAAAGTCTAATCTCAATCAGTGGGTCCTTCTGACAAAGAATTAGTCATATAACATCAAGTATTGTGGAAATCTTATTGCTATAATGCATTGAATCCAACTTTCACAGTCGATTAATCCTGTTCGATCTCGTATTGATTTTAAGCGATAGTTCGCATTATGCTATTTGTGTTGTTTGAATTCCATGTGCCTGTGCAATAAATCTTCGTTCCTTGAGCTTGTTTATTAGAAATCTTTGCTAGGCCTCCTGAAATCCTGTATTTCCTGTTGAAGCACATCTCAGGAGTTGGAAGCTGAATGGTTCTGTTAATGTATTTCTATAGATTTCCTGTCTTAGTGCATTTAATTCTGTTATTTTTATTTTCATGCGGTACTTTGATACTGATGTGATACCCATATCTTGCATATGCTGTGCTCTGCTGCCATGCGTTTGTCATAAAATCAGCTTTGCATTAATGTATTAATCATTCATTTCAAGGTAAAGTTTCTTTGTGGTGAGAGGTTGCTCTCATTAACATAGTATGCCATACGAACTAGGAATATCAGATCATTATTTATGACATAGTAAGTGCTTGAAAATAAAAATAAATGAGTTATAATGTATTGGAATGGAAGTAGTAGAACTGCATTATAACACTGCCTTCATAATATACAGGCCGTACTGTAGAAAGCGCGCCAAACCCATCAGCTGATCAATTGAGGCGAGCTAAGGGAATGTTACAAATTGTAATTGAGAATGTAATCCATAAGGATTGGGGGCATTCTCTGGATAATTGTGACTGTTGAGAGACCTAAATTTATGTTTAAGTATATTGCATGTTTTTGTTTTGTTTTGTTTTGTTTTTTGTTTAAACTTATCACATCTCGATTTACGTAAACAGCTGTTATTAAGATAATGAGACCTCATAGTTTAGGTTAGGTATGGTATATTCAAGTGGTGAGTAATGTAAATTCAAGGGACGTAATTCTACTCATGTAATTTATTCATTTAATTGTTATCATATTAGACTTTTTATGGAAATGTAATGTGCTACAAATTTAAATACAGTGTGTAAAAGTTCGCATTTGCCACAATGCTAAGAATTTGTGCGTATCACAGTGAAAATACAACTATACAAGTATTGTAAATATACATTAATATTTTCATTTTCTTCGTATGGGGGCAGGTTACTTTTATGAAAACCGATAATCCCAACCAAAAAATACCTGTTACGAAGAATAAAGGTGTATGTTTCACTCATTTTCCAGAGCTGATGACGAGTTCTGCTTTTGACTTTCTTGTTACACAGATTTACAGCAGAGCATTTTATTATTGATACAGAACAAGTATAAAAATGGACAGTAACCAATGGAACCTACATATGGTTATTTCATGGGTTCATAATGTTGAGGACGCGCTGCTGCCGTTTCTCCCAAAAATTAATGCGAGTAAAAACTATTCCTTGGCAGTTTCCGTGAATGTGGGTAGTAACTAATAGATCTGGCTGATCAGTGCATTAATATTTGGGAAAACATGGGCTATTCCTAAACAATAAATGATACAAATGTTTGTATAGAAGAAAGGGTCTCAAGAAAGTCTTTGAAGGATAGTGCGAGACCGAGCTCGATAGCTGCAGTCGCTTAAGTGTGGCCAGTATCCAGTTTTCGGGAGATAGTGGGTTCGAGTCCCACCGTCGGCAGCCCTGAAGATGGTTTTTCCGTGGTTTCCCATTTTCACACCAGGCAAATGCTGGAGCTGTACCTTAATTATCGCCACGGCCTCTTCCTTCCCATTCCTAGAATAAAGATAGTGCCAGAAGTGTCAAGAACAACAACAATAACAAAAAACTAGGAAGCTACTGTATTTATGGCCATTTAGAGGTATGGGAGTAAAGTTTATTATTGTACGTTTGTTGTTTCCATATTTGTATTAATGCATAATAATTATTTGTTGGGTACATTGACGAGTAAAACACTGAAGCTTTGACCGTGTAGATCGCACTTCAAACCTACTTCTCCTAAAATTACATAGACCTAACTTACGAATTATGATACGATTACAGTTAGTGGTCTCGCCTGCAATATTAATACATTTGTGAATATTTCATAATTACAAGGTACATACGTATCATGTCCTTGGATTGTACGGATCGGACTCAGGAAACAGTTTGCCTCTTTGTGTGACGTCATCGGAGCTACAGTACGGCCTGTACATCACGAAGGCAGTGATTATAATCATCATGGTAGATGAGAGGGGGTGGGGGTAGGACGAGGGATGGAGCGGGATTGGATAGAAGGGGAGGGAGGAGCTGTAGTGAGCATAACCAGATGTGCATGACTGCAGCAGTAGTTACCTCTCTGCGCTATCTGTTGATAATAATAGTAAGATATGGCACACAATGCGCATTGTGGCACTATGTCTGTTTGCGCACTGAAACTACAAGATTTATTATTATTGAGTTTCATCTGTATCCTGTTATATTCTCTTTGCTGTTGACATCACTCTTGAATAATGATCGAATAAAATAAATGATCAAGTTCTACTTTTTAATTTGCATGTTGCAAATAGTATCCATTCACTAATCACAAAAAATCTGCAGCATGTTGGTGGTGTGCATGAATCAGTTAACTTGAAATGAATTCTTTCTAGTGATGTCGCATGTCAAAACAGGGGGGAAAAAAAGAAGTTGCTGGAAATGAGTGATGATGTATTCCAAAATGATGTCTACAAAGAAATTGTTGAAGTATTGAATTGGTGGAAAGGCAGTAATGTTCCATTGAAGGAATAAAAATTTTGTTTAAATGCAGAGTGGTGGTTATTATGAACAGCACATTCCTTTCGTTGTTCAGTATTTCTTAACCAGCACAGCTTCAGTGCTTTAGCAAGTGTTGATATACAGGAGGCATGTACGGCTCTAGACAAATCACACGTACCATACTATGCAAATAGGTCTGTTTTTTTATTTTGTGGTGTCTGCATTCCAATAGAGCAAATGGGACTTCAATCTCAAGTGAAGGCCTGGAACATTCAGGTGGATACATCGAGGACGTTACTTGTGCTCCATAGTTTTTATGTATTTTTATGGTGTTTCCTTGTGCTAGTGCTACTTCAGTAGTATATTAACAGTTGCTTAGCAGTGCTAAGTATTTCACCGATGAACACCAATGGTGGGGCTCAGCAGCTGACCCCATGATTTTCATGTATATTTTGTTTACTACGCCATACATACTTTATTACTCGTGACGCGAAAATCCAGCCGAATACTTTTCCAGGTATGAGACATGGTTTTCATGAAATGTAGTGTGTAGAAAGCAGTTTTTCAATGAAGTTGTCTTCATTAGGAAAAATGTATTATCGAAATTTAGTTCTGGTATTACGTGCTGGCTACCAGTGTAGGGAAGTACTTTTGACTATGAACAGTGTGTACAAGATGCTTTTTATGTCCTAAAACTTGAGTGATATCAAAAACTATGAACTCTGATAAGAGTAAGTCAGGGAATATGCATCAAAATTCTACCACTCTGTTCATCAATTACTTTGGGATGACTCATTTCCTCAAGCTTGAAAGCTCACACTGTACAAAATATATCTTGTACCAATTCTAACATACAGACTGGAAGCAGCAACGTTGACTAGATCTGCACATGTCACCTACAGGCCACTCAAATGATGTTCCTTCGGTCATGTCTCCAGAAGACAAGGAGAGACAAAATAAAGAATGAAAGTATTCAGCAACAACTTGGATTGGACAGTTTGGACAGGAGCCTGTTGGAAACCTTAGAATTAAGCAGATTTCAAAGATATGGACATGAGAAGGATGGCTCCAACTAGGAATGTTGTTAGTAAGAGGCCCAGAGGGAGGCCTTGTGATAGTTCGGAAAAGCAAATTTTCAAAGACCTTGCCAAACGTGATGTAAATGGGCAGTAAAAGGTAGAACATCAGCTGTGGATGGATAGGACGAACTGGAAAAGGCTCGTAAACACCTGCACCCGGCTTGCTGGAGCGGAAAATATGATGATGATGATGATGATGATGATGATGATGATGATGATGATGATGATGATGATAAATCTATACCTTAATCAGTTTCATCTGATTCACTAGTATCCGTTACCTCTCTGTCAGGGCGTTCTTGAAAAAGATATCATCATTTTCACTAGATGAATTGTCACGTAAATGACAAGTAAATTCACAGTCCAAGTTTTCAAGTCACTCATCAGTGTCTTCCTCCCTCAGTCTCAATCTAGGCCATAAATTATTTTATTCATGCTGAGTGAATTGTAGATTAGGGGGAAGCCTAAATTTGATTCTCAAATATTTGTTATTAGTGGTCCTATTGATAAATACTACATAAATTTTCCAATCATTTATGCCTTTTACATGTTTACTGTACCAGGCTACGATAATAGAGATATTTTTGAATTTGGATTGATGTTGTAAAGTCTATATCAGTGCCAAGTCATGAGAACATGGGTACATATAAATTATAAACATAAAAATTTTCCACCTGTTCAATACATAGTTTTATTTACACTGCGTGTATTTACATTAGAGTACATGGGTTGCTCGGGACTAGTTTCAACCCTACTTGAGGTCATCATCAGCCATATTAAAACAATACACAAATATTTGATTAATTCCTGAAACATGTTTCTAATGAGCAGTAAAAACACTATGAAACAAATATACAATTAACACTACGATGTGTGGTTGAATTAGGCGAAGTGCTATGGTACTAAAAATGTTGCATATGAAAGTGAAATATTACATGTGACAATAGGTAATCCTTATATAATACAATTAAACAAATACGTTAAAAAGTCTGGGTATAGAAGTACAAATGAGATGCTCTATGTTGTGGATCGACTTGAGTCAAATTTTTTAGACACATGGTGTTCCAGATAGAATTCAGTAGGTCCTGACAATACATTACGGTTGTAAGCCGAGTGCTATGGTACCAAGAATGAACACTATATAACGTGACACTTATAGTAAAAGTATACAAGTATGTAAAAATGTTTGAGTAACAAATATGTACATGATTCTCTCTAGAAGAATCTATGAGGAGTTTATTATACACTGTATCAGCTTAAGCAGAAATTTTTAACTTAGTGTATTAGGTAACCAAGCTATGTTGATATGACTGCAAGATTGATTGTTGGAATTGTGCAGACTGAATATGAACTTTTAGAATTCTTCTGGAGTTGTAAGTATTTAAAGATAAAAATTTCATTGTTCCGTATTGAAAGTATTGATGTTAAAAATTAAATAATTGAAAAGGAGGTTCAACCTATTCAATACTTAAAAGAAAGAAATGTAGTCATTACATTCTTATTTAAATGGGACCGGTTTCGACCTTAGTCCAGGTCATCATCAGCCGTAAAAAGATGTACAATGTTTATGAAAATTGGAGAACAGTCAAATAGGTCAGTATCACACTCTGTTAGGAACAAAGTCACGACACCACACACTGTCAGGCACAAAGTCACAAAACACTATCAAATAATATACGAAGATAATAAATAATTTAAAGTCGCAGACGAATAGATTTTGTAGTAGCAAACCGCCAGCTCCTGGTGATCAGCGCGGCCCATTCAAGGTTACGCGCTGCGGTCTCGAACGCCAAAGTAGAGTGGAGAATGTTTTGAAGCTCCAGAATTTGTCTCGGTTGCGGGAAGTTAAGTACGTATATAAAAATATACGACGCAAATCAGTATAATTGAATGATACTCCTGCTAAGTTCTTGGAAAACAGTTGACTTGAAAAAACAATTGTAAAGAGAAGAAAAAATGTAGTAAAAAGCGCAATATCGGAAAACAAATGAAAACTTATATGCACAGTGCGCTATTTTTTAAATTGAAAAATGTTTAGGTCGTGATTGAAGTAGTCGAAGTTGGCGCAAGAAAAGAGTTAAAATTTGAAAGAGGAGAACCGAAATGAAGGACGTTTTTTTTTTTTTGTTTTTTTTTTAAAATGGAAGAATAAATTAAATGAGGAAGAGTGATAGTGAAATAAGAGAAAGAATAAAAGAAATTGAAGTTAGATGGTAATGAGGAAGGATAAGATAGGGAAATGAAGGAGGGGTGGTTTAGGGTGGGTTAGGAGGGTGGGTTATTGGAGGTAGAAAATGTGGGTGGGAGCTTTGTAAGGCATGGAAAATAGAATTGGGGTTTTGGAATTTGGAATTTTTGAGAAGAAGAATTAGGAAGTCAAAAAGGATATTGGGTTTTTCAGAAATGTCATTTAAATTGAAATTAGGGTTGAAGTACTGGTCAAGGTGGATAAAGCAATTTTCAGTAATGTTTAAGAGGGGGCCTTTGTTAATGATTTTAAGTATATTCATGTCATTGTCAATACTGGTGAAACTATGTCCTATGGCAGAGAATCTGTTGTATTTAATGGCGTTGACATGTTCAGAGTACCTGATATTGAAGTTGCGGCCAGTTTGTCCGACGTAGGAGGAATTGCAGTTGTTGCATTTAAATCTGTATACACCAGATTTAGAAAAAGCATTAGACTTATTTAGAGATTTAGAGTTGCGTAAGATATCAAGACTTCTATTGTTAGTTCTAAAAGAAATTTTCATGTTATGTTTTTTTAAAATATTAGTTATTTTATAAGCATCCTGAGTGAAAGTGAAGGTGGAAAAAGCAGTTGGTTTTATTGTGTCTTTAGATAAAGTGGTTTTTGGACGGTGTTTGAATTTGTTGATGATGCGGTTAATGAAGGAGTTGTTAAAGCCATTAAATTTAGCAATGTTGCGGATGGTGTTTAATTCATTATTTAAATCTTTTTTGGACATAGGGGTGTTGAAGGCCCGAAAAATTAAGCTGTTATAAGTAGCACGTTTATGAGCTTGGGGGTGCGAAGAATCTTGTCTTATTGTAGTTGCTGTTTGGGTTGGTTTTCTGAAAATTTTGTAAAGATAAAGAAGAAGGATGCCTAGTAATAGTTAGGTCTAGAAAATTAAGAGTTTGGTAGTGTTCTGATTCGAGGGTGAATTTAATGTTAGAGTCTAAGTTGTTGAGATGAAGAAGTGTAGAGGCTGCGTTGGTTGATTCCTCATTTAATATTACAAATGTGTCATCGACATATCTCGCCCAAAAGAGGATGTTGGAGAAATTATTATTATTATTAATTCTTGTGTTTTCTAAGAAGTCGAGGTAAATTTCAGCAAGAATGCCAGAAGCAGGTGAGCCCATAGCCAAGCCATCTTGTTGATAAATGGTGTTGTCAAAGGTAAAATAATTATTGTTGAGAACTAATTTTAAAATAGACATGAAGTCTTGAATTTCAAGTTTACTTAGGTTACTGAATTTGTTTAGGTTGTTGTTTATAATGGGGAATAATTTTGAAATTAGAATACTAGGGTACATGTTCACAACGTCAAAAGAATGGAGAGAAAAATTTGGTTGGATTTCAAAATTCTTTAATTTGTTGATTAGATCAGAAGTGTTTTTGATAGATTTGTTGGATAAAAATCGATAATTTTTTAGTAAAAATGTTTGGATGAATTTAGAAGTGTTGTATAGGGGACTGGGTCTGTAATTGATTATTGGGCAGATAGGAATGTTAGTTTTGTGAATTTTAGGGAGGGCTTTGGCAGTGGGTAGTCCAGGGTTCATGTTTATTAGTTTAGTTTTTTCTTGATCTGTGAGGAGAAAGGAAGTGTTTTTTAAAGTATGTTTGAGTAGGCATTGTATTTTTGTGGTTGGGTCTTTTTTTACTATAGAAAAAGAAGGGTCACTGAAAAAGTTTTTGGTTTTATCTAAGTAGTCATTTTTATTCATTATGACAGTAGTGTTGCCTTTATCAGATTTGGTGATAATGAGATTATTGTCATTGATTTTCTTTTTAAGATCTGAAATGGTTTTATTATCTTTAATTAAATTATTATTATTATTATTATTATTATTATTATTATTATTATTATTATTATTATTATTATTATTATTATTATTATTATTATTATTATTATTATTATTATTATCAAGAGAAGTGTTTTTGTTATTGTTAATGAAGATTTTTTCGAGTTTCCTTTTTACTTCATATCTGATTTCATCTTGTTCATCTGTTGGCATTTTGTTAATAGCTATTTCAGATTCAATAATTAAATTGGTGGCTACATTGAAAGTGTTGAGATTGGGCCAATTGTGTTTGAAGCCCTTCGAAAGAATTGAGTTTTCAGCATCACTCAGAGTTGTTTTAGATAGATTTACGATGGGGGGATGGAATTGTTCAATAGTTTTGGAGGGTGTGTTACGGTTCTTAAACTGGAATTTATGTGAAGAAGAGTTGTTCTTAAGAATTTTGAGTTTTTTCTCTAGGGTTTGTTGTTTGATTGACAGTACATGAAATAATTTATTGTCTACTTGAGTTAGGAAGAGGTTCCATTGTGCACTCGGGAGAAGATTAGCAATTTCTAGATGTGTTTCGTATAATCTGTGATATGAATGGGTGGAACTCTCAGTTCATAGCGGGACAAATGGAACCTATTAAAATGAGAGAAAGTCAGTAAAAATGTAAAGTACGCAGAAAGAAGAATAGAAAACAATGAAGCGATTGGACACTCACCTTGCGCGGCGGTGTGTGCAGCTGAGCTGGTAGTGTGCAACTGGTGTGAAAATGTTAGTGGCGGAAGGAGATATATGGGAGGGGAGGAAGGTGATGGGCAGGCGCATGCGGGTTGGGCAGAGTGGTAGTGGCTTGAGGGGGGGAGGGGTTGAGGGAAGAGAGGGGGGAATTTAAGGTGGAGCTGAAAGGTGTGGGAGAAAGGGTAATTGTTAAAGTATGAAGGCTGTCATGGCCGGTGTCAATATAATAAAAATCTTCCGGGCTATTATGCCGTGGTCCACTCCTCTTGCTTCTCCCAGACGTACGCGCGGGATACAGGAGAGCGTATCTACACGACGGCACAGAAGATGACTACCGCAGCATTGGTCAAAACGTCTGGGAGAAGCAAGAGGAGTGGACCACAGCATAATAGCCCGGAAGATTTTTATTATAGGGTAATTGTTTTGAAAAAATACCTTTAATTAAACTTAGGCTAAACGGCTATGAAAATAGGTAAGAATATGCCTTTACTTGGCACAGCCTGCCTGAATATTGGTGGGAAGTAGCTGGGGAGTTAGAGCCTCTCTTCTTTAGCACGCCATTCCTGTGGTTCATAAATTTTCTGATACTGTTGGTATGTAACACACTGGTTCATCATAGCATTCCAGCTATTCGATCCCTATTCTGAGGCACTGATTGGAATGAGCAATGTACGCATTTAACGGAACAATGTCAGAGGAGGGTTCGGAGGAATAGAGATATGCTGATAACATTTGTAGATTTCAAGAAAGCTTATGATTGCATCCATAGAGAATCTCTGTTCAAAATTTTAAGACACCTTGGACTACACCCCAAATTATTAAACATGATAAAATTGACTCTCACTAACACCAAATCAAAAGTGAAGTTTAGGGGTGAAACATCTGAGATATTTGAAATTAAAACTGGACTACGGCAGGGAGATGGGCTCTCACCACTATTATTTAATTGTGCTCTATAAATGGTAATGAGGGAATGGTTTAGGAAATGTCCCCCCAAAATAAAGATTGGCCAAAAAATCAAAACAAATTGCCTGGGTTTTGCTGACGATTTAGCATTACTAGCAGTGGACATAAAAGAAGCAAAAACCCAAATATCAGAACTTCAAAACATTGCAAATAAAATTGGCCTCAAAATATCATTTGAAAAAACAGAAATTATGCCCCAAAAACCAACACAACTAAAAGAAATTACCATAAATGGTAATAAAATCAAAATAGTAACTCAATTTAAATATCTTGGAGCAATAATATATTAGCTAAAGCACAAAAACTAACATGGGATATCTACAAAAAGAAATGTCTCTCAATAAATGCAAAAATAAAACACTACAACACAGTTATAAAACCAGAAGCTACATATGCAGCAGAAACACTTTTTCACCTGAATAAACAATCAAAAACTGACAGACTTCAGAAAATTGAAAGGAGGATTGGAAGAACCTGCATCAACAAAAAATACTAGAAAAATGGACAGTGGCGGTTAATACCTAACAAAGTCGTGTACAAAGAGCTAGAACTCATTACGGATACTATGCGTAAAAGGAGACTGGGATTCTTTGGACATATCATGAGGATGCAGGATTCGAGACTTCTGAAACAACTATTACAACACAATCTCGTCTCAAAAAATACTACAACAGGATGTAAATGGATCAGACAAGTAAGAGAGGATCTGAAGGAAATAGGCCTTACAACAGAGGACACCACGAATAAGATAAAATTGAATACAAAACTCAAGAATACAAACCTCTACTTTACCCTAACACAAAACAAACCAACAACACGCATATTTTCAACTGAGGAAAGGGCACGAAGATTGGAGCGTCTGAAGAAGTACTGGGAAGACCGCAAAGCCCGAACAATCCCTTCAAAGAGACCTGAACGACGGACTGACTAAAGTGATCCTATGTGGTCATAAAAGAAGAGGAATAAGAAGAAAACCTCGTTAAGGCGTTTCTTCAGGGGAAAAGGAAAGAGAATGTATTAAGCGAGAAAACTGTATATACAAACAAAAACTATCCAACAGGGATATGGAAACGTTAGATATTATTTTTTTCTGACATGAGGGCATTTTATGTCATGTATCTGCAGGTACAGTGAGAACTATAGGCCTATCTACCATTTCTAAAGATTAAAATTCTCTGTGCTGTCTCTGCTACTCGTATTTTAAATGTGAATTTCTATCTTATATGAGGAGTAGAGGTGCGAAAATGCTGGGGTTTTGTACAATTACCTGACACATACAGTACTGAACTGTACACTATATATGACTAGATCACATGGCAACCATGTTTGTTTACTATCGCTTGAGTCTTTGTGAACCTGAGTGAACTGGACACAGCTGATGCTACACTGTCATCCAAATAATAGATTTTTGACAGACTGTCAAATAGAGATTCTTAAATTGCTATAACAGACTTACACTGCATATTTATGAGGTAAACATATATTTTCTATCTGGTTTTCATTTACTACATATTTTTGTGCAAATTAGGGGTGATGACATGGGCTTCAAATCTATCATCTGCTGAGTGACCATTCTTATGTTCAGATACTTCCCTTGCTTTCAAAAGTCTCTAAATCCACTTAACAGCTTCAAAAGTAGTTCATTCCCATTACATCTTAAAAATCATTAGTTTCTGTGAAGAGCCAAGCCTAAAATTATTATTGTTATGTCTAATGATAGTAAGTAGTTATATAAAAGTACACCATTACTTTTATTCCAAGAATGTTTGTTCATATTGAAATTGTTTTGCTTGCTTTTCTGGAAATATAATTTTTCGGACTTTGGTTTTTGAGATGCCTAGAATCAAAACCCAATCTCCAAAATCTAAAACTCTAAGGAACCTCTAAGGACAGCCAGTTGAAGCATTAACCTGAGACACCTTATCGCACCTGTTTAATGTTAGAACCTATGTGTTGAGACTTTGAACTTTGGCTTTGTTTACATCAACCTACCATCACTGACATTATTATTTATTGATCCAATGTGTATGTTCATACTAATGTCATAAGTCAATTTAGAGTCTTATTGGTATGTGTTTATCTACAGGGCAATAAAGAAGGATCAGTTCAAGGAGATGAAGAACGATCACTTAGAGATGGAACCCTTTGTAGAGTGTAATGATTGTGGACGAAAGTTGCACCAGATCTGTGTTCTACATATGGAGACCATCTGGCCACAAGGGTAAGTATTCAGTTCAATATTCCTCTGTGTGTGTTGTTTATTTATGCTGTTAAAAGTAGGCATTTCATGGAAAGGAGACACAAGTATATTGCAAAGTTTGTAATTTCAAATCTTAATGAAATTACGGACATTTAGAACAGATTTTATAAGTCCTTAACAATAGTTATTTAAGTTTAGTTGTTAACGGGGGCATGATACCCTAGTTATACTGTCACTGGCTTCTCACGAAGCTGGTTATAGTTTTGAAATTGGATTTTTGAAATGGAAGGCCACAAGCCGTTGATTTAGATTCCATGTAGAACTGATAGTCACCGAGGTCGATAGCTGCAGTCACTTAAGTGCAACCGTTATACAGTATTCGGGAGATAGTGGGCTCGAATCCCACTGTCGGCAGCCCTGAAGATGGTTTTCCGTAGTTTCCCATTTTCACACCAGGCAAATGCTCGGGCTGTACCTTAATTAAGGCCACGGACGCGTCCTATCCACTCGTAGCCCTAACACCTATCTGTGTTTGTGCGACGTAAAGCAACTTGTTAACAAAAAATAAGCTGATAGTCCCATGACTGTGATCACAAAAAATATAAAAGCTGTGTTGCTTTAGATCTCTAGGTGATTGTGAAGTCAGGGAATTTAATGTGATAAGAAAATGCCTTTGCTGGCAGGACCTAGTGTTTACAGTGCACTATGTCTTCTGTTATGGGCTAGAGCAATTTTGTTACTTTCATTGATCTGTCTCTGTCTTATCCTTGGCTTTGACAATATGAAAGTGACTGAGGTATGAGCGATGCTAGTAATGCCATTCCTTGTGCAGCCAGTCCGTGCAGTGAATGGTGTGAAAACGTTGCTCATAGGGTCGGTTGATGCATGCATTTCAGTGGGCTTGGCAGACTGATATGTAATAGCAACTTCTGGCTAGGTGTGGAAAGCAACGGGAAACTACCTCACTCCTCATTTCCCTAGTACGCCTCTTCAGTGATGCCTAGGACATCTATGACAGCTGATGGCAGAGCTGTTGAGGATCCAACCAGCCTTAGGGCTGAAGACTGAACATACATACATACAAGAAAATGTAAGCATGTATTTTTCATAAAGTTGTCCATAGTTGTAGTAAGCATTTTTTTGACTTGTAGTTTATTGGCCAACAAAGTATACAATAGGTTTAAGAGAGTTTTTTAAATGTGGTCAATTTACCATCCAGATTATGTATTCATTCAATTAAGTAATAATAATAATAACTTAAATGTTTCCACCTTTTCAATACAATATATTCACAAATTTACAAAATTATACGTACTAGTACCGTATAATTTTGTAAATTTGTGAATATATTGTATTGAAAAGGTGGAAACATTTAAGTTATTATTATTATTACTTATATATTGTTCAATACGGACCAAAAACATGAAATTCATAACCATCAATCATTCATTCAATTATGTACATGTTGTTGGCACTATAGTAAGACAGTAGTGTGTAGATTCAAGTGATTTTCCGTATGTTGAAGTGAAGTTTCTACTAATATACATTGCAGTATATATTCATGCCATCAATACTTTATAGTCATAAAGTTGGCTGTATATAATCAATCATAAATCACTACTGATTGCATTTAGGGCAGCTCAGGTGACAGTTTCCCTGTCTGTTGTTTTCCTAACCTTTTCTTAAATGATTGCAAAGAAATTGGAAATTTATTGAACATCTCCCTTGGTAAGTTATTCCATTCCCTAACTCCCCTTCCCATAAACAAATATTTTCCCCAATTTGTCCTCTTGAATTCCAACTTTATCTTCATATTGTGATCTTTCCTACTTTTAAAGACACCACTCAAGCTTATTCTCTACTGATGTCATTCCATGCCATATCTCCACTGGCAGCTCAGAACATACCACTTAGCAAGCAGCTAGTCTCCTTTCTCCCAAGTCTTCCCAGCCCAAACTTTGCAACATTTTTGTAACGCTACTCTTTTGTCGGAAATCACCCAGAACAAATCGAGCTGCTTTTCTTTGGATTTTTTCCAGTTCTTGAATCAAGTAATCCTGGTGAGGGTCCCTTATGCTGGAACCATACTCTATTTGGGGTCTTACCAGAGACTTATATGCCCTCTCCGTTACATCTTTACTACAACCACTAAATACTCTCATAATCATGTGCAGAGATCTATACTCTTTATTTTCAATCATATATGTACATGATTACCCCAATGAAGATCTTTCCTTGTATTGAGACCTAGGTACTTACAATGTTTCCCAAAGGGAACTTTCACCCCATCAACACAGTACTTTAAAAGGATTCTCAAGAACAAACAAATAAGATTGTCATTAAAACTGTACAACACAAACAATATGTCATATCTGATGAAGAAAGGACAGCCAGCTCAGCCAGAATGAAGAGGTTTTGGGAAAGGAAGAAGATGATGCAAGCTAAATCTTCAGTTAATTATTTGTTAACGTAAATGTATTTGGGTTTGATTTAAGTGCTCCAACCGCCAACCACCGATCTAAACATTTTCAAGCAGATTTTGAATATAGTCATATTCACTCCCCTAAGCCATAGTGAATTCAAATGCATGACAACTAAGGGAATATTGCTGTCAACAAGAAAATAATGGTAAAAGCAGTAACAAACACAAGGGTAGGACAGCCACATTCCTTAACAATTCATAGAACCTTGAACATTGGAAGTACTTACAGCACTGAGAGGGGACTGTGTGGTTTGGGTCACGTAGCTGTCAGCTTGCATTTGGGAGATAGTGGGTTCGAACCCCACTGTCAGCACCCCTGAAGATAATTTACAATGTTTTCCCTTTATTAAGGTAACAGTCACTTCCTTCCCTCTACTAGCCCTTTCCTATCCCATCATCACCATAAGACCTATCTGTGTTGGTGCAACCTAAAGCGAATTGTAAAAAAGAAAAAGTACTTGCAGGGATAGCCAAACTACAAGCAGCAATGTAATAGCCTGTGTTTGGCAGGTGAGACACGTCCTGTGAGGGAGTACTTAGCTTATTTTGCATTTCCTATCGGATGTCCAATAAAGTTATTCTAGCTGAGCACATAATGAGGGGATTGAGGATTAAGTTGAATGGGACCCTTATTATATTGGAGTAAATACAGTAGTTTTGTATGTTGGAAATATTTGGTAGGAGCTTTCAGATTGCAGATTTGGAGTGATAAATTCATGTACTCAACTGAGTCTGGCATTGTTTTCAGTTATAGTGCGCACCAGCCGGGAAGGCGGTGCGCAGACCACCATGACATCATGGCAGCACACTCCTCTACTATTGTGCCAATAACAGTCAGTGAAGCTTTAGCAGGTGAGCGAGTAAGTTGTGGTGTGAGTAGACGGACTATTTTGCACATTTTGAAGCATAGAAGTGATTAGATTGTGACTTTGATGGAAGCAGAGGTAGGAAACAAACAACAGGTTTTGCATAAGCAAGCTCAAGAAGTAGTGTTCAAAGTGCACAAATACGTTAAGTACAGTAAGGAACGAGCAAAGGATGAGGAATAAGCTGCTAGGCGTAATGGTGCCACATCGCAGGAACTCGCATCAGCTGTGTGTCGTGTCAGTGTTCATACAGTACAAAGAATTGTAAGTGAAGCCAATTTGGCCAATAAATCGACTGGGGCTGGTGGACTTGACGTTCCTGTTGGTAAGGAGGCTCGACTTATCATGTGTCATGTGGGATCGTCCACAAGATTCGTACCACAGTGCAAAATTTTTTGCTCCAAATCAAAAAACCATTACACTGTTTATCATACTGTAACAGTAAATATGGTACTTTGACCAGCATGAATTAGATGCAGGGCGTGTACCATTCTGACTGAAGTGCTTACAGAGGAAGAGAAGTTTTTTGAAAAAATTCTTAAGTTCTTTTTTTTTTTTAAGTTCTGAATTTATTAACAAAGTTCAAAAGTTCAAAATGATATCACCTTCATACAGCAAATATGCAGGAAATGGTTCTTTCCTCATCCAGGCTGGCAATGTACTCAAAATCCGGCTGCTCTCCTCGTACTGCCATCAGTCTCCTCTCCGCACCATGGAACCACGATTTCTCCCACCATGGAAATTCTAGAAGTTCTGGAATATTCATACGATGTCCAGAAGATCGGGATAACGTAGTAATGTGAGCATTGAGATTTGGTTGCACGGAGAATGGCTTATTAGCACCTGGGACACGGAAAGAGTTTCTTGAGCAACAGATTTGAATGTTGAACGAAGGAATCACTCGTAGTGTAACGTAATCAAATGTCAATAAAATTAACTAATGAAAATGTCATACTTCAAACAGTTTGAAATTATCACACACGAAATATTTTTTTAGGATTACATGCAATTATAACTCGGTGACTTGAAAAAGAAAATGTTTCACTTGTAAACCGATTTGGTTCATTAATTTGAAATGAAATGAAATGAAATGAAATGGGTTTCACTTTTTCACAGTCCGTGGTTTGATCACACACAAAAAAAACTGTCTATTGAAAACCCGCAGTTTAAATGCACAGTTCATTGATAGTCATGAATAAACAGTTTAATTTCACGGTAAATGTGCACCTTAAACACAGTCTAATATCTAGCATGAATGTAAAGTTCAAATACATAATTCACTTCTTAACACAGTTCAATGCCTACCACAAGTGCACGGCTCAATTACTTCTTTCATCTCTTAACACAGTTCAATGTCTACCATAAATGCACGGCCTAAATAAATATCCATAGTCAGTCATTAACACACGGCTCATTGTCTATAGCGAATGAACAGTTCAAATAAGCGTTTCACAGTCTATCATTAACTCACAGTTCAATGTCTGCACAGATTAGATGCGTAGTACACGGATTGAAACTAATCACGGTCCAATGTCTACTCTGAATGCACGAGATATTGGAAAATTCCACGATTTCTATGAGTCCAATGACACAGTCATAGATTGAAATTAATTCATTAATTAATCACTTGTCACAGTCTGAAAAGTTCTGACACACAAAATTTGTGAAATATTTCAATTAGCTGGCAATGCAAGTATTGTTCACAATTTATCACTGTTTGGATTGTTTCATCAATCATGGGTTGTGAACACTTGTAAGAAATGTAAGTTTGAAACATCTGTCTGAATAAATCACCATTAAAGTTTAAATCAATCTTAAATGAGGCTAAATTCTATCACTCGTGAATCACAGGAAATTTTCAAGTCCACACACAGTGTTGTAAAGTTTAAGTCAAAGACTCGGCAAAATAAGACTATCCTTGTAACTCGCTGAAATATTTATAAGTTCAAATGTGGAGTTTAAGTCTTGAACTCGGCGAAATGAGATTATCACTCGCATAGTGTCGCGGTCCCTAAGATCCGACCGGCTGTGGCATAGAGGACCCGTGTTCTCGCCCGCTGCTCACTGCACGAACTCCAATTTATACACAATCTAAGCCAAAATATCTCTTTACATTTCGCTCAACAACTTCGTAGTCTCTTGCTGGATTTTTACCAAACCTTGTAGGAATAGAGATAAAATATGGAACTACATGATGATGTAGTTGATTTTACACAATTATTACTGTAAGGGAAGTTATTAGCCAAAGAAACTTTTGAACATTCAATGCTGACATAGGCTCTCTCTTTGTCACAGAGAGGCAGGCTGTGACATCAACCCGCTCTACGTCACACTCACAGGTTGCTCGCTGTCCCTGGCTGTCTTATGCTGCTGGGCTGGCGCGTAGCGTGAAGTTTTAAATTTTAACTGCGGGGACTTGGTTCCGTACCGCTGTTCCCAATACAATACGAACATGAATTCGACATTATTTAAAAAATGGTTCCTAGAACATTTACTTCCTAATATACTGCCGCATTCAGTAATAATTATACCGAGCTCGATAGCTGCAGTCGCTTAAGTGCGGCCAGTATCCAGTAGGCATAGATATCAAGGATAATTAAATAAAAAACCACCTATTCAATACTTTCCAATACTATCCAGTATTCGGAAGATAGTGGGTTCGAATCCCACTGTCTTCAGCCCTGAAGATGGTTTTCCATGGTTTCCCATTTTCACACCAGGCAAATGCTGGGGCTGTACCTTAATTAAGGCCACGGCCGCTTCCTCCCCAGTCCTAGCCCGTTCCTGTCCCATCGTTGCCATAAGACCTATCTATGTCGGTGCAACGTAAAGCCAATAGCAAAAAAAAAAAAAAAAAAAAAGTAATAATTATGCACAGCACGACATCGTACCCTGGTACGAACAAAATTCCTTGCAGAAATTCGTACCCATCTAGAACAATTGCAAGTATTGAAAGCACACAAACCCAAGTCTGTAAAATACGAATTGGGATTCCATTGCCACAGAAAAATGTCATAGGTTTGTCTGCCTGTCACCTAACCATTGTCAATGCAATCCAATTGAACTTGTTTATGCCAGGTAAAGGCTTATGTAGCAAATAAGAACAAGACTTTTAAGACTGCTTATGCTGAAAAGCTCACTTACGAGGCCATAGACAACATTTATTTCAAGAGAGGTGTGGAGTAACTGTGTTGCACACACAGAGAAGTTACAGGAGGAGGATTTTGTTGGGGAAATGCCAATGGACAGCATAATGGAGCTCTTTATTGACAATCATCAAGATTCTGAGGCAGAGTCTCGGGTATCTAACACCAAGAGTGACTGAGAACCTTCCCACCTAAGCACTTTGCACACATTTTCTTATATGTGTTTTTAATGTGTTATGGTTTGTGGAATATATCGCACAGTTTTAAATTTTTACTGTTTTCCAACCTCTTGTGTGATGTGATGTTTTCAGTATTGTATAATATTCTGTAGAGGGTAGAATGTATTATTTTGGTTACTATTATGTTATTCACACTCGCATTAAGAGTATTACCAGGTTAATATTTATGGTGATTTGTGCACCGAAGAATGACCAAGTGAGTTGGTTGTGCGGATAGGGGTGCGCAGCTGTGAGTTTGAATTCAGCAGATAGTGGGATTGAACCCCACTCTCGGCAGCCGTGAAGATGGTTTTCCATGATTTACCATTTTCACACCAAGCAAATGCTGAGGCTGTACTTTAATTAAGGCCACGGCCACTTCCTTCCCATTCCTAACCCTTTCCTACCCCTATCAGTGTCGGTGCGACGTAAAGCAACCTGTAATACCTTATGTACCGAAGAATGCATTCATCGTCGGCAGTTACTCATTTCCAAGTTTACAGATTTCATGGCTAGTAGCTCTCTTCAATTCACAGCAGTTTGTGTTTAAAGTTCCAGTGACTGTACAGGCCAATTCTTGGGTAGAACATACATCCACACATTGTGCAGCTGAGGGATGGGGGAGATTTTGGCTGGGTTTGGCAAAGTTTGTATTCCCGTCGCTTAATATCCTCATGTCTGCGGCGTTCTTGTTCGAAATGTTGAACTGAGGCACAGACACTTTGCTGCCAAAGTAAATAGTCATTGCCAAGTGTTCCCCATGTTTGTGGGTTTATTTCTGCCGTCTTTAAGGATTGTTTCAATTGGTCTTTGAAACGTCTCAGAGGGGCACCCTGTGGTCTTGAACCGGAGCTAAGTTTACCACAGAGGATCTGGCGCATTAGTCTGGTGTTGTCCATATGGCGCACATGTCCTGCCCATATGAGGCGATGGCCAACGACCAATACTTCTACAAACTTAGCACATGCTTTCTCGAGAACTTCAACATAAGAGACATAGTTGTCCCACTTGATATTCATGATGGAGCCTAAGTTTTGCTGGTAAAAGCGCTCCATGAAGGTCGCTATTCTCTTCGGAGCCCAACAGTGTAGGTTGGTGAGGCATAGTTGTCTTCACTTTTGTTCCATGAAAGTCACGAAACTCGGTACATATATTGAGAGAAGGGTGAACAATTTCCTGAAGAAGAAGGAAGCGGGTGCTGGAGAGGAGATGTCATGGCCGTATAAGGTTCACATTTCACAGCCATAGAGAAGTGTGGAGATGACTACAGCCTGGTACACCATTAGTTTTGTGTGAATTGTAAAGTTTTATTCCTGAAGAATGCATTACAACACTAAGAATGGCTAACATTAATCAGTCGTACTCCATTCGCTCTTTGTCTGCCTGTGGCCACCATAACGGGTGCAACAGTGGACGTGTATCAGAGCCTTCCCGGCTAATGACACTCTGCTTGTTCTAGACACTTCACTTTCATTTTTCCTATCCAGCCTGCATTGAGTAACTGTTCTCTTCAGCGCCCAACGGTATAGGTTGGTGAGGCATAGTAGTCTTCACCTTCATTCCATGAAGGTTTCTGTTTGTCCTGCAGTTAGAAGTGTTGTATTTCCACTAAATACAATATTCAAAACAAAATGGCATTAGAACGACTGTGCTCCTTTTGTACACATACGTGCTGTTGAAATATTCTTTTTTAACTTTTTATAATGGTAAATCTTAATTAGAACTGTGTGTGTTGGAAAATATCCTGCAACAGAGAAAGGTTTACTGTTTTCCTTCTTATGTTTATGTACCGTAAATTATCACTGGCAAACCAACAGAAGGTGTGGCCCCCATAGGATCTGGACTTTGCGAGTATAGGAAACCACCCAGAGAGCAAGAACACTGATACCCGTAGGAAATCAGCTTAACAAAGTTTATTGAACAAAATAAATAAACACCGAAAAGAGTAAGAAAGATTTAAATATTTAAATACCAACATCACTAAGGTTTCGTTGACACGTGCCCTATACTAATTCACAGGGATCCAGCCCTGTTCACAGTTTATCACCAGAGGACTACAATGTAATAGATAATTCTAGATAAGGCTTATTGATAATAAGCCACTTCAAGTGACTCAAGGAGGAGCGCAAATTCCCCTAACATAACATACCATGGTACCGTATACTTTCATTAAAAGACGCTTCTAAGCGCCTAAGACTCCTAGGGAAGTTGAATACATCATTCAACACACACATATATATATATATTTACAACTACCAAGGGCACAAACTCCCAATAACTTAAGCTGCAGTAAAGCTGCAGTAAACAGACCCAAGGGGTTCACACATAAATTTACAGTTTCCAAGCAACTCGGCATTTATAATGCCTTGAAACAACATTCAGCGTCCATCCAGTGGCTTACAATCGAAGGAATGTCCTCCCATCATCCGTAAGTTTTAAGCAAGTCTTAGATGCTTACCTCCCATACCCCTAGCGGTCCTGGGTTCGAAGACGGGTCCGTGAAGTGCTCAAGTGAGAGAGCAAGGCAAGAACAAGAATGCCTACTCCCAGCAAGGCAGCACGGCCTCGCCAAGAGTACCGATGACGCAAGACCACGTGACGCAAAGCGACACACACAGGCTGCGTGAGAAGAGCACCGCGCATCCGCAGGGGCAAGGGAGGGAAAGCAAAGGGAGGCAAGTACAGGACGGGCCGTTCCTAGGGCGAAAAAAGCTCCTTTACCCTGGGACCATAATTTAGGAATACTTTATTATAATTTTCCCAAGGGGACAACTCAAAGGGCGAAAAAACAGAGTAGTGCATAAAATAAGTTGAAAACCATTAAAATAGACATAGTAAATAGTATAAGGGGGAGGGGAAATCAAATACATGGCTCTGTTTATATAGATTGGGAAAAACACAGTTTTTTTGGAAATGATCATATTTTGTTTTGTATTATTGATTCCAGATTTACTTGTGACAACTGTTTAAAGAAGAAGGGAATGAAACGGAAGGAGAATAAATTCAGTGCCAAAAGGTTGCCTGTCACGAAGCTCGGTACATATATTGAGAGAAGGGTGAACAACTTCCTGAAGAGGAAGGAAGCGGGGGCTGGAGAGGTGGCTATCCGAGTAGTGTCCAGTTCTGAGAAGACCGTCGAAGTCAAGCCTGGAATGCGCAGCAGGTCAGTTCTAGTACTGTTTCACCTATCATAAAAGGAAGTATATTGTCATTAGTAGAGCCCAGTTGATGTATAGCAGTGGACTATGTGGTGTACTCAAGGAGTAAATTACTTCATTCAGAAAGTTAGTGATGTATAACGTAAACTTTCTTAGCATAGTCTGTTTAGCCGTAACTTCAGCATTGCTGGAAACAAAACCATGTATAGTGTATATGCCTGAAAAAGAGCTGATTGGCTGATGTTCTTTGTTGCACTTTCACAATATAGTACATTAGTTAACCAGCTTACACCACTGTATTCTATATATATATATAAAATATTGAATGTTTATTTGTATGTCTCGAATGGACTCAAAAACTACTGGACTGATTTCACTGAAAATTTCACACTTTGTTCCTATTACCCCTGGGAGGGTTTAGGAAGTGGTTTGAACAAAATCTGATGGGTAGTTCAGCATAGTCTAGTCAGCAGGTTGCCTAACCAACAGTATGTAAAGATTATGGTGTGTTTCTTAAAACTTTTCTTCTTCTTCTATAAAGCTGTTATCCTTCACAACTGGTAATTTACAGACAACGTTTGTTGGAGGTCTTTTCCAATAAAGTTTCACATTTTTCGTACCAAGTGGGGTATATTTTGTGATAATTTGTGTAATAAATCTGATTTCGCAATATTTCGCGAGTTCATTTTGCTAAAATACGAAACGGTACGGTACCTACAAGGTCATATATAGGCAAGAAAGGGGTGAAAAACTTTGTGCATATCGCTATTACAAAAAAATACGGCCCCTATGAATAATAAATAAAAATAATTATTATCTTATGTTTCTGCTTATTTTTATTAACGATTTTTGGAGACACCAAACAAAACATACTAGGGTATGCGTTAATAAAAAATGGAGACAACGAACGTATAAAATTGAACATGATGAAATGCATTACTGCAACACCTTTAGATATCCATAAATGCAGCAAACTTTCCTGTTATTTATTTTTATTCTTTCCGTCGTTGAACTTTCGACACTATCCGGGTGATAGCATACCTAACCTAAACAATGTAGTCTCTCTTATCTCATTTACAGCTATTCTGGTAAATCTTGATGTGATAAATGTAGAGAACAAGCATGAAATATACTTAAAAATAAGGGTCTGGCTTTCAACAGCCATGTTATCAAAAGAATGCTTCCAGTCACTATGTATTACATTCGGAAGTACAACTTGTAACATACGCTAGTTATCAGCTGGTGGTTTGGCACGCTTTTTACATGGCTTTATTCGAAAGGAGTGGCTTCTGCGACACATACACCAACTGTGAATATATTCACACTGTTTGGACTTGATAGTTAGGAATGAAACTATTTTTAAAAGGTTCAAATGCTCTCGATTGCAGGGCTGCTGCTGCTGCTGCTTCTATGGCTGATGAGATGGTAGTGAAAATGATGTCGCTTGGAATGACGACACACCGGTAGCAGGGAAGTTGGCGGTGAAAGGAAATCATTCAGATGAAAGCAGTGATCAGGTTTACTGCGTGATAGGCCTACTGCTCAATTCACAGAGACAAATGACTGGCTATTACATTATTTTGTATCAGTATTGCATAATATCTATGATATGATACCTTTATCCCTTTTCTCTGCGAGATCGAGTATGAAGAGAGACGAATCTTCGTAGTGAGTTCTTATGACCGCCCTTCCTGGCGTCAACCTCATCAGAGGAATTAATAAGACTTAATGAATGATGTGATGTAGGAGTAATTAAAACTGACTCTATTTTATGTATATGCCTAGACCTAAAAGTCGTGTTCGCCATTTATTGTCTTTTTACATTTAGAAATACTGCCTTCCATCAAAAATAGCCAGTATAACTCAAATACATTCATAAGTTTGTTAAAGAATAGTGTGAAACTTTTACATGTACAATTTATAGTTCTTTATAATCTAGAAGTCATATGTTCACTGCACAAAATTTGAGGTTATCGCATATTGGACCCTCCTTTACTTTTTTTTGCTGTAAAAGTGGGGAAAAAAGGAGTCTGATATGGGAGTAAATGCTGTACATCTCACTTGTCTGTCTTATCAGTGTATAGGACTCTGGTGAATTTGTCAATATGGGGTGTTAATACATATTATACGTCACCTCTTTATGCTTCATTGCTACTTCCTGCTTCCAGTTTAAGTTCCTTATATTCTGGTAAAATGCATTTCCCTGTTGTATCCTTCTACAGCGCCGATCTCCATGTCCATTCCTGCATCATGTCAGTTTGCTTCCCAAGTACTTGAAGGTTTCCACAGTTTCAAGCTCCCCTCCAGTTTACCTTTCCCTTACCTTTCTTCTGTAGTTGCCAGACTGATTGGCTCAGACTGTTAAGGCACGGCTTTCTGAGCCCAAGTTGGTAGGTTCAATCCTGGCTCAGTCCATTGATATTTGAAGAGGGTCAAATATGTCACCCACGTGTTGGTAAATTTACCGGCATGTAAAAGAACTCCCGCGGAACAAAATTTCGGCACCTTGGTGTCTCCAAAAGCTGTAAAAGTAGTTAGTAGGATGTAAAACCAATAACATTAATTCATTAATTAATTTAATCTCCTGTAGTCGGCACCTGATACTGTTCATCCCTCGAAATATACTTAAACAATATTACCCCACCGTATTGGGAATCACCGATAGGTGATATAATTTTTTGTCACAGAACACTGAATTTTCATCTCTCTTACTGCACCAAATGAATACCAAGGAATCGCATATTACATACCATATACCACAAGTAATCTGCACCATTGAATCCTATTGAATGCCATTGTGAATGCTAATTTTAGGAGAGAATTTTAAAAAAAGAGAGAGAATTGGATTTAATTTGTGTTTTATTTACAACAGATTAATTCTACATAATGATGTACTCCAAAACTGAATACAGAAAAAACATGAATTTGTTTCTAAGAAACTCATCATAATCTTCGCGCAGGTAGACAACCCCGCTGATCAGAATTGTCACATGGTTTGCTTATCTTCTGCTGATATTTATAATCAACTAGTTTCACCTGTCTGTTGTTGTAATGAGTGTGCTGTCTTGTATTAGTTGTATAGGATTGTATTTTGCACAACGCCCAGCCATTACTGAGTGTTTTTAAGTCATGTTTGATTTTTGTTAGTCATAAGTAAAACTTTCTCTGACATCGTACTTTCTTCGTACTGGCCATGCGGTTAAGGGAGCAGAGCTGTGAGCTTGCATCTGGTAGATAGTGGGTTCAAACCCCACTGTGGACAGTCCTGAAGATCATTTTCCATGGTTTCCCATTTTCACACCAGGCAAATGCTGGGGCTGGGCCTTAATTAAGGCCACAGCCGCTTCGTTCCCACTCTTAACTCTTTCCTGTCCCATCGTCGCCATAAGACCTATCTGTGTCGATGTGACATAAAGCCAATTGTGTGTACTTGCTTCATGCTGCATGGTTTCCAATGTTCTCGGCATCTTCAATAACCCTAAGCATATTTTAACACTAGAAACGCCGGAATATTTTATATACCTGGTACCGCTGATGCGGTCATTTTGACCGCTATGAAATTATTATATTTTTGTTCTCTATACGCATGGTTACTCATTATTATCATTTTGCCTATGTTTCTGTACATTGCTTTATAAGTTTCAATATTTATTCATCAATAAAGAGACTCCACACACTTGTTAGATTGTTGTCAGAAACATGCCGCTTTGAATATGGAGTTTGTCCTGGATTTTCTTTCAAGGGGGCATGGAGAGAATCCAACCAGGTGTCACATTCCCAGTCTGCTATTTTTACCTTTGCTGTTGCGTCCCCTATGATACCATGCTTTCCGGGTTACTGTTTCTACGGCTGTAATAGCATAGAATAATTGAAAACTCGTCAGTACTCAGCCAATGCGGGCATCATTATAATTTGAATACGGTATAATTAAAGAAATTTCAACAAACTTGTTATGTTGATAGTTATAATAATACTAATATCAACTTACCTTCAACCTGAACAATCCGGTTTTCAGCGTGATCTGAATCACTGCTTTCCGAGTTATCACTTGACTGGTAGGTCCTTTATATCTGGACTACATTCTACATCAGACATATTTTCAGGAATGTCATGCCGTAGACTCAGCAACTGATGGTTTATGAGACAGTTTTACTGTAGGCCTAATAGCCTACATTTTATTATGATAATTAATACAGCGGTCAAAGTGACCGCTCTGGCAATAGTAGGTTACCTGTTACTAACGCACTATCCATTGATGCAAAATTAATTATATTTAATATGCATTTTCCTGACCACTAATCAGAAAAAGTCACTGCAGCTCAATATCCTACAATAAAAACTGTAGTCAAAATTGAGTTTGGAAAATGTGTAGTGGTCAATTTTGACCGCTCCGGCAGTTCTAGTGTTAATCTGTGAACAAGCAATTATGAGAACTTAGTCATACTTAATTCGTTGCTCATACTTCACTTCTAACATGCTACTGATGCCGCACAGACCAAGGCCAGATAGCGCTGTAGTACAACAGGATTCATTGTTTGAGGTGAAGCAGTACCAACCTTATTTCTAATAATGCAGCAGCCAAGTTTTTCTTCACTAAATTCTGGAAAATATATGTGCAGAATATTTGCATATATACAGTATTTATTTTACTTCCCATAGTTTTAATGGCCTACAAATAAAGGTTTTGATCCTAAAGACAACAATATACAGAGCCGTTTACAGAAATTATGATGGGTATAAAATAAAGAATGATGTGTCCCAAAAGTTCTTGTACAAAGATTAGAATAGAAACTAAATTTCTGGTAATATTTCTGGGAGGATAGCTAGAAGTTCTTCATTTTTTTTATTGTATACAAGACTATTGATGTATTGTGCAGTATATTAAGGGCTAGACTTCAAGCAGAGTTAATTTGCCAGTTTCTTGTTTCAGGTTTGTGGAAGCTGGAGATTTACCAGAGCAGTTCCCTTATACAGCGAAAGCCCTGTTGGCATTCGAAGAGGTTGATGGTACGGATGTATGCTTTTTTAGTATGCACGTGCAGGAGTATGGCTCGGAATGCCCTTGCCCCAACACGAGGCGAGTATACATTGCGTACCTGGACTCAGTTCATTTCTTCAGGCCTCGCCAATTCCGTACGGCTGTGTATCATGAGATTCTGTTGGGGTACCTGGACTATGTTAAACAGTTAGGGTGAGTAAAATAACTTAATGTTCATTTTATTGGTACTTTAGAATTTATCTTTACAATTTTCTGCTGAGTGGTTGTTATGCCCATGTTTTGAATAGCTTCTAGTTCAAGTCATAAGGATTACCCTCATTTTGTTTCTTAATCCACCTTCAGATAATATTAGATTTGATATAATAAAGGAAGAAAATGGTCATATTGTATTGTATTGGCCAATTTTTAATAAAGTTAACAGTTAATCAGTCAGCCCATGCTATGTGTAACATTGTAATAATCGTTGACAGTAACACAACTTAAAATAAGCTGACCATTTTTAGCTATTGTAGACCCAAGGTAAAGAAAGATACTTAAACTCTGTCACTTACACTGATACTACTCAAAGCATTTTATTTGACACTAATAAAATGTTCCAAATTAAAATTACCAAAAGACTTTTAAAAAATACTAATTTAAAATAGTGTTGGAGGACTGATTCATGGTTTGTATGTCTCTTCAACATCCTACACTGACTGAGCAAATGTCATGAGATAGCGGAGCACTGATGGCAGGTGTGTTGTCTGCGCACCACACGCCCCCTGTGCCAGCGGCAGTTGTATAGGAGACCTTGTGAGCAGTGGCTGTGCATGTGACAGGTGTAACATGGAACGTCGTCGTGAGCTGACACCGTTCACATGGGGTATGGCGGTCGGTGCCCGATGGATGGGAAGTGCAATTTCGGAAGTGTTGCGGGAATTCGGCTTCACACGATCATTACATGTAATAAATATCATTTTTGGTCTGTATTGATGATATTAGATTGAAATAATAACATTAAGTTATTTATTAGACCACCTAATCAATACAAAATCGTTTTGGATGATTTACATAAATTACATAAATTTGTTAGCTAATAATGGGACATGTTTCGCCTTCCCTGAAGGCATCATCAGCCATAGTCTTAACCTTAAATTAAAAATAAGCGTCTAAATAACATGTAGTAATGAAATGAATTTTAAAAATCTTGAAGAGATTTGAAGTAAAATAACATTAAAAATAACAATGATGGTTTGAAAATACAATGTGATGAGATACAATAGTGGAAGTATTAACAAAATTAACATTAGAAGGCTGCTAAAATAAGTACAATGGATAAAACAACAGATTGTTATACAACAAGTAGTAAGATTGCATAAAAGTAAAGTTGATAGTCATGGCGGTTATAATTAGACGATGGCGAAAAATCTTATATAATCAAAGTAAAGAGGAGAGAATAAAAGTCGAAGTTAGTCGAGAGATCCAAAGTTCATCATGATCTTGAAGATAAAAGACAAAGTCAGATGCATATGGTGAAGTTGTAGAACACGTTGAGGATATGAAGTTGGTGAATAGAAGTTGAAGAACAGTTTCAAATAGGATCACTATGGACCATCTCAAAATTTGAAGTGATGTTCAAATGTTGTAAATTGTGAGTTTGTAGATATTCTAGTTGAAAAAGCATATAAAAGTGGAATCTGTAAATGGAAGCAAGAAACGTAGAGTTAATTGTGTGAAAAGATATTGGAAAATATTGAAGTAGAATCGTATGCACTTACCATTTGACGGTGACAAAGATAGCTTGTAATATTATGAGTTAGAAGAATTTGCAACCGTAGACTTCTTGCTACGTGTGTTATAACTGAAGTTTTGTGCTGGAGGGGGATCTGTTTGCGTTGACGTAACTATTGGAGGGGGGCTGCTATTGGTGGGAGGGAAAGAAGAGAGTGTATTACTGCGCGTGTTGTAACGGTGTGAGGCTATTGGAGGGAGCGATGTTCCGGTGGGTGTGGCTATGGGTTTATTGGTTGTATTTGAATTAGAGGTACTAGCGGCGGGGGGAAGGGAGGGGGGTATATTAGCTGTAGGGGAGGTGGGAACTCTAATTGATGTGAGGTTGAAGATTTTTAAGAATTTGTTGGTGAGGGAAGTTGATTCTCGTAATAAAATAAGAATCTGTTCATACAAGGGGCTTTTTTTATCAATAGTGTCGTTTAGATTTTTATCTTTATTAAAATGTTGGTCGAGGAAAATAAATAAGTTTTCATATTCTGTCATGAGTTTGCTTTTATCGACTCTTTTTAGGATATGGAGGTCTTGTTCTATTGTGGTGAATTTATGCCCGGTGTCCCTCATATGGTTGGCCATTGCGGAGAACTTCCCTCACCAACAAATTCTTAAAAATCTTCAACCTCACATCATTTAGAGTTCCCACCTCCCCTACAGCTAATATACCCCCCTCCCTTCCCCCCGCCGCTAGTACCTCTAATTCAAATACAACCAATAAACCCATAGCCACACCCACCGGAACATCGCTCCCTCCAATAGCCTCACACCGTTACAACACGCGCAGTAATACACTCTCTTCTTTCCCTCCCACCAATAGCAGCCCCCCTCCAATAGTTACGTCAACGCAAACAGATCCCCCTCCAGCACAAAACTTCAGTTATAACACACGTAGCAAGAAGTCTACGGTTGCAAATTCTTCTAACTCATAATATTACAAGCTATCTTTGTCACCGTCAAATGGTAAGTGCATACGATTCTACTTCAATATTTTCCAATATCTTTTCACACAATTAACTCTACGTTTCTTGCTTCCATTTACAGATTCCACTTTTATATGCTTTTTCAACTAGAATATCTACAAACTCACAATTTACAACATTTGAACATCACTTCAAATTTTGAGATGGTCCATAGTGATCCTATTTGAAACTGTTCTTCAACTTCTATTCACCAACTTCATATCCTCAACGTGTTCTACAACTTCACCATATGCATCTGACTTTGTCTTTTATCTTCAAGATCATGATGAACTTTGGATCTCTCGACTAACTTCGACTTTTATTCTCTCCTCTTTACTTTGATTATATAAGATTTTTCGCCATCGTCTAATTATAACCGCCATGACTATCAACTTTACTTTTATGCAATCTTACTACTTGTTGTATAACAATCTGTTGTTTTATCCATTGTACTTATTTTAACAGCCTTCTAATGTTAATTTTGTTAATACTTCCACTATTGTATCTCATCACATTGTATTTTCAAACCATCATTGTTATTTTTAATGTTATTTTACTTCAAATCTCTTCAAGATTTTTAAAATTCATTTCATTACTACATGTTATTTAGACGCTTATTTTTAATTTAAGGTTAAGACTATGGCTGATGATGCCTTCAGGGAAGGCGAAACATGTCCCATTATTAGCTAACAAATTTATGTAATTTATGTAAATCATCCAAAACGATTTTGTATTGATTAGGTGGTCTAATAAATAACTTAATGTTATTATTTCAATCTAATATCATCAATACGGACCAAAAATGATATTTATTACATGTAATGTCAATGCCAACCAGGCAATAGTAAAACCTAACAAGTACTTGAACCTAAAAATTAAAATAGGCAAGATTTCTAGAGATATCAAGTTTCTTAAAGATTGCTTGAAATTAGAGTTGGTACCTAAATTTCTCAAATCTTTACAAAGAAAAAGTCATCCCTATTCAAAAGCTAATGCCACTCAAAAGAAAGTAAACAACATATGGTTGAAAAATGAAATTAAACTATTATACAAGAAGAAATCTTTACTAAATTTACAATTATATAGGACTCATTTGACCATCTCTCAGAAATTACCCCCACTTGAATGGAGCTCATTTTTAAGGTACACTGACATCAAACTATCTTACGTATTAGACAAGAAACAGAAAACCCTAAACCATAAATTACTTTGTCTTCAAGAAAACAAATGTAAAACTCCTGACCAAAATACAAACAACAAAGTGTCCCCTTCCCATTTGACTAACATTCCCACTACAATCAACCTATCTAATGCAACCTTCTCTAACCAAGAATTAAATCTATTAGATAAAGGCATCAAACATAATTGGCCCAATCACAAAAAGGCAGAAGACATCATCACTACCATCGCTGAAACCGAAACTAATATCGATAAACAAATCCCAATTGATAAACAGAATGACGTACGATATGAAGTAAAAAAGAAACTCCCAACTTTGATTAATGAGATAACATCTAATAATAACTACAATGTCTCGAAACAAATTCTAAACCTGAAATCCAAAATCCATAACAACAACGTAGTAATTACAAAAGCAGATAAGGGCAACACCATAGTAATAATGAACAAACAAGATTACATCAATAAAACTGAAACCTTTTTTTCAGACAATACCTATACCTTAATTAACAAAGATCCAACAAACAAAATACAGCGTAACTTAAAGAACCTTCTTAAAAATTCTAACTTCATTTTAAATGATCAAGATTATCAGAAATTAACTGTAATGAACCCAAAATTACCTACAGTCAGATCACTGCCCAAAATTCATAAAAATGATGTCCCCATTCGGCCTATAGTTAATAGTATCAATAGTCCTACCTATAAAACCTCTCAATTCCTACACAAATTCCTAAAAAAACACTTCAAATTTCACAACTCCAACCCCATAAAGAACTCGATCGAACTTTGTAATTCCCTAAATAATTTCAGTCTACAACCAAACCACGTTTTATGTTCTTTTGACATCACCAACATGTATACTAATATCCCTATCAGCAATACTATTAACATCATAAAAAACAATCTGTTGAAACATAGCACATTGAGTAAAATCGAAATTGATGAATGGTTAAAATTACTTAATTTCGTTTTAGACAACAACTATTTTACCTTCAATAAGAAAATTTACAAACAAGAAGGTCTAGCGATGGGAGACCCATTGTCTGGAATACTAGCCGATATATACTTAGATAATCTCGAACATAGTAAGATTATTAACAACATCAACGGACTCTGTCTTTGGCATCGCTATGTTGATGATACCATAGCTATCATTGATAAACAAATCAACAACAGCAATAACATACTATCATTCCTCAACAACTTAGATAATAATATTAAATTCACTAAAGAAGATGAGTTCAATAACTCTTTGAACTTCTTAGATATCAAAATCACACGAGCATTGAACAAATTCGACTTCCAAATATACAGAAAACCCACCTTTTCTCCAACAACCATAAAAAATGATTCTTTACATCCCAACTCACATAAAAAAGCCACTTATCACAGTTTAATATATAGAGCATTAAAGATCCCTATGTCCTCTACTAATTTAAAGAAAGAATTACTATTCATCAAGGAAATAGCTAAATTCAATGGATTTAACACGAGTATGATTGATAAAATCATCAATAAAACTAAACTGAAACTAGCTACCAATTTAACCCCATTAAAACCCGTCAAACCAAAATACGCTAAATTCACGTTCACTAACCATAGCATTTACCCGATAACCAATTCATTAATGAAGCACGAAATAAAAATAGCCTACACAACAAAAAACACTAATCGTAATTTATTCTTCAATCACAACTCTATCAACATCACAGACAATAGTTACTCTGGATCAGGAATATACAGACTGAAATGCTCTACATGTAATTTTTCTTATGTTGGCCAAACTGGCCGCAGCTTCTCTACCAGATATGCTGAGCATTACAATGCCCAAAGACACAACAAATTCTCCGCAATGGCCAACCATATGAGGGACACCGGGCATAAATTCACCACAATAGAACAAGACCTCCATATCCTAAAAAGAGTCGATAAAAGCAAACTCATGACAGAATATGAAAACTTATTTATTTTCCTCGACCAACATTTTAATAAAGATAAAAATCTAAACGACACTATTGATAAAAAAAGCCCCTTGTATGAACAGATTCTTATTTTATTACGAGAATCAACTTCCCTCACCAACAAATTCTTAAAAATCTTCAACCTCACATCATTTAGAGTTCCCACCTCCCCTACAGCTAATATACCCCCCTCCCTTCCCCCCGCCGCTAGTACCTCTAATTCAAATACAACCAATAAACCCATAGCCACACCCACCGGAACATCGCTCCCTCCAATAGCCTCACACCGTTACAACACGCGCAGTAATACACTCTCTTCTTTCCCTCCCACCAATAGCAGCCCCCCTCCAATAGTTACGTCAACGCAAACAGATCCCCCTCCAGCACAAAACTTCAGTTATAACACACGTAGCAAGAAGTCTACGGTTGCAAATTCTTCTAACTCATAATATTACAAGCTATCTTTGTCACCGTCAAATGGTAAGTGCATACGATTCTACTTCAATATTTTCCAATATCTTTTCACACAATTAACTCTACGTTTCTTGCTTCCATTTACAGATTCCACTTTTATATGCTTTTTCAACTAGAATATCTACAAACTCACAATTTACAACATTTGAACATCACTTCAAATTTTGAGATGGTCCATAGTGATCCTATTTGAAACTGTTCTTCAACTTCTATTCACCAACTTCATATCCTCAACGTGTTCTACAACTTCACCATATGCATCTGACTTTGTCTTTTATCTTCAAGATCATGATGAACTTTGGATCTCTCGACTAACTTCGACTTTTATTCTCTCCTCTTTACTTTGATTATATAAGATTTTTCGCCATCGTCTAATTATAACCGCCATGACTATCAACTTTACTTTTATGCAATCTTACTACTTGTTGTATAACAATCTGTTGTTTTATCCATTGTACTTATTTTAGCAGCCTTCTAATGTTAATTTTGTTAATACTTCCACTATTGTATCTCATCACATTGTATTTTCAAACCATCATTGTTATTTTTAATGTTATTTTACTTCAAATCTCTTCAAGATTTTTAAAATTCATTTCATTACTACATGTTATTTAGACGCTTATTTTTAATTTAAGGTTAAGACTATGGCTGATGATGCCTTCAGGGAAGGCGAAACATGTCCCATTATTAGCTAACAAATTTATGTAATTTATGTAAATCATCCAAAACGATTTTGTATTGATTAGGTGGTCTAATAAATAACTTAATGTTATTATTTCAATTCACACGATCAACCGTGACCAGGGTGTATCGTGAATGGTTGAATGCGGGTGTCACCGTCCACAACAGACGAACGACCGGCCGTCCAGCCACCCTCGATGACCGTGACCGACGACATCTGAGACGGATCGTCAATAGTGACAGACGGGCAACCGTGCAACAAATCAGGCTCGATTCGACACAGGCCGTGCTAGACAAGTCTCCCAGTGGACAATCCGTAGGAACATGGGTTCTATGGGGTATGGGTGCCGGCACCAGACACGGGTGCCACTGATAACCCAACGTCATCGCGCACAACGACGCGCATTTGTCGCCAGTCACCAGGGATGGACACTGGAACAATGGCGTAACGTGATATGGTCGGACAAATCACAATTTCAACTGTACCATGCCGATGGGAGGCACCGTGTATGGCGCAGACCACGTGAAGCGATGGATCCTGCCTGCCTCGAATGTGTGTTCCAGGGCGCTGGTGTCTCTGTTATGGTCTGGGGTGCCTTTTCCTGGTATGGAATGGGCCCCCTAGTTGTTCTGGAAGAGACTTTGAATGGTACGCGGTATGTTGAGCTGCTCGGAGACCATCTCCACTCATTTTTGGCCTTCAAGCGCCCAGACGGTTCTGCATTGTTTCAAGATGATAACGCGCCACCACATCGCTCCCACGTCGCCCGGGAATGGTTCCAGGAACATGCAGCAGAGGTCCAACGACTGCCATGGCCACCCAGGAGCCCCGATATGAACCCTATCGAGCATATCTGGGATGTCCTGGAACGCAGGCTCCATGCAATGGATCCTACACCCACGAACAGACCAGCATTGGCGGCTGCTCTGCAAACGATTTGGTGTCAGCTGCGTCGAGAGGACTACCAGGGACTTGTCGACTCACTTCCACGGCGTCTCACTGCAGTTCGCAGAGCCAGAAGAGGCCCCACTTGCTATTAGGTGACTACCCCATGACATTTGCTAAGTCATTGTAGACTCAATAGTTTTTTATTATTTAACCTCACAGTCCAAAGCTGAAGTTCAATTAAAATTGTTCTTCTGAATTATTCAATGTCAAGAAGTTTGGGATTCTGTGCAGTACCACAAACTGTTTGGCATTGACTTTTTTGGGCTTATCACAGTGTTGTGTTGAAGAAAGTTCAAATTGATCAGATAAAAGTATTGACTGTTAATTTTATTTATTACATATTTTACTGGGGAGATTAACATTTTGAACGTCATAGGAAGCCCAGGAAATTCTGAACTTTTTTCAAATATTTTGTCTTTAATTTTAGGTACACAATGGTTCATATATGGGCATGTCCACCCTCTGAAGGTGGTGACTTCATCTTTCACTGTCATCCAGCAGAGCAGAAGATCCCCACACGCAAGCGTCTCCAGGAGTGGTATAAGAAAATGCTTGATAAGGGCATTATCGAGGGGATAGTATTCGACTACAAGGACATCTTGAAACAGGCTGTCGAGGACAATCTTAGCTCAGCAGCTGAGTTGCCATATTTTGAGGGAGACCACTGGCCTGACTTTCTTGAAGAAGTTATCAAGGAGTTGGATCAGGGGGAGGAAGAGAAGGGAAAGCAAGCTGAGGCTGCCGAAGCTGCAGCTGCAGATGCAGTAAGTGGTGATCCAGAATTCTCTTGGTCTTTCTAAAGATTCTACGAACTCTTCCAAATTTTTGATTGGAGGTTTTCCATGTTTACATTCTTTCCCAAATGTCCAGATCCGTTTAATGGTTTCTCTTAATTTTAAGCATATGATTGCAGAACTTAAAATATGTTTTGAACCTCCTGCTGTTTCTGGATGTTGCTTCAATGGCTGAACGTTCTTCTCTTAATGGGCACAGTGAATGCAGAAAGTCCTTGTCTTATTGGTCATTGCTAGCATATGTAGAAGGTACTTCTCTTATTGGTCACTATGTGGCTGGAAGTCCTGTTCTCATTTGCAGCTTTAATTTAACTTTAATGCATACATCTTCATTATAGATTGCTTCACCTTTTAGTATTCAGTCTGCAAACCTCTGTAAATTTACTCCATAACTCTTATCTTTATATCATTAGAAGCTGAGTAGCCATTGTTCTTAGTCTCCCTCTTCCTCTGTTATCCTCCATGTCCGATATTCCTCCATTCACCTCACATAACCCTATGACCGAATCCATGTGCGTACCGCGCATCCATAGAGTTCATTCCTAACTTAGACGTTTCTCCTCAAGAGTACTGCCCTGCCACTGCATTAGCTTTGTTGTACCTTAATTTGAACTATGATGTACCTGTCCCAGCTTTGTATTCCCAATCTGACATTCAGTTCTCTTACATTTCTTTCCTGCTGTCATCACTTTAGTCTTGGAAATGCTAATACATAGGTGGATCAAAAGGTTAGCTGCACTAACGCGCCACAGCAGCGCGCTGTGTGTCGCAAACGTGGGCACAGCGGAGAAAGGGACAGACACTGCCCACACGTCTGTTAGGCAGGTCGCTGTGGTGTCTCGTCTAGTATTGTGTGAATAGCGGCCAAATGCAATGGTGCGTCAACTGGACGTTCACTCCAAATATGAGATGCGTGCGACAATCCGATTTCTATGGGCCAAAAGGAAGAATTACACGGACATTCATCGTGAAATTAGTGCTGTGTATGGGGAGCGGGCCATTTTCCGGCAAGGTATCGTAAAGTGGTGTCAGCAATTCGAAGCCAGACGTACGGATATCACGGACAACCATCGCGAAGGCAGGTCTGCAATGTCCAGGACCCGTGCAAAGGTCAACAGTGTGAATGCGATCATTAGACAGAACCGGCGCATTAAACTGAGAGAAATCGCGACGCAGCTGAACATGTTGTATGGCAGTGTGTTCGCCATTGTTCACGAGGACCTTGCATGTCGTAAGCTGTGTCAAAGATGGGTCCCACATCTCCTCATCGATGAGCACAAGGGACGTTTCCAATCCTCCCTGGCTTTTTTGCAACGCTATGCTGCAGGCGGCAACGAGTTTCTGCGGCGAATCGCCACAGGCCACGAAATGTGGGTCCCCCCCCAGAAATGAAGCGAACATCAATGGAATGGGTGCACCCCTCATCACCACAATGAAAGAAGGCCAAGATTCAACCTTCAGCTGGTAAGGTTATGGCGACAGTGTTCTTTGACATAGAGGGTTTGCTGCACGTAGAATTCATGCCGAAAGGAACGACGATCAATGCGGCGTCATATTGTCAAACGTTGCACCGGTTGCGTAAAGCGATTAAAGAGAAGCGCCGGGGAAAATTGAGCACCGTTGTGATTTTGTTGCACGATAAGGAAACACCTCACATGACCTGCCTAACAAGAGAACTGCTGCAGCGTTTCAAGTGGGATGTCTGGCAACATCCACCCTACAGTCTTGACCTAGCGCCATGTGACTTTCATCTGTTCAGTTCAGAAGACCTCAGGCCTCAGGTCCTCCACTGTAATACAGCCTGTACCCTTCGTTCAAAGGAATCTCTCCCGTACCCCTCTTCTTGGTCCCGCACAGTCCAAGTATGGCTATATCTTTTTCTTTCATGAAGTCAACCAGTTCTTTTGTCTTTCCCATCAGTGTCAGAACATTTGCTGTTGCAATCTTGATGTAGTTTGGTGCTGGTTGCCACTTCTCAGAGTTTTCTCAACACCCAAAGAGCTGCGCGTTGCTTTTAGCAGGAGACACCCTAACCTTTTACGAGGCACCCTATCTGCTTTATCCATATAGGCTATTGTTACGATGGGCTTGCCACAACCACAGGCATTTTTTACTTACTGCCAGGTTCAAAATTAGGCCACCCCTAACATGGAGACAGAGTCCTTCCGTAGCCGCTCCTATGAAGTACAGATGCTCCGGGTTTGCCCCTTCCGCCATCTCCACCGTACCAAAGTCCACCTTCTCTGCCGTAGATGCTGTTGAGGTCTTCACTCGTAATCCTGAGCTGGGACCCATAGTAGATGTTACACACCGGGTCAGTGTGCTCTGGGACTAACATGGGCAGGGACGCCACTCCCTTGGTACGGCTGCCTCCGAAGAGGGTCCCTACCTGCTAACTGCCAATTGCTGTATTCTATTTTCATTCAGATTTTTCTTTGCTTCCAAATACAATACTGTTACCATATGTTTTCTTTTTCAGGTAGTTTATAAATGTGTTACTCAGAATTAGTTTTGGCAGACTGAAGAACCTAATAGATATTCAGATATTACCAATCTTCTTGGAAACTCAGGGTATTCATGATTGTAGACTTGTAGGCTTTCTGGTTTGTTTGTTTATTTGTTTTAATTCATGAATTAATTATAAAGTAGGAAATTGCTCAAAGACATCCTTTCAATGAAAGCTTGAAGTAGAGGCAAATTTGTATGTATTGTTCATGTAGCACACTTGTATGTGTTTCACATCTTCTCAATGCAGGGAGAGGAATGTGAAACTGATCCCGACAGCAAGAAGGACCAGAAGAAAGCCAACAAGTCCAAAGCAAATCAAAGGAAGAACAGGAAGAAGTTGAATACACCTCAAGCTGGCAATGATTTGTCAGCCAAGATCTTTGCCACAATGGAGAAGTACAAAGAAGAATTTCTTGTGATCAGACTGCATTCTGCTCAATCAGCTGCTAGTTTAGCTGTGAGTTTAACTTTTACTTTTGTCAGATTTGATAAGTTCATGCCTTTCTTGCTATCTTAATGTTGGATTTCTTCAGTTCATTTATAAATTTAACAGTGCCACCCGTATATAGTACCTTCCCAGTAATGTAATAGCTGTTTGCTTTCACACAATATATTTATTTTTGAAGCGAAGTACTTTGGATCTTGATGGTAATTTTAGATGATGAAAATGTTAATTTCATAATTTTACATCAAAAAGTAGAAAAAGAACAAAATAACTTAGTTCTGCCTGGTGGTCTTCTTTTGTGTACACTTCTCAACAGTGAGTTTAGGAGTACCTTTTCTTTCTCAAGCACAGTCTCCTCCAGAAGTGAAGGTGATATTGATTTATCATTTTCTAGTCAATACTCATAGATACTAGATATCCATCTAAACATTGTCGAGAAAATGATCAAGTCACATAATTTAGTAAACATCTAAGTTATACAGCCTACTGAGTATCGAAACAGATATTTCTTATATTCCAGCATTGGCCCACAATGAACTAGCAGTTAGGAGGTTTTTTACTTTGTCAAGGCAAGAGGCTTATGTGCGTCAGATACAGGCTTGTGGTACAGTATTCTGCAGGAGGGGATGAAGAACAGAGTTGTATGTTCTCTTAATAAGTGACTGATTCTGATCCTGGAAGAAAGTAATGATGATGAGAAAATGAGCATTGACTTGATACTCCTGTGAACGTGATAACTACCGAGCTCGATATCTGCAGTCGCTTAAGTGCAGCCAGTATCTAGGATTTGGGAAATCTTGGGTTTGAACCCCACTGTCGGCAGCCCTGAAGATGGTTATCTGTGGTCTCCCGTTTTCACACCAGACCACGGTCACTTCCTTTGCCATAAGACCTGCTCCAAGGCCAGCATTTCGAACTACACGTAGTGGAATAGTTTGAATTATAGTATACAGGCGACTACTTGTATGTTACTCTACATCAGTAACTGGGTTGGGAAGGAGAGAAGCACGATACACAAGAAATATACTGAAGAACAGGTCTTTGAAGACAAGAAGAGCAGCTGGAGAGACAAGGACAAACATACATACATTATCATTATAGACTGTTATGCCTTTCAGCGTTCAGTTTGCAAGCCTCTGTGAATTTACTAAACGTCGCCACAATCCTCGATTTGCAACTAGTGTTGTGGCCTCATTTAGTTCTATACCTCTTATCTTTAAATCGTTAGAGACCAAGTCTAACCATCGTCGTCTTGGTCTACCTCTACTTCTCTTACCCTCCATAGCAGAGTCCATTATTCTCCTAGGTAACCTATCCTCCTCACATGACCCCACCACCGAAGCCGGTTTATGCGTACAGCTTCATCCATCAAGTTCATTCCTAAATTAGCCTTGATCTCCTCATTCCGAGTACCCTCCTGCCATTGTTCCCACCTGTTTCTACCAGCAATCATTCTTGCTACTTTCATGTCTGTTACTTGTAACTTATGAATAAGATATCCTGAGTCCACCCAGCTTTCGCTCCCATAAAGCAAAGTTGGTCTGAAAACAGACTCTACAATACGGCGATCTGTCAGGAAAATATTCTTGCTGTCTATAAAACTGTTACAGTACTTTTACTCAGCGTCAGATATAACCGGCCACCGCTACACACATGTCTCGCTTGCCAGGTTCAGCCAACTTCAGTGGCTAGCGATGTGTAGGCCTAATCGCGGATGTTGAAGGTCAACGAACAAGTTTATTGCGCCACGGCATGGCCTTTCCACCCTTGCGTTTTTCGTGCACATACCAGTACCTCACAATTTCATTTTCGACTTCTTTAAAGCGTCCTTGTCGCGGACCACTGAATGCATTTTTTGTATCTTTGTCTTCAGGCTAACGCCAAATGTTGGCTTTGGTTAGGCCTATGCCATATTTTTTTGCGACCCCACAATTATTCTACATTTCCGAGTGTTTAACAACCATTGGCATCATAATATCGACGAGAACCCGTTGAAAATTTGCACGCAGCTTTACGACTATCCATCACAAAAGTATTCTTGCTGTCTATAAAATTTAATTTTATGAAGTCAGGTACAGTAGACACGTTATAACTCTACCAATGAGTAGCCGTGGCCTTTCTAAGAATTCGAAGGCTCACATGTTTTGATGTCATTCTGCAGATTTGAGGAATGTTTTTGTAGAGACTAATAGAATGTCATTCTCTCTTCACTATTTCCCAAGATCCAGTGACGTTACACACAGGCACTGTGCAACCGGTTGTCACGGCTAGCGATGTATAATAAAGAGTCGGTCGTTTATTGTCAACGAATTTTTTGTGTGTGTAGGCGTCGGGGGTGAAAAGAAGCAGTGTTGTTACTGCAAGAGTTGCCAGTGGTATTCATTACTGTTAGGCCGCAAATGCAAGACAACCCTTGATTTTTCGCATGACATTCTGAGGAAAAAACGTCGTCTTGGATTTGGAGAAATGCGGTATCACTCAAGTTTTCTTCTTCAATTGGCGTCACCTAAGCTAACTGTACATGTGTCATGAAAACATAATTGAGACGCATGTTGAGAAATGAGTTATCCTCGCTAAAATTTACATGTGAATAACCTTTCCGAAATTTAACTAGACGCGAGAAAATATGAACTATCCTCTCAAATCAGTGATGTATTCTGCCATACCTTGAGGTGACCGTGTATCACATTCTTACTTAATTTCTGTATATAACATTAAAATTAAGAGATCGTTTACTTCAGCCGTTATTTTGAACGACTTAACAACTGCTATCACCAACGTTATTTACGCATTTATTTCGAAAACTGTTATCCTCTTTCATTTCGAATTTTCTTTAGAGAATAGCAGTCGTTGGGTATTACTAATCGACTCCAACATCGCCTTCGAATGTCGACGAGAGAGCTCACAAATGCACATAGTTAAACAAACTTATTGTAGTTGGTCGATCTCATTTTGTGGCAATCGTTTCAGTTTCCTTATTCAAACAGCGTCGTCACCTATCCTAACTTAACCGTACTACACATATGATGAAAACATACTTCAAGCGCCAGTAGAGAAATGATAACCTTCTCGCTATAAATTTACATGATAATAACCTTTACGTAATTTAACCAGATGCGAGAAAATATAAACTAACCTGTGAAATCAATTATGCACTCCGCCATATCTCGAGGTGTATATCATTTTGACTTAATTGCAGTATTTAGCATTAAAATTAAGCGATCGTTTAGCCAGCCTTTATTTTTAACGAGATACTGTTATTGGACACGTCATTTATGCATTTATTACAAAAATGTGCTCTCCATTTCTAATTTTCTTTACGGAAAAGTAGTTGACAGGTATTACTAACAGACTCCAACATCGCCTCCAAATGTCGACGAGAGAAATCGCTAGTGAATATAGCGAGGAAACTATACCGAAGATAATTGATTGCATGCAACATAATCGCTGGGGTGCATAAATATCAGTAATGGAAAAAATCGCACGTGCTTAATTGTTCGTAATAACGGATGCATCAATGATAGGGCTCTCGCCATAACCGAAGGATAATACACAGTTTAATGTAGGAATTTTGAAGGGACAGCTAAATATTACCGGTATAATGGAGTTCTTGTTATATGCGGTACTTGCTATAGCGGACTTCTACTGTATATACGGAAATGGATAAATAAATTACGACTAGAAAGAAAGTTTGAACTAAGATATTAACTTCAAAGTTGCTAAAGCAATTCTGGATAAATGAATGAAGAATTATTTAACAGGTTATTATTTAAAGACTGAAATTAGACATATAATCAAGATGTGAAATGGAATGCTGTGAAAGGGCTTGATCTTTCATTTATTCATTACTTTTTTAGCTTTAGAATTTGTGCCTGAACGTTCACAGCTAGATTTTTCTTTTTTTCTCATTTAAAAGCATTGTATCATGATATTAAAACACTTGTCAACAAAAATATCGGCACATTCCTTAAACACATGATTCAATGAAATTACATTTAAGAGCTGGACAATATTCCTTTTAACCTTAAGCCTACTAACAGAAAGAAAATCTATAAATTTAGCCTCAAAAACATTCAAATTTTCCCTATAAGCAATACTGGCCGTAATGCCATTACATTAGGGTAAAGCAAATTTGCATCATCATATTGTTTCAACAAAATATGTACTTTTCTTATATCACTCATATTTTCTTCAGTGCTTGATAACGTATTACGGCATTCCAAACGGGGTAACTTGGAACACAACCAGCCACACTCATATGCATATGTATTTTCCTGAATTAAATCAAACCCACAGATCACACCAACAACAACACATCGGTATTGAAGGTTAACTGCTGCACTATACAATAAAATATGCTTATTATATTTTAAGCTAGTTAAAATATGAGTCGAGCAGGTCAGAAGATTATGAAGTACAATAAAAATCTCTTTGTCACTGGGAGAATATATATATGCAAACACAATATTACTTACATTTTCTTTTCATGAGGGAAACAGAAGAAAGACTGCGCATTCTTCTCTAATTCATAGTTACTGCAGCCAAACACAGCACAAACCTTTCCCCTCATGTTGAGAGGAGATATCGAGGAATGACACACGCTACTATTTAATTATGTCAACTAACTGAAAACGCATAAATAACACCAAAAACTTCACACACAAATACACGTGCACTTATGACAAAATCAGTAGTTCTCAGGTCAATCCGCTAGAGAGAGCTCTAATAGCTGTCCCTCGATATCTCGCTGAGCGTCGCATATTGTCTCTACTGTATTTGATATGATTTCAAATGTAAGTATCGATTCTCAAGTTCTGGAATGTATTATATTCAATTCAGCCCATCACGAATCACAATCAAATTGGAAAGGGAAAAAATATCATTAACACTTGCAAAATTACGATTATTCACGACCTTGAGCTCAGCTCGAAAGCGCGCTCGCTGTACAAGTCGGTAGAAGTGCGAAATGATACAGAGTTTTTAAATGCAACATGCGAAAATAAAATGACTGTGGTTTTTGTAACATTTTAACACAAACACTTGGAATTCCCTGTCTAATATTAGGACCAAAACAGCAATAGGCAATCCCAAAACCTTCCTTGGCTTTATATATGTAAGATGCAACATCTGTTCTTTTCTCGATAACATAATCGTACCGTATACGATAACACTGAAATACTAAATGTGTGTTGCTTAAGAAGGAGCAGTTTCGATTCCTGCCTGAAAGCCCAGTAACTATACAGTGCCCTGAGGGAAGTATCAAAAATCTGTTCGGCGTATACTTGAAAAAAAATAATTATCCAACCCTGGACATAATGTAGACATTTTGCAAGTACGAATATTTGAAGAAACTCGTTCCATCTTCTAGTAGAGCTGCCAAAATGTGCTCTGTCTCCTTCCAATTGTTGTGGACACTCTCTGCTTTATGATTTCCGAGGATCCTCTAAACAATACCTCCCGAATGCGAACCTAAGATGGTTCCTTATGCAAGTTCACCACCGATCGCTTTTCCAGCATAGTAGGCTACTTCTTCAAATTACCGCAATGATGGGACGTTAACATCATGATCCATAAGTATGGCGTAGCCATCCTTTCGTGAGATACAGTTTCTTGAAAAACGCGTGATTGAGGATTTAGCGTTGATGGGACTGAAATTTCTGGACGGTTGATCCAAGAAATTGTTTCTTCGAGGAACGGATAATGCAGGATTCTTACAATGTTATTTGATAGGATGCTCGCGGGTCCACGTAATTTGAACGAATAATATGGGAAAACGTAGTTTCCAAGAATGTTTAATCGAGGTTCTACTGTATTTTCAGTTCTAATAAATTACTAACCTGTCTGAAGGTCAAATGGCTAACTAAAACTTCACTGGTGTCAGGCAATCAGTATCTACAGGTGACAGAAGAAATGAAACTAGCTAACTTGTTGAGAAACCACCTACGTATTGTCGTGAGATACCTGTTAAAGAGGTCCCTCTTGCACACAGCACTCGGTGCAAGATGTTATGGCGAGGACGCTCACGGCGCCGATACATCGGCTCTGTCCTATTTAGGGATTTTGGTCCTTTGTGTGGTTGTTAAATGGTAACAGTTGATCGGGACAGTAACTTAAAGTGTTGAATTTCTGTTTTACTTTACAGATATATCCACCAGCCCTGCAAAATATTTTTATTTTCGACAGATGAAATCTGTTGACCGTGAATGTTTATGTTGTGGTTATTCAAAGTTGTTATTGCCTGGATCTGTTTTGGTTGGCTTATGAATACAACGGTTTGGTCTTGCTATCAGTTTAGTTTAGAGTTTATTTCGTTTCTTTGGTATATCATGTGTTCGCTGTACACCTTCTCATTACTCCGTTGTTGCACGTGCTTGCGTCATCTTTTTATCGTAATTACCAGACCATATTCAAGGCTGAATGAGGCTGATATACTTGAATTTTTAGATGATTTAGACTGTAATAATTACCTTTCTTTTTCCGAAGGTGACTATTTTACCCCTGAAGATTTTCGCACAGTTACGGCTGCTTACTGTGCATCAGACCGTGTAAAATCTGACATCAATGACAGTTACGTGTACAATGAATAACTTTGTGCCATGCGTCATGAGTGAATTGCAGCACACACATCATACTGATATAAAATTATTCAGAATTACATGTTCTTGCTTTCAGGTCTTAGAGTAAAGAAGAAAGATGCAATAAAGTCTGATTTTTCTGTCATTGAAAACCAGAATTTTTTTTAAAAATTTATTTTCAAAGTTCAAATCTTTTTTTGGCTGTACCAATGATAATACTTCCAAGGTATATTCATTTCTGAAATGCTCATGGTTTCTAATGTGATTTATTTTATTTTAATATGTTTTAAACTGTTTACGTATTGATTTTTGTAATTTGGTTGCAAATTCACAAAATATAGCTGCTTCGAGGAAACCCCTGCATATAGGCTGAGTGCAAAATGGTTAAAGATCACTTCCATTTTTACCTATTCTTCATTGGAGATATCACTTCAATTTTTACCTATTCTTCATTGGGGATCATGGAAATTGTCCTATTTTCATTCTTTGTTCTACTACAGCCCATCCGAGACCCTGATCCATTTATCAACTGTGACCTGATGGATGGATGCGATGCATTCTTCACGATGGCTCGTGAACGACATTATGAGTTCTCGTCTCTGCGTCGAGCCAAGTTCTCATCTATGTCAATGTTGTACGAGTTGCATAACCAAGGCCAGGATCGCTTCGTGTACACATGTAACAACTGTAAAGGTCACGTTGAGACTCGCTACCACTGTACTGTCTGTGATGTGAGTACATTTCTTCTTCTTAGTTGCTCCTAAATTGTTTTCAGATTAAGAGATCAATTGCATGCCTGTCACAGGTACTTGTTGTTTATCTTCATAGGGCTTTGAAATTTGCCATTGCATGATAATGGTAGTAATATATAAAGTTTAAAACTTCCATTTGTTTTACTGGGAGCTTTGCAGGAAAGTCAGTAGAACAACTGTATTGATAAAATTAAATGTCCTTATTTTTAAATGCATAGGTTCATTAATTTGCATGAAATCTGTTATTAACAGAATTAAGAGAGAGAGAGAGAGTGGGGGTTGGATTTCAGGGGATTAAACTAGTACACTTAAGCAAAAAAAAAACCAGTGTGGGCTCTCAGCTAGATCGTAAGTGTGTAAATTTAATTTTATAGTTTTGCTAATAAGTCAGGCTCCTTCGCTGAATGGTCAGCATACTGGCCTTCAGTTCAGAGAGCCCTGGATTAAATTTCCAGCCAGGCTGAGGATTTTGACTGCATATAGTTAATAGGAAATAAAAGTATGAAAATTAAAAGGTAAAGGAACTCAGGAGTGATTTTGCGGGGGGGGGGCGGGGGGGGGGGGGGGGGGGGGGGGGGGGTGGGTAATTAAAAACAACAATACATCCCTGTGTAGAAGAGAATGGACCAGATTTAAAAACACATTTGTAAGCTGTGCAGAGAAGATGTGTGGCAGAACTTCAGGAAGAGTGAAGGCAAAGGAGACCCCTTGGTGAATGGAAAGGTCAAGGAAGTTGTAAAACAAAAGAAGGCATGACAAGAATGGGATAGAGGTAGGAAAGAAGGAAATAAGATTCGGTATCAGGAAATTAACAGTAAGTGTACAAAAGTGGTAAATGAGGAAAAGAAACAAAAGTTGAGAGAGATTCACACAAGAGTTGGAAAAGGATGTAAATAGTGGAACAATGATGTTGTATAAATTGATAATTTAAAAAGAATAAAAGAAAAATCTACACAAAACAATGTTTCCTCATGTTCTGTTTGTATTTGGAAAGAAAGGGAGGCAAGTATTCAAGTACATGTTGTACACAAATGTGTGGCCTACATTACAGTTGTGTATTGTGTAGAACCTTCAGAGCTTGAAGATGCGTGGTTTTGTGTTTCTAGGACTTTGACCTCTGTGTACAGTGCTACGGGAGAAGGACGGTCATCCTCACAAAATGGAGAAATTGGGTTTGGATCTCGACGATGGGTCATCACTCATCCAATCAAAAGCCAGCAAATCCACAGGTAAGCTTTCAAATCTGTTTCACACTCGTCATCATCATAGAACCCCTCCAGTGTGCCAGGTAAGGGTGGTCACTGAGATATCTATTAGGTTCCAACTATTCAATACTAATTACAATGTTGATGTTACTAACAACTTTTATTCAACTGAGAACCGGTTTCAACACATAGAATGTCATTATCAGCCCATTAAATAAATCACAGATATATAAAGCAAAGACAGAATAATAAAAATTATTGTGGATACATATTGAAATATGATCATAAAAAATCTTTAACCTTCATTCACACCATGTGTTAAGATAAATTGACCACATGGATTTTATTCAGTTTTCTCCTAATATCAAGTCTGATCTCATCTTGTATTTCCAGGGGCATTTTATTAACAGCTGCTTCTGATTCGGTAATTAATTTGATAGTGGTATTGATTATGTTCGTGTTCGGTCAATTGTGTTTCGGACCTTTTCCTAATATCTTGTTGTCCTGCTCTGTTAGTACTGTTTTCGACAAATTTATGATGGGAGGATGAAATTCTGCAATCAAGTTGTTTAAATGGTTGTGATTTTTAGTTTCTCTTTTTGTACTCCGGTTTTTCATCGGCATTGGCCTTAAGTGTGTTGAGCTTCTTGTCTAATATGAGTTGTTTTTGAGCTAACTCTTCAAACATTTTACTATCGATCTCGTCAAGGAAAATATTCCATTGAGCTTTAGAAAGGAGACGTGCTGCTTCAAGGTGTGCCGCATATACAGTAGTTGGTTATTCAGAAAAGATATCTTCATATATAAGAATTTAATTTCATTTCTAATCCATATCTTAGGTGTCTTTTGGTGTTCGCTTCGAGGATGTACGTGTTGATGTTACTAATAACTTTTATTGAACTTGGGACCGGTTTCGACACATAGAATGTCATCATCAGCCATAAAATGTATCACAAATATATATGCAAAGACATAACAAGACTAACATTTACCAAAAATCAGGAGTCTACAGATTCCAATGTTAGAACTGTCAATCCTCGCACATTGGTCAAACAGGGAGGAACTTCAAAATCAGATACATGGAACATGTTAATGCTACAAAATATACTTGGCAGTTGGCCAGCACATTCAAGATTCAAAGCATAGCTTCAGTAACATACAACAAGATATAGAGGTGCTCATGAATATGGACAAAGGCCCTATTCTTAACGTTGCAGAAAATTGCTTCATTCACTTAGACTAGTTCGTCAACTCCAATTCGAATCTGAACGAAATCTCAGAAAAAAACTAACATTCTGTTTGATTTTTTAATTAAAGTATTTAAGTATTTTAATCTCCCTAATAGGAGGTCAATATTTAGTGCAATACACAGTATCCTATCACGTTACAAACCTCCACCACTCTGTTCACAAGACCCACCTTAAACCTACTACTCCCCTAACAAGATCTTTTTCTCCCCCCCCCCCAATCTGTCTTCTTCCCTCGAGACCTACCACATATAACATTTTATATCTCCTTCTCACAAGACTAACATCTTTTACCACTGACTAATTTCATATTCATCAGTGTTAAATTTTTTTATCAGGTATAAATTACATACCAAGTGATTCAGATAAGTTCTTGACACTCTGGATGACGCATAGCATGTGTGAATGTTTGAAATAACTCTTTACTTTGGAAGCCTGTCAGAGCCTTCTATTAAACGGATGTACAAAGACTACATATTGAAGAATCTTCTTTTATTCTTTGATTAGTGAGAGACTATGTGTCACTGCACCAGATTTAATTATTATGCTGTTGCTCTTCTGTTATGGTGATTTATCTTGACACATGGTGTGAATGAAAGGTTAAAGATTTTTAATGATCATATTTCAATATGTATCCACAATAATTTTGATTATTATGTCTTTGCTTATATATTTGTGATTCATTTTATGGCTGATGATGACGTTCTATGTATCGAAACCTGTCCCAAGTTGAATAAAAGTTATTAGTAACATCAACACGTAATTAGTATTGAATAGGTGGAACCTAATAGATATCTCGTCTCTGTGATCTCAGTTCAATATGGAAACATCAATGAAGCGCATATCTTTGAGGTAGGGAGGTGTTGAACGAGTCTTTCCCATCGTTGTCTGTCCAGAAATGCCTCCCTTTTGCCACTGGCTCCTAGTTTCCTCCTCTACTCTCATCATCCTCTCTCAGCTGGTGTAGCCATCTCTTCCTAGGTCTTCCCTTTGGCCTTCTTCCTTCAACCCTTTTTTCTAGGCATGCACATACTGTTCTTATGCTGGGCATTTGCTTTACATGTGCATACCATGTTTGTCCCAAATCCTTAGCTTCTCTTCTGTAGAGTCCACTTCCAGTCCATTCTGATTTCATCGTTCTTTACATGGTTCTTGCATGTTTTTTTGGTGGATAGGTAGTAGAAATTTAATTTTACATGCCTGCAGTTTAATAACTTCTCTCTCTTTCACCGTACGTATTTCTAGGCAAAGCGATAATGGGCACATAGTCACCTTGGTTCTCATGAGCACCTTGTTATACCAGAGTAGATGTCTGGTTGTAGAAGTTGGAACTGCTAGCCTCTCTGTTTACTATTTCTTTATCTGCAGTACCCCTGCTGGAAATCAACCTGTACGCATTGAATATTTTCACTTTCAACCTTTATGTGGCAACCGGTATCTTTCCTACTAATTTTCACAACAACTGTTTTTGTTAGGCTAACTTTCATCTGATACTGTTTGAACTTATACTCCGCACGGCTTTACTTCTAAATCGACGTTTCGCTAAATAAATGAGCATCCCCTTACCTCTGTTGCCAGCACGCTCTCGCCACGAGAACAGCTGATGTAATACGACCGCGGTAAACAGCCCTCGCAAAATGTAATACCGTACTCATATAAGCTAATGAATCTGGATTGGAAACAAATTCACAAGAACTACACATACTAACAACATCCAACACTAAAATAATAATACATTATTAAGAATAAAAGAGAATGAGGAAACAACACGTCACTCACTGCTAGTGGCTGGCACAGGAAGGAGGTTATGGCCTACAAAGGGAACACTCACTGATTTCGGAGTCACTTTCTTGCCATTTGTCTTTCCCAAACTACAGTGAGACATTCTAAACACGTTCAAACTGAGTACACTAACCAATACACAGGCATAAACAAAATTACAGCTATCTTTATACACTGAACTACTAAAACTGTATTGTACTAACTTATGCTATGCTAAACTGTTAACCACGCTATACTGTACTGTGCTATAGAGATAAAGACTAATATGAAAAACACAAATTACTGAAGAAAAATGCAAAAGATTGCAAACCGTACCGAATAACATACACGCTGAGCGAGATAGGTTAACTAAGTGGTGAATGTAAATATTAGAGTTGGCAACTAGGTTTTGAGATCGCACTCTGTGGTTGGATTTCTATATTTCAGCACATAACCACCAGACAGAGCCAAAAATGGCCAAAACATCAGTTTAGAAGTAAAGCAGTGCGGAGTATAGGTACCTGTTCATCCAGCCTAGTTTGTACCTCTACCTATGTCTCTCTCCAGATGACTACATCATCAGCAAACACTAATATGTGAAGTTCTTCATCTCATTCAGGTTTTTAAGAATACTGTCCATGACACTAATGAATAGCATTGGTGAGAGTGCCGCTTTTATGTTGGATACTGTGTGGCATTAAACCATTCTCAATGGCCATGCTCAATACGCACTCAGCCGTCACAGTTATGGTACATCGTTTGAACTTTGCCAATGAGATATTCAGGCACTCCCAGTTCTCTGAGGTACTTCCATATGACTGGTCTGCTACAGTACTGCCCAGTACTGTTCCATTAACATCCTGAGGGTGAAGATCAGGCCTTTTCTTCTATTGGCTCTGAATCCATGCTGTTCTTCTTCCAGGATAGGTTTTATCACTGTTCTCAGTCTGGTGTCTATAATTTTTTCCATTATTTTCAGACCATGGGAGAGACGTTTGTTACCTCTATAGTTGCCACACTTTCTTCTGCATCCTTTTTTAAATAAAGGGATAATAATGCATTTTTTCCATTCCTCTGGAACCCGATTTTCACACCATATTGCTCTCAAAGTTTTATATAGCCACTGCACTCCATGTATACCTGCTGCTTTGATCATGTCGGCAGTAACTTCATCGATCCCAGCTGACTTACTATTTTTGCCTATTTTAGTGCATTTTCCACCTCAGACCAAGTAATTGGAACATCAACTGTCCTCAGCCTTTCTTCCACCTCTTCAGTAGTTTCTTTCTTTCAGGAGTGTATCGAAATAAGTCTTCATTTTGTTTCTAATCTCTTTTTTGCTGTTTATATTAGGCTACTGTTTGTCAGCTCTCTTGCTCTTAACCAGGCTGTACAGCATCTTCATGTTTCTTTTAGTATCTTCCTGTAGTTTTTGGGTAAATTCACCCAGTACTTCTTCTCTTCTCCCACAATCCTCTAATTTCCTCCTTCAGTATTCTTGGTCCAGCTTCTGTATTTTTCCATCTCTCAGTTGACTGACTTGTGCCAGGCTTTTCACTTTCAACTATCCTATCTGACCTTCCTTGGTCAACTCTTGTTCTTTTCCGACCCCAGCGGTATTAGAGCACTCGAGGCCTAGGGAGTCTTTCCTTTTTACACCCTTCGTGGCCATTGTCTTTCTTTGACCAACATCTTCATTTTTTGAAGTGTCGGATCCTTTCCATTTTTTCTGTCTGAATAGTATTATATAAAGGATGGTTGCCTAGTTGTACTTCCTCTTAAAACAATAATCACCACCACCTCCACCACTCTCTCTGTTGACTGTTGTCACTATTTCTGGATCTTTCAACATCCCTCACTTCCTTGGTAGTGCGTCTTATATCCATCTGTTAAGAAGAACTGCGCTTCGTTTGTGGTTTCCAGAGAGTATTTGTGATTTTATTTTGGGTACTGAGTTTATGCTAGGGAGTCCACGTTCATTTAATAGTGTTTTAGGGTCATATTTATTATCAGTTTTGTGCCCTAAATATCTGCCATCTTGTTCACTGCTACAATAGTTCCACAGATGTCACTACTTAGATGGAAACTCGTTATATCCATTTTAAACATTTTGCCCTAACTGGCACCCATTTTGTCTCGTCTGCCATCACTACCATGGAGACCACAAAGAAGGTGTGCACTCTACTCTCTTTTCATGTGGTTGCCTAGGACACAGAGCCTGCCCATTTTGTCAGCCATCTTTAAGAAGGGCAAATTTTGATACGTTGTGTAGCGTCTGATCCAGAGTGGGCGGCTACACCCAGCATCTGTTCTCCATGTTAGGAGCGGCTGTATTCATACAGGGGAAGGCAACGGGAAACCCCCCAGTGACAATATTCCCAGGAAGTTACTATGGAGAGAAAGAATAAATTAAAGGCCCCTAGTCCCGGGCAGCCCTTAAGTGGGGAAGGGGTGCTAAGAATCCCCCGGTTTAACATAATTAAAAATCAACTACGTGTAGGTAAATGGAACGCTAGAAGTTTATATGCAGCTGGAAAGCTGGACAATATGATTCAAGAAGCCAGGCGATTGAAAATGAACATCTTAGGAATCAGTGAGCTACGCTAGCCAGGTTCTGGATTGTGTCGCCATGAACATGGCACACTCTACTATTCTGGCAGGGACCCGCAAGACCGCAATCACTGGAATGGAGTAGGTGTGTTCGTTTCGGCGAACTATGTCAGATATGTCAAAAATTTCATACCATTCTCTGACCGTATAATGCTGTTACAGATGCAGAGTCATCCCTTTAATGTAAGCATTATACAAGTATATGCTCCAACAGCAGAGACAAAACATGACAATGACGTTGATGTGTTCTATGAAATGCTGAATAAGGTGTGTAAAGAACTCAACAGCACTGACATAATAATAATATCAGGAGATTTCAATGCCAAAATTGGGCAAGGTAGAAGGTCTGACTTAGTGGGAGAATATGGATTGGGTTCAGCTGACCAAAGAGGTGACAGACTATTCCAATTCTTCCAAGAGCAAGATCTAGTTGTTTGTAACACTTGGTTCAAACTTCATTAACGGCGCCTCTACACATGGATTTCACCACTAGAAAATGAAACAGGAAGACCAATCAGGAATCAGATTGATTATATTCTGGTTAACAAAAGATTTAGAAATATTGTTAAACGAGCAACAACGTATCCTGGAGCAGATATTGGGTCCGACCATGTGCCATTAGTGGCAGATATCACATTGAAATTGAAAACCACCACATCAAAGCAAGTGTCTAACAAGTTTGATGTTACCAAATTGTGAGATGGTACAATTAAAAGAGCAGTAATACAAGATCTGAACATCAAAATGCAAACCAACAATAGCAACAACAATGACAACAGTACAGAATATCAATGGAAAATATTACATGATACAATGTTAAAAGTCTGTAAGGATCATCTTACATCAGCAAGGCAAAAGAAGCAGAGATGGATGACTGATGAAATACTTGATCTAATGGAACGGAGAAGACAAGAAAAGGGCAGAGAAGACAACTACCGACAGACACAAAGGGAGATTAAGAAGAAAATGAGATTAGCCAAGGAAAGATGGATGACAATGAACTGTGAAGAAATAGAAGAACTAAACAAAGAACATGGTAGTTTCAAGTTATACAAGAAAGTAAAAGAGATAGCTGGGCTGTACAGAAAACAGATGCCAATGACTCTCTTTGATGACACCAGCAAACCCATCCTAGATGAACAAAAATCATACAGACCTGGACAGAATACATAAACGAATTGTTCAGTGATGACAGAGGTGAAATTTTGTACTTACACAATGCAAAAGGTCCTGCCAGGCTGAGTGGCTCAGACGGTTAAGGCGCTGGCCTTCTAACCCCAACTTGGCAGGTTCGATCCTGGCTCAGTCCAGTGGCATTTGAAGGTGCTCAAATACGACAGCCCCGTGTCGGTAGATTTACTGGCACGTAAAAAACTCCCGCGGGACTAAATTCCGGCACCTCGGCGTCTCCGAAGACCTTAAAAAGTAGTTAGTGGGACGTAAAGCAAATAACATTACAAATAACATTATTGCAAAAGGTCCAAAAATAACAAAAGAAGAAGTATTACATTCCCTCACAATATCACCTAATGGTAAAGCAGTAGGTCCTGACCAGATACCAGCTGAGGTTCTAAAACTAATAACTGAAGAGAATGTTGACCAAATTGCTAAACTTTTCAATACAATTTATGATACTGGAATAATCTCAGAGGACTGGTTGCAATCGTCATTCATCACAATACCTAAAAAGTCTCATCCAAAGAAATGCAGTGACTACCGTCACATAAGTCTGATGAGTCATATGTTAAAAACATTATTACATATAATACACACACGCATTAGAACGAAATGCGAAATAGACTTGGATGACAACCAAATGGGTTTTAGAAATGCCTTTGGTACACGAGAAGCCTTATTCAGCGTCAATGTCCTGCTCCAAAAATGCCGCCAACTACACAAAGATGTATTTGCATGTTTCATTGACTATGAGAAAGCTTTTGATAGAGCGTAACATAAAAAACTGATAGAGATTCTCCAACGGAAACATCTCGATGAAAAAGACACACGCACCATACAGAATCTCTACTGGGCTTCCTGTGTATCCTTATTTTTGCCATACAAAATAAATAAATAACACCCAAGGTATTGAAACTGATAAATATATTAACATAATACAATAGGCCCAACACCCTTCGCCGGAACCCCTGCAATCGCAGGTTTATGAGGTATTTTCTCTTGCAACAGCTACCGACGTACTGACATTTGTCCCTTCCTTCCATTAATTGCGGACAGGAGCCTGGTAGGCTCAGGTCAGATTTACGGCTTTATGGTCTCAAGATTCTTTATATATCACTATTCCCTCATAACACTGTCGATGGTCGCCTGATAACCAGGAAAAATAAGAGTATAGCTGAGTGAAAATCAATAAACGTCATTATTTAGAAATTATCTGCATTGCCAAACAGTTTGTATCCCCCAAGACACTTTGCGAGCTCTACCACTAACATAGTATTTAAAAATTAAAGCACCTTCTCCTAAACTACCATTTCATCCAGTGTGAATAAAATTATTTTTAGCCTCTTCAGTCCTGAACCTGCTTTGCATTCAGTGGGTTATATTTTGCTCAGATAACTGTAAAAAAATTCACCAAAGATAATTAGTATGTTTTACTAAGTTGTTTTATGACAAGTAGCATATATGCTACATCAGGACTCAGAGTTGACTTTCCTACCATTATTATTTTTTTCTTTAAATTGATTTGTATTATTGTAAGTAAACAAAACCACATGTAGAGCATATGCTACATAACGGACTGAGGAGGATAGCATAGATTATATAGTTCCTCATTCCCTGACTTTACATACCCATTTTCAATAAATTCTGTTCTGCCATTTGCTCGTGACAGACAGAGATGACGGAAAATTAAAAAGTGCATTTTTCTTGTTACTGTGGACATGGCCGATACAGAAATACCATTCTTTTTATTTTATTTTGAGCAATGTACAGACAAAACTCTTACTCTATATTGCCCCTATTTACCCGGCCTAACTCAGCGAGTATACGACACCGTTCATTTGCTAGCTGTCCCAATTTTAGAGGCATTTAAAGAACAAGGTTTGACGACAATACAAAAGATAACAATTTAAAACATGCTTGACATTTATTTTAAGATATGCACAAATAAAATCAAAATTTAACAAAAACCGTCTCTTGCTAAACGTTGCCTGAATGACTCACAAAATTACAGTTTCAAAAAAATATACAATTTATAAATTCACATTGCTGGATTTTTGCTGACTGGAATATTCTGCAAAAGAATAAATAATAACAATTCCTATCCTTGGATAATTGATCCATCCTAATAATCTATATATATAAAATAAGAGTTTTGTGTGTACATTGCTCAGAATTTGAAAAGAATGGTATTTCTGTATCGGTCATGTCCACTGTAACAAGGAAATGCACTTTTTACTTTTCCGTAATGTCTGTCTGTCTGTATGTATGTATGTACATGCATCATGAGAAAACAGCTGAAGAGAATTTAATGAAAATCAGTATGTAAAGTCGGGGGATGAGCCGCTACAATCTAGGCTATAAATCATTTCATTAGCGCTGAGTGAAATGGTAGTTTAGGGGAAGGCCTAAAATTTAATTCTCAGATATTTATATTATTACTGGTCCTATCGATAAATAATACATAACTAAAGTTATATAGAATTAAATTTCCGTTAATTTATATCCTATACATTTTTACCGTACCAGCTATGATAACACAGATATTTATGAATTTGTATTTTTGTTGCTAAGTCCATATCAACGCCGAGCCACGAGAAAATGCGTTAACAGGATTTAATGAAAATCGGTATAGGCCTACAGAGTCAGGGAATAAGAAACTACAATCTAGGCTGTAAACAATTCTATTCACCCTGGATGAAATTGTAGTCAGGGGAAGACGCATAAAATTTAATTTTTAAATACCTATGTTACTACATAACAAAATTTATAGAGAATACAATTTCCGATCATTTGTGTTTTATTCAATTTTTCCGTACCGACTATGATAAGAGTGAAATAATAAATATGGTAGTTCAACCTATTCAATACAAGTAAATAAGAGATGTAGAGATTACATTCTTATTTAATTAAAAGTGGAAATGGTACCGGTTTCGACCCCAATCTGGGTCATCATCAGCTGATTATAACTCGAAAAATAATGCATAAGTAAAAAAGAAGTTAACGGTCAAGTTCACACAATATCAGTTGAAGAGGCGATATAAAAATGACGGGGGTAGGCACTGTAAAATTCAGACGAAGAGGAATGTAAGTTACTTAAAAGAAGTAATGCGTAATCTTCCGGGCATCAGCACGGCACTCGCAATGTTTGGCACTGTCTCACAATGTTCACGAAAAGCAGAGAACAGTTAAATGAGCAAGACTGCATAAACCATCAGGCACAAAGTCACAACACAATCCAAATATGAAGATCTAAAGTCATGAAGAAGCCGAAGACGAGCAGGTCAACCGAAGTAACTTGCAAGCTCCAGAAGATCGGCGCGGTGTTTACAACGTCAAGTGCTGTAGTTTCATACGCTGACAGAGATTGAAGGATAGATTAATGATCAAGTATATGCTTAGTTCACGAAAATGTACATATATATACACTGACTGACAGAGCAAATGCAACACGAAGAAGGAGTGGTTCGAAAGGGATGAAAGTTGGGGGGAAAACAGAGACAGCACGGACGAATAATTGATGTTTATTTCAAACCGATATGCAGGTTACACAATGCGCACGGCATCGACTCAGTAGGATGTAGGACCACCGCGAGCGGCGATGCACGCAGAAACACGTCGAGGTACAGAGTCAATAAGAGTGCGGATGGTGTCCTGAGGGATGGTTCTCCATTCTCTGTCAACCATTTGCCACAGTTGGTCGTCCGTACGAGGCTGGGGCAGAGTTTGCAAACGGCGTCCAATGAGATCCCACACGTGTTCGATTGGTGAGAGATCCGGAGAGTACGCTGGCCACGGAAGCATCTGTACACCTCGTAGAGCCTGTTGGGAGATGCGAGCAGTGTGTGGGCGGGCATTATCCTGCCGAAACAGAGCATTGGGCAGCCCCTGAAGGTACGGGAGTGCCACCGGCCGCAGCACATGCTGCACGTAGCGGTGGGCATTTAATGTGCCTTGAATACGCACTAGAGGTGACGTGGAATCATACGCAATAGCGCCCCAAACCATGATGCCGCGTTGTCTAGCGGTAGGGCGCTCCACAGTTACTGCCGGATTTGACCTTTCTCCACGCCGACGCCACACTCGTCTGCGGTGACTATCACTGACAGAACAGAAGCGTGACTCATCGGAGAACACGACGTTCCGCCATTCCCTCATCCAAGTCGCTCTAGCCCGGCACCATGCCAGGCGTGCACGTCTATGCTGTGGAGTCAATGGTAGTCTTCTGAGCGGACGCCGGAAGTGCAGGCCTCCTTCAACCAATCGATGGGAAATTGTTCTGGTCGATATTGGAACAGCCAGGGTGTCTTGCACATGCTGAAGAATGGCGGTTGACGTGGCGTGCGGGGCTGCCACCGCTTGGCGGCGGATGTGCCGATCCTCGCGTGTTGACGTCACTCGGGCTGCGCCTGGACCCCTCGCACGTGCCACATGTCCCTGCGCCAACCATCTTCGCCACAGGCGCTGCACCGTGGACACATCCCTATGGGTATCGGCTGCGATTTGACGAAGCGACCAACCTGCCCTTCTCAGCCCGATCACCATACCCCTCGTAAAGTCGTCTGTCTGCTGGAAATGCCTCCGTTAACGGCGGCCTGGCATTCTTAGTTATACACGTGTCCTGTGGCACACGACAACACATTCTACAATGACTGTCGGCTGAGAAATCATGGTACAAAGTGGGCCATTCGCCAACGCCGTGTCCCATTTATCGTTCGCTACGTGCGCAGCACAGCGGCGCATTTCACATCATGAGCATACCTCAGTGACGTCAGTCTACCCTGCAATTGGCATAAAGTTCTGACCACTCCTTGGTGTTGCATTTACTCTGTCAGTCAGTGTACTTATAATACGATTCAATATAATTGAATACGTAATTATGATCTTGAAAATTTTTAGAACAGTTGACGTGTATGCACAGTACGCTATTTCTTGAATATTAAAAAAATTCAGGTCGTGATTGAAGTAGTCGAAGTTGGCGGACGCAAGGTATGAGTTTAAATTTGAAAGTGAGGGTCCAAAATGAAGGTGGCAATGTAGCTTTTTTTTTAGAGGTGAAAAGAAAAATAGGATAAGTTAATAAAGAAAGAAGATTAGTGGATAAGAAAAGATTAAAAGGGTTTAAAGTTAAAAGGTGGTGAGAAAGGATAAGATAGGGATGAAGGAGGGGTAGTTTAGGGTGGGTTACTGGAGGTAGAAAATGTGGGTAGGAACTTTGTAAGGCATGGAAAATTGAATTCAGGTTTTGAAATTTAGAATTTTTGAGAGGAAGAATTAGGAAGTCAAATAGGATGTCAAACGACATTTCTGTAAAACCCACAAAAACTTGCTTCAATACAAGCTAAAACGGAGCAAATGCCAAAGGACCTAAGTAGGAACCGAACCGTTGATCTCATCATTAGACTATGTTTTTGTTATGCTATCATGTTCCTCATACTGCGAATTAGGCAGAAAAATTTTGTCCGTTTTGCTCTACGACGCACCGTGTTCGAGATATTTAACATTTTGAATTTAAGCCCCAAATTTAATGAATCGAACTAGCACGGCACGTTAGCCTCTAAGCTATCTTTCTTGATAAGTGCAGCAGCCATCTTGCGCAAGCACCCTTAAGGCGTCTCATAAGAAGTCGTGTATAGCCGCCATCTTGCGCAAGCATCCTTAGGGCGTCTCAAGCCATCTTATGCAAGGACCCTTAAGCCGTCTTATAAGAGCAGTCGCCATCTTGAGCAAGCATCCCTAGGGCGTCTTATAAGGAGCCATGTATAGCCGCCATCTTGCGCAAGCATCCCAAGGGAGTCTCATAAGAACCTATGTATAGCAGCCATCTTGCGTAAGCACCCTTAAGGAGTCACGTATAGGCACCATCTTGTGCAATTATCGTCGAGAGATAGCTGCTGTAGAATTTTTTTTAATTATCCACCACCATATTTCAAAGGTATGTAGCTAAAGAGTGCAGCAATGAGGTTTGCGATGCAAGATGGCGGATGACAGCTGTCATAAAAGCACGTAGGTTTTTTCCAGACAAGAGCGAGTGGAATTTTTCAAATTGCCGCCATTACATTTCAAAGGTATGTAGCTAAAGAGTGCAGCACTGTGCTCTCTTGATTAAAAATGGCGGATGACAGCTATCAAGAAAGCACGTGAGTTTGTAAAGCACTTCGGATTTGCCGCCACCACATTTCAAAGGTATCTAGCTAAAGAGTGCAGCACGGTGCTCTCTTGATTAAAGATGGCGGATGGTAGCTGTCGAAAAAGCATGTGGCATTGTTTCCAAACAAGAGCACGTGGAATTTTTCAAATTGCTGCCATCACATTTCAACTCTAGAGTGCAGCACGGTGCTCTCTTGATTAAAGATGGCGTATGGTAGCTGTCAAAAAAGCACGTGGCTTTGTTTCCAAACAAGAGCACGTAGAAGTTTTCAAGTTGCCGCCGCCACATTTCAACTAAAGAGTGCAGCACGGTGCTCTCTTGATTAAAGATGGCGGATGTTAGCTGTCAAAAAAGCACGTGGCTTTGTTTCCAAACAAGAGCACGTAGAAGTTTGCAAATTGCCGCCACAACATTTCAACTAAAGAGTGCAGCACGGTGCTCTCTTGATTCCAGATGGCTGCTGTCACGTGGAATTGCCTGCCACCACATTTCAACTAAAGATTTCTGCACGGTGCTCTGTCGATTAAAGATGGCTGCTATCAAAAAGCATTTTTCAAATTATCCGCCACCACATTTCAAAAATATGTAGCTAAAGAGGGCAGCACGGTGCTCTGTTGATTAAAGATGGCGGATGACAGCTGTGGATTTGTTTACCGATTCAAATCTCGCGCTAGTGAGGTTAAGTTTGCAGCATTGAGGTTTAGGCCCGTCAAGATGGCAGTACTGAGGTTAGCGATGCGTTGTTTGTCAAAAAGCACGTGGCTTTGTTTACCAATTCAAATTTCGCGCTAGTAAGGTTAAGTTGGCAGCACTGGAAGAGGCCCCTGGGAAGCCCCCCCCCCCGTGCGGTGGCGGGGGAGGGGGCCCCTGGAGCTCTGTGGAGGCGGAGGCAGCAGAACCATCCAATTATACAACTCAAGTGTATTTATTTGGCAAGTGTATCGTCCGTCGCCTTCGTGTATCGTGTTTCCCACTCACTACAGCATCGTATGTGTTTTACTCAACAGCTGGGAATTCGGGACGGCAATCGTCCTACAACCGAGAGAGGCTAGCGCGCGCCAGTGACTCCGTTAATCGGGTGGTTTGCGCGCTGTTAACATCCTTTCTGTGCGTAGTTTCGTTGGAGTTGTAGGCTACGTGATTTTTCTTGTGGTATGTGCTTTTCCCCCTGTCGAAGTCGAATGTTAATAATGTATGAGACATACTGATCTGTTTTGTATGTGGTAGTTTTGCGTATTTCAGTGCATGTGTGTTCATTCATAGTTCATAATTTGGCGAAAGAGTTGAATGTCTTTCAGAGAGCTGTGTCGGTGACAGTTTCTGGTATTTTCTCTTCACATTATTGCCACAAAACATAACAAACATTATCTCCAAGTGTTGAGAGATACCTATAAAATTGAATTTCTGTTCGTGTTACAGGCTAGTAAAGGAAACTATTATGCATTTTGTTCCGTGTTTGTTACATTTCTTGTGTTTAAGATTTAAAAAGTAATGGTCAATTCGCCTTGTACTTCTAGGCCTTCTTTCATCGAGACCGTGGCGCAATATACGCGATAAAATCGAAGAATGAAAAATAATCCTCCTATTTTTTTTCTCTAAAAGTTGGCAGGTATAATTTTATTGTTACTAGCAGTTTCCCGCTGGCGCCGCCCGCAATGTACAAAAGTATGGTGTTGTTCGTTACTATCTTCACGGATGTATTTGCAAAGTTTCGAGTTAATGAAATAAAGCACATGATCTGCTGCGGTAATAGAATGTAATATTATGTCAACAAAACACTTGAAAATACATCACACAAAGAAATTGAATGAAACGTTCCTTGGAACACCACTACGCGCCGAACTGTTAAAAAGTCCTTCAAAGATCTTCGTCATGGAGACAAATGTACTCATAACTGTTATCAGAATCAAGCAATTTAAGTAGTTATTACCTCAAAAGAAAGCGCTTGATCCACTGAGTGTTTTAATACCAAAACGAATTGCGTACCTCAATTAGAACGAAAGATATGATTGCTTCTATGAGAAAAAATGTTGAAGAAATGAGATATCAAATTGAATGTGCACTCATAACTTTCCTCAAAATCAACCAATTTGAATAGGTAAGAGCTGAAATGAAAGAGCTTGATCCGCTGAGTGTTCTTAGGCCAAAACGAACTCCGCACCTCAATTAGAACCAAAGATATGATTGCTTAAAAGAGACAAAAAATTGAAAAAATCAAATAATTTGAGGAAGGCGGAAGTTAAGTAATTTATAGTAACCGATGACTAATCTGTGCATGAATACCTTTCAGTTAAAAAATGAAGGAAATTGGCCGGACTGACTGGCTTTAGTTTTCATAACTGAAATGGCGTATGGCTTTTAGTGCCGGGAGATCCCAGGACGGGTTCGGCTCGCCAGGTGCAGGTCTTTTGATTTGACTCCCGTAGGCGACCTGCGCGTCGGGATGAGGGTGAAATGATGATGAAGACAACACATACACCCACGGAAATTGACCAATGATGGTTAAAATTCCCGACCCTGCCGGGAATCGAACCCGGGACCCCTGCGACCAAAGGCCAGCACGCTTACCATTTAGCCATGGAGCCGGACGTTTTCATAAATGTTTTTAATACATAGATTATTGATATAGACAAATGGAGATATGGACAGCAACGCTGTTTTCTAAATGAACTATGGTAATTTCTGACTGGTAGAAAAGTTCTCACTATTATGACTTCAAACATGCAATTTATTCATTCACTGAGCAGTTAATTTTTGAACTGCAGTATCAATAAAACTTCAATTTTCGGGGTACTGGTCTTGCCGTATCAGACAGCGTTCGCTGGTGCAAGCTGTTTCCTTGTGATCCCAGCCGCACAACTTGTCTTCTACAGTACCGTCGTCCGTCGCCTTCGTGTATCGTGTTCCCACTCACTACAGCATCGTGTGTGTTCTACAGCTGCGAATTCGGGACGGCAACCGTCCTACAAGCGAGAGAGGCTAGCGCGCGCTTGCGACTCCGTAATTGTGTGGTTCGCGCGCTGTTAACATAGTTTATGTGCGTAGTTTCGTTGGAGTTGTAGGCCACGTGATTTTTCTTGTGTTTACAAGCATGTCTTGTAACCACAATGGTTTCGCAACGTGGTTACGATAAAGCTGAGGTGGGCCCTGTGATGTAGGGGTAGCGTGTCTGCCTCTTATCCGGAGGCCCCGGGTTCAATTCCCAGCCAGGTCAGGGATTTTTACCTGGACCTGAGGGCTGGTTCGAGGTCCATGCAGCCTACGTGATTAGAAATGAGGAGCTATCTGACGGTGAGACAGCTGCCCCGGTCTAGAAAGCCAAGAATAACGGCCGAGAGGATTCGTCGGCTGACCACACGACATCTCGTAATCTGCAGGCCTTCGGGCTGAGCAGCGGTCGCTTGGTAGGCCAAGGCCCTTCAACGGCTGTAGTGCCATGGGGGTCGGGGGATGTTTATGAAAGAAAATCTTTATGGTTGTCGATACTGGGCTTCGAACCCACAATCTCGCGAATTTAAGCTCACAGCTACGTGAAGCGAACAGCACAACCAAAGTCGCTCGGTTCCCAAGTTGGGAGCCCCTTTCAGCCGCCTTTTACAACAGGCAGGAGGTACCAGTTATGTATTCTACGTTCTCACACACACAGAGTAGGAGACTCAAACAACCACCTTGAAGATTCCGACTGTCCCATTACTGTATTTTGTATTGCTTTTGCTGAAGAAAGGAATGCTAAACATCCAGAACATAAGTAGTGCCATATGCATCATGGTCAGATTGAAAGCTTTTTCATGTTCCAAGGCTCAGCACTTTCTTAAACAGGAAACTGTTCGTATTCTTAAAATAACAGAGAGAGAGTAATAGTAATACCATATTCGAGACGCTTTATCGCCCGTGGGGCGCCGAGGTCAGACGACATCAATATCTTAACCCACGCGGAGGTAGCTTGGGAAGAAAAGCCAGTACATACCAGTGTTGCCAATAGCAAAAGTCGTAATGTCGCTAATAGTACTGACAGGATTCCCATGAATCCTTGAATTATAAGTAAGGCCCACGAGAGTTGGAGTCTGACATTTGAGCGGCGAAAGCAGTAACTATGAAGTTCGCTACGTTATCCTAGTTACCTCCATTGCGGCATATCACCAGTTCATACAGGCTGAGGGCCGATTGCAAAAATGATGACTAGTTTTAAGGCTTAGGCATCGTCTACCTAAACGTATAAATCTAGCACGATCTTCCATTGCATAAACAATGCTCAGTCAATGTTTAACTAGACATCACCTAAGGTTTCAATTTGGGTTTGAAAATGGAGACAGAAGTCGCAACCAATGAAATTCGTCGGTGCGCGCGTCGAACGCCAGTCAGCTGTTTGTCTTCCTACACATTACTCAAATATGGCTGAGCATGACCTGCCCACAGATAAATAAGAGTATCGCTTTCGGTGGAAATTAAATCTCATAATATTATCGACACTAAAGCGACACGCCACCGTACGAAGAAGTGTAGCTTTCATTATAGCGTTCTTACAGTGAGTAATCTTTTCATAAATATGGTAGCTTCGACGAAGGGAAGGTAAAGCTATAGTAATGTGTAACCGAGTGTGTTGTACGGGCCATATACTGTAGATGTAGCTTGCATTCTGGAGATCGTAGGGTCGAAACGCATCATCGGCAGCCATGAAAAATGTTTTCTGTAATTTTCCTATTTTTACACCAGGCAAATACTAGGGATGTTATTATGGCCACGGTTCTTCTTCCCCAGTCCTCTTCAAACAATAATCACCACCACTTGCCTTTTCCTATCTGACAGTTGCCGAAAATGAATACGATTATATATATAAACCCCATACAACCTACTTTTTAGTTTTCACTATTATGTGTGTTTACTTGGCAGTAAATATAAACGATTCCCTCCCGGTTGATGTATGTGTCAGCCCTCTGACGATCGGGACACTTAAATCTGATAGGCTATGTATGTAGTCGAAGTGACCTATAATTCCATGGAAATTACCCCATGTATATAATAAAATATATCGGTTGCCAAGAATTGTATTCAAGTTGACAGTTATCGCACTGTCACTTAGTCAGTCCTAAGAAACAAGTCTCTCGAAAAGCGAAACCTTATTTTAAGATTTATCTCCCAGTGCATGTCAAACGAATTGCTGCGGTTTAGCAGCGGGCGACCCACAGAGAGGCCGTCGTACTAACCTTTCTTCCCGGAATCGTCTCAACATGATAATACAAATTACATACCTATTTCATGATACATAATCTCTGATTGTGATTCACTCCTCTCATTTGAGGTTAAACAGTGCCCTCCGTAGTGTTTAAACATGACGGGTTGAGCATAGGTTTTAGACAGTGTCTAAGTGATAAATAACGTCTCCGCAATGCGGCAGCCATACTTAGGCATTGTTTAACCGTAGCCATGGTCTAAATACCGTTTCTGCAATCGGCCCTGAGTGTTTAATAAAATATGTAGGCCTAATGCAATTCAATAAATTTTGACCCTTTCTGAAGATCGAGCTATTGATTCCATCATTTAACACAGAACACATCATTGCCGAGATTTCATAATCACTAACAGACAATAACCTCAACAAATGCACATGTTAAATACGGAGTAGAACTGTACAGCTGGCAACTGATTAACTTCCAAAAGATAAACTAACAACGAAAATAATATTCAGAAAACAAACACGTAAATACATAAAGCAGCAACAACTAAAACAGTACCACTCCAAATACTACCACAAAAGCGACTGAGAGCAAGCCAACTCGCGTGACGAAAGCTTTAAATATGGCATCGCTGTTATCGTTGCCAAAACAACAGACCATTTTCGAGCAGCATTAGTCAACCTTTTCTCGCCGGTGGCGCTAGTATATGGGCCTTAGCATACATAGTAGGCCTACAGGTCACCCAAACTCATGTGTGAGGTGCGCAGGCGCGTAGTGTGCATGGTCGCTTCCATTCAAATTTTAAATACTTCATGAATTTATTGATTTAGAATTTGTATGCGATATTATAATTTAGTTGAACTTTCTCTAGTAAATCCGCATGCTGGCTAGCGCACGAACTCCAAAACCCCATTGCAAGGTCGGCCGAACTCCGAGCCCCATGAATGTGATTCTGAAGTTACGGAAAAGATGACGAAGTTATACGAACGCATAGTAAAGTTATCTTCCGTATTGCTGTTTAGTTTTTCATTAGGTGCATTCTCAAAGTCAGCAGTATATTAAATTTTGTTTTTGCTAGTGGCTTTACGTCGCACCTACACAGATATGCCTTATGGTGTAGATGAGATAGGAACGGCCTAGGAGTTGGAAGGAAGCGCCCGTGGCCTTAATTAAGATACAGCCCCAGCATTTGCCTGGTGTGAAAATGGGAAACCACGCAAAACCATCTTCAGGGCTGCCGACAGTGGGATTCGAACCCACTATCTCCCGGATGCAAGCTCACAGCCGCGCGCCTCTAACCGCACGACCAACTCGCCCGGTAGTATATTTAATTAGTATATGCGGAGGAGCTATCTGACGGTGAGATAGCGCCCCGGTCTAGAAACCCAAGATTAACGGCCGAGAGTATCCGTTGTGCTGACCACGCGCCATCTCGCAATGTGCAGGCCTTCGGGCTGAGCAGCGGTCGCTTCGTACGCCAAGGCCCGTTATGGCTGTAGCGCCATGGGTTTTATTATCAATGTAACAACTCTCCCTAGTGGTAAGCAACAACTTAAACGCCTGTGTATGGTGAAGTCTTGCAGGCCATCGGAAGCAACCTAGGGTGGTCTCGCAGATCTGGAGATCTGGACAAATGGGAGTGTGATGCGATGATGCAGGCCAACAGCATCAATAACATCAGGATTCAGAAGAAGAGAATCCTCATAGTCCCTCCACTCCAACTCCAAGCACTGACCTGCCCGGGGTGTCCCCTGCTAAGCCGAGCAACCCAGTGGAAGTTGGGTATCCAACCCCAGCGGAAAGCTGGATCGGTGAACAGACTAGTGTTTGGAGGGCTGAGAGTTTCTATTCTCAGTTAACTCTGTTTTCCCCAACAGATTGTGGGTTGGTGTCATGAAGGGCATCCGACTGTAAAACGCCAGCCAAAACCAAATAAACATGGAAAGTTATTTAAGTTCGGCCTCGGAAACAGCTAGGGCGTTCCTCATAGGTGACGCGCAAGGATATCGCCTGCCCCTGTGTAAAAGTGTGCGAAGGCTACCGAGTCAAGGGCGGGCTCTGTTAAAGAAGCTAGCTCAACTTAGAATAGGCACGTTGAATGTTGGGTCAATGATTGGACGAGGAAGAGAAGTTGCGGATTTAATGGAGAGAAGCAACATTGAAATTCTTTGTGTACAGGAAACTCGGTGGAAAGGGATCAAAGCTTGGTAATGGCTTCAAACTGCTGTATAGCGGGGCAAACAGTCTGGGAAGAAATGATGTAGGAATCATTCTGTCAAAGGATTTGAAGTCTTGCCTGGTAAATGCAAACAGGAAAAGCGACCGAATAATGAGTACTAGATTGTGCCTTGATGGAATCCTTAACATCATATGTGCCTATGTTCCCCAGATAGGTTGTGAGGAGGAAGAGAAAGATACTTTCTGGAGCTTATCGGCTGAAGAGAGTAATTCTGGGTGGAGTCTTGAATGGACATGTGGATAACAATAATAGAGGAGATATATCAAGGAGAGTTACTACTACTGGAAGGTTTTTCATACCTCCCCTGAAAGGGGAGGCGGGCCTCATCAACAGTGACGCCATCTATGAGGCCGGGAGATTTTTTACGGTGAAGGAGCTGCTCGGAGAAGGTGAGGGGCTTGGCGGCGGTGGCCTATACTAGGAACTGCCCCGGTATTCGCCTTAGTGCAGGAGAATGGAAAACCACGAAAAACCATTCTCAGGACAGCCGACGGTTGGGGCCAGCTGTGAGGTCCAGCCCTGTCTCGTCTCCCGAATTCAGAGGCGTAGAGCCCCCCCCCCTTCCCTCTGCTTGGTTGGCCGGTCAGAGTGCAGAGTTGTTGAACCACGGACCAGCCGGGGCCACTAATGGGCCAAGACCTGCTCTGCATCTACCGACGTCAAGTAGAGTTCATGGAGACTGGGGAATAGGTGAAAAAATGCAGAAAGTGAGAGAGTGATAAATTTTGCACTGGAATCAGACCTTGCTATATGCAAGAAATGTGACCAGCAACTGGTAACCTATAAAAGTGGAGAAAACATCTAACAACATCTAAAGGAATTACAGAACTGTAAAGTGATTGCGGGAGAACACATAGCCCCACAACACAGGTTGTTGGTGCTAGAGTGCCAATGGTATAGTTGCAGTAAGCAACGTAGAGAAAAGATAACGATGCCTAAAGTTAAGTGGTGGAGATTGGAAGATCCTGCTATGAGAGAAGAGTTCAAAACAGTGGAGTGATCAAATGGGCAGGAGAAGATGTTCTAGTTAAAATCTCCAGTAAAGCTGCACCTAAGGGCAAAGGAACATTGTGGCGGAATAATGAAGTAAAGAAAGCAATCAAGGCCAAAAGGCTTGCCAAAAAGAGCTGGGATCGATCTGGGTCTGATGACGACAGAGAACTTTACGGACGGGCAAATAAAGCTGCTAAACGAGGCAAGGTCAACCGTATGGGATGATGTCTATGAGGAACTGAAAACTACCAAAGGAGTAAAGAAGCTTTTTAGGATAGTGAAGGCAAGGCATCGAAAGATTTCACGCATATCAAGCAGATGAAGAATCGAGGAGGAGTTGTTCTTGAAGACGACAACCATTTCAAAAAAAAAAGATGGGAAGAGTATTTTAACCACCTGCTTAATGAGGAAAATGAAAGACTGGTTTTTGAAGATGGTGTCAGGGTTTAACAACTGAAATTACTAGAGAAGAAGTGGTGGTTGCACTTAGGAAAATGAAAAATGGAAAAGCAACAGATTCTGACGAAATTCCAGTGGAAGTCTGGAAGTGCCTTGGAGAGACAGGAACGGATATTCTCTGGGATCTAATGCAGCAGATTTATGAGGAAGAGAAAATGCCCATGGAGTGGAGACAGACAACAATAGTACCTATTTACAAAGACAGGTCTCCAGGACTGTTCGAAATATAGGGGAATAAAACTAATGTCCCATACGATGAAAATCTGGGAGAAGATTGTTGCGAAAAGGCTTCCAGAATAATCAGCAATTGGAAATGAACAGTTTGGTTTCATGCCTGGGAGAAGTACCACTGATGCAATTTTTACGCTCCGACAAACCATAGAGTATCACAGAAACATGGTGGCGGAATAATGAAGTAAAGGAAGCAATCAAGGTCAGCTTTCTCCATAAGAGTCTATGTATAGCTGCCATCTTGCACAGTAGCCCCTGGCCCAAATCCCAGGAGTTAGTCCCGTAAGAGCCCGTGTATAGCCGCCATCTTGTTCAATTGTCGTCGGGAAGGGCAGCCTGCTGAGGAGGAGTAGGTTCTAGAAGTCTCATAAAACAACTACTGTCCAACCCGAAATAACTTATGGAAATGAAATATTATTTAAACTAAGGCAAAATAATATCATAGACAAAATTTTTAAAATAGAAGGAATAGTAAGAACATGCATTAATAAGAAGTAGGGCTACCGAACAGAAGGAGAATGGTGTATCATCCCAATGCAGCAGTATACCAGGAAATAGAGCCTATAATGGATTTCATAAGAAAGAAGAGAGTATCATTCCTCGGTCATCTCTTGAGAACACCTCAAAACAGATTTAAACGCGGAGTTTTGGAAAAGCTTTGGAAACAAAAACAACAACCTGTCTGGATAAAAGAAATAAAATAAGACATGAAAGAATTAGACATAACACTGGAGGACTTAAAGAATAAATCACCGGGCGAGTTGGCCGTGCAGTTAGGAGCGCGCAGGTGTGAGCTCGCATCCGGGAGATAGTGGGTTTGAACCCCACTGTCGGCAGCCCTGAAAATGGTTTTCCGTGGTTTCCTATTTTCACACCAGGCAAAGGCTGGGGCTGTGCCTTAATTAAGGCCACGGCCGCTTCCTTCCCATGCCTAGGCCTTTGCTATCCCATCGTCGCCATAAGACCTATCTGTGTCGGTGCGACGTAAAGCAACAAAAAAAGAAGAATAAATCAAACAAAGTAAATAAATTGAAGAATAGTAAAATTAGATTCCTACAAAAAATTGGTTAAAGAGAAACAACTAAAGGGGTATTTTCAGAAGAAGAACGACATTGAAGATCAGATAGAATGAAGAAATACTGGAGGAACAGAAAGGAAAGAAAACCACGAAACATCATAGAAGGCTGGACAGAAATTGAATACAGTGGTCCAATGCGGCTGTAAAAGAGCAATAATAAAAATAACAACAACAACAACATCGAAATCACAGTCCACCACCAGTGGAATATCGTCATTTGTATTTTGTAACTGTACTGCCCAGTAACTGAAGTAAGAACTTCCAGACAATTATTATGACATAGTTCCATTGCGTGGAGCGTCGCTGACGGAAGGCGACCGGTCACTTCCCTCATAAAACGAACGAGCCTATTAACATAAAACATATTTTATGGTCTTGTTGTGAGCTTGCGGACAGAGGAAATAAGAACAATGCCTCCTCTGTGGAGGAAATGTGAATTCCTAGACAGCTGCAGCAAGAGGCTGAGTGACAGAGTTGCTAGATCAGTGGTTGTTCGGAAATGAAATGAAATGAAATGGCGTATGGCTTTTAGTGCCGGGAGTGTCCGAGGACAACTTCGGCACCCGTAGCCGACCTGCGCTTCGTGATGAGAATGAAATGATGATAAAGACGGCTCATTCACCCAGCCCCCGTGCCAGCCGAATTAATCAATGATGGTTAAAATTCCCGACCCTGCCGGGAATTGAACCCAGGACTCCTGTGACGAAAGGCCGGCACGCTAACCATTTAGCAATGGAGCCTAGTATGATCCGAAGTATTGCATTACCACCCGTGTGGGTAGGGGTGCTAGAACACAGCCGCGGTATCCTCTGCTGTTGAAAGAGGCGACTAAATGGGTCTCTTCTCTTGGGAGCATGGGTTGGCGACCTTGGAGCTTCTAGCCGAGTCTGGCATTGCTCCCACTTGTGTCAGGCTTCTCACTTCCATCTATCCTATCCGACCTCCCTTGGTCAACTCTTGTTCTTTTCCGACCCCGTAAGTATTTCTTTTTACTATTTGCTTTACGTCTCACCGACACAGAGAGGTCTTACGGCGACGATGGCATAGGAAAGGCCTAGGAATGGGAAGGATGCGGCCGTGGCCTCAATTAAAGTACAGCCCCAGCATTTGCCTGGTGTGAAAATGGCAAACCACGGAAAACCATCTTCAGGGCTGCCGACAGTGGGGCTCGAACCCACTATCTCCCGGCTGCGCGTCCCTAACCGGACGGCCAACTCGCCCGTTTTACAGTATGTTTGCAAGGCCTAGGGAGTCTTACATTTTGACGCTCATCGTGGCTTGTACCGTCCTTTTGCCCATACCACCCTTCTTGGAAGGGTCGGACCTCTCCTTTTCACTTTCTGATCCCTGCAGTAGCGTGTCGTTTTAAAATATTCGAGTTTCAAAACAACCGAATTCCACAGGGCAGTTCAGAAAAATCCGATGTCTCCAGTTTCCTTGTACTTAGCTGTAGCGCTTTTGATTCTTTCGTCTGAAATGCAATATGTCTTTATTCTCTTCGAATCTTGGACATGCATATTCATCGTGGCTATATGAAAACCAGATGTTCCAGCTTCATGTTCGAAACAAGATACCAAGTTCTTGCAGCGGGGATGAGGTCTTTTTTATCGGACAGCATTATTTTTTCGCCGTCGTTTTTCATGATAACACAGCTCAAGTGGTATTTCTAGATTGTTCAGCCGCTGGTCGTCGAAGTAGTCGAAACAATATTTCAAATAAAACTTATCGAAGCAGCCTGTGGGTACCAAGCTAGTAAACTTAAGAATAGTTTGTTTTTAAAGTCCCTGCCACCTACAGTTGCAGCTACCTACACTTCTCGGATATTTTGAGACTGTACCTGTAGCAGTAGTATATTCATTGTATTTCTATATTCCCATTGCAGATTTGGAGGGTTTGCAGTGGGGAACAAGACGGTTACATTTAGCATAGGAACTTCTTACCGGAAACGTACCGTCTTCTCTGTACCCATAAAAAACCCACCATAGCACATGTTCAAATCTCCTGCATTGTATAATGCACGTCACTGACTAGAGTACGTACGTCGTTGAACGATCACGTGGCGTCTCATTCCCCTACAGATTTGCTGACATTCCGTGCCATTCAGTTGAGTGTGTGATCTGCACGGAGACGTGTTGTACCTGCTGCTGTGCTTGTGATCTTCGTTCATACTGTACTTACAGTACTGAACCAAAGATAGGTCGCAGTGGCCCGATTGCTTGGCCTGCACGTTCACCCGACTTGACACCGCTAGACTACTGACTGTGCGGTCACATGAAAACCTGATTCCCTGTGGAATCCGAGGAAGACATACTGGCGCGGGTTATGGCTGCGGCGGATGTTGGAGGACCAGGGATTGGTGACCATGTGTACCATGTGTCCTTTCAGGTACTGTGTCTGTGTTGACGTCGGTGGTCGTCACATCGAGCCCTACCTGTAATTGGACCCAGACGACAAGCAGTAGGAGTCGGACAGAGCGCTGGAAATGCGGGAGCTGTAAACGTGTGTTGTGGTGGTTTTTTGCGGATAACGGGAAGACGGTACGTCCTATGATAAATTTAACCATCTTGGTCCCCACTGCAAGCCCTCCAAGTCTGTAATGGGAATTTAGAAACACCCTGTATGGATGCATGTGCAGTGAGTTTCTCTCATCGGTTGGCCGGCTTATCTGCCTCCGTTGACTCATCACTTCCCGTTACACAGCGCAGCGACAACATGGGAATGCCCGCACTTCGCAGTTCATGTCCGTGCTTAGAACGAGTATTAAGTGATGATCTGTCGTTCCAACTGTTCTCGAGTTGTGAAGTGTTACTTCGGGGTATAATTCTCATGATGACCCCCACATGTGTACACGGTAGAGAAAAGGGTATTTATGTACCATAATTAAGTGAAAACAGAATCTTGGAGGAAAGTCGTTAGGCGATTTGTAACACAGTTTCCAGGTGTACGCCCTCCACACAGAGATACCGTGCGGCAACTGGTAAACAAATTGAGAGGAACTGGTTCTTTACTCGATAAGAAGCAAAGTGTTAAAAAGCGTGTACTTAACGAGGAAAAAGTAATGAAATCGCAGAAAGATTAGAACATACGACTACAAAATCCCTAAGACGAGTTGGACAAGAAGCCGGGGTTTCGAAGAGCTACGGAAATGTTAAAATGTGTGGGTGCAGGAGGAGAACGTTTCCAGCATCGCCTGTCATAAGGTACGAGCTTATTTCCTTCATTCTTAATTACCAATTTTCTTAATTCTTGTTTTATTAATTGTAATTGTTATCTCATGTCATGCAGCATAAAGTAAGCGAAGTGTTGTCCTTGTTGCTACGCCGCGGAGCGGGCAGTGATGAGTCAAAGGGAGGCAGATAAGCTGGGCGCGCCTGCCGGCCAACCGATGGTGGCAACCTCAAACAAGAACTGTGATACCTATAGGTAGTCCAGCGTACCGTCACTAGATAGTAATGACAGATGTTTAAAGTGCTGTCTAACTCTAGCAAGAGGCCCTTTTCAGCGCACAATTATCTTATTATTATTACTCTGTGTGTGTGTGTGTTGGGTATTCAGCCCGCAAGCTGGTTTGATCCTCGGCAGCTCCCCCAACAGCTGTCATAGATAGCCTAGGTTGTCGCAGAAGTAGCATACTAGAGAAATGAGGAGTGAGGTCGTTTCCTGTTCCTTTCCTCACCGAGCCAGAAATTGCTATTACATAAAAGTCTGCCAACCAAGCCCACTGAACTGCATGAGTGACATTTTCATACCATTCATAGCAGGGACTGACTTCATAAGGAATGGTATGACTAGCATCGCTCATACCTCAGTCACTTTCATATTGTCAAAGCCAAAGAAGACACTGAGACAGGTCAATGAAAGTATTAAATTTATTCTAGCCCATACCAGAAGACATAGTGTACCGTAAACACTACATCCCGTTAGCAAATGCGAATTATTATTATTATTATTATTATTATTATTATTATTATTATTAATATTATTATTATTATTATTATTATTATTATTATTATTATTATTGGGTAAGAGAAGTAGAGGTAGACTAAGACGACGATGGTTAGACTCGGTTTCTAACGATTTAAAGATAAGAGGTATAGAACTAAATGAGGCCACAACACTAGTTGCAAATCGAGGATTGTGGCGACGTTTAGTAAATTCTCAGAGGCTTGCAGACTGAACGCTGAAAGGCACAACAGTCTATAATGATAATGTATGTATGTATGTTATTATTAACAAATGCATCGCAAATGGGAAATAACCCGGTGGCAATGGTCACTCACACTAGCGTACCGGTAATAATGAAGTTAAAACAAGCAATTCCATGGAAAGAAAGTATGACAAGAAATAGTACTAGTTTTACATTCTAAATCCAGCATCATGATATACAATTTCATACACAACTTTTCCAGTACTTAACACTACAGCTTAAAATACTATACGTTGAAGTAAATTTATAACATAAGTACCCAACATCTGAAATGTACCGGGAGTGTCCGAGGTCTTTTGATTTGACACCCGTAGGCGACCTGCGCGTCGTGATGAGGATGAAATGATGATGATGAAGACGACACATACACAAAGCCCCAGTGTCAGCAGAATTAACCAATTGTGGTTAAAATTCCCGACTCTGCCGGAAATCGAACCCAGGACCACTGTGACCAAAGGCTAGCACGCTAACCATTTAGCCATGGAGTCGGACACCCAACAACTACAACAACAAAAGTATAAAAAGCAATTCCATGCAAATATATATATATATATATATATATATATATATATATATATATATATATATTACAAGAAGTACTACTAGTTTAACATTCTAAATCCAGCATCATCATATGCAAGTTCAGACACAGCTTAAGTATTTCTAGTGCTCAACAGTACGGCTCCCTGAACTAGGAGTATGGGTGTGATAAACAGCACATGGTTAAACATCGAACAGAAACTGAATATGATGACTTGATGTTTTTCATTTAGTTCTTTCTTCACCAAAATTGGTATTATGCATTACGAAAGACGCTTCAGACTTATTTTCTGGCTCAATGAAGTTGTTTGCAAAGAATCTGTAAGAGGAATGGTCGCTCAGTTCTTTCTTTCTTTCTTTCTTTCTTTCTTTCTTTCTTAATCTGTTTACCCACCAAGGTCGGTTTTTCCCTCAGATTCAGCGAGGATTCCCACCTCTACCGTTTCAGGGGCAGTGTCCTGGAGCGTGAGACTTTGGGTCGGGGATACAAGAGGGGAGGAGGACCAGTACCTCTCCCAGGTGGCCTCACCTACTATGCTCAACAGGGGCCTTGTTGGGGATGGGAAGATCGGAAGGAAAGGAAGCGGCCGTGGCCTTAAGTTAGGTACCATCCCGGTATTTGCCTGGAGGAGAAGTAGGAAATCACGCAAAACCACTTCGAGGATAGCTGAGGTGGGAATCGAAACTCCTCTACTCATTTCACCTCCCGAAGCTAAATGGACCCCGTTCCAGTCCTCGCACCACTCTTAAAATTTCGTGGCAAAGCTGGGAATCGAACCCGGGCCTCCGGGGGTGACAGCTAATCACACTAACCACTACACTATAGTGACGCACTTAAAATCTTCAGTTTGTGTTTTACTTGTTTTTCCATTATGTCTTTTTTCTCTTTCTTTTTTTAATTTTATCCTCGGATTTATTTTATTTTATTTCCTGAGCTTTGCTTTCTTTCCTTCTCTCTCTCTTTATTTATTTCTTTCTTTCTTTCGTCCTTATATGTTCGCCAAATCTATTGTTTAGCTTAATTAGCTTTCATTTTATAATGGAATAGTATATTTCTTTTATGTTATATAAATGATCCTATAAAATGTTCTGAGCTCGGTAAATTCGTGGAACAGGATGCTACCGTACTTACACAATGTCCCAGTGAGGATCTTTCCTCTAACGGGTTAGGGACCACAGTTTATTGTATAGTCCTAGCCGCCTGAGCACAAGGAGGGCTATGACTCAGAATATGTCCGAGATGCCCACTCCCATTCCATAGCAACTGGTATCCCAACTCTCAGAACCACTTTACTAGGCCACTCAGTCGTTGCCATTGGTTCACGAATTAGGACGTGACTACAGTAACCCGCACCACGCAATGGTAGGAGGGTACTCGGAATGAGGAGACAAAGGCTAAGTTAGGAATGAACTCGATGGATGAAGCTGTACGCATAAAATGGCTTCGGCGGTGGGGTCATGTGAGGCGACTGGAGGAGGATAGGTTACCTAGAAGAATAAATGAGTCTGTTATGGAGGGTAAGAGAAGTAGAGGGAGACCAAGACGACGAAAGTTAGACTCAGTTTCTAACAGTTTAAAGATGTATGGAACTAAATGAGGCCTGAGCACTAGTTGCAAATAGAGGATTGTGTCGACGTTCAGTAAATCCACAGAGGCTTGCAGACTGAACGCCGAAAGGCATAACGGTCTATATTATCCTATAATGTCCGCCTCCGTCGCGTAACTGTTAGTGTTATTAGCTGCCGTCCTCGGGGGCCTTGGTTCGATTCCCGGTACTGACAGAAATTTAAGAATGGCAGGAGGGCTCGTATGTGGTTGAAATGGTACATGCAGCTCACCTGTGCCTGAAAAGAGCTGCACCACCTCGGGATGAGGACACGAATTTACTTATAACTTCGCCACTGCTAAAGTCATAAATAGATAAATAAATAAATAAATATGTAATTAGTTGACGATGGCTGGGTATGTAAGGCAATAGTATTATTTCCCTTTCTACCCTCCACCACAGTTTCTCTATCATTGACATCGTGAAGTGCGAATCTTGCAGCCTTTTCCTGTACCATCTCTAGTTCACTGATGAGCCCTGGTTGGTATTCCGCTGCTCCACATTCCAGGAGCAGGAGCCTTTAACACCCTCATCATGAAATGTGGAGACTTTTACGCTTTAGTAATTGCGCATTAATGGGAATTTGAATCGTGGCCACGCTGGTCACATGCCAGTGATGATGTCACTCTATTATCACGTGTATTAGGGTCAATAACCGGTTGAGAATGGTTTGGCAGTGACCTAATGAATACTTTCTTTCTGCGCTAAGTGTCTTCACGTAATGTGTAATGAGACGACATTAAAAAAATAGTTATGTAGGTATTCATTTATGGTCCGCCTCTGTGGTGTAGTGGTTAGTGTGATTAGCTGCCACCCCCGGAGGCCCGGGCTTAATTCCCCGCTCTGCCACCAAATTTGAAACGAGGGCTCGAACGGGGTCCACTCAGCCTCGGGATGCCAACTGAGTACAGGTGAGTTCGATTCGCACCTCAGCCATCCTGGAAGTGGTTTTCCGTGGTTTCCCACTTCTCCTCCAGGCAAATGCCGGGATGGTACCTAACTTAAGACCACGACCGCTTCATTCCATCTTCCTTGTCTATCCCTTCCAATCTTCCCATCCCCCGGCAAGGCCCCTGTTCAGCATAGCAGGTGAGGCCACCTGGGCGAGGTACTGGTCATCCTTCCCAGCTGTATCCCCGACCCAGAGTCTGAAGCTCCAGGACACTGCCCTTGAGGTGGTAGAGGTGCGATCCCTCGCTGAATCGGAGGGAAAAACCGACCCTGGAGGGTAAACAGATTAAGAAGAAGAAGATGTATTCATTGTACACTAGTTTATGTAACATGACCTACATAAGCACACATATAGTTAATTTGTTTTTGTCCATCATCATCATCATCATCATCATCATCTGTTTACCCTCCAGGTTCGGCTTTTCCCTCGGACTCAGCGAGGGATCCCATCTCTACCGCCTCAAGGGCAGTGTCCTGGAGCTCAGACACTTGGTCGGGGATACAACTGGAGAGAATAACCAGTGCCTCGCCCAGGCGGCCTCACCTGCTATGCTGAACAGGGCCCTTGGCGGGGGATGGGATGATTGGAAGGGATAGGCAAGGAAGAGGGAAGGAAGCGGCCGTGGCCTTAAGTTAGGAACCATCCCGGCATGCGCCTGGAGGAGAAGTGGGAAACCACGGAAAACCACTTCGAGGATGGCTGAAGTGGGAATCGAACTCGCCTCTACTCAGTTGACCTCCCGAGGCTGAGTGAACCCCGTTCCAGCCCTCGTACCACTTTTCAAATTTCGTGGCAGAGCCGGGAATCGAACCCGGGCCTCCGGGGGTGGCAGCCAATCACGCTAACCACTACACCACAGAGAGGCGGTGTTTTTGTCCATACCTGACAAAAACAACAGGAAGCAGACTACAACACCAATGGAAAGCAAATTATAATAATCCACTCACACTGTCATTTATTGTTCACTGTGATAGATCACCAAACTGTAATTTGAACACTAACCAATCATTTATACAGGTGGTCATAAGTAGCATACCTAAGTCCAATTAGCAGAGTGGGTATAGTGGTCGGCAACGCATGATCCAGGGATACAAGTTTCGGCAACAGAGCCGTAGACTGCACAAAATGGTGACTACAGTTGAAGAAAATTGTGGTTCATCTCCCCTTCAGCATTATTGCAGTCGGAGAAAGTGGGTGACTGAACATCCCGTATTCAGTGCACATACTGTGGGTATTGTCCATGATTAAATTCTAGCCGTGCAATTGTTGTAATAAATTTTCTTGAACATGGATACTTCTGGTACCAGTGTAGAGGGAATTGTGGGGTGCACTAGGAAGTAATGTCGTCCTCGCATTTTGTGATGTAACCTTCCTTTCTTCATTCCAACAGGTCAGCAGCTTTTTCTTCAGAAGAGGTACGTAATCTAATCTACAGTATTTATTTATTTATTTTCCGTGTCCAGATGCACTGCTAAATAATGTTTTTCCAACATTTGGCTACAAGGATAGCTATATCATTGGCATGGAAAACATCTTCCTTTGTGCACGGTCATGGTAAATGCTGAAAATCCAGAAGGTGTTCATCATCCTGTAGTAGTCCACAATCACAGGTCATGTCTCCTTGTACATAGCCTCGCTGAACTAGGTTCGACTTGCACTTTGAAACACCTCTCCGCGGTCTGCTGAGGGTCTTCCAGACGGGATACGGAAGGTGAAAACTTGCAGGTCATCCTTTGAAGTCAGGGTTGAATTACGTACTTGCTGTTTCCACAGTTCACGCCTTCGTTTTTCTGGCGTATCCCGAAGTGGTATGGTTGTTCTAAACTCTTCCAGACCTGAGTCTAATGGGCTGCATATGATGGTTGAAAATACCTTCCCAAGTGAAGCTACATTAGTCACTCCATATCACATTCTTTATAAAATGTTCGTTATCTTCAACTTGTTGCAAAAGCCATTCACAGAACTGTACTCGTTGAAAGCGGACTTTTGGCCGCTGGTGTTGAGTTAACGTGCAATGATATGAATGCAGTTTTTCGTCGTGCAACATGTCAACGACCAGTGTTTGAGATACCTGGAACTGCCCTGCAATATCGCAGGTACTTCGCCGAGGTGATTGGTGAACATATTCAAGAATGTCGTCCTCTGTTTGTGGAGTTCGTCTAGTCCTTGGACGACCTCTGTCCACTACCTGTGGACGAAGATTACCGGTTTCCCGCAGGCGTTGCTCAAGGCGACGAAAAACATTCGTATCGGGATGGCACCTTTGAGGATACCATGCTGCATACTCAAGAGCAGCAGCAGAAGCTTGGTTATCGGATGCACCCAGCACTAAAAGCATATCGACGTATTCACCGTTTGTGTACTCCATCAGGAAGCCGCCCTACGTGCACTTGACAGGACCAGTTATGATTGTGCACTGCGTGGTTAGTCGGCTCATGCATTCAGTTGAATGGATCACACTGTCATGTGTTCCACTACTGTCATGTGACAGCAGGATATCATGCTTACAAACGCAGTTACACGACGGGAATTACGGACCTGACGTCACACACACAAAAGGGAAAAAAAAGCATGACGCAGATTCGAGCCGTAGCTCCATGGTGCATGTGGGTTGTCTACTCAGTGAGGTGCGACGGCGGGTATGGTGGAGCGAGATGATGCACGTTTCTCTATTACATTCCGATGCGCTGCAGGATGTGACAGTGTTGCAAGCTTCTCGTTTTCGACTTGTTTTCCAACAGCATCAGATCCGATTTGGCTATAGAAACTTTTGTTTTGTAATGGGATGAGGAAACGCATGCCGACCTCCAAGTGCGGCATTTTTTGTTCACCCTGTAGATAAATGATATGAGTAAAGATGTGGAATCAGGGTTAAGGCTTTTTGCGAATAATGTTATTCTGTGAAAATGAAAACCTACAACCTGTTTTCCAGTCATTGTCCAGGTCAGGAATGGAATTAATGAAGCCCCCATCTTGCGGCGAGGATAGGAATTGTGCCGGCTGCCGAAGCGTGTCGCACTCTTCTGGGGAAATGATTAATGAGTGACAGATGAAATTATATGATATTGGAGAGTGTTGCCTCCGCTTTTTCCAGCACAAATATTACATGGAGTGACCGGGATTTGTACCACGGAACCCAGCGGTGAGAGGCCGACGCACCACCGCCTGAGCCACGGAAGCTTGGATGTTCTTCTGTATAGAGTAATAAATAAGTTACAAGATTGTGAGCAACTGCAGAATGACCTCGATAATGTTGTGAGATGGACAGTAGGCAATGGTATGATGATAAACAGGGATAAAAGTCAGGTTGTGAGTTTCACAAATAGGAAAAGTCCTCTCAGTTTTAATTACTGCGTTGATGGGGTGAAAGTTCCTTATGGGGATCGCCGTAAGTATCTAGATAGTAATATAAGGTAAGATCTTCACTGGGGTGATTACATAAAGGGGATTGTAAATAAAGGGTACAGATCTCTCGAGGGCATGTAAGGGTTGTAGTAAGGATGTAAAGTTAAGTCTCTGGTAAGGCCCCAACTAGAGTATGGTCCCAGTGTATGGGACCCTCACCAGGATTACTTGGTTTCAAAAATGGAAAAAATCCAAAGCTCGATTTGTGCTGGGTGATTTCCGACAAAAGAATAGTGTTACGAAACTGTTGCAAAGTTTGGGCTGGGAAGACGTCGGAGAAAGGAGACGAGCTGCTCAACTAAGTGGTATGTTCCGAAATTTCTGTGGAGAGATGACGTGGAATGACATTAGTAGACGAATACGTTTGACTGGTGTGTTTAAAAGTAGGAAAGATCTCATGTTCCATAAATTTCCAATTTCTTTTGCAATTATTTAAGAAAAGACTAGGTAAACAACATTAGTGAATAGGGAATCTGCCCTAAATATAGATCAGTGGTGATTGATTGTAGTTAAAAGCTTGTATTGGAGCAAAATGCTCTTCGATGAAGAAGTGAACGGGCGCGAGTTCATTCACGCTTTCCCACGAGACAAAGGGGGCCATGCACAGGGGAGCCATTGTGCGGCCGGCTGTGGCTCGCCAAAATTTATTGTCCTGTTCCTTGCGCGCTTCGCGGCCCTATAAAACAAGTATACAAGACAAGATGGGCCATATTGTGGAGGTCTGCTCTTCTGCCAGGCTTCTGCACATGGGTCGCAATCACCAATACGGTATCAAGAACTGTCTATAGCCACATATTAGCATGTTTTTAAACATTTATTACCAGCCAAATGAACTTCTTTACATACTTATTTCTGTAATGTATGCCTTGGTTCAATACCCTCAGGCGTGTTTTGATTGTTTGAAAAATGCCCACACCGAATGTAGTTATATGGGCTTAAGTGAAACTCTGCATTGACTCACATTAGCGCTCGCATTGGTAGAAAAGGCAAACCTTATAACGATGATTAAGAAAATGATTGTAAGTTTTAGGAACAAATAAAGAATATATTTGCATATAAGATTATATTTTATTTACCAAAACTTCGTAGCTAATATCCTTAGAATGTTTTCAACACTGAGCTGCTTGCCTGAAGCCTGCATTTTTGGGCTGGGGGCCTATCTAGAATGAGCATGATCAATTAGCCGACAGCGTACATGTTAAAGTCGAGGAAAAAGTATATTGAAGCCGAAAAATATGCGAATCTGAATGGGAAAGAATATGAACGCTCCAAAATCTTTAAATATCTAGGGTCAATAGTAGCTGAAAACAGTGATATGAAGGAAGAAATAATGTACTGTACATGTTAGGATATCAGCTTTGCCTTAAGCAAAGTATTTAAAGCAAGGAGTCTTAGTAGGAATCTGAAGCTGATTGTTTATCGCACGGTAGTGAGACCTGTGGTGATGTATGGTGCGGAGACCTGGACTATGACACAAGGTGATGAGGACCAAGCTCGATAGCTGCAGTCGCTTAAGTGCGGCCAGTATCCAGTATTTGGGAGACAGTGGGTTCGAACCCCACTGTCGGCAGCCCTGAAGATGGTTTTCCGTAGTTTCCCATTTTCACGCCAGGCAAATGCTGGAGCTGTACCTTAATTAACGCCACGGTCGCTTCCTTCCCATGCCTAGACCATTCCTGTCCCATCGTCGCCGTAAGACCTATCTGTGTCGGTGCGACGAAAAGCAAATAGCCAAGTGATGAGGAGTTTCTACGGAGATGGGAAAGGAAGATACTTACGAAAGTCTATGAACCAATAAAGGATAGTGGACTCTGGCGAATCAGAAATAATAAGGAAATCAGAGAGTTGTATAATAAAGCAGATATAGTAGCAGAAATAAAGAGTAGTGGACTGCGATGGTTGGGAAATATAGAAAGAATGATAGAGAACAGGACCGTAAAGAAAGTGTTCGATGGGAAACCAGAAGGATGTCGTATGAGAGGAAGACCGAGGATCAGAGCAGTCAACAGAGAAGAGTGGGTGGAGATTGTCCAGGAGGCCAAGGCCGTACAGGGGCTGTAGGGCCAAGGAGTGAGTAATTAGCCGACACCACTGTAACCATGACAACCACTGTACGTCTATGTAACAACACTCTGTCAGTAGCGCCATCTTCTCACTGTGCGCTTTCTTCCTGTAACCAAGAGCTTGAGAACATCTCGTATCAAGTGAACGCCGTTCTACTCCTCAGTTCAGAATTAAAATCTTGCACTTGCCGGAAAACAAACCCTTCCCATCCTTCCGTCGCTGAAATGTCGGCAGCCCGGAAGATGATTTTCAGTGGTTTCCTATTTTCACACCAGGGAAATGCTGGGATAGTACCTTCATTAAGGCCACGTACCCTTCCTTCCCAGCCTGCCCTATCCCACTGCCGCCATGAGATTTGTCTATGTCGGCGCGACGTAACAATTGCATAGGATAAAATAATAATCACTTTTACCAGATCCCCCATCCCCCTATGGGTGGGGGCGGTAGAATAACACCCACGATAGAACCTGTCTGTCGTAATAGGCGAAAGAAAGGGGGCCCCAGCGACTCTGAACTGGGAGTGTGGGTTGGCGAGCTTGGGAAACTTAGTTGAGTCTTGGGGCTGCTTTCAGTTACTTGTGCCAGAATCCTCACTTTCATCTATCCTATCCGACCTCCCTTGGTCAACTCTTGTTCTTTTCCGACCCCGACGGTATTACGTATCGAGGCCTAGGGAATCTTTCCATTTTCACGCCCTTCGAAGTCCTTGTCTTTCTTGGCCGTTACCTTCATGTTTCGAAGTGTCGGATGCCTTCAATACTTTTTCCTCTCTGATTAGTGTTAATAGAGGATGGTTGCCTAGTTGTACTTCCTCTTAAAACAATAATCACCATCACCAGAATATCCACTAGTAGCAGTATTTATTTAACATATCTTAAATTGCTATACATTTTAAGAGACTCCAAGCAGGCGAGTTCTATAACGTGCTAATAGTTAGTAAATACCGCCGGGTTCAATTCCAGTATCTTAGGAACAAATTAAAGACAGTTTACTGATTGCGTTACTGAGGTTAGAAGGCTCATTATCACTAAGTTAACATCAATTTAATTGCAACGTCAATCAATCAATCAATCAATCTATCTATCTATCAATCAAACAATCAATCAATCAATCAATCAATCAATCAGTCAATAAAAATGTTACACGGAGATGCTAATGAATAGGGCTCGGATGTTTAGGAAAAGTCATATTTTTTTTTGTCGGATTGGATTTTCGTGCAAATCAGGTGATTATCGTCACAATTAAGTGATTTTATTTGTCGTAAGGTCATGTTTTCAGATATTTTCGTAGAAACGTCATATTTCGGTCATGTTTCGGCGATTTGACGATAGCTGTAACTGTGCGAGATGATCTTCAACGTATCGAATGCGAAGTAGCATTCACAAAAGTGCTTCTCGGTATCACATTTGCAGTTAATACAAGTAGAATACTCTGCCTCTTCTATTCCCGGTACTGCCAGAAATATAAGGATCTCAGGGGGGCTGGTGTGTGGTTAAAGTGGTTCATACAGCTCACCTCCAATGGGGGTATGCCTGAAAAGAGCTGCATCATCTCGGGATGAGGACACGAGTTTGCATTTTGCATCAACTGTTTTCCAACAGTTTGTCAGAAAGTATGGCATATATTAAGTCGAAATTTGGAATTACATCAAGTGCAATTACTCGTTTAGAAGCTGCTAGCTTAGAAATTCACACAGGTATTGAAATTGTGAGAAGTGTTGAACTTTCAGTACAACAATCACATGGACTTTTAAAATGTTGTGTTATCTGATAATCTTTATAGGTATGTATTCACGAGTGTTTGATAAGTGAATCGAGGACAATAGATTGTGAATAACTGCTAAAGATGTATATTCAGAAAATGAATATGAAAGCAAGAATAAAGAGTTTAGTTAACACACACGTATCAAAGGAATTGCCATTTCGATTTATAACTTTTTTAATGGCCATATTTAGATTAATAATTTTCGGGTCATATTTTGTAATTTTTACGTCATATTTCGTCACTTTTGAGGTCATATTTGCTTGCTTATTTGGGCTATCTTTAGGTCTTAAACATCCGAGCCCTATTGATAACATAAACATATCACTGAACATGATCAATAAAATACCCTTAAATGTATGAATAAATCCCATAAAATAATTTTAAAAAAGACTTTAAAATATTTAACCAAACTGAATTCTGATCACTGTGTAACAATGATTTTACAAGGAATATATCGCTGTTTTTGTATCCATCTCTTGGCACAGACCAGAGTAAAGTGTAGCTTCCACCGAAGTCCCAGTCAACACTCATGGCTGTGACAATATGGAAGCTGCTGGGGTATGGGTAGTGCTGAGTAATGACATTCAGAGCACGACTAGTGCATCTGAGTGTTATGAAAGGTGCTGCTCATAGGGTCAGTCGTGCTGCAATAGTACTTTCTGACCCAGTGAGGAAAGCAATGGCAACCTACCTCACTCCTCATATTGCCTACTACGCCTCATTTTGGTGCTGCCATTGGTTTTTTGGGGTTTCCTTATAACCGCAAAACCTTTGGTGGTGCTATTTGAGGATCCAACCAGCCTCTGGGCTGAAGACCTAACAGACAGACATATCGCTGTTCTATTCACTGCACAGCCCTTGTTTTTACACAAATAATTATCTCCTAATTTACTTGTAAGGGTATATAAATATGGACATAATGGTTTGTTGGATCTAGTGCTAGAATTTTGTCCCCAAAGAACCTGGAAGTACTTGTTCTTCTCACTCGTTAAAGATTTTAGATGTTTTTCTCACTAAATGGGCTGTTGTGTAACACATTCACTGAAACGCAGCACAATTTAATAAAATACGCCCATTTGTTGTAAACACGTCTTTTCCTATTTCATCCACTAGCTGAATTAAAAAATACTCTTTGTGATGGTTTCACTTTTGCCATTTTTCTCGCACAGAAATACTTAGAAGGATGATTCTATACTGAGTGGCGAAAAGTCACGGGAAGGCGTGTCCCATTAGAAAATGTGCCGTGTGCGACCCCTGAGCAGTCTGTCCTAGACACGAGTGTCGTGATGATGGCAACACGTCGCGAGTTAACAGACTTTGAACGTAGGATTGCACAAATTACACGCGAATTCGGGTTTCCGAGGTCAACAGTGTCGAGGGTGGATCTTCAATAGCGCAGAGTGAATGTTACCACCCGCGTAAACCGCAACACGGGAAGACCACAGGTGTTTAACTAACGGACATCACTCCACCTCCGCAGAACCATAGGTACTGGGCGTTCGACGGTCTTGTGAGTCAGATCACCGTCCAGTTGAATGTTGGGAGTCAGGAACCCATTTCTACCAGCACTGTAAGGAGGCAACTGCACCGCATAGGCTTCACCAGCCGACGACCATCTCGTGTCCCTTTGCTGAAACCTCGACACAGAGCTCAACGACGTGCATGGGCTCGCGAACATCAGCAATGGACCATGGAGCAGTGGCGGCGTGTGGTATGCTCCGATGAATTCAGGTTCTAGTTGTATCGAGCTGATGAGCGCGTAGTGTGGCGTATGCCCCATGAAGCTGTGGATCCTGCGTGTCAAGGAGTTTGTGTCTAGGCGGGAGGTGGCTCAGTTCTGGTCTGGGCGGCGTTGCCATGGTCGCAGGGAGCGCTGACAGGTACACTTTATGTGGACATTCTTTCAGAGCATCTGCGTCCCTTTCTGGCCCTAGAGTAACCTGGTGGAGATACCATGCTTCAACAGGACAATGTGCCATGTCGCCGCTCTGTGGTGGCACTCAGGTGGTAGAGAGGAGCACGCCAGTGAAGTTACGTCCATGGATTGGCCCTCCAGATCTCTCGATCTTAATCCAGTCGAGCATTGATGGGATGCTGTTGATGCTGGTGTACGCTCCGTGAACCCCGCACCAACTACACAAGCAGTGTAAGATGCGTGGGTCCCAACACCTCGCCGTATTGTTGCTCGCGGAGGAGCAACTCGTTATTAACATCTCATTCAATGTCTTCCCATGACTTTTGGCCATTCGGTGCATAACTGTTTTTCCCAACCCATTCTCGTTTCCATTAGTTTTTGGCCTTGAGTTTCGCGGTGGCGAATGTCTAATTGTAGGGGCGGGTGCATTCTTTGTGAACAGGCATGTTAGGAAATATTTTCTCCTAATTATCAGGGTTGTGTATTGTGTTCCTGCACCTATCTTAGAAACATAAGTCTCACAGGTACAAATCCTCTCCCTACCCTACTAGTCACCAACGACGGTTGGTCAGTTTGCTTGGTCATGAAAGATGCAAGAAAAAAATTAGAATTTTTAATGTTGCCACTTGTGAACTTTTATAAGTCTGAGAGTAAAAAAAACATGCATAAATTAAAAAATTGAAATTATCTAAATGTCCGCCTCTGTGGTGTAATGGTTACTGTGATTAGCTGCCACCCCCGGAAGCCCGGGTTTGATTCCCGGCTCTGCCACGAAATTTGAAAAGTGGTACAGGTGCGCTCAGCCTCGGGAGGCCAACGGAGTAGAGGGGTTTCGGGTTCGATTTCCATCTCAGCCATCCTCAAAGTGGCTTTCTGTGGTTTCCCACTTCTCCTCCAGGCAAATGCCGGGATAGTAACTAACTTAAGGCCACGGCCGCTTCCTTCCCTCTTCCTTGTCTACCCCTTCCGTTCTTCCCATCCCCCCACAAGGCCCCAGTTCAGCATAGCAGGTGAGGCCGCCTGAGGAAGGCACTAGTTTTCCTCCCCAGTTGTATCCCCGACCCAAAGTCTCGCGCTCCAGGACACGGCCCTTGAGGTGGTAGAGGTGGGAACCTTCGCTGAGTCCGAGGAAAAAACCAACCCTGGACGGTAAATGGATGAAGAAAGGAAGAAAAAAATGTTCTAAATATTTTTCGAAATGCTGTATATTGACCTAAAACCTTCTCGAAAACTGAAATAATGTCTGATCATCCCAAATCGACAAAACATGCAAAAGAATGTAAAAGAAAGACGTGTTATTATAGTTTGTGATGTAGCGTAAAGAATTTATCTCAAGGGAGAGGGTTAACAGATAGGAAGCATGACCTTCTAATTCAAAGGGGGAGTCCGGCTCCATGACTAAATGGTTAGCGTGCTGGTATTTGGTCACAGGAGTTTCAGGTTTCGATTCTAGGCAGGGTCGGGAATTTTAACCATCATCGGTTAATTTCTCTGGCACGGAAGCTGGGTGTATGTGTCGACTTCATCACCATGTCTTCCTCATCACGACGCGCAAGTCACCTACGGTTGTCAAATCAAAAGACCTGCGCCTGTCCTCGGACATTCCCGGCACTAAAACCCATACGCCAATTCATTTTAAAGGGGTGGGGGGGAATAACATTTCAACAACATCATCTTTTTTTTTTTTTTTTTTTGTTGCTAGTTGCTTTACGTCGCACTGACACAGATAGGTCTTATGGCGACGATGGGACAGGAAAGCGCTAGGAGTGGGAAGGAAGCGGCCGTGGCCTTAATTAAGGTACAGCCCCCAGCATTCGCCTGGTGTGAACATGGGAAACCACGGAAAACCACTTTCAGGGCTGCCGACAGTGGAGTTCGAACCTACTATCTCCCGAATACTGGATACTGGCCGCACTTAAGCGACTGCAGCTATCGAGCTCGGTCACCAACGTCTGCCCGCTACTCATGAATGACTGATCCGAAAGAGGAGTCCAACCCTCTACAAGCGAGCATCAACAATTCTATAAGGAGATTCAGTTGACTTAATCCGAGTTCCAAATGACATCCATAAACACGGAAATAACTGGAGAAGATTAAACAGATATGTAGAGAGGACTATTTATAAAGTCAAATAGGTGCTTTTGTTTAGGTTCCAATCAAACAGGCACTTGCGCTCAAGGAAGAGAGTTAACAGATAGGAAGCATGGCCACCTATGACAGTTTATTGTTGCAGCCGTAACATGTTCCGCGTGGTGACGCCAGAATTAGATACTCAGTGTGTACCCGCGGAAATTAGATCATTTCCGTGCATCTCGCTGGGGAATGCGCGCGAGATTGTATACAGTGTTATTAAACTACGCCAGTATCAGACCACAAAGCTAAGAAACTACGGGTGAGTACAAATTAGCACGGGTGGGAGGAATATTCAGCACGAGATAAAACAAAGAATAAAAGGTTCTAGCCCTTCGGGCAAGCAACTCAGTGTTGAAAACATCCTAGGGATATGAGCTACGAATTTTAGGTAAATTAAATATAATGAAGTATGAAAGTATATTCTTTATTTATTCCTCAAAATTACAATCCTTTTCTTCATCATCGTTATCCGGTCGATTAGATTAGGAGTTTGCATTTTCTACTACTTCATTCAAGCCCTTATAAGTATATTCGGTATGAGCATTTTTCGAAAAAAAAAAAAAAAAATCCTGAGGATACTGAAGGAAGGAATAGATTACAGAAAAAATATGGAAGTAAGTTAATTTATCTGGAATTTGAATAAAAAAGGAAACGAATAAATAAACAAGTGATTTTAGGCTGTTTTTCCGGAACTACATTTAGGCCGGATGTGATTTTTTTTTTTTTTTTTTTTTTTTTTTTTTTATAGCTAGCCGAGACTCACAATTTGAAACCTTCCCGGGCCTTTTAGCCCTTCAACTCTTGGGCACAATTGAGGAAATTGCTTAATGTTACGTTTTTCGTGGTATGGGGACCCCCTACTTCGTATGCTAAGATAAGTTTTCAACATTAGAAACAGACTGTGGTTTGATGATGGTGGAGACAGTTATTGTGTTAAGGGTTATGCAACTAGTAAATCATCCCCTCTCACAGCCAGAGGCGAGTTACATAGCTTTTACTGAAAAAAGAAGAAAAGGTAATAATGTTTTTGGTTTTATGTCTCACTAAAAGAAGAAGAATCGCCAATTAATTCGTAACAAGTTGAGCAGAAGAACAGTTTAGAAGTGCCGTCTTGATACAGTTGAGAACGAAGTATGCACAAAGTGACACGTAAATTTTAGTCACTAAATCAAAGTATTTACTTATTATCCAAACAAATAAATCGCTTTATGCCAGACTTTGCCCCAACACAAGTTTTATGCACCCAGGTACGACATTGCAAATATCTGACCATATTTTCCACAGAGTACTTTTATGGAACAAAACCCCCCTAGTACCCCTAGGGGTGTAGTGAGGAGGGAGTGACATTTAAAAATAATTGAAAATGATCTATATTAGCAGTGGCGGCGTTAAAAAGCTCGCCCCCTCCCTCCCCCGCAATAATTGAAAATGATCTATATTAGCAGTGGCGGCGTTAAGAAGCTCGCCCCCCCCCCCAATCCCCGCAATAATTGAAAATGGGCCCCTCGTTTCCTGATAAGGAAAGTTACAAGTTTATTTAGTAGTGCAGGGCTGTACATTATTACAATGAAATGAAATGGAGTATGGGTTTTAGTGCCGAGAATATCCGAGAACAAGTTCGGCTCGCCAGGTGCAAGTCTTTTGATTTGACTTCCGTAGGCGACCTGCGCGTCGTGATGATGAAGCAATGATGATGAAGACAACACATACACCTAGCCCCCGTGCCAGCAAAATAACCAATAATGGCTACAATTCCCGACCCTGCTGGGAATCGAACCCGGGACCCCTGTGACCAAAGGCCAGCACGCTAACCATTTAGCCATGGAGCCGGACATTATTACAATCTACAGCAACGACGATAATAATATGAAATAATGCAAAATTTACTTTTCTAATATTCGAAGGAATTAAAAATACACTTATATGGTACGAACCACACACACACACAAGGAATGCATATTCCAATTATACTAACCAAAACACGCTAACCATCACAATATTAAGACATAATATCGTTCCGAGGACCAAATAATTTACTATCCCCCTCCCCCCTTCCTTTTAAATTACGTCGCACCGACACAGATATGTCTTACGGCGACGACTACTATTGTCAACTCAACCATCCATCGTATGCCTACTTACCTACACTGACCGCCGAGAGTTATAAACAGGCTCGAGCCGGGCTGAGTGGCTCAGACGGTTGAGGCGCTGGCCTTCTGACCCCAACTTGGCAGGTTCGATCCTGGCTCAAAAATAAAACAACGCATAATGAAAAATCTCAATGTAAAAACACCAGTAAAATTGAAAAATTGTAAATTGTAACCAGATTGTACATTTTGAAAAGATCAATAAATACTTGGCCAAGAGGTCGAGACCCCCTCCCAACTCCTTCAACATGGCAAACCTACATCCTTCTCTTCCAATCCCATCAAATCCTCCAACCCTGCCAAATATCCTGGCCAGAGAGAAGGCGTAACCTTCTAGGTGGCCCGCCCCTTCCCTTAGGGAAGGGGAATGTTTTCATTCCCCTTACCGGTAGTATTTGAAGGTGCTGAAATACGTCAGCCTCGTGTCGGTAGATTTACTGGCACGTAACAGAACTCCTGCGGGACTAAATTCCGGCACCTCGGCGTCTCCGAAGACCTTAAAATAGTAGTTAGTGGGACGTAAAGCAAATAGCATTAATTATTAAACAGGCTCGAGACTTCAGCATTTAGAGTTTAGATAAGGAGGATATCTTTGTTATCGCATCTTTGCTGACTACTGAGTTCTCAGAACTGGCTAATTACTTTCAAAAAAAGCCTTGTTGATTGTTGTGAGTGGCAGCAAGGGATGGTTATTATTAGGTTGGGAAACCCACATTCTTTCAGAAATAACTACCGTACTCGTATTGATGAAAGAAGCTCTGCACTACGATGGCCTAAGTTTGGAATAACCCTCTGTAATACAAATAATACTGTGTTGTGTGCTGTAGCTTTATCAATATGTAAAACCACTCTTCAGCTACTGAATTAAGACATAGTCATGGGCCCCTCACAAGCCGTGCCCCGCTCGCGGGGTCTGTGAGGTCCTTACCGTCACTGTATATTAGTGTCGAATCCATAGTTGTCGCGGTCGCTGAGATGAATAGTGGCACTCCATACTCCATTTAAATTCAAGTTCAGCCACCATCGGCATAGGTGTATGAGAAGGGGTAAAAAAGACAATTCCCAAAATGACCGAGATTAGTGTTGAACCCATACTTTTCGGGCTCGCTAGGCTGATTGGTGACAGTACCAATAACACTTCGAATCGCGTGCATCAAATCTATAGTGCGACGCGTAAATACATAAAGTTATCACGTATTTTTATTATTTATTTGAAAGCATCAGCTGCTTCTCAGACAATGTGGGCTGCCACAGGGACAAGTTCCTCGCGAATCAAAATGATCTAAACATACAGCACAAATTCTAAAATTACATCTATACAACTAAACTCCCTGGCACCTTAGCACTATATACCGTAGTCATGGTTTATTTCGTGACTTGCGAGAATTACGTATTACTACTGCCGTTTTGTTAAAACCACAAGTGTTACATTTGCGAGTATAATTAAAGCATATTTTCTTTTTCTGTGGGATTGTAAATCTGTTTGGGTAATACTAGGTAAGTAGAATTGTGGCATGTTCCAATAAGGTATGTAGAATGACGAACGCAGCACTTGATTAATTACGGCCTTACTTCGTCCAGTACTTACGTATAGAATTCGATTAGGATGTCTGAGAAGCAAGACAACTCAGCAAGAACTCCTCCGGAAAGGAAGCCAACATTACCTCCTCTATAGCGATCAGTTCAGTTCAAATGGAAGGAAATTTCGTTATCACCCTACCTTAACCTTGTCTTGTGACGACTTTGGTACGGTTTGCAGTTTTTTTTTTTCTACGGGCTTTACGTCGCACCGACACAGATAGGTCTTATGGCGACGAGGTTTTTGCAGAATTAGCCTTTGTGTATTCTTATTGACTTACATCATATTATGTACATCTAATATATTTGCTTGTGTCCGCCTCTGTAGTGTAGTGGTTAGTGTGATTAGCTGCCAACCCCCGAGGCCCGGGTTCGATTCCCGGCTCTGCCACGAAATTTGAAAAAGTGGTACGAGGGCTGGAACGGTGTCCACTCAGCCTCGGGAGGTCAACTGAGTAGAGGTGGGTTCGATTCCCTCCTCAGCCATCCTCGAAGTGGTTTTCCGTTGTTTCCCACTTCTCCTCCAGGCAAATGCCGGGATGGCACCTAACTTAAGGCCCCGGTTGCTTCCTTCTCTCTTCCTTGTCTGTCCCTTCCAATCTTCCCATCCGCCGACAAGGCCCCTGTTCAGTATAGCAGGTGAAGCCTCATGGGCGAGGTACTGGTTTCCCCGACCCAATGTCTCACGCTCCAGGACACTGCCGTTGAGGCGGTAGAGGTGGGATCCCTCGCTGAGCCCGAGGGAAAAACCAACCCTGGAGGATAAACAGATGAAGAAGAAGAAGAATATATTTGCTTGCGTGTATTATTGGATTCTCTTCAGTCCGACAAGTAACAGCAAATGTCAAGAAGGGAGCTGAACTATTTACAAAAGACAAACGCCGAAGAATATGGTTATAGTAATGCGTATATCGAAATAAAGGCAATATTAAAAAAATAAAGGCAAATATGAAAATGAAAATCCACACCCTGTTTCCAGTCATTCGACCGGGTCAGGAATGGAATGAAGCCCCCATCTAGCGGCGAAGATAGGAATTGTGCCGGCAGCCGAAGCCTGTCGCACTCCTCTGGGGCTATGATGACTGAGAGATGAAATGAAATGATATTGGAGGGTGTTGCTGGAATGAAATATGACAGGAAAAACCGGAGTACCCGGAGAAAAACCTGTCCCGCCTCCGCTTTGTCCAGCACAAATCTCATATGGAGTGACCGGGATTTGAACCACGGAACCCAGCGGTGAGATGCCGGCGCGCTGCCGCCTGAGGCTCGGAAGCTCCAAAGGCAAATATAATGATAAAATATATATAACAATATATAGATACATTGAGTGAGGGTGAGAGTGTGTGTGTGTATCTCCTCAGCTCCTCATTAAGCTTGAAAACCAACTTAATTATGAATATCTTGGTGGATTCATTTATTATCATTTTCTTTGAGTAAGGGAAACTCCAATATTGATACTTACGTTGAGGTAAGTTTGTTCAAGGTTACGTCTCGTGATTTCGATATGTAACTAGTCAAGTTGGCAGCAGTGATGAGCCATTAAAGAAAAGTGAATAGGGCGGTGATATTTGCCTTTTAGTGTATATCCTTACGTAACGAGTGCTATACACAATATCAGTCAACGCCACAATAAAAATATCTACAAAAAATCATTTCACATAGAATAATTAACAGGTAATGAAATGAAATTGCGTATGGCTTTTAGTGTCGGGAGTGACCGAGGGCGCGTTTGGCTCGCCAGGTACAGGTCCTTTGATTTGACTCCCGTAGGCGACCTGCCCTCTCTAAAGAACCAGAGAAACAATGAAATAGCATTTGGTCCTTGTTTCATTGACGGTGAAATCCTAACATTCATCTCCCCGCGGTAGAGAGGTGGCAACGACTGCAGCAGGCGGCTAACGAATGAAGGGGCCGATTATCTCCCGGTATAAGGAGATCCCCTATACTAAGTGCCAACAGTCTCTTTGAGAGTGGATGAGCGGGTATGGGTAAGGGCACTCTATTGTCCTGGGGACAAGAAATTGTTCCCAAAGGCGGAGGAACCAGTTTCGTCAACGGCATTAGGATGCAGAAGGCAACGGGAAACCACTGCATTAAAGATCCTGAGAGATATTCCAATAAATCCACATGGTATGGCTGCAACGTCAAGATCGGAGCTGGCCGTGTGGATCGTCTACCTCCGTTTGGAGACGACGTCTTAAGAAGAAGAAGGCGACCTGCGCATCGTGATGAGGATGAAATGATGAAAAAGACGACACATACACCCAGCTCCCATGCCATTGGAATTAACCAATGATGGTTAAAATTTCCGGGAATCGAACCCGGGATCCTGTGACCCAAGACCAGCCCGCAAACCCTTAGCCACAGAGCCGGACATTAACAGGCATGACAAATCCTAGAAGTAAACCTTCAAAAAAGTATCTGGGCAGCGCATGGAGGGATTTCATTTCAAGACACGTTATTTGATCTATTTATAACGAATGTTGCCGAACAGCACAAGTCCTCTAGTTTTGATTTTAACGTCCGGTCTGCCCTTTTTTTAAGTTAATCTTCATAGCGTTACCGTGTGGGTGTCGGCTTCAAGGCACACCGCCCTTTTATTTCACGGACTGTTATCAACTGAATGTGTTAAGCCTCATTAAGTTTTCTGATAACACGTCAGTGATCTATGAAGGTCAGTAACTCCAGCTGGTAAGCGTACAATGAGGTGACCTCACGCCCAGGGGAGAAGAGTCGTGTGGGCGTTAAAGAACGTGGGTTCCTAGTGAAAATATACATTATTATTATTATTATTATTATTATTATTATTATTATTATTATTATTATTATTATTATTATTGGGAGCCTCTGTGGCTCAGGTTGCAGCGCGCCGGCCTCTCACCGCTGGGTTCCGTGGTTCAAATCTCGGTCACTCCATGTGAGATTTGTGATGGACAAAGCGGAGACAGGACAGGTTTTTCTCCGGGTACTCCGGTTTTTCCTGTCATCTTTCATTCCAGAAACACTCCCCATTATCATTTCATTTCACCTGTCATTTTTCGTTGCCCCAGCGGAGTGCGACAGGCTTCGGCGGCCGGCACATTTCCTATCCTGGCCGCTAGATGGGGGCTTCATTCATTCCTGACCCGGTCGAATGACTGGAAACAGGCTGTGGATTTTCATTATTATTATTATTATTATTATTATTATTATTATTATTATTATTATTATTATTATTATTATCTAAGGATCAGATGTTCAACTTTTCCGCTTAGAGAGGGACTTGATGTTTGTCCAGTACTCGCTCATTCACTAGCTATGTTTCTCCCTTCTCTCCTTTGTTCCTTTGTTCAGATGACCGAGCTCGATAGCTGCAGTCGCTTAAGTGCGGTCAGTATCCAGTAATCGGAAGATAGTGGGTTCGAGCCCCACTGTCGGCAGCCCTGAAGATGGTTTTCCATGGTTTCCCATTTTCACACCAGGCAAATGCCGGGGCTGTACCTTAATTAACGTCACGACCGCTTCCTTCCACTTCCTAGGCCTTTCCTATCCCATCGTCGCCATAAGACATATCTGTGTCGGTGCGACGTAAAGCAAATAGCTATAAAAAAAAAAAAAAAAATTGTTCAGATGAGTGCTGGTGGTGATTATTGTTTTAAGAGGAAGTATAACTAGGGAACGATCCTCTATACAACACTGATCAGAGGGAAAAGAATGGAAGCGATCCGACGCATCGAAAAATGAAGGTACTGGTCAGAGGAAGACAAGGGCCTCAAAGGGCATGAAAATGAAAGACTCCCTAGGCCTCGAGTGCTCTAATACCACCGGGGTCGGAAAAGAACAAGAGTTGACCAAGGGAGGTCGGATAGGATAGATGAAAGTGAGGAGCCTGGCACAAGTAAGTAGAAGCAATTCCATGATAAGCTAAGGGTCCCGTGGACGCCAAACCACGCTCCCAAGTTAAGAGGCCCTAGGGCCTGTTACGACAGGCAGTGGCTAGCGTGGATTTATTGCTTTGAATTGACATTCGGTCCGAAGGACCATGCTGCCAGCTCTCTGGAAACGTTAAGGAGTCTATGGAGCCTATTATGGTACTGGGCTGTATTCCACGGTGAAGGGAGATGGTGATACTGACGATTGAGGATAGTTTCGACAAAACTAACAGGCTGAACTTTTCACAAGTTGAGGTTGGCCTCGATTAAAAAATGAACTATGTGACGGTTTATTTTGGTATCAGAATTTAAAAGGCAGGGAGCTGAAGTTGGTGGGGTATGTGAAATTTTGTGAGCGCTTGGTACACATTTTCTTGCTGTGGTGAGTATTCTCTACCAGCCAATATTAGCTGATTCAAACCTGGACGTGATGGACAGTTGGGCGATTCAATAACACTGATTCCGTGTAAATGGCTTGGATAGCCCGAGTCTCATCCTAATGATGGAAGTGAGGTGTCTTCGATTAAGGAATAAAGACGGAAACCGTTGTTTACGTGGGATGATAGGTTGAGTGCTTGCGCAGTGTTTACCTTTCGTACGTCCGACTCGTTGGCTGTACGGTCAGCGTACTGGCCTTCGGTTCAGAGGGTCCCGGGTTCGATTCCCGGCCGGGTCGGGGATTTTAACCCTAATTGGCACGGGGCTGGGTGTATGTGTTGTCTTCATCATCATTTCATACTCATCACGACGCGCAGGTCGCCTACAGACGTCAAATAGAAAGACCTGCACCTGGCGAGCCGAACCCGTCCTGGGATATCCCGACACTAAAACCCATACGAAATTTCATTACCTTTCGTACGTTTGTCTACTCCTTGTATGCTCCATTTGCTGTTGTTCGGTAGAAGTCTGGCAATTGTATTCCTTGAAACATGCCTTGCAATATTCCTTTCTTTGCTAACTCATCCACCATTTCATTATTTAAAATGCCAACATGACTTTTGATTCATAATAAATGGATTGCTATTATCTGTGTTGCTTCGAACATTTATTTTAGTATGTCTGTTATATGCTTAATCGTAGGACTGCTCCAGCGAGGTCTTTCAAGTTTCTGAAGTACACTTTCAGAATTGATGAGAATCAAAATTCTTTTGAAGTGTTGCACGCTGTAAATAACAGGAGTTTAATTTTGGGTCGGAGAGCTATTAAAGGGAGCAAGAGAGAAACTTTTCTTAACAAACGATCCCTTTCAGGGGTTTAAAAAAATTCCAGTATTATTGGTGCGCGCTATGCCGCTAGGCATGCTGGGAATCAGAACAACGAAAATGGCGTCGTCCTCATGACCGAGGGATGTTATGTGTGTATTAATTTGCTAAGAATGAGTCGCATCCCTGCCTGTATTCAGGGGGTTCTGTAGAGTGCCACAATAAAATGAAGGGTAAAACTTGTCATAACCCCACCAGTTCAGGAACCGCTGTTTAATGTTCATTTGTCATTGGGGATGATAGTAAGTTCTTGGCAACTGGTACCAACTGATGTGACGTAAGTAGTTCCTGGCACAAACTTAACTTAGTTCCTATTCCTAGTACCTAATTTGATCAGGCTGGTTAATTTATTTGTAGTTAGTTGCTACGGTCATAAATAAATTCTTCGTTGTTATGATAATCAACAAGGTACCGGTATTGTTAAACATGGATGTTGTTCCGTGCTGAGGTTGCTATGTCAAAATTACTGATTTTAGGCTAATGATTTCAAGAGTATAAGTTTGGAGATTTGTTGTCGTTTTATGTTAACTACAGCCTGATACTAGGGAATAGCATCAAACTCAGTGTTCGGCGAGGGAACGCGAATTATTCTTTAGATGCTGTCCAATAAGGTAGGTATGCTAAACTTTGATATAAACCTTCCTTCCCTCCTTCTATGTACGTTAAACTTTGTTTATGTGTGTGTATAAAATAATTTTTCAGCATTCGTCTACCCTGGACCATTAGTGTTACTTTTCAGAAAAATATGCCTAGCCATGGAACAATCACAGATATTTTCATTCCCCTGTAAAAAAAAGATGTGAAAATTACTTTCATTAATTCCCCTCGTATCAATTATAAGACTGACATCAGCGCAATCTGTACTTTACAGTGGTCAAATTTTACAATAATCAGCACGCTTCCTTTCCCCTGGACAACACATTATGGCTAGCCTTGGACCATTACTGCTATTACTGTATTATTATAATTTGTCCAATAGGGGCTAGTGACAAAATCATTTTACTGGATAGGTTAGGTCCGGCTAGTGGCAAACCCATTGGACTGTGATCAAGGAAAGGGGGTCTGGGGGCGTAAGCCCCCAGGTTAGGGCTGCGAAGCGGCTTTCGGCCTCTTGACATCAGCATAATGTGGGCTACACCTTACTGTGTCCTCTTTCACGTTACCATCAGATCTGGACCAGTTACAATTGCTACTGCTTCTCTTGTATACATATAATTCTGTTTCCATTATTTGGGTCGTATGAATTTCAAGAGTGAAAACAGCGCTATCTATGCTTTACAGTGGCGAGATCTGTAATTACTGTATAGCTAGTTCTGAACCATTTAAACATGTTATGTGATTTTGTCATTGATATGAAATCATGGGTAGAGGTATTCCAAGAGTGACAACAGCACAATCTATGCTTTACAGTGGCGAGATCTGTAATTACTGTATCGCTAGTTCTGAAACATTTAAATATGCTATTATTTGTCTTTGCCATTGATATTAAATAATGGAGGTATTCCAAGAGTGACAACAACGCAATCTATGTTTTACAGTGGCGAGATCTGCAATTACTGAGTTCTGAACCGTTCAAACATTTGTCTTTGTCATTGATATTAAACCATGAGTGGAGGTAATCCAAGAGTGACAACAACGCAATCTACGCTTTACAGTGGCGAGATCCGTAATTACTGTATCGCTATCTCTCAACTATTTAAAAGGGTTCTTATATGTCTTTGTTACTGATATTAAATCACGGCTGGCGGTGGCACGAATGGACTCTGCCATTGGCTGAAGATTTTCCCTATGAAACGTCACTCATAATTCAAGACAGCGAGATATTATTATTCTTATTATTTTTATATGCTTATTCTTTCCATTCCTCCTCTGGACTACAACGATGATTAGTGTGTCGGTAACATTGCCTCATCGTTTTAGGTCTTTTTATACCGCCTAAGTTGGTCATAACTTCTCGCTGTCTTGAGTTACGGGAGCGACGTTGAATTATCCTAATCTTCAACCAGTGGCAGAGTCCATTCGCGCCACCGCCAGTCATAACTATTATGCTATTTATACTGGTGAGGGTTATGAAAAGTTTTACCAAATGAAAAAAAAATGGCAGTGCACGAGGAGATTACAAGCGAAATATATCAAGGAAGTGGACAGCATTAATGTTTATTACCGTACAATAGCCTACAAGTAAACTCTATCAACAGTGCTCGATTTATGACGATCTTCTCGTATTTTTCTTCTTTCTTCGTTATCCCCAATTAAAGAGCGCGTGTGAACTTGTTTGAACATCTTCTCCCAAAATCACTTCATGAATTTGCTGTCCGGTCTTCTGTCCGCTGTCTCCCAGTGGTCTTTTTGGCCTTTTCCACAAGTGTGTGATTTACAATCAAAATTTCAAAGACTTTAGGATTTTTTAAGGTATCCTTTGCAGCGTTTATTGCTTGTAAATCCTGCCTAATTTCTTCCACCCAGTTGATCTTGACCTTCTTTCAGTGGATTAAAGTTAATCATTTTTAGTAAATCTATTATTGTCCATGCTAAAGATGTGACATAGAATTCCAAGCGTTTCCTACGTCCGGCATCAGTAAACTTATCTGTTGCTGTGTGACAGATCTGTAGTTTTTCTTTTAATCCATATACCGTTTACCACTGGCGGTAATAAGGGGGGAGGGGGTAAGGGTGTCGGTCGCCCCAACCCCGCCCGAATTTGTGGAGAAAACATTACATCATTATTCTATTTTAGCCACCTGAAACTATATTTCTAGGAATTATTAAAAAAAGCGATTTGTACAAGCCCTGTTGTTTTATCAGCTAATTCGTCCCCTTTTTTTAACAAACCCACGTACTTTTTGCTGTCTGTAAAACAATTGTCCTCCACTATCTTTCGTGGGTGGGTGCGGTAGAATAACACCCACGGTATCCCCTGCCTGTCGAAAGAGGTGACTAAAAGAGGTCCCAGGGGCTCTGAACTTTGGAGCGTGGGTTGGTGACCACGGGGACCTTAGCTGATCCTGGCATTGCATCCACTTACTTGTGCCAGGCATCTCACTTTCATCTATCCTATCAGACCTCCCTTGGTCAACTCTTGGTTTTTTTTCCGATCCGCGACGGTATTAGAGCCCTAGAGGCCTAGGGAGTCTTTCATTTTCACGCCCTTCGTGGCCCTTGCTTTTGTTTGACCGTTACCTTCATTTTTCGAAGTATGGGATCCCTTCCATTATTTCCGTCTGATTAGCGTTAGACTATATAGAGGATGGTTGCCTAGTTGTACTTTCTCTTAAAACAATAATCACCAGCAAACCCCCCACTTCTAATTCCCAGCCGCCACTACTTGCGTTTACATGAGTGGGACCATATATTTTCCTAAGAATTTTTCGTTCATGCTTTCCAATTTCATCCATTTTAGAGTGGCCTCTAGTCAGTGGCGGCGCGTGGATGAAACGTCTGGGGGGTTCACTGCTGTGGAAATTAACATGTTCAGATTTACTGTTACTTGATATTTACACAGATGTAAAATTGCTTGATTGGCAACGCGACTTTCCTTTGCAGGCACACAGCTTCAGCTCGAATAAGTTACCAAACAATGAAGAATGAAAGACAGAGAATATGAGGTGCAATTACTTTAAGCTGATCCAATTTCCTCTGATTTTGAAGAGTTGCTTGCGTAGGAATAACTGCTTCAAGAGTGTGTTAGACAGACTACTTTTATTTGTGTGTTGACGTACTTTGCTGTTTACTTTTCATAAAACGCGTATTACTAATGAAAAGTTTAATGAATTGTACAAACTTTGGCTACGCACGCCTGTGGATGCTATACAACCCGTAATTACCAAAATATTCTGGCTCATTGCTGTTAATTACCTCAGAATCGTAAAAACATGAAATTAAAATCCCTTCAAAACCCACCACTTACAGTAAATTTTAACCACGAGCTGTGACAGTGCTTCGGCTAATTTCGGGGTTGCTCGTATCTATCGCTTGTCCAGTTGCCAGCGATTCCTCGGCTATGTTTTCCTTGCTTCTCACAGCCCCTCGCCTTGCGCACCCTTCTTACGTCCCACAGCCCTGCGCCCGCGATCCTGAAATTGAACCTCTTCGCTGGTTCCGGAGAGGAACCAGTGTTGTGTCAAAAATATCGCTACGTGCGCGAATAGGCCTATAATGAGGTAATTAAAGGAATAGGCTCTTGATAAACCATTTTACTATAAGTAATCTACCGTATTTCTAGGGGGTTCACTGAACCACTGAACATATAATTAAGGTACAGCCCCAGCATGTCTCCCGGATGCAAGCTCACAGCTACGCGCTCCTAACCGCAGGCCAACTCATCCGGTTGTTTTATTATTACGAATATTATTACAATAATTATTATTAAATTGCTGATATGTTTTCATGTAATAAGACGAATTTTACTATGCATTGCTATCATTTTTACTCAGTTCGTGAGAGTAAATGCGGTATAACGTAACACCTGCAAATTATGTTCTGGCTGTAAATACATGGCACACTTGTGAGCAGTTTCATTTATTTTTGGACTGCTGAGAACACTTCCATCTACACGGTAGAGGGGGATGACAGCCTCAAGCGAACCTTCGTCTGGGAAACCCTCTATGGCGTCCTTTGACCTTCATCCACAAAGTACTGTGGTCAGTGGCGTATGCTGGGATTAAGACATGGGCTACCACTAGACTTAGGTTATCACTTTTCGATGGTTGATTTAGTGAACGTCAAGCCTTCAGCGTTTTGAGCTGCAGCCGGTAGCCAACGGAGAAGCCTGCTGTGTTGACAATGCTTCTTGACAGGCTACTGCCCCTGCCTCTGCTACTGCCAATGCTCAACCCCTGATCAGTGGAGATGGTAACCTAAGGTTTAGCAAATAAAAGTCTGGCTTTGTGGCTAAATGGATAGAACGTTTGCCTTTGGTTCGATGGTCCCAGTTAAGTTTCCAGAATCAAACCCCTCATACTGTTAATCCACTGGCTTGGGGACTGGATGTTTATGACATTTCGCCATTCATTTTATTCCCATTAGGTCAACACCAAGCCTGTACAGATTCCATGCCCCATTATTATTATTATTATTATTATTATTATTATTATTATTATTATTATTATTATTATTATTATTATTATTTTACAGCGGTCGAATCCATCGTTCACTGGTTAATTAGCTTCCTCGGGAGATAAGTGGTGGTGTCCGACCCATGATCACGGGTTCGATTTCAACCAACAAAGGAAAACACTAAACCTGAAAGATGGCATTTCATTTTAGCAGATCTACCAATAAAACTAAAACTATATTGCTCCTCTAACAGCAACCCTGCAGTCTCTTCCTAGAAGGTGTAGAAGTAAACGGGAGTGAGGAATGCCTGCACTCACTTATCTACATCATTAAGTCAGAAGTATGAGGTGAGGAAGTATATACGATGAGTAAAGCATGGTTGATAGTTAGCAGTGGCGATCTGACGGACCGAAGTCTAGAACAGCTATCCTCCGCCGGTCCCCGCTCCTAACGATATCCAGCCGCAAGTCGCGTGTGGCGAGTCGTTGGGAGAGGGGCGAGGGGCGAGTCTGGGCTGCAATGTCGGTCTCCGAAGCCTTGCTCTCAGAAATATGTGCGACGTTTTTTCTCTCTACTTTCAAGTTTTGTAAATGGAACAATGTTTCAGATGCTTACATTATAATGTGCTTTAGACTTCCATAATTCTCAGTTGAGATTTGGGCTTCACTGATAGCCTTGGTAGCCCTCAGTATACGCCACTGACTGTGGTGGTCATTGTGGATGTCCATCTTTACGCTTGGCTTCGGCTTCCGTAACCTCATACTGCTACAATATAAGCATGCAGAGTGGGTAATACACGTGCTGGGGCTAGGTAAACAAACTAGGGGGGTTGTAGCCCCCAGGTGGTGCGGAGAACAGAAGACGAGCTCGCGAAATGTGAAGCGTGGTGGGGAGGAGATGGTGTAGCCTTGGCGTGGTGGACCCGTTGTCCTTGGTCAGTCTGAGCTAAGACAGCTAGCAGTGTAGCAGCAGCAGCACGCGGAGTGTGTAGTGTTGTTATGTGTGAAGTGATGTGCAGTAAGAGCCGGTGTGAGAACCCGCAGGAACCATGGGGGTGCAGCCGAGACTAGCATGGGCACTGCCTACTGGATCCTCACCACCACCTTATTGGTCGCCATGGCTTCACTCATCATCACCCTCAACCACCTGTCTCACAAGGTAACGTAAAATAAACATATTGTATGTATATGAGTCTTTGAGGCAGAAGAATGCCAACTTTCGATGTGTTAGATCACGAATTTCATTCTAGTGATAACGTATTAACGGAATGATGGCGCTTGGGAGAGGGCGCAAAGTTCGCCGTAGTGTAATAAGGTAGCATTGCTGTTCTATCAAGAAATAACATTTTAATGGTAATTTATTTACTTTTTAATTGTAATTAATTGAAATGATCGATTCTGGAATATATAGTATTTTTTCGAATCTATTCTAGGAAATCTGTGCTGTAGTGGTTAGTGTGATTAGCTGTCAACCCCCGGAGGCCCGGGTTGAATTCCCGGCTTTGACACGAAATTTGAAAAGTGGTACAAGGACTGGAATGGAGTCCACTCAGCCTCGGGAAATCAGCTGAGTAGAGGGGTTTCGATTCCCACCTCAGCCATCATGAAGTGGTTTTATTGGTTCCCATTTCTTCTCCAGGAAAATGCTGGGATCGTACATAACGCCACAGCCGCTTCCTTCCCTATTCCTCCAAATCTTTCCATCCCCCACAAGGCCCCTGTTCAGCACAGCAGGTGCGCCCGCCTGGGAGAGGTACTGATCGTCCATCACAGTTGTATCCCCGACCAAATATCTCACGCTCCAGGATACTGCCCTTCAGGCGATAGAACTTGGATCCTTCTATGAGTTCGGGGGAGAAATACATATATAATACAAGTTGCTTTATGCCGCACCGACACAGATAGATATTATGGCAACGATGGGATAGAAAAAGGCTAGGAGTTGGAAGGAAGCGGCTGTGGCCTTGATTAAGGTACAGCCCAGCATTTGCCTGGTGTGAAAATGGGATATTAAAGGAAAACCATCTTTAGGGCTTCTGACAGTAGGGTTCGAACCCACTATCTCCCGAATGCAAACTGAGTCAACCCGTGGAGTCACTTGCTCGATGTACCAGGTTTAACCCTCTCGTTCCTACTATCATAATATCACGTCATTGGTTTCATCTCATAAAGTCCTCTGATGAGCTTGACGTCAGGAAGGGCATCCGGTCGTAAAAACTCGCTACGAAGTTTCATCTCACTTCATATCCGACCCCATAATAGAGAAACGAAACTAGGAAATACTTAATAGTCTGCGCTGTTGGAGTATGACAAGACAGGTTGAGACGTACAGTAGTTGGAGGATATTGAAGCTGGAATGCAATTTACCACAGTATTATTGTTCACTTAACTCAATGACTTGCATTGTGGTGATGGTGGTTATTGTTTTAAGAGGAAGTATAATTGGGCAACCATCCTCTATATAATACTAATCGGAAGGAAAATGGAAGAGATGCAGTCTTCGAAAAATTAAGGTATTGGCAAATGAAAGGAATGGCCAGGGAGGGTGAGAAAGTGAAAAACTCCCTAGACATCGACACCTAATACCGTTGGGGTCGGAAAAGAACAAGAGTTGACCAAGGGACGTCGATATTTAGACGAAAGTGAGGAGTCTGAGTCAAATAAGTGGGAACAACATCAGACTCAAATTAGGGGCCCCCGTTTTATTTGTCTTGTACTACAGGCAGAGGCTAATGTGAATATACCATATTTACGCGAATAATCCCCGCACCGTGACTTTAAGAAGGCTCATTCTGAAAAAAATTGAGTGCCAACATTGACGTAAATAAAACCCGCACCCCAATTTCGTGCCTCAAATTAAAAAAAAAAAGAAACTGTTTGGGGATTATTCGCGAAAATACGGCATTATTCTGACCCCACCCACAGGGAGAAGAGAGATGCTGGTGGGAGAATCGTATAGTATGTAATTTTTATAGTGCGGTTTAGTATGGAAAGTGTTTATAATATTATTCTGTATACGGCGTTATACATCCTATCCACCTTAAGTTAGGAACACAAGTTTGTGGTCGGTAGAATAACACTCACGGTATCCCCTGCCTGTCTTAAGATGCGACTAAAAGGGACCAGGGGCTCTTAGATTGGGAGCGTGGGTTGGCGACCTGGGACCTGACATTGCTTCCACTTGTGTCAAGCTCCTCACTTTCATCCATCCTATTCGACCTCACTTGGTCAACTCATGTTCTCTTCCCAACCCGACGGTATTAGGTTCCGACGTCAAGGGAGTCTCATTTTCATGCCCTTCGTGTCCCTTGTATTTCTTTGGCCCATACCGGTACCTTCATCTTTCAAAGTGTCGGATCCCTTCCATTCTCTCTCTCTCTCTCTCTCTCTCTCTCTCTCTCCGATTGGTGTTCATAGAGGATTGTTGCCTAGTTGTACTTCCTCTTAAAACAATAATCACCACCACCTCGGCAATAATCCACCGCAACATTGTTAGCATGCTAGGTACTGCTTTCCGGGCAGCTTATATGTAGTGGTTGTGAGACGTGACGTAAGAAATCTTTCAGCTCTTCATTATAACTGAAGAATAAAGTGTTGGTGTATGGTAAACAGTGGGAGGTGCCGTTAAAGGTGGAATACTGTATTTAAATTTCATGACCTCATTGTACTTGAAATAAACTTTTAACATATTAGGTCGTGTTGAGTACATATAGTACATGGTGGTGGTGGTGATTATTGTTTTAAGAGGAAGTACAACTGGGCAACCATTCTCTTTTAACACTAGGACTAATCAGACAAAAACAAATCGAAGGGATCCGACACTTCGAAAAATGAAGGTATCGACCAAAGAAAGACAAGGGCCACGAAGGGCGTCAAAATAAAATACTCTCCAGGTCTTAATACCTACATACCGCGGGGATCGGAAAAGAGTTGACCAAGGGAGGTCTGATAGGATAGATGAAAGTGAGGAGCCTGACACAAATAAGTGGAAGCAATGCGAGGACTCAGCTAGAGGAACCCCGATCGCTAACCCATTCACCCCAGTTGAGAGCCCCTGGCCCCCCTTTTAGTCTCCTCTTACGACAGGCAGAGGATACCGTTCCGTTCCCACCCATAGAGGAGACAGGATTAAATCTATAAATCTACGTCCAAATAATAAAAATACAAAAATACGCTTATTGTACGAGAGAATTTAAAGACATATTTCTCTTTTAGCTTTATATTGTTCCTCACATTGTTTGTGTTTCTGGAGCGTCCGCGGCTCAGGCGGCAGCCCGCTGGCCTCTCACAGCTGGGTTCCTTTGTTCAAATCCCGGTCGCTCCACGTGACATTTGTGCTGGACAAAGCAGAGGCGGGACAATTTTTTCTCCGGGTACTCCGGTTTTCCCTGTCATCGTTCATTCCAGCAACACTCTCCAATATCATTTCATCTGTCAGTCGTTAGTCGTAGCCTAGAGGAGTGCGACAGGCTTCGGCAGCCAGCACAGTTTCTATCCTCGTCGCTAGATGGGGTCTCACTCATTCCATTTCTGACCCTGTCGAATGACAAGAAACAGGCAGTGGATTTTAATTTTCATTTGTGATTCTAGTTTCTGTATCGTTCTAGAAAGATATTCGTGTCAACCTTTGCGAAAAGCTAATGATAATGTCTTTCAATAAATGAAACTCAAATATTGATAACGATAGCCGCAGCATCTTTGACGACCAAGGCCTACGGTAACGACTAATGTCACTCGTTTTGTCGCGTTACATAAAACACGAATTTTCAGATGACCTCCAGCTATGACATATTCATGTAAAAATCCCACAATTCTAGCCCTTGAGGCACAAACTCAATGTTGAAAACATCCTAAGGATGTGAGCTACGAATTTTAGGTAAATAAAATATAATAAGGAGCCTCCGTGGCTCAGACGGCAGCGCGTCGGCCTCTCACCGCTGGATACCGTGGTTCAAATCCCGATCACTCCATGTGAAATTTGTGCTGGACAAAGCGGAGGCGGGACAGGTTTTTTTCTCCGGGTACTCCGGTTTTCCCTGTCATCTTTCATTAAAGCAACACTCTCCATTCTCATTTCATAGAATCTATCAGGCATTAATAAATCACTTTGGGAGTGGCGACCCCATCGTGCTACTAGCCTATATATGATTCATTCATTACATTCCTCACCCGGTCATTGACTGGAAAACAGGTTGTAGGTTTTCATTTTCAAAATATAATAAAGTATGAGAATATGTTATTTATTTATTTATTCGTAGATATTACAGACCTTTTCTTAATCATCGTTATCCGATTGATTAGATGAGCAGTTTGCCTTTTTCACCACTACGAGCGCTTTTTTGTGCTATTTGCTTTACTTCGCACCGACACAGATATAGGTCTTATGGCGACGATGGGACAGGAAGTGGCTAAGAGTGGGAAGGAAGCGGCCGTGGCCTTAATTAAGGTACAGCCCCAGCACTTGCCTGGTGTGAAAATGGGAAACCACGGAAAACCATCTTCAGGGCTGCCGACAGTGGGGTTCGAACCCAATATCTCCCGAATACTGGATACTGGCCGCACTTGAGTGCTTTCTTAAAATGCTATTTATTCGGGGTGTCGACCTACTACGAGCGCTAATGTGAGTCGCTGCAGAGTTTCACTGAAACCCTTATAACTACATTCGGTGTGCACATTCAAAAATAAATAAATAAATAAATAAATAAATAAATAAATAAATAAATAAATAACAAGGTGCCTGAGTGTACTGAACCAACGGGCACATTATAGAAGGAATTATGTAAATAAGTTAATTTTGATAGGATTTGAATAAAAAAGAAAACAAGTTAAGAAACAAGTGATATTAGGCTCTTTTTCTGGAGCTGCTTTAGGCAAGAAGTGATTTTCGAATTTTTTTAGTTAGACAGAGCTGTCCAAGACTCACAATTTGAAATATTTCCGGAACTTTTAGCCCTTCAACTTTCGGCACAATTCAGGAAATTGCTTAATTTTACGTTTTTCTTACCCTGCAAGAAATGTTTCCAACATTAAATATATTTTTAGGTTGACCTAGTAACCAAAATTGACCAACAAAGCGTCTGCCCCTCAGCCCGAAGGCCTGCAGATTACGAGGTGTCGTATGGACGGCATGACGAATCCTCTCGGCCGTTTTTCACGGCTTTCTAGACAGGGGTCGTTACCTCACCGTCAGATAGCTCCTCAGTTGTAATCACGTAGGCAGAATGGACCTCGAACCAGGTAAAAATCAAGGACCTAATCGAGAATCGAACCTTGGACCTCTGGATAAGGGGCAGGCATATTATCTCTACATCGTGGGTGGTCTAGTAACACATGAAAAAAATTACCACCGCGCTGAAAAATGGAGGAATTTGCGTTTTTAGGACGTAACCTATAGATATACAGCTATCTAGAGTTAACATTTCTTCAACTAAAACAACGCCCCGTTTTGTGAATCCACAGCGTTAAGGAAGATGTTAAAGAATTGTTGCTGCAAAATGAATTTACGAGTTTTGGTGCAGTTCCGAGACGCGCCGCTTCTTTGCTATGTACCTACAGCTCGTATATCAAGTTAGAGGTCGATAAGTTTCCACCTGTAGGGACGAGATCTTTGAACATAAGTATCGCTACATTTAATTTCATGGCCCCCTTATGCGTGCCGTCTAGCGTCGTTAAAAACCAAACCGGTTGCTATGGAACTGAATGAATCTCGTTGCCTCATTTGCATAACTTAGACTGACTTTCATTTAATCAGACATAACCAAATGTTAGGTTTATGACGATTTATACTGTATTTCAAGATTATTGCAATTACTGTTCAAGGACTTACGGTTTTTCTCTCTCATTCATCCTCTTTTTCAATGACGTTATTACAAAGATGTTGGAAAAATACAGTACATGTACAATAACCACTCTCATTCAAGATCAGCTCTAGGAAATTAAGATTATACAGGGTGATCCATAAGTCACTGCACGAACTTTGTGGGTGTAATGGAAAATTGCTGTATTTCTGAGTTACGCAATAAACAAAAATACACTCTTCCCACCGAGCTCGATAGCTGCAGTCGCTTAAGTGCGGCCAGTATCCAGTATTCGGGAGATAGTAGGTTCGAACCCCACTGTCGGCAGCCCTGAAAATGGTTTTCCGTGGTTTCCCATTTTCACACCAGGCAAATGCTGGGGCTGTACCTTAATTAAGGTCACGGCCGCTTCCTTCCCACTCCTAGCCCTTCCCTGTCCCATCGTCACTATAAGATCTATCTGTGTCGGTCCGACGTAAAGCCACTAGCAAAGAAACCCACTCTTCCCAGAGTTTTTTTTTTAATTTAGGGGACACAATTTCTACTCAGTGGTGGCCGGCCCGTAAGGTCACAGAGTCTCGTCCCCTCCCAACATCGTTATTGTTTGGGTCCTCAGTCCATAGACTGGTTTGATGCAGCCCTTCATGGTATCCTATCCTGTGCTAACCTTTTCATTTCTGCTATGTAATTATACCTTAGTCTACCCCTGCCGTTCTTACCGCCTACACTTCCGTCAAAAACTTCCCCTGAACAGCATAGCAGGTGAAGCCGCCTGGGCGAGATACTGGTCCTCCTTCCCAGTTTCACCCCCTACCCAAAATCTGACGCTCCAGGACAGTGCCCCGGAGGCTGTAGAGATGGGATCCCTCGCTGAGTCCGAGAGAAAATCCCCTGTGGGTGGGGTTAGTAGTATAACACCTACGGTATCCCCTGCCTGTCGTAAGAGAGGACTAAACGGGTCTCCAGGGGCTTTCAACTTGGGAGCGTGGATTGGGGATCACGAAGGCCTGAGCTGAGTCCTGGCATTACTTCCACTCACTTGTGCCAGGCGTCTCACTTTCATCTATCCTATCCGACCTCCCTTGGTCAACTCTTGTTCTTTTGCGACCCCGACGGTATTGGAACACTCAAGGGTTAGGGAGTCTTTCATTTTCATGCCCTTTGTGTCCCTTGTCTTTTCTATGGCCGATATCTTCATTTTTCGAAGTGTCGGATCCTTTCCAGTTTTCTTTTCTATCTGATTAGTGTTATATAAAGGATGGTTGCCTAGTTGTACTTACTCTTAAAACAATAATCACCACCACCTCCGAGGGAAAAACCAACCCTGGGCGGTAAACGAATTAAGAAAGAAAGAAAGAGAAAAAGAAAGAAAGAAAGAAAGAAAGAAAGAAAGAACCCAAAGAAAGAAGAGTTCAACTAAACAAAAGTATCACCAATTCAACACAAACTACGTACATTCAGTTTACCCACAAAGCTTGCTCAAAGAGATGGCAATAGAAGTGCAGAAAGAGATGTGCATTGGTGTTGGAATGTCACCGACCCCGTTAGCCCACATGATGATCAAGGGGTCAACTCTTTATGGTTTGACACCGTCGTTAACTAGTTTGAGTCCCGACGGTGAAAAAAAAATCAACATCAGAAAGTTGCCTGGCAGCTTAAGAGCCTTGGTTCAGCGATGTTCATCTAGGGTGAGGACATATGACGCTGTTGATGGTGATTCGTCCGTCGGATGAAGACGTCAAGCCTTGAGTAGACCCCTTGGTGTTACATTTACAAGCACGTAAAAGAACCTCTGTGGGACAAAATTCCTGCACCTCGGTGTCCGAAAACCGTAAAAAGATAGTGCGACCTAAAAACAATAACTTCTACGTACATTAAACATTTTGCTTCAGACTTACACTCAATATAATTATGTTTGGCATTGTTGTTGTTCTAGTAATCAGTCCATACACTGGTTTGATGCATCCCTCCATGCCACCCTATCCTGTGCTAAACTTTTCATTTCTACGTAACTGCTACATCCTGCATCTGCTCTAATCTGCTTGTCATATTCATACCTTGGTCTACCCCTAGCGTTCTTACCACCTACACTTTCCTCAAAAACGAAATGAACAACTCCTGGGTGCCTTAAGATGTGTCCTATCATTCTATCTCTTCTTCTTGTCAAATTTAGCCAAATCGATCTCCTCTCGCCAATTCGATTTAGTATCTCTGCATTCGTGATTCGATTTATCCATCTCATCTTCAGCATTCTTCTGTAACAGCACATTTCAAAACCTTCTATTTTCTTTCTTTCTGAGCTAGTTATCGTCCATGTTTCACTTCCATACGGTGCTACGCTTCAGACGAAAGTCTTCAAAAACAGCTTTCTAATTCCTGTATCAATGTTCGAAGCACCAAATTACTTTTCTTAAGAAAGGCCTTCTTTGTTTGTGCTAGTTTGCATTTTATGACCTTCCTACTTCTGCCACCGTTAGTTATTACAATTTTTTTTTTTTTTTTTGCTATGGGCTTTACGTCGCACCGGCACAGATAGGTGTCATGGTGACGATGGGGCAGGAAAGGGCTAGGACTGGGAAGGAAGTGGCCGTGGCCTTAATTAAGGTACAGCCCCAGCATTTGCCTGGTGTGAAAATGGGAAACCACGGAAAACCATCTTCAGGGCTGCCGACAGTGGGGTTCGAACCCACTATCTCAAGAATACTGGATACTGGTCGCACTTAAGCGACTGCACCTATCGAGCTCGGTCGTTAGTTATTTTGCTACCTAAGTAACAATATTCATCTACTTCCGTTAGGACTCCATATCCTAATCTAATATTTCCAGCATCACCTGGCTTCGTTTTACTGCACACCTTTTCATCTTGTACTCCAGATCTCATGCAGTCTCAAATCAAATTACAATATCAAGTTATAGTCTATTATCTATATATTTTTTTAAAAATATTAAGAACATCTTTGTCCAGTCCGGCTCCATGGCTAAATGGTTAGCGTGCTGGCCTTTGGTCACAGGGGTCCCGGGTTCGATTCTCGGTAGGGCCGGGAATTTTAACAATCATTGGTTAATTTCTGTGGCACGTGGGCTGGGTGTATGTGTTGTCTTCATCATCATTTCATCATCACGATGCACAGGTCACCTACGGACGTCAAATCAAAAGACCTGCACCTGGCGAGCCGAACCCGTCCTGGGATCTCTCGGCACTAACAGCCATACGGCATTTCATTTCATTTCATTTCATCTTTGTCCAGTCCATCCGTCCGTTCTACTGGACCGATTTGCTTCATTCTTGTTTTTGCTCTCCGGAATTATCTGCCGATGAATCGTGAGGCATTCATATGTCTCTGAGTTCTGTCAACTTTGAGTAATCCTAAAATCAAATCACTAAATGACCACTCTAATAATTGCAGGCGAAGACTCGTCCTAGCCCGCAATACATTCTGAATTTGGCGGGTTGCATACCGTTAAGGAAATATATCGACAAAGATAAACGATTAAAATTCGATGGTGACCATGGACAAACCTGCGATTTTAACCAAACTTTATACACATATGACTCAATACTGTTTGGAGAGAAATGCTGTGGGATTAAGATACACAGTTACCACCCCTAGGAGTTGAGTGGGGAGGGAGTGACATGTAAAAATAATCGGAAACGACTTATAATAATGCTGAATGCATAGTTTTTGGAGCCGTTGAAATGAATAGTGACACTCCGGATGCCGTATAAGTCTCCATCAGTATGGTGGGGTGAAAAGGGGTGTAAAGAAAATGTCCAAAACGATCGAGAATAGTGTTGAATCCACAGTTTTCGGGCTGATTAGTGACAATCTCAATGACAGTTGGAATCTTGTACATCATATTTATTGGGTAAGACGTAAATACATAAAGTTATCACGTATTATTTATATTGTTTATTTCAAGGAACACGTATGATAGGAAAACTTGGGTGGGAGATACTGGGGACTTGAAGGAAACTAACACGGTTATGTGCCATGTATAATACCTATACGAATAAGGCAGCTTGGGGTGAGATGTACAGTCTACTAGAAAAGCCCTGTTACTTAGCAGGACAAATCATCCTCATAAAGTAAAAGGTAGATCGCAGAAAACTAACTACATACATTACATTACCATTATAGACTGTTATGCCTTTCAGCGTTCAGTCTGCAAGCCTCTGTGAATTTACTGAACGTCGCCACAATCCTCGATTTGCAACTGGTGCTGTGGCCTCATTTAGTTCTATACCTCTTATCTTTAAATCGTTAGAGACTGAATCTAACCATCGTCGTCTTGGTCTACCTCTACTTCTCTTACCCTCCATAACAGAGTCCGTTATTCGCCTAGGTAAGTTATTGTCCACCATTCGCCTCACATGACCCCACCACCGAAGGCAGTTTATGTGTACAGCTTTATCCATCGAGTTCATTTCTAGCTTAGCCTTTATCTCCTCATTCCGAGTACCCTCCTGTCATTGTTCCCACCTGTTTGTACCAGCAATCACTCACGCTACTTTCATGTCTGTTACTTCTAACTTATGAATAAGATATCCTGAGTCCACCCAGCTTTCGCTCCCGTAAAGCAAAGTTGGTCTGAAAACAGACCGATGTAAAGATAGTTTCGTCCGGGAGCTGACTTTCTTCTTTTAGAATACTGTTGATCGCAACTGCGATGTACGTAACACGACCGAATAGGTTGAAAGTCGGTTTCGATTACAATGCGTCGTGAAAATTCAGTATTTATCAACATAGTTAACAGATAATGCAAATCCTAAAAGTAGACATTCAAAAAATACCCAGGCAGTTGATGGGGCTATTTTATACTAAGACACATTATAATACCAATTAATAACTAATGCTGTGGAGTAGCACGCAGAGTTGCCAACCTCCGAAAATTGAAAAAAATAATTTACAGAAATTCAAAATAAACCGTATTCTTTATCGTAAAACCGCACACTACAAATATTTACCCAAATCTAACATACAACAGAATGCATGCAGTAATAGCAAGTAGCAATAAAAACAAATAGGAATACTATACTGAAATGTATTACTAGAAGTCAGAAAATGTAATATATTCACTTTATCATTTCTTCACATGTTGGATCAGGACGCAGCCATTTCCTATACTGTCTATACTCTCCCACGACTGTTTCCTTCTGGGTGTTTTAACAGAAAGTTTTAATATGTGGATGTTGAAAGACCTGCCTTTTAAAAAATCAGAAGTTAACCTCATCTTTACTTATCTTCCTTCCAAGTATTGGGCCATGTGTCCCGTTACGGTCTTGCATTTTCCCTCCATCTCTTCATCGGACTTCCTGCAGATATATTTTTCCTCTGGGTTGGTATCGAAGAATCTCTTTTGGCAATCTTCCGGGTTCCATCCTTTTGTATATGGCGTGTCCAGCTTTCTTGATAACTGTAGAATTAGTCAGTTATCGGTTGTACTTTCAGTTCCTTTATGACCCCATTTTGTATACCCAGCTGTACGACGCATGAATGTCATTTGTCGTGCTGTAATTCGAGACAATCCTTGAGATCTTAATGTCCATGCCTCACATCCATAGTAAAGTGCTGGTTTAGCTAGGGTATTGTTGTAAAGGCGCAATCGAGCATGTTTCTGTACAAGTGATGGTTTCATGATGTCCTTTTATTATTCCTGTAGTTTTTGTGAATTGATTACAGTAATTTTTGCTTGTATATCTAATTCTTATTCGTATGATAAATTGTATCCGAGATAATGGAGCACTTTTACTCTTTCCAATCTTGTATTATCTAAACATACTCTACGAGGAATCGGTTCTCTTCTCTAGAAGGCCATTATTTTTGTCTTTTCTGTTGAAATAATCATATTGAAATCTGAGGAAACATTTTTAGACTGAAAACTGATCTTTGTAGGTCATCTTCCGTCGTAGCCAGCAATTCAACATCATCAGCATATAATATGGCGTCTAGGTGTTCGAGGCGTCTATTTATTGATGGCGTCCTTGTTTCCAAGTTTCCATTATTGCATTCATGTCTGTCTGTTAGGTCATCAGCCCAGAGGCTGGTTGGATCCTCAAATAGCACCACCAAAGGCTATGTGGTTATAAGGAAACCGCAAAAACCAATGGCAGCACCAAAATGAGGTGTACTAGGCAAGACGAGGAGTGAGGTAGTTTGCCATTGCTTTCCTCACTGGGTCAGAAAGTGCTATTGCAGCACGATTGACCCATGAGCAACACCTTTCATGACACTCAGATGCACTAGTCGTGCTCTGAATGTCATTACTCAGCACTACCCATACCCCAGCAGCTTCCATATTGTAACAGCCATGGATGAGACTGGGACTTCGGTGGAAGCTACTCTTTACTCTGGCCTGTGCCAAGAGATGGATACAAAAGTACTGTATCCATCAAGAAATGGCAGCAGGCAAATTGCATTCATATATATTATAAAAAGTAGAGGGGAGAGTCCGCAGCCTTGTCTTACACCACCATTTATTGATTTCCACTCCATCTGGTTCTTGTTCAATTTTACAGAAATGAGATTGGATTTGTAGATGTTGTAGATATTGTTGATAATCTGTTGAGATACATGGTCTTGTTTTTTAGAATTTCAAGCAATTTGTTTCTGTTTACTCGGTCAAATGCCTTTTTAAAGCTCACAAATGCAATGTGTATCTTTACTTATTTCACATTCAAAATGAAAGGCAAAGAAAATAATAAATAATTAATTAATACATAGTAAGCTAACCTGCAAGAAATTGAAGCACTGCTTTGTCACGCAAAATAATTTGTAAGTACATCACAATATTATTTATAACTTTGACGAAATCACGTTATCCATAAGATTTACAACTAGGCGCTGCACCTAAAGCCGGGTATCGACTGCGCGCGGCTGCCGCGCGTATCTGTTCGAACACGGCAAACTCGTTCGTTTGTGTTACGCGTAACACCATGTTTGTGATGCCAGAGTCGAGCGCGGCAAACTCTTTCGTTTGTGTTACGCGTAACACGATGTTTGTGATGCCAGAGTCGAACGCGGCAAACTCGTTCGTTTGTGTTACGCGTAACACCATGTTTGTGATGCCAGAGTCGAGCGCGGCAAACTCTTTCGTTTGTGTTACGCGTTACACGATGTTTGTGATGCCAGAGTCGAGCGCGGCAAACTCGTTCGTTTGTGTTACGCGTAACACGATATTTGTGATGCCAGAGTCGAGCGCGGCAGGTGATCGACACTGGTTCCTCAGTTCTCGAGTGAATACTATGAGTACTGCACGTACACCACACAAAGTATCCACAGTATCGTTGGGTGAATTTTTGTCGGTCACGAAGTCGAATTCCTTGAAAGAAAACCGCTTGGATACGTAAACAGTAGCTGCATCTGTAAATAAACAAGATAACACGAGTGGTATACTGTAAGTCAGTTTAATAAATATGTACGTACCAGAACCAATTATGAGAGACTTCTTAATCCGGGACTTTTCTCTTCTGTATGATGCCAATAAAGTTGTCATTTTCTTCTTTAACTCTTGAAATGAAATGGCGTATGGCTTTTAGTGCCGGGAGTGTCCGAGGACAAGTTCGGCTCGCCAGATGCAGGTCTTTTGATTTGACCCCCGTAGGCGACCTGCGCGTCGTGATGAGGATGAAACGATGATGAAGACGGCACATACACCCAGCCTCCGTGCCAGCGAAATTAACCAATTAAGGTTAAAATTCCCGACCCTGCCGGGAATCGAACCCGCGACCCCTGTGGTCAAACGCCAGCACGCTAACCATTTAGCCATGGAGCCGGACTTCTTTAACTCTTGAACTGGCATTTTCATTTCCTCACCTATGTCCTTTCAGGAGTCCTCGTGCATAATTTTGTTGTGATAACTAGCACTTTTAGGATTACACAAGGTCTCGTTACATTTATACAGCTGTATCAGAGCTATACAGATGTCATTATGCATTTCGTCGCGGTAGAACTGTCCCAACACCCGTCTCAACTGAATGAACACAGCGCACAGAAGACCGCTCCGATTTGGTTCGACCCGCGCCAAGTTCGAGAGCGGCAGTGTTCGTCTTGACGCGCGCGCGGTCGATACCCGGCTTGGCACATGTTTGATGTTACACCAGACTTCCCACTGGTTAAGAAACGTGACGTTGAACAAAATGTACGACTACGAGATCCACAGTTGATAAAGTTTGACGTAGAGTAATCCCGGCCGCAGAGTGGGACGGAAAAATCCCACTTGTCAGATTATTCTGAAATAACCTGAAAGGTGAATCACAACATTCAAAGCTTGGGAGTCCACTTCATACATGTCCAGAAAAAGAAGTTCGGTATGTTCCAAGAGGAGAAAAAAATAATTTTGCATACAAAACCTGAATATTTCTAATAATTAAAACATTTCGTTTAAAAATTTCGCAGAACGGTATATAACGCGTACGGTTTGACATAGAGAGGTGGTGGTGGTGATTATTGTTTTAAGAGGAAGTACAACTAGGCAACCTTCCTCTATAATACACTAATCGAAGAGAAAAGATAGAAGGGGTCCGACACTTCGAAAAATGAAGGTATCGGCCAAAGGAAGACAAGGGCCACGAAGGGCGTGAAAATGAAAGACTCCCTAGGCCTCCATACATAATACCGTCGGGGTCAGAAAAGAACAAGAGTTGACCAAGGGAGGTCGATAAGGATAGATGAAAGTGAGGAGCCGGGCACAAGTAATTAGAAGCAATGCCAGGACCCAGGTAAGGGCCCCGTGGTCGCCAACCCACGCTCCAAAGTACAGAGCCCCTGGGGCCCCTTTTAGTCGCCTCTTACGACAGCCAGAGGATAGCGTGTGTGTTATTCTACCGCCTCACCCACAGGGGAAGGACATAGAGAGTTAAACGCTATAAGAGTACGGTTCAAACTGTACGGTTGGCAACGCTGGAGCACAGGTCCTCTAGTATTCTTAAAAGCACATGTAATGCATTTTGTACATAGATGAGGATTTACGTTTGAGGTGCTTGCAATGACTGTTTGTGAGATAAGAATCATAAATATCTGTTCTCATTCCATAACGAAATGGAAAATGGTAGGTTGACTCGTGCTGAAAGGTCAAGGTGATGAGATGTTCGGGAAAGATTGGTCCGCTCTGTGTCCAGTATTCTCAACGTCTACAGAAACGTGCTTCGCTCAGGTCGGACGTGCTATCAAGATTACGTCTGTCATCATTTACAACTGTGTTATGTATTCGTTAAGACAGCAGGAGTGATGAATCTTGTTTGAGTGTTGGAAGTGTAATTGCTAATTTTCTTAACATTTCACGAGGAGGAAAATATTAATGTGTTGGAGTGGAAGTATCTCATGGGGTCCACTGTTAAGTATATATGTGTCATTAGGAGGAAATATATATTTTTACGCCGCACCGATACAGATAGATTTTATAGCGACGATGGGACAGGAAAGAGCTAGGAGTGGGAAGGAAGAAGCCATGGCTTTAATTAAGGTACAGCGTCAGCATTTGCCTGGTGTGAAAATGGGAAACCACGGAAAAACATCTTCAGGGCTACCGGCAATGGGTCTCGAACCCGCTATCTCCCGAATACTTGATACTGGCCGCAGCTATCGAGCTCTGTAATAATGATAATAATAACAATAATATAAATCCCAACAAATTTGCTAGGAATATATGAAACATTGTGTGCAAATTAGTTGTATTTTGTCCGGCTCCATGGCTAAATGGTTAGCGTGCTGGCCTTTGGTCACAGGGCTCACGGGTTCGATTCCCGGCAGGGTCGGGAATTTTAACCATCACTGGTTAATTCCACTAGCATAGGGGCTGGGTGTATGTGTCGTCTTCATCATCATTTCGTCCTCATCACGACGCGCAGGTCGCCTCTGGATGTCAAATCGACAGACCTGCACCTGGCGAGCCGAACTTGTCCTCGGACACTCCCGGCACTAAAAGCCATACGCTATTTCCTTTCATTTAGTTATATGTTCATTCATTTCACCACTGTGGGTGGGGCGCATTAAAATACGTCCATGGTAGATAATGCCTTTATTGGTGGCGAAGCTAGGTCTCAAGGCCCTCTCTTACACTTAACCACTAGAAGAGTACACATTTACACAATTAAAACACAAATGAAACAAATAATAATAATAATAATAATAATAATAATAATAATAATAATAATAATAATAATAGAATGCTTATATCTAAATACACAAAATAAAGTACACTTAAATGACGTAACTACAGTAAGCCATTCATTCATCTGATTCATTCCTTCATTCAGTCAACAGTTATCCAGCAAGTCAGCAAATGCTCGCGGCAAGCCACTTTAAACTTCGGATGAGAGGGATTGTCTCTAATGTTCGCAGGTAGCGAATTCCATGACCTAAACACAGAGTTTATGAAGGAGCGGTTGTAAACAGCAGTGCGGTTTACAGGTAGAGAGGAGCCAGATCTTGTATTGTGGTCATGATAGGACGAGGGGTAAGGAAAAGATGTAGACAGATAGTTGGGAGTATTAGTGGAAAGTACTTTGTGCAGAAGCGATAACATGTGAAGTTCACGGCGCTGGTGCATTCGAAACCACGACAGCTCCTTTTAGTAAGATGATATATGAGCATCATATCGCAGATTATATATCTTACGCAGCTGTTCAGGCTCCGGTCCAATTTCTTGTTACTGTTGCAGGTTATTTCAGTCATCATAGTATCACGGTAGTCAAATATAGGTAGTATCAGAGAGCGAATTATTTGTACTTTAAGTCGAACAGATAATACATTAGCGAACCGTTTCAATGGATATAAGCGACGAGTACGGGCTCTGATATTGAGAGCTTGGGTTGGTGATCATAAGTCCCGTAGCTGAGTCTAGTATTGTTTCCACATCTTTATGACAGTAGAGTTCGGACGCACTATCTCCCGAGTGACTCGCCGCGCTCGGTTTCCACTTACTTTTGCCAGTCTCCTCAATTTTATCTTTAATTTGCGACCTCTCTTGGTTAAATCTTCTTCGCTTCCGACCTTGATGGTATTAGGTTTACGAGACCTACGCTATTTTGACGTGAAACATTTTAAAATGGATACCCGGATACCTTTTGGAATTAACGTCATCAATTGTAACCAGTGTTCGTCTACTGTATATAGCGTCATCTTCTCCCTGTGCTCTTTCGTCCTGTGACTAAGCGTCTGAGTACACTAGGACAGTAGCGACATCTTCTCCCTGTGCTCTTTCGTCCTGTAACTAAGCGTCTGTGTACACTAGGACAGTAGCGACATCTTCTCATGTGCTCTTTCCCGTAACTAAGCGTCTATGTACACTAGGACAGTAGCGTCATCTTCTCCTGTGCTCTTTCCCGTAACTAAGCGTCTATGTACACTAGGACAGTAGCGACATCTTCTCCCTGTGCTCTTTCCCGTAACTAAGCATCTATGTACACTAGGACAGTAGCGACATCTTCTCCCTGTGCTCTTTCCCGTAACTAAGCGTCTATGTACACTAGGACAGTAGCGACATCTTCTCCCTGTGCTCTTTCCCGTAACTAAGCGTCTATGTACACTAGGACGGTAGCGACATCTTCTCCCTGTGCTCTTTACCGTAACTAAGCGTCTATGTACACTAGGACAGTAGCGACATCTTCTCCCTGTGCTCTTTCCCGTAACTAAGCGTCTGTGTGCTCTAGGACAGTAGCGACATCTTCTCCCTGTGCTCTTTCCCGTAACTAAGCGTCTATGTACACTAGGACAGTAGCGACATCTTCTCCCTGTGCTCTTTTTTCCCCGTAACTAAGCGTCTGTGTACTCTAGGACAGTAGCGACATCTTCTCCCTGTGCTCTTTCCCGTAACTAAGCGTCTATGTACACTAGGGCAGTAGCGACATCTTCTCCCTGTGCTCTTTTTTCCCCGTAACTAAGCGTCTGTGTACTCTAGGACAGTAGCGACATCTTCTCCCTGTGCTCTTTCCCGTAACTAAGCGTCTGTGTACTCTAGGATAGTAGCGACATCTTCTCCCTGTGCTCTTTGCCGTAACTAAGCGTCTATGTACACTAGGACACTAGCGACATCTTCTCCCTGTGCTCTTTGCCGTAACTAAGCGTCTATGTACACTAGGACAGTAGCGACATCTTCTCCTGTGCTCTTTTTTCCCCGTAACTAAGCGTCCGTGTACACTAGGACAGTAGCGACATCTTCTCCCTGTGCTCTTTCCCGTAACTAAGCGTCTGTGTACTCTAGGGCAGTAGCGTCATCTTCTCCTTTTGTTCTTTTTTTGCTGTAACTAAGCGTCTATGTACACTAGGACAGTAGCGACATCTTCTCCCTGTGCTGTTTGCCGTAACTAAGCGTCTATGTACACTAGGACAGTAGCGACATCTTCTCCCTGTGCTCTTTTTCCCCGTAACTAAGCGTCTATGTACACTAGGACAGTAGCGACATCTTCTCCCTGTGCTCTTTCCCGTAACTAAGCGTCTATGTACACTAGGACAGTAGCGACATCTTCTCCCTGTGCTCTTTGCCGTAACTAAGCGTCTATGTACACTAGGACAGTAGCGACATCTTCTCCTGTGCTCTTTTTTCCCCGTAACTAAGCGTCCGTGTACACTAGGACAGTAGCGACATCTTCTCCCTGTGCTCTTTCCCGTAACTAAGCGTCTGTGTACTCTAGGACAGTAGCGACATCTTCTCCTTTTGTTCTTTTTTTGCTGTAACTAAGCGTCTATGTACACTAGGGCAGTAGCGTCATCTTCTCCTTTTGTTCTTTTTTTGCTGTAACTAAGCGTCTATGTACACTAGGACAGTAGCGACATCTTCTCCCTGTGCTGTTTGCCGTAACTAAGCGTCTATGTACACTAGGACAGTAGCGACATCTTCTCCCTGTGCTCTTTCCCGTAACTAAGCGTCTATGTACACTAGGACAGTAGCGTCATCTTCTCCTTTTGTTCTTTTTTTGCTGTAACTAAGCGTCTATGTACACTAGGACAGTAGCGTCATCTTCTCCTTTTGTTCTTTTTTTGCTGTAACTAAGCGTCTATGTACACTAGGGCAGTAGCGACATCTTCTTCCTGTGCTCTTTTTCCCCGTAACTAAGCGTCTATGTACACTAGGACGGTAGCGACATCTTCTCCCTGTGCTCTTTCTTCCTGTAACTAAGAGTTTGAGAACATCTCGTATCTACTCCTCAGTCTGTCTGGACAATAATCTTCCTCTCATTTGCTGCTTTTCCCACACTTGTGGGGTTGCGGGTGCGAACTGTACAGCACAGATGGATTTGGCCCTGTTTTAGGGCCGGATGCCCTTCCTAACGCCAACCTTATGTGGAGGTATGTAATCACTATTGCGTGCTTCTGTGGTGGATGCTAGTATAGTCTGACTATTAAGACGAGAATGTTGGGACAAACACCCAGTCCCCGATCCAGAAGAAGTAATCAGACGCAATTAAAATCCTCGATCCGGCCGGGAATCGAACCCGGTACCCTCTGAACCGAATGCTTAAACGCTGACCAGTGAAAGAATCGGAGAGCGATTTATATTATTATTATTATTATTTCGACTTCGCTAATCGGCCAACTAGGGACCACGATAAGCCTCACTTTACATTCTGGCATTTGTTCATTTTTCGCTTGCTCCACATCGTCTTCATTAGCTCACTGTGTTTAGCACGACGTTCTTCTGTCCTTTTGGCACCAGTTGCCCGTTTTTCTTCCCGGAAAGTTCCAAAAGTCTTGATGACTGCTCTGAAAATATTTCGGTCTTGTGCATCTTCTGCTTGTAGGCCCAGTTCTTTAAGATCTTTCTGGACATTAATGTACCATGACATTGCCGTTTTTGGTTATGAGTCGTCTATTATTATTATTATTATTATTATTATTATTATTATTATTATTATTACTATTTAGATAACGGCCCGCCTGGTGGCCATGGTTGTTAAGGCGCTGAAGTCTAAACGGTCTGACGCCGAGGTTAGCCGGTTAGAGTCCTGTTGGTCGAAAAAATGTTCACTATCAGAATGTTGGCCGGCAGGGTAGGGGAGGTGGTGGTATACAATTTCTAATCACTAGATTGCGTACTAAAAACCTGGATTAAATTCCAAACCTCTCGGCAGTGTTCATATGGAGTGAGGCCATATGATGCTGTTGATGGTGATTCGTCCGTCGGATGTCGACATTAAGCCTTGACCAGACCCCTTGGTGCTATTCGACAGGAGTAGGCTATGTGCCGACACCGGATTTCACCCTCTCCCTACTATCATATATCACGTCATTCATTTCATCTCGTTAACTCCTCTGATGAGGTTGACGTCAGGAAGGGCATCTGGTCATAAAAACCCGCCACGGCAGATTCATCTCTCCTCATATCTGACCCCGTAGGGAAACGGGACAAGGGTTGGACAAATAACATTATTATTTAGATAACCTGTTCAGAACAGGAATATCGATATAAGTTCTTAGCATTCATCTTAAGGAACGTTTTAAATAGGTAATGCTAATAGTTTTGAGGAGGAGTGGGAAGGAAAAGCGGAAGGGATCCCTTCCTTCCAACATGATGGTTTCGACGAAAGAAAGATTAGACCATCGGATGGCGTAAAAATGAAAGACATTGTAGTCCTCCCAAATCTAATGCTGACGGGATCAGGAGATCAAAATGGGTGGTGGTGATTATTGTTTTATGAGGAATTACAACTGCGCAATGGAAGGGATCCGACACTTCGAAAAATGAACCTATCGGCCAGAGAAAGACAAGGGCCGCGAAGGGCGTGAAAGACTCCCTAGGCCCCAAATGCTCTAATACTGTCGGGGTCGGAAGAGAACAAGAGTTGATCAAGGGAAGTCGGATAGGATAGATGAAAGTGAGGAGCCTGGCACAAGTAAGTGGAAGCAATGCCAAGACGCAGCTAAGGGCCCTGTGGACGCCAACTCACGCTCTCAAGTTCAGAGCCCCTGGGCCCCTTTTTAATCGCCTCGTACGACAGGCAGGGGACACCGTGGATGTTATTCTACCGCCCCCACCCACAGAGGGATCCAACACGAAGAAGAAACATTTTAGTTTAAATAAGAGGGTTATGCATTGGCGCCGTTAGCTATATATTTTATACTAATGTTATTGGATTTATTTATTTATTTATTTATTTATTTATTTATTTATCTATCTATCTATTTATTTATTTATTTATTTATTTATTTATTGATGTCTTTATTTGTGGCTAAGTTAGAGCTCTTGGCACTCTCTTACACTTAACCACATTATGCGGCTTGATAATGAATACAAAATTAATATTCAAAATTAATACACTGTATATAATATAGTAATATAGCTTAATATAGACTAAAACTAAAAGATCCACATCCTAAGTCTAAAATGAACAAAATAAATTTAATATAAACTACTCTACGTGGAATTCATATAATATAACAGTAATTTATGTAAACTTTTGTGAACTGTTTACTCAAGACATTCACTCACGCATTCACACATAACTACATAATATAGCCTACGTATTCAAGAGGAAATCTTTAGACTGTCTTTTGAAGATAATTAATGAGGAACAATTTATAATTTCAGGGGGTAAAGCATTCCATATTCTAGCGCCTGACACAAGGAAAGAATTACTGACAGCAGATGTATGGAGCTTTACGTCCCACGAACTATATTTTTGGTTTTCGGAGACGCCGAGTTGCCGGAATTTGGTCCCGCAGGAGTCCTTTTGCGTGCCACTAAACGTACCGACACGAGGCTGACGATTTTGAGTACCTTCAAATACCACCGGACTGAGTCAGGATCGAACCTGCCAAGTTGGGGTCAGAAAGCCAGTGCCTCAGGGGTGTGAGCGAGCCTGGGCTATATGATTCTTACTGGGTCCACTCAGCCAAACGAAGCAAATACTTATATGTATGTGTAATTATACAAATAGGCCCCACATAGGGGGATTATGAAGAGGGACCTGTCCGGCTCTGGTATGCAATGTGAGATACAACATGTTTACCATCCACAAATGAATGTGTTCTGTAAGTAGGATGACACAATTTCTAAGACATTGCAGTGTTCCCATTTCTTGACATTATTACTCAGAAAGAAATTACATGGCGATTTATAGTCTAAGGGGGCTGTGAATGGAATAGCGTTAACGAGCGCCTAGACAAGTACTCTGCTCAGCGCTGTCTCTTCCGGTCTAGGCTGTCGACAGCATGCGACACGCCAAATAGAAGTTCATGAACACAGCAGCAGGCTTTGACATTTCTGGCTTCACGTCTGTGGCGCTCCAGTGCGCTATAAATAAAACAACTCTTCATGCGAGAATGGTGCTAGTACACATAATATTGGACGTGCACTGAAAGTAAACATACACATTTCAAATTACTTCAAATAGAACAACCTCAAGCACATTCAATAGCTGTTCTTACTCCGTAGCAATCTATCAGATAATTATATTTTTTGATTATGCTAATTTTCTTTCTTTCTTTCTTTCTTTCTTTCTTTCTTTCTTTCTTTCTTTCTTTCTTTCTTTCTTTCTTTCTTTCCTAATCTGCTCACCCTCCAGGGTTGGCTTTTCCCTCGGACTCAGCGAGGGATCCCACCTCTACCGCCTCAAGGGCAGTGTCCTGGAGCGTGAGACATTGGGTCGGGGATACCACTGGGGAGAATGACCAGTACCTCGCGCAGGCTGCCTCACCTGCTATGCTGAACAGGGAGCCTTGTGGGGTGATGGGAAGATTGGATTGGACAGGCAAGGAAGAGGGAAGGAAGCGGTCGTGGCGTTAAGTTAGGTACAATCCCGGCATTTGCTTGGAGGAGAAGTGGGAAACCACAAAAAACCGCTTTCAGGATGGCTGAGGTGGGAATCGAACCCACCTCTACTCAGTTGACCTACAGAGGCTGAGTGGACCCCGTTCCAGCCCTCGTACTACTTTTTCAAATTTCGTGGCAGAGCCGGGAATCGAATCCGGGCCTCCGGGGGTGGCAGCTAATCCCATTAACCACTACACCACAGAGCCGGTCACCTACTACAATACTGTGCATAAAATATCTAATACACCACTATAAATAGCCATTTTACTTCATAATAATAAAATAATATCTAAGAAGATATTTACAATAATAATAATAATAATAATAATAATCAAGTGCTAGATTATATAGAGCGTTTCAAAATTATACATACAACCTCTAAGTGGGGGTGATTGTTGTTTTAAGAGGAAGTACAACCAGGCAAACACCCGATACTTCGAGAAATTAAGGTATCTGCCAAAAAAAGACAAGCGCCACGAAGAGTGTCAAAATGTAAGGCTCCCTAGGCCTCCTCAACACGTAATACCATCGGGGTCGAAAAGAACAAGAGTTGACCAAGGGAGATCGGATAGGATAGATGAAAGTGAGGAGCCTGGCACAAGTAAGTGGAAGCAATTCCAGGACTCAGTTGAGGGCTCCAAGGTTGCCAATCCACGCTCCAAGTTAAGAGCCCCTGAGCCCCCTTTAGTCGCCTCTTACGACAGGCAGGGAATACCGTGGATATATTGTAACACCCCCACCCATGGGGTTTGAAAATAAGGAGACGAGCATTTCGACTAAGCGGTATGTTCCGACCGGTCTGCGGAGAGATGGCATGGAATGACGTTAGTAGACGAATAATGTTGAGTGGAGCTTTTAAAGGTAGGAAGGTTCATAAAAGGAAGATAAAGTTGGAATTCAAGAGGATAAACTTGGGCAAATATTATGTTATGTGAAGACGAATTAGGGAATGGAATGAATTATGAAGGGAAATTTTCGATAAATTTCCAAGTTCTTTGAAGTCATTTAAGATAAGGCTAGGTGGCCAATTGATAGGGAATCTGCCACCTGGGCGAGTCCTAAATGCAGATCAATTGATTGATTGATTGATTGATTGATTGATTGATTGATTGATTGATTGATTGATTCATTCATTCATTCATTCATTGATAGTCCGACTTGTTGGCTGAATGGTCAGCGTACTGGCCTACGGTTCAGAAGGTTCCGGGTTCGATTCTCGGCCGGGTCGGAGATTTTAACCTTCATTGGTTCATTCCAGTGGCTGGGTGTTTGTGCTGTCCCCAACTCGCACACCACACATAACACTATCCTCCACCACAACACAGTTACCTATACATAGCAGATGCCTCCCACCCTCATCGGAGGGTCTGCCTTACAAGGGCTGCACCCGGCTAGAAATAGCCACACGAAATTATTATTCATTGATAAACTCGATAAGAGGTTCGGTATGTAAATCCATTCAATTGTTCATTCACTCAGTCAACTACCGACGAGCCATCTAGCTGACAGGAAATTCCAGGTACAGGTCGGCAGGTCGGACACCGCGCCCAATAAATGTGGGCGACCCGCAGGGCAGTGTGTTCTCGCCGACAATTTTCAGTCATTTTATAACTGTCATGCCAGAACCAACGCGTGCGAGATTACATTTATACGCGTATGACACAGCGATGTCGTGGCAGGCACCTAAGGCGAAGGAATACCGAGCAAGTTGGCCGTGCGGTTAGGGGCGCGCAGCTATGAGCTTGCATCCGAGAGATAGTGGGTTCGAACCCCACTGTCGGCAGCCCTGAAGATGGTTTTCCATAGTTTCCCGTTTTCACACCAGGAAAATGCTGGGGCTGTACCTTAATTACGGTCGCTTTCTTCCCACTTCTAGGCCTTTCCTATCCCCTCGTCGCCATAAGACCTATCTGTGTCGGTGCGACGTAAAAAAAAAAAAAAAGCGAAGGAATACCTCCAAGACGCGACCACCACTCTTGAATCCTGGTTACAGATGTTGATAATTAAAATTAACATCTGGAAATGCAGCGCGACACTTCTTTGAAAACACTGGTCCCAACCCCGTTATCAATAAACAGGACTAAGGAGGTGAGGTACGGCTCTCTCCAACACAGTACGCGTACCAGTACAGATGATGCGCAACACGAAAATATTGTTACAAATAAAAGTATTTATAAAATCCTCCTTATTAATACAAATCAACTCATCTGTTTGATGAAACAAAGTCTATACATGTTTCGGCCTCAAGGCATAATTATTACATAAGAGATGAGTTGATTTTTATTGATAAGGAGGATTTTATAAATACTTTTATTTGTAAAGTGACAACCGTCAATACGGAATGAGATTTATAACTTGCAACGAAAAATCCTGTCAAACAATCAAAATTGCGTTCATGAATTCGTCCGTCCGTCTACTATAACGCAACTTTCCAACTAACTCTTGGCATCGATCGCTGATAGTCTGAAATAGTCCATGATTTAAAGGATTTACTGAATCGTCCATTTCCGTGACACTCTCAGAAAGTCTTAACAGATCTGCCTCCTGAGGTTTACTTGTTTCTTTCCAGCGACGCATTTTATTGGAGAAGTTAGGTTATTGAGGTTATATTATGGGAAGTGACAGGGGCTTTTTGCAATTTTCGTCCATTGAAGATGAAGAGAAAATGCTATTTTTTCGCAAAAAGAAAAGTATTTATTTATTTATTTATTTATGTATTTATTTATTGTGTTACCCTAGTTACACAGAGGAAGAAAGCATTTCTCCTTGCCAGTTCATGAAATGATGCGAGAAAGCATTCCAACACAGCTCATTCATGCGATACCAAGTCAGCACATGCGGATAGAGCGATACGTGAATGCATTAACGTATGGATAATAAACTGTGTTTGAAAGAACCTATAGGCCTGCATACATTCCTTCCCTTGTTTGTCTTGTGGTATTTATCACGGTGACCTAACGCTCACAGCGCCATCCGGCGCCATCTAGTCAATTCACTAATTTGAGTTTGTAGTGACGCAACAGTTGCAGTCTCGGAAGTGGATGATGCCATTATTGAGTTAGTAGGTGTCGAAGGATACAGTTCGATTAGCCTGTCGGCAGTCTTCGCTAATGCATCAAGATTGCCTTCTGACACTGTAAGAATTTTCTGTACATTACAGTGGTGGCTGGTGGTATCTGAAGCTGGATGTTGCACCCATTTTCAGTGTCACATTTTTATAGCTTACAGAAATAACAAGAAACTCTTTTATCGTTAAGTAATGAACTACATTCCTACTGAAATTGTAATATATCTGACAATTACAAACCAGGAAATAAGAGGCTAATTATACATTGTAGCCTATCTGCAGTTACTCTTAATAATAATGCATTACCGAGCTCGATAGCTGCAGACGCTTAAGTGCAGCCAGTATCCAGTATTCGGGAGATAGTAGGTTCGAACCCCACTGTCGGCAGCCCTGAAAATGGTTTTCCGTGGTTTCCCATTTTCACACCAGGCAAATGCTGGAGCTGTACTTTAATTAAGGCCACGGCCGCTTCCTTCCCACTCCCAGCCCTTCCCTGTCCCATCGTCGCCATAAGACCTATCTGTGTCGGTGCGACGTAAAGCAACTAGCAAAAAAAGAAGAAAATTATAATGTTATTGACTTTACATCCCACTAACGACTTTTTACGGTTTTCGGAGACGCCGAGGTGCCGGAGTTCTTTTACATGCCAGTAAATCTATTGACACGAGGCTGACGTATTTGAGCACCTTCAAATACCACCGGACTGGGCCAGGATCGAACCTGCCACGTTGGGGTCAGAAGACCGGCGCTTCAACCGTCTGAGCCACTCAGCTTGGCACAGTTACTTTTGTCTCACTTGAATTGAAAATTTGCCCTCCTGTTTTTCATTGAGGAAAGATGGTGGATTAAGTAAGGCCACGGCCGCTTCCTTCCCACTCCTAGCCCTTCCCTGTCCCATCGTCGCCATAAGACCTATGTGTCGGTGCGACGTAAACCAAAAAAAAAAAAGAAATGGTGGTAATATTGTGGATGGTCTGGTATGCCGTGGAAAAGAAATTACCCAGCAAGTTGGCCGTACGGTTAGGGTCGCGTAGCTGTGAGCTTGCATTCGGGGGATAGTGGGTTCGAACCTCACTGTCGGAAGCCCTGAAAATGGTTTTCCACGGTTTGCCATTTTCACACCAGACAAATGCTGTGGTTTTGCCTTAGTTAAAGCCACGGCGCTTCCTCCCAACTCCTAGCCCTTTCCTATCCCATCGTCGCCGTAAGAGCTATCTGCGTCGGTGCAACGTAAAGCAAAAATTGTAAATTTTAAAAATGGACATGAATTACCTTTGCGAGAGGTGAGAAAGTAGGAATGAAGTAATCTCCGCAGAGTGGCGCAATCTGACGGGGGACTGTTTGTCGAGAGGGGACGTGCTGGTCTCGTGCAACTCCCTGAGACCGATACAGGCGAGCATGCTACTTTCTGATGCTAGGCTCGTCCCTGCTGAGGTACACTGTGTCGCGCTGTCCGCTAGGGAGTTGCCGTAGGAAAGCACACCCCCTGAGTTTGATTCGAAGCCAGCAGCGTTTATTGGTCCGTTACGAAGCATTAGTACAGCGAACGACCAACGAGGGTTGATTTTAACATGTTTTCGAATACATGTTAGATTTATTAAACTAAAACATTAGAAGAAAAGACGACAAATGAAGTGCAAAATTGTTGGGAGTTGTGCAACACTGCAACAATACCACGCACCGCCTCTGGTACATCAGAAAGCAGGCGGGACATCCAGATGCTTTTGAGCATTTTTGCCATAGTCGAAGCGGCTAACGCAGCCATTCTTATGCTATATACTGAGTAGATCATGGCTACCCTCCATAGTTAACTCGTCAACATCTTTCTCTGTGACTCTGGAGGCCCTGGAATGAACTACATTTCTAACAGGGTCTCTCTATCTTGAGTCTGTTTACTATGGAGAGACCGTAGCCATTTTGCTTTGTTGTTGCTCTGAAGACGATCCTGGTCGCAGGATTGAAACGCGTCAGCTGGTATTTATTTATTATTACACGACCTAATTCCCCAAATATTTATCATAATATGGCGATGTTTTGATTGCCTGCTACGTTCATGTTACGTTTCTCCATTGTGAATACCACAAATTCTACGTTAATTTTATTGTTGCGGTACGTCATTAAGTTTATGGTTACGTTTGCATTGTGAATTGGGCCTAACGCAACAAAATGTGTGATGGACGTGAAACCATGGTAACTGTGCAAGCAATGATTGTTTATTCATATAGCGTATGATGCTACAGTTGATAATCGACTCTACGTACACGTTCTTGACACACATAAAAATGACGTAAGGTATGGATGGATGATCAGACAATGTTACCTAGCAACCGTGCAGGCTATGTCTCATGGCTGGTGGCCATCTGAAATTAGCAAACGTTGATGGATGGCCATGACCGGGAGACATATTTATGACCATTGGATTTTCGCAAAAGGAACAGTGGTTTATTTCTTTTTTCTTACCTTGTTTGTTTCTGTTTATGTCTCATTCCTCTGCAATGTAGAATACGAATATTACTTTTGTTTATTCTTTTTTACGTTGTTCTTTCTTTGTTACATAGTACGTTAGATATGAAGATATATCTTTTTTTAAATATTTATTTATTGGCTTTAGGTGCCAGACCAAACAGCCAGAAGATATATATTCTACATCGTTTCCTACTCCTCAAACAATCCCCATAATTTGCTATTGTTTGTCTCTGAGCAATAATAATGAATGTGTACGGCCACGTAAAACAGATCTTTTAAATGCACGTTACATGTCGTTTTGATGTATGTCTGAATAAGTACAATACATAAATCTCAAACTCATGCTGTAAAATTGATCGTGTACAGCTCAAGGCCACCGTAAGGACCCACAGCGGCGCGGAGAATCGATTAAGTTTTATAACAAACATGAATATGTATATTAATGAAAGTAATTTGTATGCCTTCCCTGCTGTTTGACTTGGCCCGGTGGGTTGAGCCGCAGATAACGGCTAATCATAGCGCTTCAACTGTTCGATAAGAAAAGAGATGACGCATCATTGGAAACATCTGACATCTTTCACCAGTTTTCGGCAACGGTTCATTATGGTGCACTGCCATCTCGATCACCGCCGTCCAGAGATGGAAGGTGTGGAGATCGGAACGGCCGTGTTGTGCACGCACCCGCATTGAGAGGTTAGTAAGATGTCTGAGATGTCTTACAGGAATTTATTCATCACTTTATATAACTACTAGCTTCAGTGGTCTCGACTGGGCGTTTAAAAGTCAGTCAGTCAGTCAGTGACTCTTTTATAAATATAGAAGTTAATTGGCCTGCGTATAGATGTAGTGTGAAACGGTTCCCTAAAGAATAGAATGTATTATATTATATTATATTATATTATATTATATTATATTATATTATATTATATTATACCTTCATTTAACCCTTTTCACCCCATTTTTGTCGAATTTTGATGATGCAGAAATAGTATTTTAGGCATTGACATAAAGAATGTTTTAGTGCAAAGTCGAAGTTGTATTGTATTTCGTGGCCGAGAAAATCGAAAAAGGACATCAATTTCGAATATACGGTTCTTCGATTCTTTTCATTCCTCCTCAGTCTTCTTGTTTCCGAATTTGGCCGCCTATGGACCACATTGAACTTAAGGCTTTCTCTTCTTCCTCTTCCAGAACCTCTTCATCCTTTTACTTCTGATCGTCCTTTCTTTCTTAGATATGACCAGTTTGGGACTACATTTTGGTGGTTTCTCCTGGAATGTTTTGATGCTGTCCACTCGGCTTCTAAATTCTTTTCTGTTATGAATCATATCCATTGTAAGTCCACTTTCTATTGCATCTCTTTTTACCTCTTCTACCCACTTCGTCGACGCTTTCAGTCCAGTGATGTACTTGAATATTTTCTTAGCCGTTTCTCATCCATTCTTTCTAGATACCCATAGAATTTTAGCCTTCGCTTTCACATGGTGACAGTAATTTTTTCGGTGTATTTGTAGAGATCATAATTTTTTCTATTCCTTCACTCCCCATCAGCATTTGTCTTTGGTCCTAAAATTTTCCTTAAGATTCTCCTCTCCTTTCTTTTCGAGATCTTGAAGCTCACCGTTTTTATTCATTGTCAGACTCTCTGAATCGTAGAGACTCTCAGGCTTTACCACTGAGCTGTAGTGTCTAAGTTTCGCCTTGTAAGATAATGCTTTTGTTGTATCTGTTCTGGGTTAACCTGTAAGCCAATTCTAATTTTCTAATTCTTGCCCTATTCGCCTCTTTATCCAGTCCGTTAGGTTCTATCCATTCCCCTAGATATTTAAATTTCTCAGTTCTTTTTACAGTCCCATGCTTCACGTCTAAGTGTCTCTCCCCTTGATGTCCATGTTCCATGTATTCAGTCTTCTCATATGATACTTTGAGACCCGCTTTCTCAACGATCTCATGTACTGTAGAGTATACAGCATAATTTGGGCATTTTCTCGGTTGTGAGCCAAGAGGACAAGATCATCCGCGAAAACCAAACACTTAATTTCTAAGTTCTGTCCTTTCCTCCCTAAATGTATTCCCTTCATTACTTTCACTTCCAAAGTTTTTTCCCAGGTTCTAATTTTTTCTAGAACAACATTAAAGAGAATTGGTGATAGGCAGTTCCTTTGTCTGACTCCCGTTTTTATTTCAAATGGTCCAGAAATTTCACCGAAGAATTTGACTTTTGAGAAAGTTTCTGTCAGGGTTTGTTTTATTATTCTTGTTTTCCTGTCAATTCTGAATTCCTCTAGGACTTTAAATAGAGTCTGCCTGTCAATTGAATCATACGCTTTCTTAAAATCAACAAATATTACCACGGTGATCTGGCTTCTCAAAGCTCTTATTCTGAGGATGCTCTTCAGGTTAAATATTTGTTCTGCGCATGATCTTTCTTTTCGAAAACCAGCTTGATACTCACCAGCGAGATGGTCTGCTTGTTCTTCAACTCTTCTCAATAGTACTTTAGAGAGTATCTTATATATTATTGAGAGTAAAGAGATGCCTCTATAGTTATTGATGTTCTCCGGAGACCTTTCTTGTGAAGTGGGTGTATAAAGAGCACACTTCCAATCATTGGGGATATTTTCATCTCTCCAGATTTCTCCTATGACGGTGTGGATTGCTGTTGCTGCAGTTTCTCCTCCGAACTTCTACATTTCTGCAATAATTCCATCTTCACCTGGTGCTTTGTTGTTTTTAAGCTCATTTATTATTTCTTTGATCTCTTCTAGACTCGGTGACTTGGAATCTTGGTTTTCCTGAGACAGATTTTTCGTATCCAATCTTTTCACGGGTTATGCACAATTCAGCAAAATTTTGAAGTAATCTGCGAGAAATTGACAATTTTCTTTGTTGTTCGTTACTACACTACCATCTTCCCGCTTGAAACAAAAACTTGATGGCTGGTATCCCTGTAGTTCCTCTCTGAAGGTTTTGTAAAATGCTCGAGTGTTGTTCTTTCGAAACCATCTCCTAGCTTATCCATCCTACTTCTATCATAATTTCTTTTCTTTTATCTTATGATCTTAGCTGTTTTCTTCCTCTCTTCTCTGAAAGTTTCTCATCTGTCCTCGGTTTTGTTGGAATGCCACCTCTCTTCCATGCTTGTAGTCTTCTATCCAAAGCTTCATCACACTTTTCATTCCACCACCTGGGTTTTTGTTTCCTCGCTGGATCCCCCAAACCTTCAGCTGCTTTGAACAATGACTTTTTGATCTCTTCCCGGCCGTTCATATTCAGCTTCGACAATTTTTCACAATATGTCTCTTTGCTTTGTTTCAGAGTATCTGCATCAATTCTAAGCTTCCTCTTGATTCTTTGTTTGGGTTTGTTTGGTTGGAATCTTACTTTAATCTCCGAGAGGTAGTGGTCCGAATCTATGTTTAAGCTTTTTCTTACCTTGACGTTCAAGATTTCCTTTCGGTTTCTGGTCGTAATAGCAACATGGTCGATCTGAAACTCCTCCAGCAACGTGTCAGGAGATGCCCATGTTTTTTCTTGTTCGGGAGTGTCTTGAAGTGTGTAGACATGAGTTTCAAGTTAAAATGTCTGCAGAAACTTATTAATCTTTCGCCATTTCTGTTCGTTCTGTTATGTGCTTGGTAGTCCCCCACAATTTTCCTGTACCTTCTTTCTTGACCTATTTGAGCATTGAAATCACCAACCAAAATTTTCACATGGTGTTGTGGAATTTTGGACGTTGTGTCTTCAAGAATTTCTCTAAAGTCGTCTACCTTCTCCGGGATTTTCTTGTTATCGTTATTTATCGGCGCATATGCATTGATGAATGTGTATGCTTTATTGGCAGATCTAAAGGACAGAAACGAGAGCCTCTCTGTTGGTGAGGTGAAATTGATGATGGAATCCAAAATGTTACTTTTAACCATAAAGGCCGTACATTTGCGTTGTTTTTTAAAGAAGAGCGAAAAATCATGAGGAAAATTTTAGGACCAAAGCACACGGGAGAAGGGTACCGCCTCCAAACCCGGAAATCCACAGAAAAATGATCTAATATTGCAGCAGACCTCAGGAAAAGAAAGCTAAAATTTTATGGACATGTTAAGAGGCTTCCAGAAAATAGACTAACCCACCAAGTTCTTGAAAGAGTTGATAAACTGAAGAATTTTCCTTGGATAAAACAAACAAAAGTGGACATGAAGAACGCACAAATTCAACCTGAAGACATTTTGAATCGAAATATATATAGAAAGAAAATCGACAAGTGGGAAGTTACTCCAGAGAATGAAGGACCAAAAAGAGCAGGTACCAAGTGGACGCAAGAACGGAAAATGATCTTTAGTCAACAGATGAAAGCATCCTGGATCCTCCGCAAACGAAATCATAAATAAAGCTTCGTGTGTTCCGAAAGGGGCCATTCACGTATAATAATAATGATAAATATGAACCAAAAACACTATGAAACTAGAGTAAATTAACTAGATAACACTGCCCCAAACTTAGCACTCAAAATGAAGTCACAAATACTCCTCAGAAGCCACAAATGAAGCGTAGATCTTCTATATATGAGTATATTCGACGCAGCACCATAACACAGAATTTATATTTCAGTCATTTATACGAGGGGTGTAAGTAAAGTAGTAGGAATATTTAATGAACTAACAAGTACAATTGCATTACATTTCTTCAATGTAGAAAACTGCAAAGTCTATTACCTTCTTTCCAAATGCCGGGAAGCCGTTGGGTACCGTTGGTAAGGCGTTGTCTGTTGATGACAGCGAAGGAGCGCCCTACTGCGCAAAGTACAGATGTCTCTACAGATAATTCCCGGACAGTCCATTGATGGTCTGCGGAAACGAGGCTACTCACGATGTCCATCTGATCTCGAGGAATGGACGGCCGACTTGTGCGCTGCAAATCGCAGTCTCACGTCTTGCTTGACCCATCGTGCATCCATCCTAAACGTCCTTTACGTCATTCTCGATAACATCCTTATGCATTTTTGTCACGGACAACCTGGATTTCAATCCACGAACGCTGATCACGCTTTGGAAACATGCTTTAGAGTGGTAAAATCGACACTCTTCACTTCAACGCCACACGGCAACAACACTCTCAAGTGGATGCCCGTCAAATACACAGTGTACCTGAGCGCACCCATATCTTATTTCAGTATGCGCGATCTCCTGCGAGTGTCTCGACTACGTTGCCACTGCTTTATTTACACCCTTCTATGAATAAATCCCGTGAGATCTCTGAAGTTAAGAAACATTGGGCGTGGTCAAGATTTGGATGGGTTGCAACGCTCTGTTTGGGGTGGGGGTAAAATAATGGAGGAGCGGAAAGGAACTGGCCACGCTACTGTACGTAAATTCCCGCTCAGGCACACCTCTGCGGAGGTTCGGACCTGCCTTCGGACAGAATACACCCTTACCTTATCCTCCTATGAATAATGTTTTAGTGCAAAAACGAAGTTGTATTTTATTTCGTGGCCGAGAAAATGTTCTTTCTTTCTTAATCCGTTTTCCCTCCAGGATTGGTTTTCCCTCGGGCACAGCGAGGGATCCCACCTCTACTGCCTCAAGGGCAGTGTCCTGGAGCGTGAGACATTGGGTCGGGGATACAACTGGGGAGAGTGACCAATACCTTGCCCAGACGGCCTCACCTGCTATGCTGAATAGGGGACTTCTTTGGGGGATGGGAAGACTGGTAGGGATAGACAAGGAAGAGAGGAGGAAGCGGCCGTGGCCTTAAGTTAGGTACTATCCCGGCATTTGCCTGGGGGAGAAGTGGGAAGCTACGGAAAACCACTTCCAGGATGGCTGAGGAGGGAATCGAACCCACCTCTACTCAGTTGACCTCCCGAGGCTGAGTGGACCCCGTTCCAGCCCTCGTACCACTTTTCAAATTTCGTGGCAGAGCCGGGAATAGAACCCGGGCCTCCGGAGGTGGCAGCTAATCAAACTAACCACTACACCACAGAGGCGGACCGAGAAAATGTTAAAATGTTACATTTCGAATATACCTCCATTTCAATCCTTTAAAATCAACGTTTTAAAAAACCGTTTCTTAGCACTCCCTTACACACTTACACGAACATAGGCTGTCCTTAAAAGTTCACGTCTCTAGCTTTAATAATCTCGGCTGTGTGTTTATGAGTCAGTCAGGACATTGTCTTTTATACAGATTTCATAAGAAATATTTTTAAATGGTATTAACAAAATAGATAGTTTCAATTAAATGTAAGTTTTGGAAGCGATAATCCATATATACGAACATCCATTAACGAGACTATAGGGGTTCTTCTAACACAAGAGAATGGTGGCGCTTTGGGACCCTTCTCACATCTTTGGAAACAGAAAAATGATGTTATACGATACCTGAAGTAGCAGAGAGGAGATATCCTGCCTTTATGCTTACCAGAGACACACGAAACCACCCAACATATGCAGTGTGTTCGGGAGATAAGTAGGCCTGCAAATACTTTTTTTTCTGTTTGTAATTGGTAGGGTCGTGAATACACATGGCGTCCAAATAATGTCCGATTTCAAAAAAAAATAAAACAATTGGTGATAGGCTCTCCAGTGTTGCCAACCCCATTTTCAGTTAATACGCTAGATCATCATCAAGTATAAGCTAGAAAAAGGTAATTCAGAACGAGAAAAAATCAGCCAAAAATTTATAGCACTGCTACCGGGTAGGGAATGTACTTGTTCTTTTGTTCAGTTCAATTAGCAAACTACTATAACTGCAACGATGGATATTTAATTATGTACGTTGAGCTAGCCCTGGAATGTGGAGGTCCTGGTGATTATTGTTTCAAGAGGAAGTACAACTGGGTAACCATCTTCTATTTAACAATAATCAGAGAGAAAAATGGAAGGGGTTCGACACTCTGAAAAATGAAGATATCGGGCAAAGAAAGATCAGAGCCACGAAGGGCGTGAAAGTGAAAGACTCCTAGGCCCCGTGACCTAATACCGTCGGGATCGGAAAATAACAAGAGTTGACCAAGGAAGGTCGGATAGGATAAATGAAAGTGAGGAGCCTGGCACAAGGAACGAAGATTTGTGGGGTCATCGGACGATAGTAAAACTCAAGTGTGAGAAAAGATGTCATAAAATGACATCATAAAGGCACATTCCATGCTCCCGCTGAACCAGTAGTGCGTTACGTACCATGATCATAGCTAGTTTCGCTGTTGCTACCACATCATAAAAGGGTGGGGGAGTGAGACTATTCATAGTGGGGGGACCACAAGGCCAAATCATTGAGGCACGTTGGATGAAATAAACTTGATTTAGCGGGGAAAAAGGTAAATTGGCAACACTGGTTCTCACTATGGTAATGGCCGCAGAGATTTGAGGCTTTCGTAAACTTACTAATTAGAAATTAAAAACATCTCTTTTCAACTATTTCTTTCGCACGCTTTTGCCGAATCTTAATCATATCTCTCTTTTCCATTATTATATTTGTTATTCTATATAATTGACCATGATGTATTCGCAACGACAGCTAAACTCCAACTAACAGCGCGAGTCAACACAGCGCCATCTTATAACAAAGTATGTGTGTGACGTCACATATTTAACACAAATTTTGCCTTACTTTGAGGCGAGAAAACTACGCTCGAGATTGTTTTTCCTCTTTTATCTGTTGATTGAGACATACTCACGGCGATACGCGTTCTTCTCAAACACATGTACAGTAGCATTGTCGACGTACGTAAGTCTAAGTTAAAAAAAAAGTGACGTTGAAAATTTGATGTTTGTCGTATTTAAGGTGATACGGAACCGTTAAAATTGTCAAATACATCTTTTTTACTTTTTTGTATTTTATGAATCTCTGAAGTCTGCTCTTTAAAATGATGTAGAATACATTATAGTTTAACCATTAATAGTTGCCACAATTTTAATTTTTACTTACACTAACAATGAGAAAATCGTCAGTAATGGCTGCGAAACCGAGGAAAATTATTACATTGCCATAACTCCGCGATTATGAAGGTTGGGATATAGGAACTTTTTGCAATCAAGAGTACGTTTTTTACCTTTCAATTCTGTAGTGCCTAGACTGAACTATTTTTGATTGTCTTTTTCTTATTCCTTGTGTATTCCACGACATGTATTTCCATGGTTTCTACTTATAATTATTTTTGAGGTGATTCTAGCCTATTAGCTATGAATATTTGTAACTCAAGTTCAAATTGCCAACAAGTAATCGTGTGTTTTAAGAAAAGAAGGAAACATTGGTAAATATCTGATATTACAGAGTTAGGACTGGAAATAGGAAGGAATTGTGTGAATTCCATGAAGGAATTGTATCTAGAAAGACTACAGAAAGTAGAAAGAATGGCTCAGAAAGTGCAGAAAAAGGCTAGGCAATCCAAGGACAACGCTAAACGGAAGCTAGAAGACATGTATGAATCCGAGGAAGATCCAGATTCTCCCTCATATGGGGCAGGGATGCACTAAAATATGAACACGTGTATGGGAAGTTTTAACTGCAGTTTTTTCAGTTTTCAATTTTTAAAAATGTATGTTCCTTTTTCTGGGTGACTATTTATCACAGAGCTGCGCAATTTTCGTCAAGAATTTGTCTCATATCGGTTGACATTTTGATGGAACTTTCTTATTTAAATATAACTGTTTGGAATTTTGCTGATTTTTTAAAGAAAAAATCATTCATTTTCTTGGCTGTTTAAAATAATATGTATCTGAGTCTCCATAAGTCCAATTAAAAAAAGACCCCGTCAATATGTCAAGTAAGGTGTGAATGAAATGTACATAAATTCCCTTTTCATAACTTTATTAGATCCTGAGGAAAAGGAACATGAATTAAACAAATTTAACATTGGTAAGACAGGCAGCTCCGTATCCCCTTAATGAAGAATGACTTAGAGCTTTGCTGACATACATAAAACATCTTCATACAATTTACCCATGCATAGAAGGTAGTACCTGACTACTGTGCAATGATGCGGTACGGCGGGTGGTTTAAACCGAGGGGCAAACAAAGCTACAGTAGTAACAAACCAAACCAAACCCCATGGTGCAAGAGCCCCGAAGGGCCATGGCCTGCCAAGCGACCGCTTCTCAGCCTGAAGGCCTGCAGAATACGAGGTGTCGTGTGGTCATCACACGCATCCTCTCGGCCGTTATTCTTGGGTTTGTAGACCGAAATAAAGCTACTACCTGCCTCATAAACATCGTATTCTCCTTCAAGCTCCTCTGTCTTACAAACCATTCGCTAAATTTAAAGTCACAAACTGCAGAAATTCATCCTTACCGTTGGTTCTAACCTCACCGTCGGCTGTCCTGAGAATGGCTTCCTGTTGTTTCCCTGTTCATAGGTTAGATCCGATTTCTTCCACCTCTTACCCAATCTCATTCATCATCATTAATTTCATCTTCATTAGCTCCTCAACTAAGGATGGTGGCAGGAAGGGCATCGGGCTGTAAAACACGGCAAGTAATTTCATCTCACCTCATCTCCGACCCCGTATCAGGGAACGACATATACATACTGTAGAATTAAAATCGAGACAGTGTAAATAAGCGAAATGCGACCATTTTCTATGTTGCCATTGGTTGGTTGTGACGAGGAAATGTTCATATTGTCCCCGATGGAGCTCTAGTCATATCTAGGTGGAGGTGGTAGAATAACACCCACGGTATCCCCTGCCTGCCGTAAGAAGTGACTACAAGAGGCCCCAGGAGCTCTGAACTTGGGAGCGTGGGTTGACGACCATGAGGCCCTTACCTGAGACCTGGCATTGCTTCCACTTGTGCCCGGCTCCTCATTTTCATCTGTCCTATCCGACCTCCCTTATTCTTTCGGACCTCGACGGTATTAGAGCACTCGAGTCCTAGGGAGTCTTTCATTTTCACGCCCTTTGTGCTCTCTGGTCGATACCTTCATTTTTCCAAGTGTCGCGCCCCTTCCATTGTTTCTCTATGATTAATGTTACCGTATATAGAGGATGGTTGCCTAGTTGTACTTCCTCTTAAAACAGTAATAATCACAACCACCACTCTCATCGTATCTGGCCACAGGGCTGCCATATTTGGCGTTTGAGACTTTACAGGATTGTCCAGGCCAATGTCAATGCCGTGGAAACAGTGGCCCTTATAGCGACCTCTGCGATGCACACTGTCCGCACGGTAGCTGTGTATAATTCGCACGTCAGCCGCGTGTCGGTAGCTTTACTGCCACGTAAAAGAATCCCGAGGGACAAAATTGCGGCACCTCGGCGTCTTCTAAAACCGTCAAATGTAGTTAGTGGGACGTAAAATTATTATTATTATTATTATTATTATTATTATTATTATTATTATTATTATTATTATTATTATTATTATTATTATTATTATTATTATTAGCTTTTTAATCTGTTTACCCTCCAGGGTTGGTTTTTCTCTCGGACTCGGCGAGAGATCCCAACTCTACCGCCTCAAGAGCAGTGTCCTGGAGCGTGAGACATTGGGTCTGGTGATACAACTGGGGAGAATGACCAGTACCTCGCCCAGGCGGTCTCACCTGTTATGCTGAACAGGGGCCTTGTGGTGGATGCGAAGATTGGAAGGGATAGAAGAGGAAGAGGGAAGGAAACGGCCGTGGCCTTAAGTGAGGTACCATCCCGGCATTTGCCTGGAGGGGAAGTGTGAAACCACGCAAAAACCACTTCGAGGATGGCTGAGGTGGGAATCGAACCCACCTCTATTCAGTTGACCTCCCGAGGCTGAGTGGACCCCGTTCCAGCCCTCGTACCACTTTTCAAATTTCGTGGCAGAGCCGGGAATCGAACCCAAGCCTCCAGGGGTGGCAGCTAATCACGCTAACCACTACACCACAGAGGCGACATTATTATTATTATTATTATTATTATTATTATTATTATTATTAATTCGCCGACGTTGAAAAGCCTATTGAGTGCATTGTGAGGTCGTCCGAGCTCCGTCATGTTGGATCTGTAACCTATTTTTCGCGGAAAGCGCACCAAAGTTAGATTTTCATCTTTTGTAACGTTGGAACTACTGTATACAGTAGGAAGTGGACTCATTATCTCAGGCTGGCCTTCTGAATCCAAGTGGAGGGTTCTTTTCCTATTATTTGAAGGCGTTCTCGGACATTTTTCCTGATCTGTTTCTTCCATATAATACTTTTCACTTATGCATTTTTTCCTAAATACTTCTTTACCCTCACGCATTCTTTGCCAAGTTACATTATTATTATTATTATTATTATTATTATTATTATTATTATTATTATTATTATTATTATTATTATTATACACAAGATGGAAGGATCATACGGTATAACTATGAATATCTACAACAAAAAGTGTTCTAAAAATTTCAGAATACAACCCTACAAACCAGCAGTCAAATCAGAATGCCTATACGCGAGTGGATTCCAGTACTTAATTACAAGCTGAATAAATTCAAAGTATTGTAAAGAAAAATTATACGGAAAATACTCGGCCCGCTAAAAAACTAAAAAACTCTGGAAATCAAGAAGTAATGATGAAATATACCGGAACATAGAAAACATAACAGATACAGTACGGAAGAGGCGATTGATTTTTTGGACATTGATACAGAATGGATGACAACAAGTTAACCAAACAGATCTTCAAAGTATCTTTGGAACAAGAAGTCAACAACAACCTGGATTCATGAAGTCAAGAAAGATATGGAAAGAAATAACATAAGGGAAGAAGAAGCAAATGAGACAGAGATTTTTAGAAATAAAATGTTAAAAATGGAAGGTTTCTAACGTCGCGAGGGAAGGAAAACAGGTTCAAAATGGTCTGAGGAGAGGAAAAGGGGGGATAGTGAGCAGATGAAGGAGGAACAACAAAGGATGAAGCACTGAAATTGCCTCGCGGTCCCTAGAAGGCCCTAACGGAGAAATAAATAATAATAAAATAATTTCTTGGGAGATCAGAACACACACACGAAAGAACATCAGAGTCGATTGAAAGGAGATGGCATGTCAAAGACGATGGTAATAAATATAAATAAAGTATTGTCGTTGAAGATCACAATTTGATTGATATTGATGGTGAACGCTGAAGTGTATGGCTATTCATCGGAACTCATTTACCAATGGAATTTCTGATGGTACCAAGCTCGAGTTAAGGAAGAGAAATGTGCGAGGTTTGGGAGCTCCACAACTACTAGGCTACTTCTTCTCTCGCTGGCGTCTCCACTGGGCATTAGTATCAATCGATGTGTGACAGATTCAATTGTTTATGAGCGGTCCCACTTCTTTTTACACCCGTGCTCGCCAAGATTTAGTGCCGCCAAGTTAATTAGCCAAGTGAATATCCCAATTAACCGGGCGACGCTAACTCAATTGAACGAGGTGGACAAGTCAGGGGTGACCAGACGAGTACGGCAAGCCTGAGCACTTTCGCACTAACCTACAGCTATGTGGCAAAGTTTATGAATCTGTGAAGTATCATGTTATTTTATTCGGAATACCATGGATCTGCTCATATTTTTATTCATGAGGCCGTGGATCTGCATATATTTTATCATAAGACCGCATATATTTCTGCTCAGAAGGCCGTGGATCTGGTAAGTTTGAAGTATAATAATGTGTTTCCTCTCAGAAGGCCGTGGATCTGCATATACACTGAAGAAAATGGAAAGTGCAACGCCCAGAAGGAGTGGTGCTACATTGCTGCATGCAGGACGAGTGTTCGGTTGTGATTTGATGATTACACTTTCAGCTCCCTCTGACCGCAAGTTTGGACAACAATCAATACGGGATGTGCCCACCACGAGCTGCAATACATTGATGAACTTGTCGAGGCATGGATCGCTTCCTGAGGAATTGTGGCCCATGCTTGGTGCACTGCATGGGTCAGTTGTTCCAGAGTTGTGGGTGGCTGATGACGGTTGGCCAGTTGTCGACCCATCACGTCCCACACATGCTCAATAGGACTCAGGTCCGGGGATCTGGTGGGCCATTCTAAGGTTGTGATGTCGTGGAGAGCTTCTTTGGAGATGCGTGCAGTGTGAACCCGGACATTGTCCTGCTGAAACATCCCATTAGCAATGTTCGCCATCATAGGAACAACCACTGGATTGAGTACCCTATCAATGCACTGTCGAACAGTCATAGTGCCCTCAACAAGCACTAATTGTGATTTCACATTAAAGCCAATAGCTCCCCAGACCATAATGCTTGGTGTTGGCCCTGTATGCTTCTCGACAATAAGATCTGGGCGGCCCCTCTCCCCAGTATGTCGGCGCACACGATTCCGGCGATCACTGTGGGCAAGACACAAGCGCGATTCACCACTAAAGACGACCCTATGCCATTCGTCGACCCACGTCGATCTTTCTCGATACCAGGCCAGCCTTGCACGTCGCTGTTGTGGGGTCAATGGAACACCTTCTGCAGGGACACGGGCTCGTAAGCCAGCTGCACGCAGGCGATTACCAACTGTTTGTTGTGTGACGTGGGGTGCCACAGCTGCTCGAATTTGCGCTGCTGTTGCATGGGGTTCCATCCGGGCCATCCGAATGATGCGGCGATCCTCTCTCACAGTTGTCTGTCGAGCTGGGCCTATGCCAGGTCTACGAGTGTGGGTACCTTCATTTGACCACTGCTGCCATACACGTTGTACCGTAGATGCCTCTCGGCCAACACGTGCAGCGACAGTCCTTAGCGATAATCCAGCCTCACACAGCCCAATTATCCGAGCCCTATCAATTGGCGACAGTTGTTGATAGCGTGCTCTTCTCTGTCGTTCGAGGCATGTTTGACGGGGAACACTTCACTGCACAGACTGCAAGTCAACTACGCTACACCAGAGTCCGTATACTGGAGTTGATTCCTGCGCGACCAATCACGTGGGGAGACCTGTAGCAACAATCCAATGGGTCTGAAACTTTGACCTACAAGGCATCGTTCCATATCTTGAAAATCAACACAAACGACCAGTGCCTTCATGGTGTTGCAATTTCTATTTTCTTAAGTTTATCTATGCGTAAGAGGCGACTATATAAAAATCTCGATATAGTTGTGAGATGGACGGCAGACTGAGGTATGATGGTAAACGAGGTGACAAGTGAGGTTGTAAGTTTCACCAAGTGGAAAATTCCTCTCGGTTTTAATTACTGTGTTGATTGGGGTGAAAGTACGCCATAGGATCAGTGTAAGTACCTAAGGTTTAATGTAAGGAGTTCCATGGCTAAATGGTTAGCGTGCTGGCCTTTGGCCACAGGAGTCCCGGGTTCGATTCCCGGCGGGGTCGGGAATTTTAACCATAATTGGTTAATTTCGCTGACACGGGGGCTGGGTGTATGTGTCGTCTTCATCATCATTTCATCCTCATCACGACGCGCAGGTCACCTACGGGTGTCATATCAAAAGACCTGCATCTGGCGAGCCGAACTTGTCCTCGAACACTCCCGGCACTAAAAGCCATACGCCATTTCATTTCAATGTAAGGAGTGTGGGGTAATCATGTTAACGAGGTTGTAAACAGTGATTACAGTTTCCTTCACGTGGTTATGAGGGTGTTTAGAGATTGTAGTAAGAATGTAAAGGAGAGGAGGTATAAGCCACTGGTAAGACCACAGTTAGAGACAGCAGGGGCGATTGGGAATTAGAAGTAGGGGGAGGGGGGCAAAAAAATATACAGACAACAAAAAATGATAAGTTTTTGATGCTCTTTGAGCGAATTTCGACAGAGCGGTAAAGGTTGATAGTTTACTAACTTAAGTGCGGCAATAAGAGTTTTTTGAGATTTTTATTCAATACTATACAATAAAACTTTCACCAAAGAAACAATATTACACACGTATTACGTTGTGATTATAAAATTTAAAAAATAATTTAGTATTTGACTACACACTAAGAAACTAACAGACACTAAAGAGACTGCCAGACTGAGGAATGCACGCGGCAAGCAGGTGAATCATACCTCAGTGTCCGCGACTTGGGCATTAAATATACTCCTGTTACCCTTCCTCATAGCATTTGCGAAGTCTCCACTACTTGCTGTGGCGCTATACAAATCGGTTAGCCGCGACGAACGACATTTTGTGCGTATTTTCGATAATTTTGTTAATAATTAAAAATGTGCACAAATTGTTTTTTTTAAATAATTCCTATAATTCCTAGTTTTAGCCGCCTAAAATAGAATAAAATGTAATGTTTTCTCTACAAATTGGGGGGGGGGGGCGACTGTCCCCCTCGCCTCCCTTGGTCGCCACTACTGTATGGCTCCAGTGTATGGGACCCTCACCGGGATTACTTGAAGCGAGAACTGGAAAATATCCAAAGAAAAGCAGCTCGATTTGTTCTGGACGATTTCCGACAAAGGAGTACTGTTACAAAAATGTTGCAACCTTTGAGCTGGAAAGAGCTGGAAGTAAGGAGACGAGCTGCTCGACTAAGTGGTACGTTCCGAGATGGCGTGGAATGGCATTAGTAGACGAATAAGTTTGAGTGGTGTCTTTAAAAGTAGGAAAGATCATAATATCTAGATAAAGTCGTAATTCAAGAGGACAAACTGGAGCAAATATTAATTATAGGAAGTGAAATTAGGGAATGGAATAATTTATCAAGGGAAACGTTCAATAAATGTTTAAGTTCTTTCAAATCATTTAATAAAAAGACTAGGTAAAAAACTGATAGGGAATCTGCCACCTGAGCGACTGCCCTAAATGCAGATATATAATATAAAATTCCGTGTGGCTATTTCTAGCCGAGTGCAGCCCTTGTAAGGCAGACCCTCCGATGAGGGTGGGCTGCATCTGCCACGTGTAGGTAACTGCGTGTTATTGTGATGGAAGATAGTGTTATATGTGGTGTGGGAGTTGCAGGGATGTTGAGGACAGCAAAAAGACCCAGCCCCTGAGCCATTGGAATTAACCAATGAAGGTTAAACTCCCCGACCCGGCCGGGAATTGAACCCGGGGCCCTCTGAACCGAAGGCCAGTACGCTGACCATTCGGCCAACGTGTTGGACAATGCAGATCAATTATTATTATTTTTAATGATGATTAATTGAGGAGTTCTAGGGTAAACGGGGTTATGGACTAAAAGTTGATTTAGGGAAAATTGAAGCGATGTTTTTTCCTATGTGTGAGCTTTATTATACCTTAAAAAAAATAGCTTAATGGTAAACTAAACGTGCATGTCGTTTTAGAAACATACAGTTGTTGCCAAAGCTTAAGAGGTACTACATTTAATTCATAAAGAATGATTTCGCAGTCACTGGCAACACATCAATACGTAGTTATTATTATTATTATTATTATTATTATTATTATTATTATTATTATTATTATTATTATTATTATTATTTAGCGTATGATATTAAAAATAAAAAACACACAATCTCAAATTAAATACACAGTACACTATGTAGGTTACAATTTCACCATCAAGCTCTGCAAATAGTCTATACAAGAAGGATTTGGGTCAAGAAAGTCTTTTGGGCTACCCTGATAAGCACTCAGGGGGCACTGTTCCACTATATGACGAACTGTTTGCTTAGGGGCACCACAACTACATTCCGAATACGTAGTTATGTTGCAGTTCACCGACTTATTTCGTCACATTCACCGCCTTTGTGACCGCTTTCGCTTGTTATCTAGGAGCAAAATCTTTCGAAAAGCCGCACTGTAGCACGAATTCACAAGAAAAGAACAGTAATACAAATATTTCAGTGGTGTATTATTCTCACTAGTAATAATTATGTCACAGATAATAAATACTAACCTCATTCCGCGCTCATGTCCGTAATGCTGCGAGAACATTAAGTTCCCAAGATAGGATCTTTCATTAAGTCATTTCTGACTGCCTGTTAATGCCTGGGTAAATCGATATCTATCTATATATTAAAAAATATATGAAAACTAAAGTCAGTCAGTCCGGCCATTCTATCCGATGGATTTCCTTCATTCCTTTTTTAACTGAAAGGTATTCATGCACAGATTTGTCATCACTTAACTTCAAATTATTTGATTTTTTCAATTTTTGTCTCTTTGAAGCGATCATATCTTTGGTTGTAATTGAGGTACAGAGTTCGTTTTGGCCTAAGAACACTCAGTGGATCAAGCTCTTTCATTTCAGCTCTTAACTATTCAAATTGGTTGATTCTGAGGAAAGTTATGAGTGCACATTCAATTTGACGTCTCATTTCTTTAACATTTTTTCTCATTGAAGCAATCATATTTTTCGTTCCAATTGAGGTACGTAGTTCGTTTTGGTCTAAAGAAAAACACTCAGTGGATCAAGCGCTTTCTTTTGAGATAATAACTACTTAAATTGGTAGATTCTGAGAAAAGTTATGAGTACATTTGTCTCCGTGACGAAGATCTTTGAAGGACTTTTTAACAGTTCGGCTCGTAGTGTTGTTCCAAGGAACGTTTAATTCAATTTCTATGTGTGATGTATTTTCAAGTGTTTTGTTGACATAATATTACATTCTATTACCGCAGCAGATCATGTGTTTTATTTCATTAACTCGAAACTTTGCAAATACATCCGTGAGGATAGTAACGAACAACACCATACTGTGTACATTGCGGGCGGAGCCAGCGGAAAACTGCTAGTTTAGTACATTTTAAAACTTCCGTCATCTACGAGAAAGTGGTCACTCTGCCTCTTAAATTGTTTAATTTTACGAACATTTCCGGCCTCCATAACGTCTAAATGTTCTGTCTTCTAAGTTAAAAATACCGGGCGAGTTGGTCGCGCGGTTAGGGGCGCGCAGCTATTAGCTTGCATCCGGGAGATAGTGGGTTCGAACCCCACTGTCGGCAGGCCTGAAGATGGTTTTTCGTGGTTTCCCATGTACCTTAATTAAGGCCACAGCCGTTTCCTTCCCATTTCTAGGCCTTTCCTGTCCTGTCGTCGCCATAAGACCTATCTGCATCGGTGGGACGTAGAGAAAATTGTAAGCTTAAAAAAAAAGTTTAAAATATCCTGGAGATCATCAACGTTACTTTCCGATATTTTACCACGATTATATACGATTATATTACTGCAGACAGTAAATACCACTAAAATAAACTGATCACTCGTTCCTTTTTCGTCACTCACTATTATACAAAGCTTATACAAGGGTCCTGGCCTGTATAAACAATTCAGTGAAGAACCATAACAGAAGTATACACAGGAGGCTTATAAACTGTTTATTAGTAACGAATTGCACATAAACGCTGTATAAACCTGGTAGAAAAGTTATACACCGTTTATTAATAAGATTGTTGTGTTTTGTTTAACATATTTTTTTCTGAACTTGTAACTAGTATATACATAAATATTTTTTTTTTAAATTGGTATTTTACTAGGCGCCACCAGAGTAAAACACAATTTGTAAAATAGCTCTTCATTCTTGAACGTTTGTCGGCCCCTGTTCTGGAAGTTGAGGTGTTAATATTGTAGTACCGAACAGCATCGCGTTCATGGTGATTAGAGCTGGGCACGGACCACCCACACCTCGCGCTACAGACTGCCCAACAAGTTGCGTGCTTCGCTGAAATGAAACGATTTTGGAGGATAGTGATTATTGTTCTAAAGGGAAATATGATAAGGTAATTATCCTCTCTTAACGCCAGACGTAGAAGAAACTGGAAGATATTTGACCCTTTGTAGAATGTAGGTCCTACTGGTGAAAGGAAGGGAAGATTTGAAAACATATTTTTTAACTGTTTTCCAGAGAGTATGACGCGTAGGATTATGCGACTTAACTCTCTCTCTTCTTCTTAGAGGGAAACTAGTTGAGTAGGAGGCTACACTCTTAGAAAATGGAACTACAGTGTAGCCACAGTGACGGACCAAGCAATTTGATAAAACAGGTGCAGTGAGGTTCTTGAAAGTGTTATGCTCAGATTTATTTGAGAAAATCCACGCTTACACTCATTGGTAGACACTCTTCACTGTACTCACAAGGGGAAGAACAGACGGTGAATTTGTTGTTGTTGTTTTTGTTTGAATCATCAGTCCATAGACTAGTTTGATGCCGCTTTCCATGTCACCCTATCCAATTCCAATTCTGGATAACTATTACTAGAGACGGGAATTTGCCTATTTGCCTATTTTATTCCTGTATTCAGAAACATAGGCTTTTGAGATATAAATCCGTTTTAGGGTCCTTTATAAGCTAGATTTCGTTGGTTTTATTGTGCGTATAAATGCCTATTTAAGGGGAGTTTAATTGGATTATAATTGCCTATTTGATGCCTTTTTAATCTATTTTAAAGAAGCCGATTTTCGTCCAGTGCATTATATTGTAACTGATGTGCTCGACAGTATTATCTTCTCATTTCTCAAGATCTGTTTACCCCACGAACAAAAATGGGAGTTCTTGGAAGTCACCAGAAATAGTTCTTGGGAAATTTCCGTCAGGAGAAACAAGGAACGATTTGACCTCGAAGCCTTCAACCCCTCCAACCTTCTAAGACATATGCGAGAACCAATCAACGTCGAACCCTTATTCCTCCATCTCGATGTGAACTGTTGAACGCGTACGCTTTATCTTCAGAATGTATTGTGATTTATTGTGAAGAAGAAGTGTGTCTGTGGCAATGCCCAAAGAAAAATCACCGGGCGAGTTTGCTGTGCGCTTAGGGGCTTAAGGGCGTGCAGCTGTGAATTTGCATGCGGGAGATAGTGGGTTCGAGCCCCACTGTCGGCAGCCCTGAAGATAACTGTTTGTCTTTAAAGCTCATGTCTCTTATGCAGCTACCTACACTTCTCGGATATTTTGAGAGCCATTGCCTTATTTGTCTCGGCTACATATTTCTTGCGGATATTTTAATACTGTTTTCTGTCAATTTCAGTTACGGATATTTTGAGACTCTAGGATTTTGAGACTGCACCGTTTCGATCAACAGGACTCGGACGATTTTGATTCCCTGTTCATCTACTGTGATTTTATGTACGAGTGGTGATTCAGTTAATATGATTTCTGTCTTTTCGAAGCTGAGGCCGATTTTCTGCACTATTTCCTGTGTTGTTGGGCTTTCTGATCGTTGTTGGATAGGAGCGCAAGTCATCAGCAAATCCCAGGCTGTTTAAACTTTGGATCTTCTAATTTTGATGCTCTTCGGATTAGGCCTATCCTTGTGCCGTTCTCTCATTATACAGTCGCTCGCATACGTATTCGTCCATGTGTCCTTTTCATATACTGAACACCAAAACTGCATTACAAGGCTTCGGATACGTTCAGAAACAAATTCGCAGTGAATATGGTGTATGTACTATAATACCGGCAGAATATACCTCTTGCACGTCAGTACTCTTTAATAATAAAGAATGAGTGTGGTTGGGCTAGGAAATGGCAATGCAAAAGTATTCGTCCGCCTTCTGCATTATCTTGCGTAACGAACACAGCATTGAGGAAGCTGAGTCCATCAGTGATGCGGACAGTGTCGGTGAGACAACATCTAGTGCATGCCCCAAGTACGATGGGAAAGATAGGAAACGATCTGTTGTTGAACGCCAGCGAATTATCCAACTCCACATACTTGGTAATTCGTGAAGAGTAATTGCTGAAAAACGGGAATACCGCGAACTACAATCGCAAGTATCATTCAACGATACAAGACCAGTGCAACTTAATCAATAGAGCAAGAATTGGGCGGTCGAGGAAGCTGACAAAACGCGAAGAGCGAAGCATAATACGCACCGTCCAGAAAAATCCCCATGTGTCTGGACCTGTGCTTCGAACATAAGTACAAACCTCCACTGGGAAGAACATCAGCACCGACACCGTACGACGTGTGTTACACAGGGCTGGTTTGCAGGGGCGTACAAGTCGGAAGAAGCCCTGGATAAGTGAGGTGAACCATAAGAAGAGGTTGGCGTTCGCCAAACAGTACGTTATGAAGCCACCAGCATTATAGAAACGCTTGTTGTTTACGGACGAGAGCAAATTCTGTTTATTCAATTGCTCTGGAAAGCGACGTGTATGGAGAAAGAAGGACGCCGAGCTCCAAAGTCAAAATCTGCAACCAACCGCAAAACATAGGAGGTTCCATAATGGTATGCGGGTGTATGTCAGCGGCTGGGGTAGCAAACTGCCATATAATACCTGAACGGATAGATAAGATGGTATATTTGAGTATATTAAAGTAACACTTAACATCCAGCGTGGCAACATTAGGTCTTAGTTGTGGGTACTTCTTCCAGCAGATAATGACCCTAAGCACACTGCTCGTGTTGTTAGGGAATGGCTACTCTACAATTCACCTCATGTGCTGCAGACACCACCCTACTCCCCAGACTTAAACCCCATACATCATTTATGGGCGGAATCAAAATCTACACTGAGCAAGCAGCGTATTGCAAATAAAAAAGCTCCGAAGCAATACTTCATGAAAGAATGGCACGAAATAGGCCCGGAAGTGACAGAAAAACTGGTGACATCCATGTCAAAACGCCTTCAAGCCGTGATTGGTTCCAAAGGACGTTCGACACACTACTGATATTTAGAAAACGACTGAACTGACTTCTTATTGTGGATGAATACTTTTGCAACGTGACTTTTCTGCAAGCAGTGTGATTGTTTTTTATTTTTTCCAAATGCCAGTGCTTAGGATGCTATAAATTATGTCCTCAGATGTTCAGATGGCAAATAAAACATACGATTACTTGTTTGCAATTAACTTCTTTATTATATTGGTGCTACTGGCTATTGTCCTCACATGAAGAGCGCGGACGAATAATTTTGCGAGCTGTATATTCCAAGGCACAGCTGAACAGCTGTGGTGACAGGCAAGCTCCCTGCCGTAAACCTGTTTTTATGAGGAATGGCTCAGTAAATTCCCCTCTAAACTTGACTTTAGATTTTGTGTTGGTTAAGGTGAGTTCTATCAATTTGATTAATTTTGGGTGGAGTCCGAAATTTCTTAATATTTTTCAATATTGGAAGTCTATGGATACAGTCATATGCCTTCTTAAAGTTTACAAAGGGGCTATGTCTTATGACTGGTAGCCATCTGAAATTAGAAACCGCTGATGGATGGCCATATTTATGAACATTCGATTTTCGCAAAGGGAAAGGTTGTTTCTTTTAAGGTCCATTCTGTAGTCCATCGGGCCCTTATCCTGGTGAATAATGCGAGACGCGTATCCAAGAACTTCTAGGGCACCAAAATAGGAAACATAATTATTCCCTTATTTTAATGATCTGGAAAATATTGCTGGTAAATGCCCAGATGGAAGAAGAGAAGCAGGATAGCCAGTTCAGCCACGACGTGGCTAGATCTGCCCATTTCGAGTATTAAGTTAGCCACAAATTTTCGAAAAATCCACTAATGGTATTTTGCCAACTTCCTTTTTCTAACTGGGCGATTTGTAGCCATATTTGGTTTGGACGATTTTATTGTAATTTTCAGGTGTAGTGACAGGTTTTAATATTTCTAGGTTAGTTAGTTATGTTAGTAATGTTTCATTTTACCTGGCAAGATTAAGGCCTTCAGGCCTTCTCTTCCGTCTAACCAGGCACTGAAATATACAAATATTACATTGTATCACTTTACAATAATTAGATTTAATACTAATTAAATTAGTAATACAAGAATGATGAGTGATAAGATTTTAAGATGAAATAAATTAGATATAATGAAAGGATACATTCTTAAAACTAATATCCTACATGTAAAAAGAGGTAGTACATAACATTTAATAACATTTGAAAAACAGATCGGGTAAGAATTTTAGACTAATCTTCTACCAGAACATCCATGACAATAGAATGGTTGTGAGTAGCAGCATCAAGTTTACAGATGAACCTTACTGGTGCATAAAATGTCTCCACAGTGCTTCCTTGAAAGTACGAATAGCGCTTAACCCTCTGATACTTTCGGGAAGGAGGTTCCACTCCCGACAGGCAATTACCGTGAATGATTGTTCGTAGATGGCAGATCTATGGGTAGGTAGGTAAAGCAAGGATGGAAGTATTAGTAGATCTGGTGTTAAGACTGTGATAGGTTGGATATTTTATGAAATAATTCTTACATTAATGATAATAAAAGTAACTGTGCATCCATGTTTCATAAATAACCATCATAAAATTCCGATTCGACGTTTTGTTTTTCATATGTTGGTCTCCTTTATCTGCAAATCATATCTCCGCTGTGCAATTGAGAAATGAAAAAATCTAAGTTGTCACATCACATCTAGGAGAATATAATATAAAGTCTCCTTTAATATGCCATGGCTAATTTTATAGTGATTGCCGGTTCTGTGCAGCTTCTCCAAGGTCTGAAGCCTCCGTGGTATTCACGTGATTCTGGCTCTAGTTGTTCTTTAATCCCAACATTAGGATGCTGGAGAGAATCTTCTACATGCAGTCCAAGGAAGATACACCTCTGTAGTTATCTGGTCTGCTCTTATTTCTTTTTTGTGGAGTGGGTGGATTATAGCCGAGGTCGAGTGTTCAGGAAATTCCGTGACTCTGGCATATTTCCACATTTCTTCAAAAACTTGATCTTCTCCGCAGGCCTTGTAATTCTTCAACACCTTGAGTTTTGCTTCGACCTCTTGGTCTGTTGTGGCGGGAGTGGGGGTGCGGTATGTATTCAGGTATTTCCTTTATTGGGGTATTTGTGCTAATTTTTAAAAGTTCCTTGAGGTTCTTCGCAGTTTTGAAAGTTTATTGCTTGCTTTTGCCATCATTTCGGCGTTCTGCCTGTTATTATGTTCCATTCTCCCGTCCTCACTTTTTAGCATTAACGTAGGAGGATTCTATTTTTCTTTCAAAGATTTTGCAATGTTCTCTAGAATTGGTTTTGTGGTAATTTTCTTCTGTTAAGTTGATTAGATCTTCCTGAGGTTGTCTCTGGACTTGGCTGATAATTTTTAGTGATTTTATGATATTTTGATGTTGGTGGAATTTTCTTCTGTTGAAATGTTAACTATGCCTAGTGTCTTTCCTCATGAATTTTATCATATTTTGATGTCCACCAGGCATGTCTATATTTTTAGCTTGTCGTTTGAAAACTGGTATTTGTACTTCTAAATCATCCTTTAATGTTATGGTTCGTATAGTTTCTTGATATTTCTGATAACGTGGTATGGGATGATAATTCCTCTTTTCTTTGTTGGATTTTTGTTTTTCTTCTCCTTTTTTAGAGGTGTGAATTTAATTTTGATTTTGACTATATAATTGTCTGAAGCAATGTCTATTCTCTTACTCATTTACCCGGAAATTAACACCTGTATTTTACAGATTTTACAGATATAAAATCAGTGGAGAAAGTTTAAATCGTGTGGACGAGTTTAATGATCTAGGTGTAATATATTCTTAGTAACAGGAATGGCTTATCCTTTGAGAAACACATCGATGGTATTATAAAGAAATCTTTCAGACTCGTGGGGTTTTGTCAAAAGGAATTGTAAAGACTTCAGTAATATTGCATGTGTCAGAACACTGTTTTGTTCCCTGGTAAGACCCTGTCTCCAGTATGGTTGTGAGGTGTGGCTCCCGTATCAGAAAGGCCACATACACCTTCGAGAGAAAGTACAGATAAGGTTCGTGAAGTGGATTAGTTTTGGATTCCTGGGCATGCCACTCTCTTCAAGCAGGTATGAAGAATTTGTAAACATTCTTGGAATGAATACGCTGGCAACGCGCCGAAAATGTGCGAAAGCAATGTTAGCTATTAACTGCTTGAAGAGTAAAGTGGACTGTCCGGCTTTACTGGGGTTGATCCCACTTCATGTTCCAAGCCGACGAACAAGGCAGAAATGTACATTCCATCTGCACAAATGTAGGACGGTTGCACATGAAAATTCTTGGTTCATGCAAGCCCTTAGAACCATACATCAGCTGGAAGGGTCGCTCGACATTTTTCACCACCCTTCCACTGCAATTCGGGAAGTTCTTCTTAAGGGCGGAACGACATAATTTTGTAAATTACGTAAATAATCTGTAGAAAACATGTGAAGATTTATATCTGTTTGTATATATATGTATATATATCATTTAATTTAATTATTTTATTTTATTTTTCATTTTATTTTCTATTACATCATCTGTAATTGTGACATCCTATTGGTGATAAATACATATATTCTATTATTATTTTTCTTATTACTTTTATTCCTTACGATGAGGCTTACTAGGGACCTCGTATCAATTTTAATTCACTCTTCCTTCTTGTTTCCTCTTCCGTTCTTTCTAGTCTTCACTATGATTTATTCTTCTCTCCTCAGGCCACTTTGAACTAGGTTTCATATTCATTCTTCCTTGGAGTCCTTCCATTCTTAAAACTTCATTTCTAAAAATATATCTTTCTATAGTGTTCTCTTATTTTATTTCTTTCTAAATCTTTCTTGACGTCTTTTATCCAGCTTGTTGTAGACTTTTTCTCCCAAAGGTACTTGAATGACTGCTTTGTCAATCTGTTCTCATCCATTCTACAGTTGTGTCCAAAAAATTGCAATCTCCTTTTTCTTATTGTTTCTGTTATATTTTCTATGCTCTGGTATATTTAGTTATTATTTCTCTTTTCCATCGTTCTGTTGTTTTCATTGGTTCTAAGATTCTCACGATCCTTCTTTCTAGTACTTCCAATTTATCTAAACTATAGTTCAATACTAGACATTCACTGTCATTCACTGATTTCATCACTGTATTATAGCGCCTTATTTTATGATTTTTAGACAAGCATTTCTTGCTGTAAAATTTCTTAGTGATACAGTACGCTCTTTCCATCTTGCGTAACCATTCTTTTACAGCAGATTTTTCTAAACCATTTTCTTAAATTATTTCTTCGAGGTATTTGAATTAGCCGGCCCCGCGGTGTAGGGGTAACGTGCCTGCCTCTTACCCGGAGGCCCCGGGTTCGATTCCGAACCAGGTCAGGGATTTTTACCTGGATCTGAGGGCTGGTTCGAGGTCCACTCAGCCTACTTGGTTACAATTGAGAAGCTATCTGACGGTGAGATAGCGGCCCCGGTCTAGAAAGCCAAGAATAACGGCCGAGAGGATTCGTCGTGCTGACCACACGACACCTTGTAATCCTAGGCCTTCGGGCTGAGCAGCGGTCGCTTGGTAGGCCAAGGCCCTTCAAGGGCTGTTGTAGTGCCATGGCAGTTATTTGAATTTCTTTATCTGGGCTGAGTGTCTCAGACGGTTGAGGCGCTAGCCTTCAACCCCAACTCGGCAGGTTAATAATAATGTTATTTGCTTTATGTCCCACTAACTACCGAGTTGGGGTTGAAGGCCAGCGCCTCAACCGTCTGAGCCAGTCAGCTCGGCCCTTAGCTGGTTCCAACCTGGCTCAGTTCGGTGGTATTTGAAAGTGCTCAAATACGTCAGCCTCTTGTCGGTAGATTGACTGGCACGTAAAAGTACTCCTGCGGGACTAAATTTCGGCACCTCGGCGTCTCCGAAAACCATAAAAAGTAATTACTGGGACGTAAAGCAAGTAACATTATTATTGTTTTCGAAAAATTAGGGGGGGGGGTCGGAAAAAGAAAGAGAAAAGGACACGGAGAATGCGAAAGTCTCTGGTTGTGTAGGTGATCAAGAGGGAGGGAAAGAGTTAAGAGGTCCAACCGTTTCGAAGAATGAAGGTATCACCAATAAAACAAATGAGGGGCAACGAAGGGCGTGAAAATGAAAGACTCCCTAGACCTCGCAAACCTCATTCCGTCGGGGTGCGAAAAGAACAAGAACTGAGAGGAAAAGAGGAGAGAAAGATCAGATAAGGAAAAATGGAAGGGTGTAAAAGAAGGGGCACCGTGGTTGAGAGTCCCTTTTGGATCACCCCTTTCAAGTTGCTTCTAACCACAGGCAGGGCATGTATTCTATGTTCCCATCCGCAGAAGGAATCACATCTTCTGTCTAATTAGTCTGTAATTATCTATACTACCATTCATTTTTTGCAAAATTGTTTTTGATGACTTGCATATATAAATCTTGTCTACCAGATGAAGAAGCTAGTGAAAGTGGACTATCTTGTGCTCTGTGCTGTCAAAGTAGGTGTCCCTTGTTGTCGTGCCTTGGCCCCCTGCACGCGCCCCGCTTCTTGTATTAGCATATTTGCGCGATCAATTTTAATTCGACAGCGATGTCTACGCCAGGGCCAAGGCTGACTCAGTCCAGGGGACGCCAAAACTCTTTGACAGCTGTTGTTAACATTCCGCAATGTAACTTACATGTCCGGCTTCATGGTTAAATGGTTAAGGGTTCCCGGGTTCGACTCTCGGTCGGTTCGAAGATTTAAAATTAATTATTCTGGGTTAAAGACTGGGCGTTTTTGTCATCTTCAGCATAACAATTTTTTGTGGCGATGATGGGATAGGAGAGGGCTAGGAGTACGAAGAAAGCATCCTTGGCCTTGATTAAGGTACAGCCCCGAGCATTTGCCAGGTGTGAAACCATTTTTAGGGCTGCCGACAGTGGGGCTCGAACCCAGTATCTCCCGGATGCAAGCTGACAACTACGGGATGCAAACCGCGCAGCTGCTCGCTTGGTAGAATTCGTTAAGAAGTGCCGACTAAATTAATGTAAATTGAAAGTTTTTCAGTCTGTTGATAATATACCGGTAAAATGAAATGGCGTGTGGCTTTTAGTGCCGGGAGTGTCCGAGGACATGTTCGGCTCGCCAGGTGCAGGTCTTTTGATTTGACTCCCGTAGGCGACCTGCGCGTCGTGATGAGGATGAGATGATGATGATGAAGACAACACGTACATCCAGCCCCCATGCGAGCGAAATTGACCAATGATGGTTGAAATTCCCGACCCTGCCGGGAATCGAACCCACGAACCCTGTGACTAAAGGCCAGCACGCTAACCATTTAGCCATGGAGTCGGACAATATACCGGTAACACTATAACACACCTGTAAAAAAAACCACAATGTGAACACAACGACATGTTTCGTTCTACAAGAGCATCCTCAGATTCTATCAAATCACTTTAAATTATTTGAAATTATTTAAGAAAATACTTGGTAAGCAACTGACAGACAATCCGCCACCTGGGCGACTGCTAATAATTGGGCAAAAGTTTGACAATGTGTCAGCCCCGTGATGGAGGGGTAGCGTGCCTGCGTCTTACCCGGAGGCCCCGGGTTCGATTCCCGGCCAAGTCAGGGATTTTATCTGGACCTGAGGGCTGGTTCGAGGTCCACTCAGCCTACGTGATTAGAACTGAGGAGCTATCTGACTGTGAGATAGCGGCCCTGGTCTCGATAGCCAAGAATAACGGCCGAGAGGATTCGTCGTCCTGACCACACGGCACCTCGTAATCTGCAGGCCTTCGGGCTGAGCAGCGATCGCTTGGTAGGACAAGGCCCTTCAAGGGCTGTAGTGCCATGGAGTTTGGTTTGCCAATGTCGAGGCAGACTGTGAATTAATACAAGCGGAATTTCAGCAAACTTTTTTTTTTTTTTTAGCAGAAAGAGCAAGTCGTGGGCGAACTTACAGATAGTGCCGTTTTCTCAGGGTGCGTAAATTGTGTGTCAACGCCCAAATAAAATCGAAATAAAAACAATAAATTATTTTATTTCATTTTTAAAAAATGTAATGTTACATTATAGTGGTGTTTCTTTCATTATCTCTCGTTGTTCCGCTGTATATACTGTAGTTACTCTTAGCACCGCCCGGAACCGCCTGCCACGTCGCTAAGGCAGCTTCACGCCCTGGAATGGCGCATGCGCACATACGCTCTCAGCGCTTGCTAAAGCTGACCAAGGCGTTGTTTCAGTTTCCACCGCTTTGTGTTCATTTTTATTTTCGAGTTTACAAGATGACGAGCAGACAACATACCTCGTCATTCCGTTTTATGAGTGATAGAGGCCTGTTTTATCGGTTATAAACGTATATTTTCTATTAGTTTTTGTTTTATTGTTAACTACGTTTTATTCCATTGACTCTGTTTTAGTTTTGTTGGGGTATTTTTAATGTGTTAAACTTCTAACTTGAATGATACATATATTACTGTACTTCAAGGCAGTGCCTTATTCTGTTCTAAACTATATTTTCTATAATTTCATCAGAAAATCAGGCATTGCTAATTAGATCCATTGATTATTTTAAATTCATAATAATTGTCATCATCATTTGTTTTAAATTCTAGTCAGTGGACACATTTTAAAATTTTAAGCGTCATTACGTCCACCTCTGTGGTGTAGTGGTTAGCGCGATTAGCTGCCACCCCCGGAGGCCCGGGTTCGATTCCCGGCTGTGCCAAGAAATTTGAAAAGTGATACGAGGGCTGGAACGGGGTCCATTTAGCGTCGGGAGGTAAACTGAGTAGAAGGGGGATTCGATTCCCACCTCAGCCATCCTCGAAGCGGTTTTTCGTGGTTTCCCACTTCCCTCTAGGCAAATGCCGGGATGGTACCTAACTAAAGGCCACGGACGCTTCCTTCACTCTTCTTGCCTGTCCCTTCCAATCTTCCCATCCCTCCACAAGGTCCCTGTTCAGCATAGCAGGTGAGGCCGCCTGGGTGAGGTACTGATCCTCCTTCCCATTTGTATCCTCCCAACCCAAAGTCTCACGCTCCAGGACACTGCCCTTGAGGCGGTAGATGTGGAATCCCTCGTTGAGTCTGAGGGAAAAACCAACTCTGGGGGGTAAACAGATTAAAAAGACGAAGAAGAAGAATAAGAAGAATCATTACACGTCGTTACATCTTGTACCATTAGGGGCCGATGTCCTAGATGCTAGGCCCCTTTAAACAACAAGCATCATCATCAGCACGAGTGTATTATGACTTAAGCAATCAAGTCGGAGGTTTAAATGCCTGAATATCGGTAGTGAAAGCACAGTAAAACAATCACTAGTTTTTCATAACTTTCTTTTAGTGAAAAGAAACAAGTGATTAACAGTGACCGAGCCATGTTCAGGGCTGCCAATAGTGGTTTGTTAATTTTCTCTACTTAAGTTTTGCAATATTAGGCCCTATATTATTACAGTTTATAAAATTTGACATCGGTGACGTGACTGAAATGGCCAAAGTACGTACTTCAACTTCGAATGAAAATCGTAATTTTGAACAGATTTTTTCCTTTTTCCTCTATGTCTTTCTTCTTCTACCGCTTTTTCCATGCCTGTGGGGTCGCGGGTATGAACTGTGTCACACATATATATGTGTGTGTGCGGGGGGCGTGGCGGCGGCGGCTTTGGCCCTGTTTTACGGCCGGATGCCCTTCCTGGCGCCAATGATATACGGAGGGATGTAATCACTATTGCGTGTTTCTGTGGTGGTTGTTAGTCTAGTGTCTGGTCTGAAGACGAAGAGGAAAGTGTTGGGGCAAACACAAACACCCTGTTCTCTGGCCAGAAGAATTAATCAGACGCTATTAAAATCCCCAACCATGCCGGAAATCGAACCCGGGACACTCTGAACCAAAGGCCTAACCTATGACCATTCAGCCAATGAGTGGGACATTTTCTCCATGTCTTTGTATTACATTAATTAATTCCGTGGTTTGAATAATCTGGAACAAGGTATAGGTGATGGGGGAATATGAGGAGTTACATTTAATCCACGCCTGAACTTTCTGGTCCAGGAAACGCCAATGCTTACAGAATGTACATACGGTAGGAAAACGCTACCTCTCCTCATACCACTACCAATAAATAATAATAATAATAATCGTATGGCCTCACCTACCGTGTGCAGACATTTCAATTTGACGCCATCTGGCTGTCTGCTCGTCAATTTCGACGTTCCGTTTTACTCTAGGCCCACTAGATGGCAGACCGAGTAAACCGAAACTCTCTTGGGCGTCTATGGCTGAGATTTAATGAATTTTGTCGGGTAAACACCAAATGTGTCACCAGAGATCTTTTACCTGCCGACATCGTACGACATGGAGTGTCGAATGGACTTTTTTCCGCCCTTCAAAAATCCGACTACCTCTGCCGGGTTTGAACCCGCTATCTTGGGATCCTGAAGCCGACACTCTACCACTACCAATAATGATTCACCACTGGCTCTCCACTCGTGGCCTTGTTCCGACGCTCTCCACCTCGTTCTTTTTGTACAGGAGTGACGGATCTCTTTCTTAAATGATCCTTGATCCGGTGTATACTGTTTTCAAATAAACAAGGATATGGTCTTACTCAAGCTTGTTTTAATCAACCAATCAGAAAGCCGATATACGATGACGCATCTGAGCATGGGATGTGTGCCTTTGATCTTCGTGTCACGGTTTTCAGAAAGCCAGAGAACATCAACAAAGTTTCCTGTTCCAATGAGATCGTACCGTATCATTTTTCCTAACGCATATGGAGGCTTACTGGCTCAGGATGCCTTATAAGGGTACAGCTTTTAAAACGTACAACTTTCAACAGAACTTCCTATCAGCGAAAGATTTATTTCAACAGTAGGTAATCACTACAGTAGAGACGAAACTTCATGCAATTGCATGTTTCTATAGGAACTTTGGACATGGCGGGGAAAGAAAAAAAAACAAATTAAAGCAGCTCGATTTGTTCTGAGTGATTTCCGAGAAAAGAGTAGCGTTACCAAAATGTTGCAAAGTTTGGCCTAGGAAGACTTGGGAGAAAGGAGACGAGCTGCTCGACTAAGTGGTATGTTTCGAGCTGTCAGTGGAGAGATGGCGTGGAATGACATTAGTAGACGACTAAGTTTGAGTGATGTTTTTAAAGGTAGGAAAGATCACAATATGAAGATAAAGTGTCATTTCATGACGACAAATTGGGGCAAATATTCGATTATAGAAAGGGGAATTAAGGATTGGAGTAACTTCCCAAGGGAGAAGTTGGTAACATTCCAAATACTTTGCAATTACTTAAGAAAAGTCTAGGTAAAGAACAGATAGTCAATCTGCCACCTGAGCGACTGCCCTAAATACAGACCAGTGGTGACTGATTGATTCATTCATTCATTCATTCATTCATTCATTGAAAATGTGTACTTATCCATTCCATTACTTTCCGGTTCCAAATAAGTGTAATTTTGACGTAATACGTTTTATAGCTGGGTTCCCCCAGTGGGAGCGGTAGAATAATACCCACGATATCCCTTGCCTGTCGTAAAAGCCGACTAAAAGGGGCCCCAGGGGCTCTAAACTTGAGAGCGTGGGTTGGAGACCACGGGGCCTTTGGCTCAATCGTGGCATTGCTTCTAATTACCTGTGCAAAGTTCCTCACATCCATCTATCCTATCCGACCTCCCTTGGTCAACTCTTGTTCCTTTCCGACCCCGACGGTATTACCTTGCGATGTCTACGGAGTCTTTCATTTTCATGCCCTTCGTAGCCCCTGTCTTTCTTGGCCGTTCGAAGTGTCCGATCCCTTCCACTTTTCTGCTCTGATTGGTGTTGATAGGGGATTATTTGCCTAATTGTACTTCCTCTTAAAACAATAATCGCCACCGCCATGACCCTAGCAACTGTGCAGGCAATGATGTAAGGTATGGATGGATGGTCAGACAATGTTACCTAGCAACCGTGCAGGCAATGTCGTAAGGTATGGATGGATGGCCGGAAAAAGGTTATCTAGCAACCGTGCAGGGTGTGATGTAAAGTACGGATGGATGGTCAGACACTGTTACCTAGCAACCGTTCTGGCTATGTCTTCTTCTTCTTAGCGTGCCTGTCCGCCTCGGACGTTGGCGATCAACATGGCTATTCGGGCTTTATCCATTGAAATTCGGAACAGTTCTGCAGATGTTTTGTTGAACCAGGTTTTAAGGTTGTCGAGCCAGAAAATTCTTCTTCGCCCAGGAGATCTTTTTCCTTCTATTTTCCCTTGCAGGATAAGTTGAAGCAGCTCATACCTTTTCTGATTCCTCATGATGTGTCCAAAATATTGTAGTTTACGACACTTGATGGTGTTGATCAGCTCTGGTCTCTTGTTAGCTCGGCGTAGAACCTCAACGTTTGTAATCTTCTGAGTCCATGATATTCTCAAAATTCTTCTGTATAGCCACAGTTCAAATGCTTCCAGTCTAGCAGTGGTGGCTTTTGTAAGCGTCCATGTTTCCACACCGTAAAAGAGAACTGAAAACACATAGCACCTAAGGAGCCGCATTTTGGTATCCATAGTAAGGAAATTAGCAGCCGTTGATGCCCGAGAGACATAATTATGATTATTTGATTTCCGCAAAGCGAAAAATGGTTTTTGTTTTCTGTGCATGTTTTCACGTTTTGGTCTTTTTTGGGGAAAATAGTATTTAATGAGTGTTTAGCGCTATTATGCATATAATATTCAGTTTAAATGCATTTTTAATGGTTTTTCAAGAAAAATGATCGTGATGTAATGTTTTTGTCTCCGATTTTTTCAGTTTTTTACGAAGTCAGAAAAAATAGCAAGTTCGAGAAATGTGTAATATAGCCTTGTACGAGAAAAATTATGCAAAATAATATGAGAAATGATGGTCGAGTGTAGTCTGAATACTACCGCAACATTACAACTCTACTACGCATTTAAGACCGGTTTCTGCCTGCGCAACCCTGAACTTCAATGTAAAATCAAGACCACACACGCACCTCTAGGAAACTGGTATCGAACCGCTCGCCAGTAGGCGTTAAACTCGGTGGCCGTGAATGTCATTGAGAAGGCAGCTGACATCATTGTCATCACCCACACCAGGGCTGGGTTAACAAAGGTTATGTACCTCTTTCCCATTATCGCGTTATTTCATGTCACGGAGGTTTTTACCGTATCTCATGAGTCAGGCTGGCTTTGACTCGCAAGGAGTTCGCCCTTCGTGAACCTATCACAAGTCCTCTTCCTCTTGTGTCAGGCTTCTGTCTTTTGGAACCGATATCCCCGTTGTTTTCCTCTCTTTAAACATAATTCATGGTGGTGATTATTGGTTTAAGAGAAAGTTCTACTGGGCAATCATCCTTTATTATTATTAACCAGCTCCATGGCTAAATGGTTAGCGTGCTGGCCTTTGGTCACAGGGTTCCCGGGTTCGATTCCCGGCGGGGTCGGGAATTTTAACCATATTGGTTAATTTCGTTGGGGCTTGGTGTATGTGTCGTCTTCATCATTTCATCCTCATCACGCCTACTGGCGTCACCTGGCGAGCCGACTTGCCTTCGAACACTGCCGGCACTAAAAGCCATACGACATTTCAGTTCATTTCATTTCATTAACCAGAGAGAAAATTGGAAGGGACCGGACGCTTCGAAACAGTAGTGGCGATTAAGGGGGCTCGAGGCGGGGCAGTCCACCCCCCCCCCCTCCGCCCCGCCGGCTGAAACTAGAAATTATTTTTAAAAAAACAATTCATACAAGCCCTGTTGTCTTATCAGCTAATTCTTTCCTTAATTTTCTGTAATTATTAACAAAATTATTAGCAGAAATACGCACAAAATGTCGTTCGTCGATTTGTATAGCGCCACAGCAAGTACTGATGATGATGATGATGATGATGCTTGTTGTTTAAAGGGGCCTAACATCGAAGGTCATCGGCCCCACAGCAAGTAGTGGAGACTTCGCATGTGCTGTGAGGAAGAGTAGCAGGGGTTTATATATATTTTTGCCGAGGTCATGGAGTCTGAGGCATTGATTCACCCGCTTGCCGCGCGCATTCGTCAGTGTAAGGGTAAAGGTGTATTTTGCCCGAAGGCAGGTCCGAACCTCCGCAGAGGTGTGCCTTAGCCGGAGTTTACGTACGGTAGGGTGGCTAGTTCCTTTCCGCTCCTCCATTACCATACCCCCACCAACAGCGCGTGGCAGCCCATCCAAATCTTGACCACGCCCAATGTTGCTTAACTTCGAGATTTCACGGGATGCACACATTTCGCTCATACCCTTCTAAAATCCCCTCACTAGTTCGAAACATTGAAATATATCAAAATCAAGCGTGACTCGGGATTTCAGCTCAATCAGTCCAGTAGTTTTCGAGCCTATCCGGAACAAACAGACACCATGTCATTTGTATTCATAGTATAGTTTTACTCTGGTAAGGGAACCTCCATTATTGTGGCTTACACTGGGATTTGTTTGTTATGGCAATGTTTGGTTATTTTAATATGTAACTTATCAAGTTGGCAGCAGGGATGAGTCATAGTTACGGCAGCCGTAATTCCTTTTTAGGGTCAATCTTACGTGATCCCGAGTTTACACACATCCTATATATATGGATCTGTTATTACCTAGTGAAAACGTTTCTGAACTAACCAGCTGTCATTTTCATTGGGCAGATGAGTTCATCTATGCAGAAATTTTGCCGCTCTTTATACGCCTGTACCCTTCCTTATAGTTTTGTTGCTACAGTGCTTTGCCGGCATTGTAAATTGCATCGTGACAGCAAGTGATTGACTAATTTCATTGCGGTTAAAATGTAATTTGATACAGCTCACACTTGGCATAAATTACCTATCAAAACTTGTTTAAATGTGGCTGGGTAACAAGATAGTTAGAGCATGTTCTACCGCATAAAAACAACTGGAATGGGAACCTTAGGCTGTGGACGTTATTTCTGAGCAAAATGTTTGCCAACCAGTTTAACATTACTGTTCGTAATCCAAGGTTGCGTTAGAGTAGAGGTGTCCACGGGAGCTGCACTGAAGCTTGACGTAGGGCAGGAGTATTTCTGTCTACGAGAACTGTCCTCAAGCTTGATTTAGGGCAGGAGTAGTTGTGTCTACGAGTGTTGTACTGAAGCTTGACAAAGGGCAGGAGTAGTTGTGTCTACGAGAACTGTCCTCAAGCTTGATTTAGGGCAGAAGTAGTTGTGTCTACGAGAACTGTCCTGAAGCCTGACTCAGGGCAGGAGTAGATGTGTCTACGAGAACTGTCCTCAAGCTTGATTTAGGGCAGAAGTAGTTGTGTCTACGAGAACTGTCCTCAAGCTTGATTTAGGGCAGAAGTAGTTGTGTCTACGAGAACTGTCCTGAAACTTGACTCAGGGCAGAAGTAGTTGTGTCTACGAGAACTGTCCTCAAGCTTGATTTAGGGCAGAAGTAGTTGTGTCTACGAGAACTGTCCTCAAGCTTGATTTAGGGCAGAAGTAGTTGTGTCTACGAGAACTGTCCTCAAGCTTGATTTAGGGCAGAAGTAGATGTGTCTACGAGAACTGTCCTCAAGCTTGGTTTAGGACAGGAGTAGATGTATCTACGAGAACTGTCCTCAAGCTTGATTTAGGGCAGAAGTAGATGTGTCTACGAGAACTGTCCTCAAGCTTGATTTAAGGCGGGAGTAGTTTTGTCTACGAGAACTGTCCTCAAGCTTGATTTAGGGCAGAAGTAGATGTATCTACGAGAACTGTCCTCAAGCTTGATTTAGGACAGAAGTAGATGTGTCTACGAGAACTGTCCTCAAGCTTGATTTAGGACAGAAGTAGATGTGTCTACGAGAACTGTCCTCAAGCTTGATTTAGGGCAGAAGTAGATGTATCTACGAGAACTGTCCTCAAGCTTGATTTAAGGCGGGAGTAGATGTGTCTACGAGAACTGTCCTCAAGCTTGATTTAGGACAGAAGTAGATGTATCTACGAGAACTGTCCTCAAGCTTGATTTAGGGCAGAAGTAGATGTGTCTACGAGAACTGTCCTCAAGCTTGATTTAGGGCAGAAGTAGATGTATCTACGAGAACTGTCCTCAAGCTTGATTTAGGACAGAAGTAGATGTGTCTACGAGAACTGTCCTCAAGCTTGATTTAGGGCAGAAGTAGATGTGTCTACGAGAACTGTCCTCAAGCTTGATTTAGGGCAGAAGTAGATGTATCTACGAGAACTGTCCTCAAGCTTGATTCAGGGCAGGAGTAGATGTGTCTACGAGAACTGTCCTCAAGCTTGATTTAGGGCAGAAGTAGATGTATCTACGAGAACTGTCCTCAAGCTTGATTCAGGGCAGAAGTAGTTGTGTCTACGAGAACTGTCCTCAAGCTTGATTTAGGGCAGGAGTAGATGTGTCTACGAGAACTGTCCTCAAGCTTGATTTAGGGCAGAAGTAGATGTGTCTACGAGAACTGTCCTCAAGCTTGATTTAGGACAGAAGTAGATGTGTCTACGAGAACTGTCCTCAAGCTTGGTTTAGGACAGGAGTAGATGTGTCTACGAGAACTGTCCTCAAGCTTGATTTAGGGCAGAAGTAGTTGTGTCTACGAGAACTGTCCTCAAGCTTGATTTAGGGCAGGAGTAGATGTGTCTACGAGAACTGTCCTCAAGCTTGATTTAGGACAGGAGTAGATGTGTCTACGAGAACTGTCCTCAAGCTTGATTTAGGGCAGAAGTAGATGTGTCTACGAGAACTGTCCTCAAGCTTGATTTAAGGCGGGAGTAGATGTGTCTACGAGAACTGTCCTCAAGCTTGATTTAGGACAGGAGTAGATGTATCTACGAGAACTGTCCTCAAGCTTGATTTAGGACAGGATTAGTTGTATCTACGAGAACTGTCCTCAAGCTTGATTTAGGACAGGATTAGTTGTATCTACGAGAACTGTCCTCAAGCTTGATTTAGGGCAGGAGTAGTTGTGTCTACGAGAACTGTCCTCAAGCTTGATTTAGGGCAGGAGTAGTTGTGTCTACGAGAACTGTCCTCAAGCTTGATTTAGGGCGGGAGTAGATGTATCTACGAGAACTGTCCTCAAGCTTGACTCAGGGCAGGAGTAGTTGTATCTACGAGAACTGTCCCGAAGCTTGACTAAATTCATCAGTAGTTTTGTCTATGGGAACTGTCCTGAAGCTTGACTCAGTTCATGAGTAGTTTTATCTATGGGAACTGTCTTGAAGCTTGACTCAATTCATGAGTAGTTTTATCTATGGGAACTGTCTTGAAGCTTGACTCAATTCATGAGTAGTTTTGTCTATGGGAACTGTCCTGAAGCTTGACTCAATTCATGAGTAGTTTTGTCTATGGGAACTGTCCTGAAGCTTGACTCAGTTCATGTGTAGTTTTATCTATGGGAATTGTCCTGAAGCTTGACTCAGTTCATGATGGTGGTGGTGGTGATTATTGTTTTAAGAGGAAGTGCAACTGGGCAACCATCCTCTATATAACACTAATCAGAGAGAAAAATGGAAGGGGTCCGATACTTCTAAAAATGAAGCTATCGGCCAAAGATGACCAAGAGAGGTCGGATAGGATAGATGAAAATGAGGAGCCTGGCACAAGTAAGTGGAAGCAATGCCAGGACTCAGCTAGGAGCCCCGTGGTGACCAACCCATGCTCCAAAGTTCAGAGCTCCTGGGTCCCCTTTTAGTCACAGGGGATACCGTGGGTGTAGTTACTTTGTTTTGGTCATCATACGCCTGCGAGCTGCTATTTTCTACAATGAACCTTGTGAAGTCAACAGTTAAAAACCGTCTTGGTTCAGACCTAAGTCGTTCTTCTGTGTTATCGAGGACAACAAGTTATAAAGCTAACATAAATGCCATGGCTACTAAGATTCAGCAACAAGTTTCACACTAAAGTTCTCTCAGTGTTGCCAACTTATATTTTCAAGATCCGCTAAATACTTCTAAAAATCCGCTAAAATTCCGCCAAGACATCTGATCTCATATAATGAGCAATAATAATAATAATAATAATAATAATAATAATAATAATAATAATAATAATAATAATAATAATAATAAATAATACAGTAGAAAGAATCACGACTGTGATGAGGAAAAGGAGACTGACGTTTTATGCCTATATCAAAAGAATGAACCCTGAGAGATCGACCAACAGGATACTTCTTCTGCAGGAAAAGTGGAAAAAAACAACTGGGATGGCTTACACAGGTGCACAATGACTTGGCAAGAATATGTATCAAGGAGGAGGATATAAAAGAAAGGACAGCATTTAGGAAGAGGGTTGCGGGAATGAGGGATGCGTCTGAGGAACAACATGCGAAGCCACGGAACATCTCGGTGGAAGAACGAGCAAGAAGAAGTCGAAGACTCAAGAATCTTTGGCGAGAGTGTAAAGAGAAGGGCATCAGTCTGCGTAACAGAAGGAAGATTGTGTAAACGTGGCCCACAGGTGGCCGTATTGATAAATAATAATAATAATAATAATAATAATAATAATAATAATAATAATAATAATAATAATATTAATAATAATAATAATAATAATAATAATATCCGCCTCTGTGGTGTAGTGGTTAGTGTGATTAGCTGCCACCACCGGAGGCCCGGGTTCGATTCGCGGCTCTGCCACGAAATTTGAAAAGTGGTACAAGGGCTGGAACGGGGTCCACTCAGCCTCGGCAGATCGACTGAGTAGAGGTGGGTTCGATTCCCACCTCAGCCATCCTGGAAGTGGTTTTCCGTGGTTTCCCACTTCTCCTCCAATCAAATGCCGGGATGGTACCTAACTTAAGGCCACGGCCGCTTCCTTCCCTCTTCCTTGTCTATCCCTACCAATCTCACCATCCCCCGCAAGGCCCCTGTTCAGCATAGCAGGTGAGGCCGCCTCGGCGAGGTACTGGTCATCCTCCCCAGTTGTATCCCCCGACCCACAGTCTGAAGCTCCAGGTGGTAGAGATGGGATCCCTCGCTGAGTCCTAGGGAAAAACCGAACCTGGAGGGTAAGCAGATTAAGAAATAATAATAATAATAATAATAATAATAATAATAATAATAATAATATATTCTGTATGTATTTCTAAAAATTGCAATCCTTTTCTTAATCATCGTTTTCCTGTCGATTAGATTAGCAGTTTGCCTTTTTCTACCACTACGAGCGCTAATGTGAGTCAATGCAGAGTTTCACTAGCCATTATAACTACATTCGGTGTGGACAATTTCCAAAAATTCGAAAAACGCCTGAGGGTATTGAACCAATGAACACATTACAGAAAGGGCTGTGTAAATAAGTTAATTTGGCTAGGATCTGAATTTTAAGAAACGAATTAAAAACAAGCGATTTTAGGCTGGTTTGTTTTTTTCAAAACGGCATTTAGTTCGGAAGTGATTTTGAATTTTTTAAAAGTTTGATAGGCCTATCCAAAACTCACAATTTGGAACGTTTCCGGGCCCTTTTAGCCCTTCAGCTTTCGGCACAATTGAGGAATTTACATATAATTTTACGTTTTTCCTAGTATAGGGACTCCTACTTTGTCTGGTAAGAAGGTTTTTTTTTTTTTGCCGTGCGGTTAGGGGCGCGCAGCTGTGAGCTTGCATCTGGGAGATAGTGGGTTCGAACCCCACTGTCGGCAGCCCTGAAGATCGTTTTCCGTGCTTTCCCATTTTCACACCAGGTAAATGCTGGGGCTGTACCTTAATTAAGGCCACGACCGCTTCCTTCTCATTCTTAAGCCTTTCTTTTTTTTTTTTTTGCTATTTGTTTTACGTCGCACCGACACAGATAGGTCTTTTGGCGACGATGGGATAGGAAAGGCCTAGGAAGTGGAAGGAAGCGGCCGTGGCCTTAATTAAGGTACAGCCCCAGCATTTGCCTGGTGTGAAAATGGGAAACCACGGAAAACCATCTTCAGGGCTGCCGACAGTGGGGCTCGAACCCACTATCTCCCGATTACTGAATACTGGCCACACTTAAGCGACTGCAGCTATCGAGCTCGGTAAGCTTTTCTTATCCCATCGTCGTGCCATAAGACCTATCTGTGTCGGTGCGACGTAAAACAAATAGAAAAAAAGAAAAAGAAATGTTTTCAACATTAAAATGAAGATAATGTCATGTCGCATCAACTATCTTTAATCCTTGATATTAGTAGTCGGCTGACATGAAGGACTAAGCCCCTGGGCTGGAGAGATGACAGGCGTTGATGCGAGAAGTCTTACTGATGGGGTATGTCAAAACATCTCTTCAAAGATACATAAACCGAATAATGAGCGCTGTTTATAACATGACGTTGACAAAGATAAGAGAAGAGAAACACATTCTAGATATAAGATACGTGTAATGATTCATTTCAACCAGTTGATATCAGATAAAAAATGAATGTTTAATGTTTGCTCAGGGCATTTGTTTTATGTTTTAATCCTAGGGCGTATAAACCAAGACCGACTACAATATATCAGACCGTAATATCAAAACCAAGATGGCGGACGTCGTGGGCGCAGTAGCTGCCGACAGATGTAGGTTAGGGTAGCACACAATAACATTTCGACGATAAACCAACTCACGATTTTGGGAGATGTCGGAATTTAGTCCCGCAGGAGTTGTTTTACCTGCCAGTAAATTTACCGACACGAGGCTGACGTATTTGAGCACCTTCAAATAATACCGGACTGAGCCAGGATCAAACCCGCCAACTTGCTTCAACCGTCTGAGCCACTCACATTAAGTTACTTGTGCTGATGCCACTGAAAGAGGTACACAATATCTGGTCCAATCCGCCAGAAATTACGAAAAGATCACGTACATATTTTGCAAACGGTGGTAATTTAACTTGATAAATGTAACATCATAGGGAAAATCACTGTTGCACCTATGAAAACGCTTCGCGAACAAGTACTCATCACACATAATCAACTAGAATCACACATATTCTGCTAGAATAGATGGTCAGCCCCACAGCAAAAGAGAACAACAAGCTGATTATTTAGAAAATTCACTTAGTCAAATAACGTTTTCTCTTAGATTACACTTCGCTGGATAGGTGGAAATCATCATCATCATCATCATCATCTGTTTACCCTCCAGGTTCGGTTTTTCCCTCGGACTTAGCGAGGGATCCCACCTCTACCGCCTCAAGGGCAGTGTCCTGGAGCTTCAGACTCTTGGTCGGGGGATACAACTGGGGAGTATGACCAGTACCGCGCCCAGGCAGCCTCACCTGCTATGCTGAACAGGGGCCTTGCGGAGGGATGGGCAGATTAGAAGGGATAGGCAAGGAAGAGGGAAGGAAGCGGCCGTGGCCTTAAGTTAGGTACCATCCCGGCATTCGCCTGGAGGAGAAGTGGGAAACCACGGAAAACCACTTCGAGGATGGCTGAAGTGGGAATCGAACCCACCTCTACTCAGTTGACCTCCCGAGGCTGAGTGGACCCCGTTCCAGCCCTCGTACCACTTTTCAAATTTCGTGGCAGAGCCGGGAATCGAACCCGGGCCTCCGGGGGTGGCAGCTAATCACGCTAACCACTACACCACATAGGCGGACATAGGTGGAAATGCATTATAAAACTGTTAAAATTATCTTTATAACATCATTTTGAATGTTTAAAAATAATTTAAAGCGCGAAATTCCTCAATTTATTCACTCTCATGAGAACTATGAAACATAACGTGTTGCTTTAGTTTCGAAGTGGTGGACAATTTCTAATGTTCAGACACTAAAGATATAATAGGATTTTCCCCATTGGAGAACATGAGTAAAAAATAAAACCAACTCAATTGACTCTAAACAATGATGTCTTTAACCTACTGGACGAGCTTCAATTTGGTATAGACTGCTTGATAACAGATATGCACAGCATGAGTCGGAAGGTATTGGTACAATAAAACTCCTGAGTTACAAACGAAGCTAATCCCTGCAAGTCAGTGTTTCTTCTGTGTAACAGTGTACAGATTGCTCCACCTGTCACACTATAAGTTTTGTCATTCATCAAGATCTAGTCAAATGTTTCCGCAGACAAGCACAGATTCTTTCAAAATACAATTGCATCTAAATCACACGACACTTTTAAGCACATAGACACTGAAGGAACATCACCATATCAATTATCATCTATCTAAATGAATTGTTTTTTCGAGGAATACGAATAGGTCCACCATTTAGAATTAGAAAAAAATAGTCTTCCCTAATCTCAGACTTACTCTCAGATGACATATGCACACTACTGTTTTGTAGAAATATTCACGATGTATGTTCCTAATCCACTTCTCTCTTAATGTTTTATTCCTTAGATAACTTAAGAATAGATGTATGAGAGGCATTGCCATAGTTCGATTTAAATCCGTTTCACACACGATCAAAACAAACATATTCTCACATGACTGCGTATAATTACAGATCCTAGTGACGACTGACACATATAAATATACTCACACACTTATATTCTACATAGAAACTAATACGTATCGTCAACTTACATGAAATTACTCCGACTGAATAAGAAAACAAAAACGAATAGGCTCACTATTATCGGTTGGAAAGAGATCTTCCCTAACCAATAATTTTGGTTACACACATAGCCTATGATAGTTTGGTCTTTGACTTCCAAATTTTCTCGGTGAATATTCCTTATCCATTTTTCCTGTAGAGATCTATCTTCAGGGAATTTAAAAGCTTCAGCAACGGTATAATTAGATCTGCAACCATGAACGCAGCAGGAACGACCCATTTTGTGAAATGTTAGAGCACGGCGGTTATTCTACTGCCCCCATCCACATGGACTGTCACCGATCAGCGTAACGAACCCGCAAAATGTGAATTGAGTACTAATCTTGCTCATTTTGGACATTTCTTTCTCACCCCTTCTAACAGCATGCCGATGGAGACTGAACTTGTATTGAAATGGCAACCAGAGTGTCGTATTTCATCTCAGTCACCCAGAAATATATGGATTCGACACTAATATAGGTCGTTTTCGATTATTTTTACATGCCACTCACTCCCCACTCCACCCCTAGGGGTGCTAGGTGTGTCATACTCCCCCGGTAATTCCTTCCAGATTGTATTAAGTCCTATGCGTACCAAGTTTCGTTGAAACTGCAGATTTACCGGCAGTCGTCGTTATTTTCAATCGTTTAGCTTCAAAGACATGGCTGTGTAGAACCCAACCCGGTACGTGCAGAATGTATTGCGGGCTAGCCTTCGCCTGCAATCAATTGAGTGATACACATTATATGATTTTATTTTAGAAATACTCAAAGTTGGCTGAACGTAATAGACCTACCAATGCCTGATGATTCACCGGCAGGTAATTTTGGAGAGAATAAAACAAAAATGAAGCAAATCGGTCCAATAGAACGCCAGACGGACTGGACAAAGCTGTTTTAGTAATCTTTAGATAACGAAGACTAGTGCTCTCGTAATATACAAATTTTAAGAAAAATGGAAGTGTCTGATCCCTAAGAAATTATTTTTAAATATTTATTTATTTATTTATTTATTTATTTATTTATTTATTTATTTATTTTCAAATCATGGCGGTGGTGATTAATGTTTTATAAAAAATAAAATTTGCTTTACTTCGCACCTACACGGATAGATTTTAATAGACAAAAATACATGGCGCAACAGCCCCGAAGGGCCTTGGCCTACCAAGCGACCACTACTCACCCCGAAGGCCTACAGATTACGAGGTGTTGTGTGGTCAGCACGACGGAACTTGTCGGCCTTTTTTTCTTTTTGGCTTTCTAGGCCGGGTCCGCCATCTCACCGTCAGATAGCTCCTCAATTTTAATCACGTAGGCTGAGTGGACCTCGAACCAGCCCTCAGATGCAGCTAAAAATCCCTGACCTGCCCGAGAATCTAACCCGAGGCCCCAGGTTAGAGGCAGACCCGCTACCCTTACATGGTGGGGTCGGCTCTAATTATTATATACTCTAGCTCTTGCTTATTCTGTGTATTTATTCCTTCGATAATCGAAATCCACCTACATTGTTCGTTGTTATATAATTGCAGATAACTATTCCTGTAATCTGAGGGTTTACCGCTCTCAGAAAATAAATTTGCTTCTGATAATCATCCGATACCTCCATTTCCTATACGTGAATCCGAGGTTTTGATCATATCCCAACCCTGGTCTTCGTTTGAGACAATGATTTTGAACCATGGTTGAAGAAATGATTGAAACCTCGTTTTGGAAATCGACTTTTTGTCTCACCAGAGACAGATTTCGCCTTAATTGCGAGATGTTTCGATGAAATCCCTACGTCAACTCGTCAGCCACATAATTACCTTGCTCTTACTTTTATGGTCAAGTACTTTGCACCACACCTGTGTATCTTCAATTCTCATGTAAATGACGGTCTTGTAGACATGTCTGGTGTCATCGCGGCTCCTATGAATGGTGCCCTGTTTCCTGGAAAACATCAAAACAAGGTCAATGAGAGTTAGTTGGGACATAAATCAGGATTATCTACAATCTGGCGCCGACACAGAGAGCAGAGACCTTCCAGCAGACTTTAATTGCACCTTCACGATATAATGAGCAGAAACTGTTCAGCATCGCGCGTTACAAGTAGGATCCATAATACTTAACAAATACTCAATTTTGACATTGAAAATTTTAAATGAAGCATTGCGATAATTATTGGGAAAAAATGTCATCCCCTTAAAATTCGATTTTGATTGCGTAACAGCAAATGACTAATGTTCCAGTGACTTGGTGGTGGTGCTGAGGGTGACCATTAATGCTTTAAGAGGAAGTACATCTTCTATTAACACGGATCAGAGAGAAGAAATGGAAGGGGGTGGACACTTAAAAAATGAGGGTATCGGCCAAAGAAAGACAAAGACCACTAAGGGCGTGAATATGAAGGACTCTCCAGGCCTCGACACCTAATACCACAGGGGTGCGAAAAGAATAAGAGTTGACCATAGGAGGTGGGACAGGACAGATGAAAGTGACAATGGTGGTGGTGATTATTATTTTATGAGGAAGTTCAACTCGGCAAACATCCTCTGTTAACACTAATCAAAGTTCAGAGCCGCTGGGGCCCCTTTTAGTCGCCTCTTTCGACAGGTTGGGGATACCATGGGTGTTATTCTACCGCCGCCACCCACAGGGGGTGATGAAAGTAAGGAACCTGGCACAAGTACAGTAAGTGCAAGCAATGCCAGGACTCAGCTAGGGGAACTGTGATCGCCAACCCAGCCTTCAAAGTTCAGAGCTTTCACCTTTCAGTCGCCTCTAACAAAGGCAGGGGATTCCAGTGACTTTGCAGACCAAGATTTTCTAATATGTCTATATCCTAGGTGCCTCAATTTGATTTACGACGTACGACACAGATAGGTTGTAAGGCAATGATAGGATAGGAAAGGGCTAGGAGTGGGAACGAAGCGGCCGTGCCTTAATTAAGGTACAGCCGTAGCATTTGCCTGGTGTGAAAATGGGAAACAATCTTAAGGGCTGCCGACAGTGGGGTTCGAAGCCATTTGCCGAATGAAGCCAACTGCCTCATAAACAATTTCCATTCCAGCTGCATGCTGCTCACATAACTTGTCAGCCAAAACTTGTTTGGGCGCTTTAAAAGACATCCTTTGCTTTTAAGAAAATATTTCATGTTATCGTAAAGATAACCATGTTTCTGTGAAGACCTTGCCTGCAACTGAGAATTAAGTATTCATGAAATAATATAAACTGTTACCAGTCACAAGTTTTACGCGTTTCAGACACATCATTGTTGTTCTACTTGACACACAATTGCTTTCAAAGAATATTATGCTAGGAGCTATGTGCATTGTCACCTTTACCAGACGACTGCTCCTTAAAGTCATAGTTACTAGACAACAGTCCCTTATTGCCATCGTTCATTTTTCCTTACTGTCACCGTTACTAGACGACTGCTCCTTACTGTCACCGTTACTAGACGGCTGCTCCTTACTGTTACCGTTACTAGACGACTGCTCCTTACTGTCACCGTTACTAGACGGCTGCTCCTTACTGTTACCGTTACCAGACGACTGCTCCTTACTGTCACCGTTACTAGACAACTATTCCTTATTGTGACCGCTACTAGACAACTGTTCCTTATCGTCACCATTACTAAACAACAGTTTGATGTCACCGTTACTAGACGACTGCTCTTTATTGTCACCGTTACTAAACAACAGTTTGATGTCACCGTTACTAGACGACTGCTCCTTCTGTTACCGTTACCAGACGATTCCTCCTTATTGTCACCGTTACTAGACGATTGATCCTTATTATCACGTTACGAGACAACAGTTTGATAATGTCATCGTTACTAGACAACTGCTCCTTACTGTCACCGTTACTAGAGACTATTCCTGAAAGTCACCTTTACTAGACAACAGTTCCTTATTGTCACCGTTACTAGACGACTGTTCCTTACTGTTACCGTTACCAGACGATTGCTCCTTATTGTCACCGTTACAAGATAACAGTCGATATTGTTACTGTTAATAGACGACTGCTCCTTATTGTCACCGTTATGAGACAACAGTTTGATTTTGTCACCGTTTCTAGACGACTGCTGCCTATTGTTACCGTTACGAGACAACAGTTTGATATTGTCAGCGTTACTATATGACTGCCCCTTGTTGTCACCGTTACGAGACAACAGGTCGAAATTGTCACAGTTATCAGACGACTGCTCCTTATAGTCACAGTTACTGGGCGACTGTTCCTTATTGTCACAGTTACTAGACAACACTTCCGTATTGTCAACGTTACTCGACAACAGCTTCTTACTCTCACCGTTATCATACGTCAGTTCCTTATTTTCACTGTTACTTAAAACAGTTCCTTATAACGTTTTGGCCGCGGTTTGGACCACGTAGCTGTAAACTTCAATTCGGGAGATCGTTCGAACTCCATTGTCGGAAGCCCTGAAGATTTCTCTGGTTTCACATATTCGCTCCAGGAAAATTCTGGGACGGTACCTTCATTAACGCCTCAGTCCTTTCCTTCAATCAATCAATCAATCAATCAATCAATCAATCAATCAATCAATACTGATCTGCATTTAGGGCAGTCGCCCAGGTGGCAGATTCCCTACTTGTTGTTTTCCTAGCCTTTTCCTAAATGATTTCAAAGAAATTGGAAATTTATTGAACGTCTCTCTTGATAAGTTATTCCAATCCCTAACTCTCCTTCCTGTAAATGAATATTTGCCCCAGTTTGTCCTCTTGAATTCCAACTTCACCTTCATATTGTGATCTTTCCTACTTTTATAAACGCCACTCAAACTTATTCGTCTACTAATGTCATTCCACGCCATCTCTCCGCTGACAGCTCCGAACATCCCACTTAGTCGAGCAGCTCTTCTTCTTTCTCTCAGTTCTTCCCAACCCAAACTTTGCAACATTTTTGTAACGCTCCTTCCTTCCTTCCCAATTTACATCTGGCAAATTCAGATCTCCCGCTACAATCACATTTCTTTCCATGTCGTTTCCCACATAGCCGACTATCCTATCAAATAATTCCGAATCCGCGTCAGTGATACGCTTTCCCGGTCTGTACACTCCAAATATATCAAGTTGCCTATTATCTTTAGAAATAAGCCTTACACCTAGAACTTCATGTGTCTTATCTTTAACTTTTTCGTAGCTTACAAATTCTTCTTTTACCAGAATGAACACTCCCCCTCCCACCATTCCTATCCTATCTCTACGATACACACTCCAGTGCCGTGAGAAAATTTCTGCATCCATTATATCATTTCTCAGCCATGATTCAACTCCTATTACAATATCTGGTAAATATATATCTATTAAATTACTTAATTCTATTCCTTTCTTTACAATACTTCTACAGTTCAACACTAACAATTTTATGTCATCCCTACTTGATTTCCAGTTCCCTGTTCCCTTATCACCGCTCCCTAGGCCGCCCTGTTTCCCTGAATGTACCTCCCTATTACCCTTTCAAACAAATTTCCGAACTTATACGTACCACTGCGGTTTAAGTGAAGGCCATCTGAGCGCAGATCCCTATCTCCTACCCACCCAGGATCTAGAAATTTCACTCCCAGTTTCCCACATACCTAGAGCTGACCTATCCCATCGTCACAGCATGAAACCAAGAACAAAGAAAGAAATGTTCCTTATTATCACCGTTACGTGAGATATGGCAGTCACCGTTACGGAACTGCACCTACTCAACTGAACGTCGTATTGCATGGAGTTGTTTCATCATCATCATCATCATCCTTACCCCATTATTTCCACGTTCCTGGTGTACGAAAGACGGACTTCTCTTCGGCTGTTCGTTACCTATGTCCTCTTCACCTTTCTGACCCCAGCTCCATTCACTAGCTCCAGTATCTCCGTCGTTCCATTGAGAGCAGAGTTTGACGAACGGGCGTCTTCTACAAATACTGTTTGTGCACCTGCGAACGAACTTACCTTTTCATCTTTTCTTGGCTCATATTTACGTCGCACAAATAAACCAAACTTACACTGTAAGAAGACTTCAGAATTTAATTCAAAACGTATCTAATGGTCCCTAGTCGACCAGCAGAGAGGAGCTAGGTAATAGTGGTGATTAGTGTTGAACTAGAAGTGGTCAATAAAATACTTAAGGAATTATAACACCGAATGGAATGTGTAATGAGCAAATGAGTCGTGCTGAAATGATAAGGTTGTCCGCTTTATCAAGCACAAGGTGTTTGGAGAGGAAGATGCAAAATAATGAATACAAGTTGCATAAAAATATTTTTAATATTTTTAATGTGCTCTTGATATCAGGCAGAGTGGTGGTGGTGGTGATTATTGTTTTAAGAGGAAGTACAACTAGGCAACCATCCTCTATATAACACTAATCAGAGAGAAAAATTGGAAGGGATCCGACACTTCAGAAAATGAAGGTATCGGCCAAAGACAGACAAGGGCCACGAAGGGCGTGAAAATGAAAGACTCCCTAGCCCTCGCAAACCTAATAGCGTCGGCGTCGGAAAAGAACAAGAGTTGACCAAGGAAGGTCGGGTAGGATAGATGAAAGTGAGGAGCCTCGCACAAGTAAGTGGAAGCAATGCCAGGACTCAGCTACGGGCCCCGTGGCCGCCAACCCACGCTCCAAAGTACAGAGCCCCTGGGGCCCCTTTTAGTCGCCTCTTACGACAGGCAGGGGATACCGTGTGTGTTATTCTACCGCCCCCACCCACAGTGGGTAGGAAGGGGATACCGTGTGTGTTATTCTACCGCCCCCACCCACAGTGGGTAGGCAGGGGATACCGTGGGTGTTATTCCACCGCCCCCACCCACAGTGGGTAGGCAGGGGATACCGTGAGTGTTATTGCACCGCCCCCACCCACAGTGGGTAGGCAGGGGATACCATGGGTGTTATTCCACCGCCCCCACCCACAGTGGGTAGGCAGGGGATACCGTGGGTGTTATTCCACCGCCCCCACCAACAGGGGGGAGGCAGGGGATACCATGGGTGTTATTCCACCGCCCCCACCCACAGTGGGTAGGAAGGGAATACCGTGTGTGTTATTCTACCGCCCCCACCCACAGTGGGTAGGCAGGGGATACCGTGTGTGTTATTCTACCGCCCCCACCCACAGTGGGTAGGCAGGGGATACCGTGTTATTCCACCGCCCCCACCCACACTGGGTAGGAAGGGGATACCGTGTGTGTTATTCTACCGCCCCCACCCACAGTGGGTAGGCAGGGGATACCGTGGGTGTTATTCCACCGCCCCCACCCACAGTGGGTAGGCAGGGGATACCGTGTGTGTTATTCTACCGCCCCCACCCACAGTGGGTAGGAAGGGGATACCGTGAGTGTTATTCCACCGCACCCACCCACAGTGGGTAGGCAGGGGATACCGTGAGTGTTATTCTACCGCCCCCACCCACAGTGGGTAGGAAGGGGATACCGTGATTGTTAATCCACCGCCCCCACCCACAGGGGGGAGGCAGGGGATACCATGGGTGTTATTCCACCGCCCCCACCCACAGTGGGTAGGAAGGGGATACCGTGAGTGTTACTCCACCGCCCCCACCCACAGTGGGTAGGAAGGGGATACCGTGAGTGTTATTCCACCGCCCCCACCCACAGTGGGTAGGCAGGGGATACCATGGGTGTTATTCCACCGCCCCCACCCACAGTGGGTAGGCAGGGGATACCATGGGTGTTAATCTACCGCCCCCACCCACAGTGGGTAGGCAGGGGATAGCGTGGGTGTTATTCCACCGCCCCCACCCACAGGGGGGAGGCAGGGGATACCATGGGTGTTATTCCACCGCCCCCACCCACAGGGGGATGCGCTGGTGATATCAAGAGACAGAATGGGGCAGAAATATGGGGTGTTGAAGTAGCAGAAAAGAACTAGTTGTAATAAGTAATAGATGCTGCAAAATACAAGTTGTCTTACGTCGCACCGACACAGTTAGGTCTTATGTCCGACTCGTTGGCTGATTGGTCAGCGTACTGGCCTTCGGTTCAGAGGGTCCCGGGTTCGATTCCCGGCCAGGTCGGGGATTTTAACCTTCATTGGTCAATTCCAGTGGCTCGGAGGCTGGGTGTTTGTGCTATCCCCAACATCCCTGCAACTCACACACCACACATAGGTAAAACACGGAAAAACATCTTCGGGGCTACCGACAGTGGGGTTCGAACCACTGTCTCCAGGATGCAAGCTCACAGCTGCGCGCCCCTAACCACACGGCTAACTCGCTCGGTTTTTAGCAAATGCAAAAGGTGTGCTATCCCCTGAGAAGTCTAGATAAGGGGCCCCGTGGTCGCCAGCCCACGCTCCAACGTTAAGGACCCCTGCGGCCCCTTTTAGACGCCTCTTACGACAGGTAAGGGATAACGTGGATGTTATTCTAGTACCCCCACCCACAGGGGAAAAGGAAATGAGAAAACTGAAAATGACGTAATAGATCCTATAAAATATGAGTTCTAATTTTAGCATCTGCCCCCCTCACCGGAGCTAATGCTTCCTGCCCAGAGGTCACGTTATGGTTCACAGGCGGGGCAAGGTAAAAGTCCCCGGGGGGTTGTGGGAAGATGTGACGTAATAGCATGACGTCACAAGCGGGAGTGGCGTACTGATGCTCAGAGCAGACAAGTAAATACCAGTAGCAGTTTCTTGCGTTTCTTTGTTTTGCACTCTTTATAATCATTATTCATCGCTTGTGTTAGAAGGAATGTTTCTTCCTTATTGCTCGGTGACCGAGCTCGATAGCTGCAGTCGCTTAAGTGCGGCCAGTATCCAGTAATCGGGAGATAGTGGGTTCGAGCCCCACTGTCGGCAGCCCTGAAGATGGTTTTCCGTGGTTTCCCATTTTCACACCAGGCAAATGCCGGGGCTGTACCTTAATTACGGCCACGGCCGCTTCCTTCCACTTCCTAGGCCTCTCCTATACCATCGTCGCCATAAGACATATTTGTATTGGTGCGACGTAGAGCAAATTGTAAATAATAATAATAATAATAATAATAGTAATAATAATAATAATTGTTACGGAGTTATCCGTGGAAGTCAGAGGTGAAAGAAGGTGCGGGCTGGAATGGGTCTAACTACAAGTTCGAACGATGAATTAAAATTTCAATAAAGGTTATATTTTCAAAACTTAACAATGGTAACATAAAATTTTGAGCGTACAACAAATAACAACAAGTTAAATCAGCTACAGGATCAAGAAGTCCAAGATTAGAGAAAAACTTAACCAGTTTCCACTAGGGGAAATAACAAAGAAAATCAGGTACAATGCCGCTTCACAAGAAAAACACCAGTTACGTGGTCTTTACAAATTCTGGGCTACGGGCCCAAATTCATCAATCCTTGAGCTCTCAGCTCACCATCACAAAATACCAAAGGGCAGAAAACCCTTAATTACCTGGAGCTCTTGCTCCCGCTTAATAATACCAGAAAGAGCGGACCTGCTCTCAATTTTACAAGCCTATCAAAGGCCACAACAAACTTCACTTCTATCTGCCCTCAAGGCACACAAGGAAACAGGGGTATTTAATACCCAACCTACAGGGCCTTCGCATGAAGAAAACAAAACATCAGTTAAGTTACTGGCCCAAAGTACAGAAAGGACTGGAGGCGTGAGCTTGCACTCCTAAATACACATTTTAAAACCTAAGTGGCTCTAGGCCGATACACAAGGGTTAATCCCAAGCTAGGGAGGTGACTCATATGAGAAAACTTTAATACATTAAGGAAGAGAAGAAATGGTTATGAAAACGTAGTCACCTCAATTTCAAATATGAAGGGGAGGTCGAGAGGGTAAAGCACTCTCTATCCCCGCTTTACAGTAAAAGAGATTTGTAGTTTTTACATAGACTGAAAAGGAATTAACATTTTAAAGAGATGGGTTACATATTAAAGGTTTCGAACCCTCCCCGAGAGTTAGACTGCTGAGCTAGCAAGAAATAAAGATGTTAAAAGGCCATTACCTTGTTGAAGAACTGCTGTCTGAAGAACGAGGCGCTTCCCGCCCCCTGCTACATATTCACACACTGAGTTAGATGTTATACGAGTTGCCCGAGACAAGAAAATCAGCAGTTTTTATACCCTCGTGGAAAATTCGAGACCTTTCAAGAATGAGTAGACACACCCCCACACTTTTTATTGGTTGACTAATAATTACACATGGAAATTCGAAGAAGAAAGCAATGATTGGAGGAAAATTCATTACAGAAATTACTGATTGGCTAAATTCAAAACAGGCGGAAAGAAAGGATTAATGTTGCCAACCCACAAACCGCAGAACAAAATTTAGTAAGGACAAAACTTATGAATAAAACATTTCTCCCAGAAGGTACATTCCTTTACACCAGAGTGCGTTATCATAGTTCTAGGTAGAGACCTCTGTTAGAGTCTGCCCACACTTCTAGATTAATAAAAAAAAACAAAAGCAAATCAAAAACACCCAGTGACATCTTCTGATAAACAGTAGAGTTAGTTCAGTTTTTGAAGTTCCGAGCTTCTCCTGTAGAGGAGTTTCAATTGGCGCAAGAATTGAACTTGCGTCGTAGAGGTGTACCGCCCGGTACAATAATAATAACAATCTTGTAACTTATTTATTACTCTAGACATACTAACATCATAGAGTAATAAATAAGTTACAAGATTGTGAGCAACTGCAACGTGACCTCGATAATGTTGTGAGATGGACAGCAGGCAATGGTATGTTGATAAACGGGGTTAAAAGTCAAGTTGTGGGTTTCACAAATAAGAAAAGTCCTCTCAGTTTTAATTATTCCGTTGGTGGGGTGAAAGTTCCTTATGGGGATCATTGTAAGTATCTAGGTGTTAATATGGTATGTTGATAAACGGGGTTAAAAGTCAAGTTGTGGGTTTCACAAATAGAAAAAGTCCTCAGTTTTAATTATTCCGTTGGTGGGGTGAAAGTTCCTTATGGGGATCATTGTAAGTATCTAGGTGTTAATATAAGGAAAGATCTTCATTGGGGTAATCACATAAATAGGATTGTAAATAAAGGGTACAGATCTCTGCACATGGTTATGAGGGTATTTAGAGGTTGTAGTAAGGATGTAAAGGAGAGGGTATATACGTCTCTGGTAAGACCCCAACTAGAATATGGTTCCAGTGTATGGGGCCCTCACCAGGCTTACTTGATTCAAGAACAGGAAAAAATCCAAAGAAAAGCAGCTCGATTTTTTCTGGGTGGTTTCCGACAAAAGTGTGCCGTTACAAAAATGATGCAAAGTTTGGGCTGGGAAGAACTGAGAGAAAGAAGACGAGCTGCTCGACTAAGTGGTATGTTCCGAGCTGTCAGCGGAGAGATGGCGTGGAATTACATTAGTAGACGAATAAGTTTGAGTGGCATCTTTAAAAGTAGGAAAGATCACAATATGAAGATAAAGTTGGAATTCAAGAGGACAAATGGGGGCAAATATTCATTTATAGGAAGGGGAGTTAGGGATTGGAATAACTTACCAAGGGAGGTGTTCAATAAATTTCCAATTTCTTTGAAATCATTTAAGAAAAGGCTAGGAAAACAACAGATAGGGAATCTGCCACCTGGGCGACTACCCTAAATGCAGATCTTGATTGATTGATTGATTGATTGATTGATTGATTGATTGATTGATTGATTGATTGATTGATTGATTGATTGATTGATTGATTGATTGATTGATTGATTGATTGATTGATTGATTGATTGATTGATTGATTGATTGATCTCTATTATCCGGCCGTTCAGTAGTCCGGCATGGCCAATAATTGAACCTGGCGTACTGTGTTGAAACATCTGAATTTGAATTGCGACTCATTGTAGTGCGGCCTTTAAAACCATCAACTATCTTCTTTGTTGCCGTTCACTGCGAATTATCGTTACGGCTCGTACTGTACGCTGCGGTTCTATATTCCTTATGTACCTGCATGTTCTCGGGTGTTTATGCTCAGTTACTAAAATGCTGCAAACTTCGCGCTGGGAAGACTTGGGAGAAAGGAGACGAGCTGCTCGACTAAGTGGAATGTTCCAAGCTGTCAGTGGAGAGATGGCGTGCGAGCGGTAGAATAACACCCACGGTATGCCCTGCCTGTCGTAAGAGGCGACTAAAGGGCCCCAGGGGCCCTTAACCTGGGGATTGGTGGTGGTGGTGGTGATTATTGTTTTAAGAGGAAGTACAGCTAGGCTACCATCCTCTATATAACACTAATCAGAGAGAAAGGACGGAAGGGATCCGACACTTCGAAAAATGAAGGTATCGGCCAAAGGAAGACAAGGGCCACGAAGGGCGTGAGAATGAAAGACTCCCTAGGTCTCGAATGCTCTAATACCGTCGGGGTCGGAAAAGAACAAGAGTTGACCATGGGAGGTCGGATAAGATAGATGAGAATGAGGAGCCTGCCACAAGTAAGTGGAAGCAATGCCAAGACTCAGCTAAGGGCCCCGTGGTCGCCAGCCCACGCTGTGATGTTCAGAGCTCTTGGGGCCTCTTTTGGTCGCCTCTTAGGACGGGCAAGGGATACCGTGTGTGTTATTCTACCGCCCCCACCCACAGGGGGGAAGGGGATGCCCCAAAAGTTGCGAAGCATTCTAAGCACGGCTTCATCAGGAACACGGCTAGAACACACGCATTAGCGGAGATATTGTTGAAGAAAAACAAAGAAATATTACGGCCAAAGATGACTCGTGCTAATGACGGCTGGCTGGCCAAGTCGGAAAAACGATTTAACTTCTCTGAGTGTGTAAATATGTAAGTTACAGTGTATTTTTTCTATATTAGATGTTATCTAAATAAATAAAATTATAATTTTGTCTGTACAGTTCAGTTTTGTTTGCAATTTCCATTCTGAGCTGCTTCCTTGTAAAATCCACGGCTCTTTCAACTAATTATTGCTAGAAGCTCTCGCCCGTACAATGCTTCGAGCGTTTCACTTTCATGCACTCGTTAAAGAATGATAATCACATTTTTCACACAACTACTATGCAATTAAACTGTGACTGGCATGCAGCGTTGTAACTGCCGTAATCTTAATCAGCCCTTCGTTCTCCGTGGGCCATAACCTTCACTCGTATCCTCTTACCTAACTTCCTGCTTCATACTGTACCGGGCGAGTTGGCCGTGCGGTTAGGGGCACGCGTCTGTGAGCTTGCATCCGGGAGATAGTGGGTTCGAACCCCACTGTCGGCAGCCCTGAAGAGGATTTACCGTGGTTTCCCATTTTCACACCAGGCAAATGCTGGGGCCGCACCTTAATTAAGACCACGGTCGCTTCCTTCCCGTCCTAGCCCTTTCCTATCCGATCGTCGCCATAAGACCTATCTGTGTCGGCGGGACGTAAAGCTATTCTATTGTAAAAAAAGAAAAGCGTCATACTGTTGGTGGTAATTATTGTCTTAAGGAACAAAACGGCGGACTTGCGTGATAACCGAATGAAAAGAAGAATATCGACACTCCAAGGCACTAAAAAATGCATAAGATGAACAGGAAAAATGGTAGTGGTGGTGATGATTGTTTTAATAGGAAGTACGAACAGTAGGGGCGATTTGGAGTTAGAAGTTGGGGGGCACAAAAAATAGACAGCAAAAAGTACCCTGGTGTAAGGGCTAGAGCACAGAAGGTGAGGCATAAAATTTGAAAGAAAAAAAGTACCCTCTTTAATGCTTTCTGGGCGAATTTCGATAGAGACGTAAAAGATGAGTCTACCAACTTAAGTGTGGTAATAATAGTGCTATACAATAAAACGTTCACCAAAGGGACAATTACGTACGTATTACAATTAAATAGAAGTTCGGCGTGATTATGCAATTAAAATGTCATTTAGTATTTCACTAAACACTAACAAAGTTACCGACACTAGACACAACTACACAAACACATTTAGTGATGGTGGTGGTGGTGGTGGTGGTGGTGATTATTGTTTTAAGACGGACAGCTAGGCGATCATCCTCTATATAACACTAATCAGAGATAAAAAATGGAAAGGATCCGACACTTCGAAAAATGAAGGTATCGGTCAAAGAAAGACAAGGGCCACGAAGGGCGTGAAAATAAGACTCCCTAGGCCTCGAGTGCTCTAATACCGTCGGGGTCGGAAAAGAAGATGAGTTGACCAAGAGAGGTCGGGCAGGATACATGAAAGTGAGGAGCATGGCACAAGTAACTGGAAGCAATGCCAGGACTCACCTGAGAGACCTGTGATCGCCCACCCACGCTCGCAACTTCAGGGCCCCTTGTATCCCTTTTGAGTCGCCTGTTACTACAGGCTGGGTGTGCCGTGGATTTATTCTACTGCCCCCACCTACAGGGGTTAGGTAACAGTCTAAAGTACATTTCTTATTACGGGGACAGTTTGAAGGTATAAATGGATAATATTTCGGTCATTTTGCTGAAAAAAATATAGCTCTGGAAACTTTAACTTAATAATTACACATTTTCTTTTGTTATTTGCTTTACGTCGCACCGACTCAGATAGGTCTTATGGCGACGATGAGGCAGGAAGGGGCTAGGAGTGGGAAGGAAGTGGCCGTGGCTTTAATTAAGGTACAGCCCCAGCATTTGCCTGATGTGAAAATGGGAAACCACAGAAAACCATCTTCAGGGCTGCCGACAGTGGGGTTCGAACCCACGATCTCCCGAATACTGGATACTGGCCGCACTGCAGCTATCGAGCTCTGTAATAATTGAACAGAGACTACATCTAAAGTAGTGTTTTCCTTCCCTGATTCCCAATAGGTCCATAACTTGCATACTGAATTTCATTCTTGTTCTGTAATATTCTGTATAACTTAACAAAACAATTGCGATATAAGTATAAAATTTTGGTGGAAGAATTATATTCAGGAATTGGGGAGCATTATATCCTTAGATCCTAAATTTTGGTGAAATTTTAAATACAGTAGTCTATATTATATCTATAATTAAATTACACAAAGAAAAATAAATAAACAGTGTTTTTTGAGCGCGTATTATCTACTAAATTCCAATTTTAGGATAAAATGGCAATGAGAAAAAGATTTTAAATTTTGAAAATAACTTTTTTTCATGGATTATCAAAAATGATATTTCCAACAGATTTTGAGAAAACCTTGTCTATTTTTTATTTTCTCAGAAATTTTCAAGAAAATTCACAAATTAGAGAGATTTTTTTTTCCAGATTATCCCCTTAAAATCCACTTGTTTTAAAGAATAGTGCGCTGGCCAGACTGTTTATGCTCGTTCACGTGTAAATTCCGTAATAAAAATAAAACTTCGTAAACACTCGTCATATTTGACATGGGTGATTACCGTTTTACGAACGATGAAAGTGAGGAGCCTGACACAAGTGGAAACAATGCTAGACTCAGGTAGAGACCCCGTCGTCGCCAACCCGTACTCGCAGCTTCAGAGTCCCTGATCTCCTTTTCCGTCACCTCAGTGGTGGTGGTGATTATTGTTTTAAGAGGAAGTACAACTAGGAAACCATCCTCTATATAACACTAATCAGAGAGAAAAATTAAGGTATCGGCCAAAGGAAGAGAAGGGCCGCGAAGGACATGAAAATTAAAGACTCCCTAGGCCTTAATGGGTCAAGATTGAGAAAGGTGTACGTCAAGGCTGCATATTGTCACCTTATTTATTCAACTTACATGCAGAGTATGTGATGAGGAATGCCAAATTAGATGAAACAGAAACTGGAGCTAAAATTGGTGGGAGACGTGTAAATATCCTTAGATATGCTGATGACACCACTCTGTTGGCAGAAAGTGAAGAACAACTTAAGTATCTACTAATGAAGGTGAAAGAATAAAGTGCAAAAGCTGGACTAAGGTTGAATGTCAAGAAAATAAAGATCATGGCTACTAAACCTATCAGCTCCTGGCATATAAATAGTGAAACAATGGAGGTTGTTCCTAGTTTCATCTACTTGGGCTCCAAAATAACTGCTGACGGCGATTGCAGCCATGAAATTAAGAGACACTTGCTCCTTGGGAGGAAGGCAATGGCCAACCTTGATAACATTTTCAAGAGTAGAGATGTAACTTTAAGATCGAAGATTCGTATAGTGAAGGCTATGGTCTTCCCAGTAGCAATGTACGGAATCGAAACCTGGACAGTAAGAAAGACTGAGCGTCGAAGAATAGACGCATTTGAACTATGGTGTTGGAGAAAACTCCTTAGAGTTCCGTGGACTGCGAAGAGATCTAATAAGTCCATATTACAGGAAATCAACCCAGGCTGTTCACTGGAAGGTCACATACTCAGACAAAAACTGAAGTACTTCGGTCATATTATGAGAAAACATGATTCACTGGAAAAGACCTTAATGCTGGGGAAGACTGATGGTAACAGGAGAAGAGGGCGACAACGGATGAGGTGGATTGATGGCATCAAGGAAGCCACGGCTCTCAATTTACTGTAGAAAGACTTCGGAAAATAGTATACGACAGGAAGAAATGGCGCACTTTGGTCTATGGGGTCACGGAGAGTCGAAAGCGACTAAACAACTAACAACAACAACAACAGGTCTCGCAAACCTAATACCGCCGGAGTCTGAAAAGAACAAGAGTTGACCACGGGAGGTCGGATAGGATAGATGAAAGTGAGGAGCCTGACACAAGTAAGTGGAAGCAATGCCAAAACTCAGCTAAGGGCCCCGTGGTCGCCATCCCACGCTCCAAAGTTCAGAGCCCCTGGGGCTCCGTCACCTCATACGATAGGCAAGTGATGCTGTGGAAGTAGTCTACTGCCCCCGCCCACACGGGGATATAATTGACTTGTTAATCCGACTATAACTTCACTTCTAAGTGTGAATTATTTCTACGTTCACTGCAAATTTCAGTTGTCTTGAAGAAATAATACTTTATTTGTGCACAATGTGGTTTGAGGCTAGGCAGGGTGAACAACAAGGCAGCACGCTATCGCCACTTTTATTCAGCACTGTAATGGATGAAACAATGAAAAAGAGTTAAGAGACTCAACAAGAACTCTGAGTTTAAAGCTCTTTGCTTTGCAGATGATGTTATGATAATGAGGCCGAAGTACAACAGAAGCCGGATGACTCGAATGTTATATTCAAGCAATTTGATCTCAAGATGAAAATGAAAACCTACAACCTGTTTTCCAGTCTTTGACCGGGTCAGGGATGTAATGTAATGAATCATTATATAGGCTATTAGTACGACGGGGTCGCCACTCCCAAAGTGATTTGTTAATGACTGATACATGCTATGAAATGATATTGGAGAGTGTTGCTGGAATGAAAGATGACAGGGAAAACCGGAGTACCCGGAGAAAAATCTGTTCCGCCTCCGCTTTATCCAGCACAAATCTCACATGGAGTGACCAGGATTTGAACCACGGCATCCAGCGGTGAGAGGCCGACGCGCTGCCGTCTGAGTCACGGAGGCTCTTTGATCTCAAGATAAGCAAGTCCAAAACGGTACGGTAGTGTTGCGTCTTAGTCGACAGAACATCTGTACTAACTTAACTCTGGATGGATCAAAGTTGGAACAAGTACATCAGTCAATAAATCAGTACAGATCTGCATTTAGGGCAGTCGCCCAGGTGGCAGATTCCCTATATGTTGTTTTTCTAGCCTTTTCTATATTGATTACAAATGAATTGGAAATTTATTGAACATCTCCCTTGGTAAGTTATTCTATAAATTATTCCTATAAATGAGTACTTGCCCCAATTTGTCGTCTTGAATTCCAACTTTATCTTCACCAATTCCACTATCTTGGCACTATAGTAACAATAGATAGCGGATCGTCTTGAGAAGTCACGAGTAGAGTACAGAATGGAGCACAGCTTTACCTTCTTGTGGGAAAACTTATTTGGGGTAAGGAGGTTCCGTTAAGATCAAAATTAATACTCTACAGGAGTTTCTTTGTACTAGTTACCACGTATCGTCTAGACACCTGCATCCAAACCAACAGAAATGTCAGCAGTGGAAATGAATTTCTTAAGAACTAGGGTGTGACAAGGAGGGACTAAATAAGGAACGACGAGATACGCCATCTGCTCCAAAGTGAAAGAACCCCTTAACGAGATCAGTGTTGAAGCCAGGCTGAAATGGTTTGGACATCTGAGCCCGAAAGAATGGTTTAAGAGGGAGCTTGAAGGCAGAAGATCAAGAGGTCGAGCAAGGAATAGATGGATCGATCAGATTAGAAATGATCTAGGTGGGCGAGGTCTTGATTTGCAGCAGCGAATGGAAGAAGACACCTACATGGGCAGAAATAAGTGGACAGCTCTCATTCACCGCACCCGGTAAATTGCACCTGGTTCAAGATGATGACGATAATGTGCATGAATACAAGATATAACTGATAATGTAATAATGTTATTTGCTTTACGTGCCACTAACTACTTTTACGATCTTCGGAGACGCCGAGGTGCCGGAATTTAGTTCCGCAGGAGTTCTTTTACGTGCCAGTAAATCTACCGACACGAGGCTGTCGTATTTGAGCACCTTCAAATACCACCGGACTGAGCCAGGATCGAACCTGCCAAGTTGGGGTCAGAAGAGGAAGTACAGTTAGGCAACCATCCTCTATATAACACTAATCAGAGAGAAAAATGGAAGAGATCCCACACTTCGAAAAATGAAGGTATCGGCCAAAGAAAGACAAGGGCCACGCAGGGCGTGAAAATGAAAGACTCCCTAGGCCTCGAGTGCTCTAATAGCGTCGGGGTCGGAAAAGAACAAAGGTTGATCGAGGAAGGTCAGGTAGGATAGATGAACGTGAAGAGCCTGGCACAAGTAAGTGGAAGCAATGTTAGGACTCAGCTAAGCGCCCCGTGGTCGCTAATCCACGCTCTCAAGTTGGAAGCCCTGGGGCCCCTTTTAGTCGCCTCTTACGATAGTCCTAGGATACCGTGAGTGTTATTCTACCGCCCCCATCTACGGGGGTTTGCGAAGAGGCTTGGTGCAGATCTTTCGAGTTGACGCTGTATAGGCGACCTGCGCATCTATGAGTATGCGGCCCTACCTAAGATGAATTCTAATGATGATGACACACACAACCAGCCCACGAGCCATTGGAATTAACCAATGAAGGTTAAGATCCCCGACCCGGCTGGGAATCAAATCAGTGATCCTCTGGACCTAAGGCCAGCAGGCTAACCATTTAGCCATGGGGCCGGACACAGTATACAAGAATACAATACATAACTATCAAACTTCCTTACAGCATTTTTTAATAACGATTCTGTCCTCAATTTCTACTTCAAAACATAATGACACCCTTCACAGAGTTCACCACGTCTCCTGCATTTACAGTTGATGCATGGAACATGAAAACTCTCCGTGAAGTAGACTATGTTTTATGATGAAACTCATGGACTGAAAGCCTAGTTACTATAAATATGAAACCTCCCTGGGCCCACCCCTGGTTAGTCATGGCGTCACTCAGGTAGTACTCCTCCCATGTGTTGTCCTTCTTGTTTAGAAGTTCATTTATGAGGTCCTTATATGTCTGAGTGGCTGTGAACAGAAACTTCAGGCGCAACTCTTCCACATAACAAAGCTCTCTCGTTAGCAAACAAGTCGCGAGGGAGTGTACTCAGATAAGTGCTCTCTTTAGAAAGGACGAGTTCACTCTCTATACTCTTGTCTGCGCCGTGTTATGTTTACTTAAAGAAATGTAATTAATATTTCTGAATTATACCTATGAAATATTTTCTCCTTGTGCAAAATTGTACATAAATATACTGAAGTTTAATTTTTCCACCAGCCAGATGTCATTGAGCTTGTTGGTGTCGGTTATTGATACAAGACCACGTCTTCTCTCCCAAAGACGAACCGCTAATAGTTTATTTTAACCGGACCATGTTATGTTTATTAGTCTTTCTTCGCTAACTGTTCCACAACATTTCTTCTCACTGGAAACAAAAGACGCTCTTTGTTTCGAAGACTCGCTCCTGTTTGCAGCTCCTTCAAGTCATGGCCCCCTCAAAGTGAGTGTTTATGCGAGAAGATCAAACGTTTCCTAGTGTCGCAAAGATTATATTATTTGCACACTCCTCAGAGTTTATAGAAATGTAACTGAGCTAGATATTATACCTAGTGTGGTGTTAAGTATCTCAAGAGAAGTATAATATTACGCATCTCCTTCGACCTCCGTGTATACATCAACATCTGCCGAGACGTGTGGGCTGCTTATAAGGGAGAATGATTAATCATAATCTTAATTTGAATCATGGCATTGCGCATCCACATAGGCACTCCTGTTGTGTTACGCATGAAGCCCAAGGGAGGTCAGTGGATAGCTCTGGTAATTATGAAAGATTTGCCGAGATGAAATAAATCCATCAGCCACAGTCTGTGACTTGCACGCGAAATTCTTGGCGGAACAACCTTAGTATAAGCCGCCATTACTATAAGCTGAGATTTTATAACATTACTAGCTATACTCTCCGGCGCTGTCCGGACACTTCATTGATTATTTATTTTTAGGTACTAACTGAAGACTACCCGCTTCCCTGTTTTTTTTGTACATCCAAAGGTTTTCTCTATAAAATACAGAAGACGTGCATTAAAAGATCACGATTTTCCTGTTTCTTCTGTTATTTTAATTAATTTTAAGGGGTACATATATTCCATAGGCTACTAAGTAATTTAATAAAAATACATTCTTATACACTACATTTTATATCTTGTTGTGTGGCGCATGCACAAACAGATTTTCTGCTTGCTCGACACGTGAGAAATCAACGTAGAGCTGTAAGAAACACGAATATTTCAAATTAGCTCCGCAATAGTGGAACGTTTGACCCTGAGCCTTATTGATAGTCATACTATAAATCAATCTCACTGGAAATTGAAACAGTTTGAAATAAAATGACAAATCATTTAGATCAATGGAGTTCTTGGTATGAAAACCTGTTTTCCTTTTTCTTTCCCGGTTTGGATTACTGTCTCAATGATATTGTTATAGAGCTGTTTCAGTAAGAATCTGCCTTACAGTCAAGAATTGCTGAAAGTACTCACAGATGTACTCAAGCACCAAACTGTTATGGACCTGAGATCTTCATACTCCTGTAAGATGAATCACAGATGGCATATAAAACCAAGGAAAACACATCACAGCCTTTTAGAGTACATTTTCACTCCGATCCTTCCATTACATTCTCACTCATTTTAATACATTCAATAACGAAGTCGGCCACTTTCAACCCCAACATCTCCCACACCACCACAGCTACCGTCACTCAACCACTATAGTGCACGATGGGAAACTCGAGGCTACTATGACTCACGAACACCAGGTGTCTGCGATGGATAGTTCTGGCTGCAACGTGAAATATACGAACATACACGTCTATTTGTATATGTTGTCGGTCACTTTCAACCCCCATATCTGCCACACCACCACAGCTCCCGACACGCAACCACCATAGTGCACGATGAGAAACTCGAGGCTTCTACCACTTACAAACATCAGTGGTCTGCGTTGGGTAGTTTTGGCTGCAAGGTGAAATATACGGACACACACGTCTACTCAAGATTTTATAACCTGTTAATTATACGTGAACTGATTTTTTGTAGATTTCTTTATTGTGACATTGACTGGTATTTTAAAAGCTATTTTGTAGTTTAAGAGGTATTGTTAGGTGTTTAATTCCAAGTTTTAGTTATAGATAGGGTTACCATATTTTGTTTCCCACAAACCGGGACACTTTGAATTATTAAACGTACCGGTAAGGACTATTTTTATTAATCACCATCATTACATTATCATCAGTTGAAATATTTAATTTTAAATAAACACTCTAACTCAACTAATACTAGAACTAGAACATTTCTTTATTGCCACCCTAGTTTACACCTTCGGCTTACTAGCAATAAAGACAAAATGGATACAAAAATACAAAGGCAAACATACAATATCTACTATCCTCTCTTAAAATCTACCTGAACTACCTCACTAAATCTACTACGATGCTCTTAACAAAGGCGGATGATCACAGGTAATAAATAATGCAAAATACATAGAAATAAAAGAACAAAACTATAGATAAACAATCACTACTCTACACCCCTTGAACTACTACCTACGTCCCTCCTAATTTAGTAGCGTCACCCAGGCGGATAACCATACCATGGGTAACTCCATCCTACACTAAACAAACCATTAACTACCTTGGTGGCGCTGCAGAGGCGGTTAGCCAGACCATAAGCAGCACCACCCTTCACTACTCTAATTTGGTGGTGCAGCAGAGGCGGAAAGCCGGACCATAAGCTGCACCACCTTTCACTAAAACTAAAGTTATACTACATACATCTAAAATACCTGCCAAAAGGAAAGCAACTGGCTGCTCGCAGCATCCCCTGGTAATGAGGGAACCCCTTCCACCCATGATGCCGCTCTCAGCCACATTCGTGGGTCAGATGTCATACCCACCTAAATCTCTATCGCAATGTGTTCCCTCCCCTTCTCTTCATGTCGAATCGCTGAGCTGGAACCCAGACCATCATGCGATTCGTCTCGCTCTTATCTTTTGCCCCGTCTACTAGTCTGTATCGCCTTACTACACACTGCCTTCTCCCATCATGACTCTCCGTTAATATGCGGACATGTTTGTTTATCTCGACTATGGATGGGTCTTTCCCCCCATCCTTCCCTCTTATGTCCCCCCTCCCTCCCTTTTCCACATCTTTCCAGCTCCCTTCTATCCCTACAGCTGTTCAACTCTCTTAAAATACTTTTACATAGCTTATCCACTATATTGACAACGTTATAACACGAGGTTCATATTTTGTACATCATTTATCTACATAAATTGTCAATATGTCTATATTTTCTTGTTCCTCACCGATCTTTCTTCTTATTTACATCTCTTCGTCATAATGATATAAAAAGACCCACTACTTATTTCTATTTTAATTTTACAAACTTTCTTTCTGTCACTCATTTACTGGTACATGACATCCTTCTATTGTTCACTTAATTTCTTTATAAACCTAGCTCTAACCAAATTTAAATATTTCGATAAATTCGATCCTCTTTCCCATTCTCTGCATAGCCATGCCTTCATCTTATAATCCTTTTCTACTTTCTCTATCTCTTTCTTATTCAACACTTCCTTTCTCAACTCTTCTAATTCACTACATTTGGAAAATATATGCAAATCCGACCACCCCTCTCCACATAAAATACATCTATTCTTATTTTCTCTACCTATCCATCCTATATTTTTTGGAATTCCCATAACCCACCAGTATAAACCTCTTTTATCCCTCCTACCCTCAAATTCAGTTCTCGGGTTTGTAATTTCTGCTAATTTGTTTAATATTGATAATGAGTTCCTTTCCCTACATTCCATTATTAAACTCTGTCTTTCTATATCAGCCACTCTCTTTTCCACCTTGCTCAACACCCAATCTTTCCTCTCTCCCCATCCTTCAGTCCATTCTCCTAACCCTATCCTTCGTAATATCGTTTTGCACTTATTCACCCAGTATTCCTCATTTTCCATATTTTTCTGGAATCTATACACCTCTTGAACTAAATCTCCTCCCTTCCCTTCTTCCAATCTCATCCAATACTTCATTATTCTCTTTGCTATCGTAATATCTATCGATTCTTTACATACTAGTCTAGAACCCACATTAGCTGTACAGTTAGGAACCCCCATCATAATCTTACTAAATTTTGCCACCACCCGGTTTAATTCCTTTCTATTTTCTTCCAATCCCCACACTTCTACTCCATATAGCATTCTTCCTTTCACCATTGATTGGAACACCATTCTCTGAATTTTATATTTAATTTCCGGGAATTTGTTTTCTAAAACCGCCACTACTGCAAGTGCTCCTTTCCCTTTTAATAAAGCTCTTTTGGTCTGTTCCTTCCATTTTCCATTGCTGCTAATTATCGCTCCTAGATACTCAATTTTATTCTTTGTTCTGATTTCTTCCTGTTCTACTATCCAATATTTCTTTTCTTTCTTGCCTTTTCTTTTCCTGCATATCATTATCTGTGTCTTCTGCACGTTTATTCTAAGTGCCCATCTCTTAGTATATTCCACCACCTCTTCTAGTCCTTTTCTCAACCCCCTGGGTGTTAGCGACATAATCAATAGATCATCTGCAAAAACCAGACCCGGTATTTCCCGATTCCTTATCCAAGGACATTGCCAGCCCTCCCCTCCATGACTATCTAATATATTGTTAATAAACAATAAAAATAAAATCGGAGACAGAACTCAACTAATACAAAAGATTATCACCTAGTACCGGTTTCGGGAAGATAAACTTCGTAACTAAGTCGTGGTTCTCGGGTATTTTAAATTGATGACAATTTGTTTACTTTTGGTCGGTAGATGCAGAGTGGGTCTCGGCTCATAAGTGGCCACGGCTGGTCCGTGGTCCAACAGCTCTGCACTCTGACCGGCCAACCGAGCAGAAGAGAGGTGACCACGGTTCTACCGTGGCTCTACGCCTCTGCATTCGGGAGACGGACAGGGCTGGACCTCACGGCTGGGCTCCAACCGTCGGCTGTCCTGAGAATGGTTTCCCGTGGTTTTCCATTCTCCTGCACTAAGGCGAATGGCGGAAAAGTTCCTAGTATAGGCCACGGCCGCCAACCCCGTCACCTTCTACGTGCATCTCCTTCATCGTAACAAATCTCCCAGCTTGAGAGATGGCGTCACCGTCTAGGAGGCCCGCCTCCCCCTTCAGGGGAGGAATGAAAATATTTTAGTAGGGTAGTAAGTAATAGCAGACGTAGAAGACTGCTCTGATACAGAGTAAGTAGATTGAATGACCTACCGCTGGTTCGGTGGTTCAAATCCCTGTCACTCCATGTGAGATTTATGCTGGACAAAGCGGAGGCGGGACAGGTTTCTCTCCGGGTACTCCGGTTTTACCTGTCATAATTAATTCCAGCAACACTCTCCAATATCATTTCATTTCATCTATCATTCATTAATCATGGCCCAAAGGAGTGCGACAGGCTTCGGCAACCGGCACAATTCCTATCCTCGCCGCTAGATGAGGGCTTCATTCATTCCATCCCTGACCCGGTCAAATGACTGGAAGCAAGCTGCGGATTTTCATTAATATAGACAATAAAGAAAAATGTCACAACAAGACATGATATGTGCGTGTGTGACGAAATTGTGGGTTTTAGATAATAAAGGTTTGGAAAATTAATATGGATCACACTATAGGCACAATTGAGATTTCAATTCCACTCAGTTCGCAGATCTGCTGGAAGAGTTCAGTTCTCTCCTTGAACCTCATCCCCGCAAAACGAAGTGTCACTAAACGTTTTGCGGATAGTAGGTCTATATTTTTCATTGCAATGAACATTCTAGGCACATTAATGCGTCATTACATTATGTTTTTCCGTAGCTAAACGACGCATATGGCGTAAAGAATCACTGCCACCTTGATCATTGATCCACATGGAACAACGCATAATCATATAAATTTTGGTTAGTCTATGTTAAAGGTGTTTGTCCGGCCCCGCGGTGTAGGGGGCACCCGGCGGCCCCGGGTTCGATTCGCGGCTGGGTCAGGGGTTTTTGTTTGTAAATGATTAATATCCCTGGCCTGGGGACTGGATGTTTGTGTCGTCTTTAACGTTCTTTTCCTAACATTCAACACTCTATACTTCATCCATTCCAATTACACGCAGGCTCATATCACATGGTGCAAGTAGCGGCAAAAGATCTCTATAGGTCGACGCCCCGAACAAATAGCAATTAAAAAAAAAAAAAAAAGTGTTATGAAAATACGTCAACATTACAAGATCACTTACAAAGAATGAAACAGTGTGAATTATTTTTGAGCAGCGGTTTCCATAAAAACCGAGACGAAACTATGAACCGGGCGGGACACCGGGACAGAGCTTCCAAACCGGTACGGCCCCGGCTAAACCGGGACGTATGGTACCCCTAGTTATAGATTATTTTGTTTCTTGTTAATTAAACTAATCTCGGCCAGTTTGGAGATTATTTTCATCACTACTTCTCACCATGCTTATGCAGCTCAACTTGTACTTAAACGGCATCCAGTGTCACAATACATGTCAACGACCGCGGAAACCTTGGATTCGACGCTAATATTGGACATTTTTTATTATTCTTGTATGACATTCGCTCCCCTTCATTATCTTTTCGAGATAGTAATTCAGATCCGTACCGAGTTTGGCTGAGAGCTGTTCTGGAAGATGCTATATATACATACATACATACATACATACATACATACATACATACATACATACATACATACATATATACATACATACATACAATTTCGGTCAGTTTGGTAATTTTCTCTTTCACACCTTTTACTTTTAGGATTTGTGTTACCTGTTTGAAGTGATTTTTTTCTTAATTGTAACGTTGGTTGATAATTTATGAACTCGTTCGTAGATTTCGAAATATTGTCATGTGTATAATTTGACGCTTTCATTTGAGATTATTTAGTTTCGCATTAAAGTATTTCCCTGTGGTACTCCAGATTATCCGGAAAGTAGTTGATCCTTTCAAACAAATAATGAAAATACGTTATAACGTAATGTATTTACGTGTCTCATTATAGATATGATGTAGACGATTCCAACTGTCACTTGGACTGTCACCAATCAGCGGAGAGACCCCGAAAACTATTGATTCGACTTTTGTATTCGTCGTGTTCGATTGTTTTGAATGTCATCTCCTCCGCTAGGGGTGATAACGGTGTCTCACCCCACTTTTTCTCAGATAGTAAGTCATGTGTTCACCAAGTTTAGTTGACAGCAAGTTTAATTGGCATTCATAACCTCGGTCATTTTGGACATTCATTTTCACCCTCTTCGACACTATTTTCGATTATTTTATATGCCACCCCCTCTCTTGATCCACCCCTAGGGGTGGCTTACCCCAACAGTGCTTTTCTCCAGACAGTCATATGTGTAACAGAATCTCGTCTTGGCCCAGCCTACATTTACGCACGTGCCTACTTCAAACACCAGACCTGTATTCTACTGTAGAATCCTTGAGCTGACGTCGCCATGGTTACGGCTGGTCATTTCTTCATCCAGTTCCGAGAGCGGGGTACGTGTGATGGCAGTATCACCATAACGGTTGGTCTTAGGCGCTTAAAACATGGTTTTCGAGGCACGTATTGTTCTTCGCGTCCTGAGACTTAAAATGAGCTTTATCTCGTCCTTGTACGACAAATTCGATATTTTGCCTATATTAGTCTACGTTAATGTGCCAAAGGGCCTAAAGGAGAGGGCTGTTAAAATTGCTTGTAGATGGGGTTACCCGGATGGTCCTAAAATGTAAGTATACACAATTTGGTGCAGATTGGTCAAACGGTATGGATTTTTGGACTGAAGGACGGACAGACATTCTACTTTATATAAATAGATATAATAGAACATCAAAGAAACTTAGAACACCCGCTGAAAAAGCTATACTATTACTATGGAAGACTACTACCTACCTTCCCACTGGTTGGAAAAGAATTTCGGAAACTTTGCCTCCTTGCCATGACGAGGAATGGCTGACTTGGAAGTCCCTGAATACACTGAGATCTGGAATGGGCAGATCAAAGGTTAATTTAGGCAGATGGGGCTACTCTGGAAAGAATGATATTCAGTGTGAATGTGGAGAATTCCAGCCTGCACACCATTTACTACAATGCCAATTGTGTCCTGTATACAAGAAGACCTTCATTACACCACAGTAAATGCACTGGAAGTAGCCAAGTTCTGGTCACAAAGAATACATTTGAACTGTGCCTTATATGTCTTTGACACGAGAATAAATAAATAAATAAATAAATATAATAATTTATATAAATTCCAGTATTGAATTCAACACACTGTTGTTCTCCATCTTCCTACACACCTCTGAATGTTGGACGTGGAATTTTCTGAGTTTTTTTGTTTACGTCGCACCGTCTCATATAGGTCCTATGGCGACGAAGGGATAGGAAATGGCTAGGAGTGGGAAGGAATCGACCGTGACCTAAAATAGGGTGAAGCCCCAGTATTTTCCTTGTGCGAAAATGGAAAAGCATGGAAAAACATCTTCAGGGCTGCCGATAGCGGGATTCGAACCCACTATCTCCTGAATTCAAGCGACGTTAAAAAGATCGCTCTTCAATATATTAATGCCTTCGAACTGTTCTGTTGGAGGTGGATGTTGAAAATTCCCTGGACTGCCAGTTGATACTTGATGAGCTACAGATCAAAATGCGCCTGAATTCCATCGTGAAGTAACGAATTGTGAGATATTTTGGGCACACTATTATGAAGGATGGATTTGAAACACTTATGGGGTGAGATACGATATTTACCTTGATTTTTAGGGAAACAAGTTTTTTTTTTTTTTTTTTTTTTTTTTTTTTGCTAGTGGCTGTACGTCGCACCGACACAGATAGGTCTTATGGCGAGGATGGGATAGGAAAGGCCTGGGAGTTGGAAGGAAGCGGCCGTGGCCTTAATTAACGTACAGCCCCAGCATTTGCCTGGTGTGAAAATGGAAAACCATGGAAAACCATCTTGAGGGCTGCCGACAGTGGGATTCGAACCCTCTATCTCCCGGATGCAAGTTCGCAGCCGCGCACCCCTAACCGCACGGCCAACTCGCCCGGTAACAAGTTTATAAGTCTTTAGATCGAAGTTTAAGAGAGGATTGAGGGGGACACATAGTTTATAAGCAGCGAGTTGAGTATGTATGTCCAACCATTATCCCGTTTTCCTACGGGGTCGTGTATTCAGTGAGATGAATCTTCGTGGCGAGATTTTACGATCGAATGCCCTTCCTGACATCAAGCTCATCAGAGGAATTAATGAGATGAAATGAATGACATGATATATGATAAGCCCCAGGCTTCTCACTTTCAGCTACCCTATCCGGTCTCTCTTGGTCAACTCTTGTTCTTTTCCGACTCCGACGCTATTAGGTTTCCGAGGGCTAGAGAGACTTTCATTTTCACGCCCTTCGCGGCCCTTGCCTTTCTTTGGCCGATATCTTCATTTTTCGAAGTGTCGAATCCCTTCCATTTTTTCTCTGATTAGTGTTATATAGAGGATGGTTGCCTAGTTGTACTTCCTCTTAAGACAATAATCATCACCACCACCAGCACAAGGCTTAACGTCTCAAGATAGGTCACCTGAGCCGAGGCTCTTAACAAGGATAAAATATTAGCGGAGTTTACAAAATATTCACACTACAATAATGCCTTATTTCTAAATACGGTGTAGTCTGAGAGAAGAGGAAACCCTTACAAATATAGAATAGTAGCTGTAGTACCCATCTTTTTATAGCATGCGCAAAATTATCTAACTTCCCAGCCCAATATTCAGACATGCTGTTTAACTCGGAACGCAGCAGTAATCCCATCAATCGGAGATGAGTGGCAGCAGAAGAGACAAAACACATTACAGCAATGGTTAATGAAATGCCATTGTTGGTCAATTTTATGAGCTTTCGATATTGCAGGCCTCCTTCGCATTTTGTTTTCTTCTCACTCTGTGATAATAGGGCATCTAATGTAAAGGGAGTCCTTCCTTCTTTCATGAATGCCTCTTTTTACTCATTTTTATAATCATTTTCAGGATTTTCCTTGTCAATATGGACTAATGACCACGCGGTTTTACACCTTAAGAAATCATGACAAAAACATCGCCAGTTAACACGACTGAATAGTACTTCTATGTTAGCAGTGCTCGGCGGTGATACGGACTAAACAATAATAGTCTAAATTCATGAATTCTGTTATTATAGTCGGTACGATAAAACTGTACAAGACATAAATGATCCGAAATTGTATTTACCATAACGTTTGTTATGCAGTCTTTGAACAATAACATACGTATTTCAATATTAAATTTTAGGTGCCTTCCCCTAAATTACCATTTCACCCAGCGTTAATAAAATTATTTATAGTTTAGACTTTAGTACCTTATTCCCTGACTTTACATACGGAATTTTATTAAATTTTTTTTTCACCCATTTTCTCATGGTTCAGCGTTGATATGAGCTTGGCAATAAAAATTGAAATTCATTAATAGCTCGGTTATCATAGCCGATGAGGTAAAAATGTATAAGACATAAATCATAAGAAATTTGATTCTATATAACTTTAGTTATATAACTTTAGTTATGCAACATTAATCGATAGGACCATTAACAATATACGGTCATTATTTGAGAATTTAATTTTAGGTTTTCCCCTAAACTACCATTTCACTCAGTGTGAATAAAATTATTTATATCCTACGTTGTAGAGCCTCATTCCCCGACTTTAGATATCGATTTTACATACAGACAGCCAGCCAGACAGAGAGACAGACAGACAGACAGACAGACAGACAGACAGACAGAGACGACGGAAAATTAAAAAAGTGCATTTCCTAGTTACTGTGGACACGATCGATACAGAAATACCATTCTTTTTAAATTCTGATACCCCTGTGGCTGGGGGTGGTAGAATAACACTCACGGTATCCCCTGCTTCTCGTACGAATGACTAAAACGAGCCCGAGTGGCTCTGAACTTTGGAGCGTGGGTTGGCGACCACGGGGCCCTTAGCTGAGTCCTGGCATTGCTTCCACTTACTCGTGGCAGGCTCCTAATTTTCATCTATCCTATCCGACCTTCCTTGGTCAACTCTTGTTCTTTTCCGACCCCGACGCCCTTCGTGGCCCTAGTCTTCCTTTGGCCGATACCTTCATTATTGGAAGTGTCAGATCTCTTACACTCTCTGATTAATGCTATATAGAGGATGGTTGCCTAGTTGTACGTCCTCTTAAAACAATAATCACCACTGCCATCTTCAAATTCTGAGCAATGTACAGACAAAACTTCTTATTTTATATATATATATATATATGTATATATATATATAGATAGATAGATAAGACCACTGTGCATTACTTGGTGTGTAAAACTTACTGCTCATTTTCTTTTATCCACTGATTATTTATTTTTTATTTACATTTTTAAATTGTTGCTACCTCTTGTATATGTTAAGGGAGAGCATTCTACACCTTCACAGCCTAGTGCTATAATGAGGTACAACTATACTTACTGGTTTTTACAAATTCTGTATGGACTCTCTCAGCTCCCCCTGTGGTATATGAGTGTATTATCAGAATTAATGACACAGATAGTGTTTGTATGAATTCAATTTTAATTAATTTTATATACTATCGTAGCTGAGGGTCCGACTCGTTGGCTGAATGGTCAGCGTACTGGCCTTCGGTTACTCAGGGAACGTACGTTCCCTTTTGATTCGTTAGTAATTTTGTCGGCCTAGAATAATTGTTTCTGTTTTATTTTGTACTGCGTGTCCAAATTCCTTTGTTGAATAAATAATTTTGTTTTATATTTTCAACTGCTTTTCCACTAATTTGTTCAGAGAGGATGATTACCTCGTTCTACTTCCTCTTAAAACAAAAATCACCACCACCACCACCACCTTCCGGGGTTCGATTCCCGGCCGGGTCGGGGATTTTAATCACCGCTGATTAATTCTTCTGGCTCGGGGACTGGGTGTTTGTGTCCGTGCCAACACACCTCACTACCAACCACCACGGAAATGCACAATAGTGATTACATCACTCCATATAGGGTTGGTGTCAGGAAGGGCATCCGGTCTTAAAACAGGGTCAAATCCACATGTGCGACGCAGTTCGCACCTGCGACCGCACACGTGTGGGGAAAAAAGCGGTAGGGAAAAGAAAGGCTATCATAGCTGAGGATCTATCACATACCATCTCGAGTGGCAGAAGTCTGCATTTCTTATAAAAATAATCCGTAGACGTTAAGGGTGGTAAATTGTAAAGTATTTTTAGTGCTCTTTAAATATTTAAACATTTCTTAGCAGACAAAATAGGGGTCCCTCCAAACAACGAAAAACGTAAAATTAAGCATTTTCCTCAATTGCGCCGAAAGTTGGAGGGTTAAAAGGTCCGGACAGGTTTCAGATTATGAGTCTGGTATAGCTCGATCAAACTTGAAAAAAAAAATTCGAAAGTCACTTCCGACCTAAATGCAGTTCCGGAAAACTGCCTAAAATAGCTTGTTTCTTTACTCGTTTTGTTTTTTATTCTTATCCTAGCCAACTTACCTTATTTAAATATTTTTTTCTGTAATGTGTTCGTTGATTAAAGACCCTCAGGAGTCTTGATTTCTTGAAAAATGTCCACACCGAATGTAGTTATAAGGGCTTAAGTGAAACTGTCCATTGACTCACATTAGCGCTCGTAGTGGTAGAAAAAGGCAAACTGCTGATCTGATCGACCAGATAACGATGATAGAAAAGGATTGTAAGTTTTAAAAATACATTAAGAATATATTATCATACTTCATTATATTTCATTTATCTAAAATTCGTAGCTCATATCCCTAGGATGTTTTGAACATTGAGTTGCTTGCCTAAAGGTTAGAACTGTGGATGTTTCTTGTAATAGCAGGAAAGATCAAACTCCCCCACTGTGGTGTAGTGGTTAGCGTGATTAGCTGCCACCCCCGGAGCCCGGGTTCGAATCCCGACTCTGTCACGAAATTTGAAAAGTGTACGAGGGCTGGAACGGGGTCCACTCAACCTCGGGAGGTTAACTGAGTAGAGGTGGGTTTGATTCCCACCTCAGCCATCCTGGAAGTGGTTTTCCGTGGTTTCCCACTTCTCCTTCAAGCAAATGCCGGGATGGTACGTACCGGTAACTTAAGGCCACGGCCGCTTCCTTCCTTCTTCCTTGCCTGTTCCTTCCAATCTTCCCATCCCCCCACAAGGCCCCTGTTCAGCATAGCAGGGGAGGCCGCCTGGTCGAGGTACTGATCATCCTCCCCAGTTGTATCCCCCGACCTAGAGTCTGAAGCTCCAGAACACTGCCCTTGTGGCGGTAGAGGTGGGATCCCTCGCTGAGTCCGGGGGAAAAACCGACCCTGGATGGTAAACAGATAAATAAGAAGGAGAAGAAGAAGAAGGAAATATCAAACTGTAATTCAAAAGGACAAATTGGGGCAAATATTCGTTTATAGGAATTGGAGACTGGTATAATTGGCCAAAATTCTTTGAAATAATTTAAGAATAGACTAGGTAAACAACTGTAATAATAATGCTATTTGCTTTATGTCCCACTAACTACTTTACGGTTTTCGGAGATGCCGAGTTGCCGAAATTTAGTCCCGCATGAGTTCTTTTACGTGCCAGTAAATCTACCGACACGAGGCTGACATATTTGAGCACGTACAAATACCACCGGACTGAGCCAAGATCGAACCTGCCAAGTTGGGGACAGAAGGCCCAAGGCTTCAACCGTCTGAGCCACTCAGCCCAGCAGGTAAACAACTGATAGGGAATCTGCCACCTCGGCGACAGCATATCAGCACGGCCGAAGTCCCAAGGCTGTCAATCTAACGACACTGTATTACGCAGTCTTTTGTTTTTTTCGTGATCATATTATTCTTACTAACAGGTGCAGCATATCAGAAAGTAAAACCTAGGTCCCGTTGAAGAGCCAGTACCAAATTTGCCGTAACATTATTTCTAGTATTCAAATACAAAGGTACAGGAATGCGATGGAGCAGAGTCACAAAGAGCCAGCTGCAGATTCCATAAAGCTGTTGACATCATCAGCCGGCGCTCAATTGACATTTATAAGCCAGACAGCGCCTTGTGTTTCAGTCTTCTCTTCCGGGATCAGCCGACATAGCACGCCGAGGACTCAGGTGATAGAGCATGCACTGCCTTCTAAAACTGCGACAAGCTTTTCATTATCTTTGACCCAGACCGTCTGACGTCACACGCGAATTCGTACCTTCTTGAACAGTGTTTCCTAGCCTATTTGTCACAAGTACCGGGCTTGGATTCAGAATGCCGTCTTATTGTATTATATAAATGAAGCATAGAGAATAGTTATACAATTCGAAGTTTATTTATTTATTTATTTATTTATTTATTTATTTATTTATTTATTTATTTATTTATTTATTTATTTGTCCGCCTCTGTGGTGTAGTGGTTAGTGTGATTAGCTGCCACCCCCGGAGGCCCCGGTTCGATTCCCGGCTCTGCCACAAAATTTGAAAAGTGGTACGAGGGCTGGAACGGGGACCACTCTGCCTCGGGAGGTCAACTGAGCAGAGGTGGGTTCGATTACCACCTCAGCCATCCTGGAAGTGGTTTTCCGTGGTTGCCCATTTCTACTCCAGGCACATGCCGGGATGGTAACTAACTTCAGGCCACGGCCGCTTCCTTCCCTCTTCCTTGTCTATCCCTTCCAATCTTCCCATACCCCCGCAAGGCCCCTGTTCAGCATAGCAGGTGAGGCCGCCTGGGCGAGGTACTGGTCATCCTCCCCAGTTGTATCCTGGCCCAGAGTCTGAAGCTCCAGCCCTTGAGGCGGTAGAGGTGGGATCCCTCGCTGAGCCCGAGGGAAAAACCGACCCTGGAGGGTAAACAGATAAAGAAGAAGAAGAAGATTTATTTATTTATTTATTTATTTATTTATTTATTTATTTATTTATTTATTTATTTATTTATTTATTTATTTATTTATTTTACCGGATGAGTTGACCGTGCGGTTGGGGGCGCGCAGCTGTGAGCTTGCATCCGGGAGATAGTGGATTCGAACCCCACTATCGGCAGTCTTGAAGATAGTTTTCTGTGGTTTCCTGTTTTTACACCAGACAAATGCTGGGGCTGTACGTACCTGAATTCAGGCCACGGCCGCTTCCTTCCCTCTTCCTTGCCTGTCCCTTCGAAGGCAAGGCCCCTGTTCAGCATAGTAGGTTAGGCCGCCTGGGGTTACTTGTTATTCTCCTCAGTTGTATCCCCAACCCAAAATCTGAAGCTCCAGGACACTGCACTTGAGGCGGTAGAGGTGGGATCCCTCGCTGAGTCCGAGGGAAAAACCGAGCCTGAGGGGTAAACAGATTAAGAAAGAAAGAAAGTAAAAGAAAAACAGAAAGTCGTAAGTCTTTAATACAAAATTTAAAAATATTTAATTCTCTCTCATAAAGAGAGTGTTCTTATGAATAGTCGATCGTTGGATGAAAATATTCGCCACGGTTTCGAGGTTGATTTTTAAATTTTTTTTTCTTGATTATGGACATGATTGCGTTGTCGTTCAATTTTCCTTGTGTCGCGGTACTGCGCAGGTAAGTTTTAAATCTTCTCAAGGCCGAAAAAGAACGCTCTGTTCTACATGTAAAAACACGGACAGTTCCTCAGAAATCAATTAACCTTGATGAAGTTTTTGATGAACCTGCAGCCAGTCCCTGCTATGAATGGTGTGAAAATGTCGCTCATGTCGGTTGGTGCACGCATTTCAGTGGGCTTGACAGACTGATATGCAATGGCAACTTCTGGCTCAGTGAGAAAAGCAACGGGAAACTACCTCACTCCTCATTCCCCTAGTACGCCTCTTCAGTGACACCTAGGCCATCTATGGCAGCTAATGGTGGACCTGTTGAGGATCCAACCAGGCTTCGGGCTGAATACCCAACATCTAGTTAATAAAATAAAATAATCAAGGCGTTCAAATCGGAGTCAGGCTAGGGTGCAAAAGCCAAAATTTTGATGTTGATTGCCTAGCCTTTGCTGATGATATTGCAATTTTTCCGGTTCCTTAAACACAATCATGGAACAGGGTTTTCACCTTAAAACACAAGCAGCGAAGGCAGGCCCACAGATCTCTTTTGAGAAAACTTTTTAAAAAACTAATATCAAGCTGGCACCCAGAAAGCTCACAGTGGGACAGGACAAAATTATACGAGTAGATGAGTTCAAGTATCTGGGAGAACTGATAACACCAAACTTGTTAGAGAAAACAACCTTTACATTACGGATGAACAAAATGGAAATGGCGTACCATTTAACCAAGGGCGTCTACAACATATCTTTCAAAGCAAAGCTGAGGCATTGCTGCAGTGTTATCCGTCCAGAGGTCTTGTACGCTTCAGAATGTCTTGCAATGAACAATAAAGGCCTGACCAAGAAACTGGAGGCCAAAGAAAGGAACATTTTGAGAAAGATCTTAGGTCCCGTCAAAGACAACGGGGAGTACAGAGAAGATAACAGATACCATCCGGGAAAGAAGAATTACCTTTCATGGGCATGTGACACGAATCCACCAAACAAGTCTCACCAACTGCATCATTACCTTCTTTCAGCAGAAGAAAACCAAAGGGACTTGGTTCAGTGAGGTGGATGGAGACCTTCAAGAAGTAGGAATTACACGTAGTGACATCCAGGAGCGTGTCCCACTTAAGAAGAAACTTCAAGCGTTCCAGGGTTTCCGACACAAGCCGATTTAAAAACAGGAAAGACATGGACACAGGAGATGAAAGAACCACACGAGAATGCATGCGGAAGTACTGGGCGAACATCAAAGCCAGAAGTAGCCAGTTGAAATGACGTGGTCCAAAGTTGGCCGAAACGACATGAATGAATGAATATCTCATTTTGTGATTGGGAATAAAGTAAACAAACATCTTAGCGGGTTCCTCAGTCCTGCCGTTCGTAATGCACGGGACAAAAATAATTTGGTATTACTAGGGTAAAGAACTACGCCGAAAAATGATTCCCCCATTTTCCTTCTTTTTCTTCTGTTACTACATATTTTCTTTCTTTCTTCTCCCTATTTGTGGGTGTGTTCGAGCAGGTTTTAATAACTTTTTTTTGTTCTGTTGTTTAATAGATGGAATAAACAGCTTAGCTACACGCGTGTGACTGGTGTTTAGACTAAAGAAGATATGAAGATATTTCGATGTTTTGATGAATTTACACAAAAACAGGAGCAGATAGGTGCGATAAAACTGTGGCGATATGCAGCTGTGATTGGTCGAAAATTCTGAAATCCTTATACTCACTGTTCCGGGGGTACACCTCTCCGTCCGGTTGAACTGCGCGCCTTCTAGAAGGTCATCTGTGCTGTGAATTCTAAAGTATGTAACTGAAGATACTTGGACTTCTACTAACCGTTAGATGTCTCTACTATCGGCCTACGTGCCCCCTCTGGTGGGATTACGGACAATTACTTTTAAGGGAATTTTCAATTTTCAATGGTTGTAAACCTTAAGTGTTTGTAGATTTTTTTTAATGTGCTAAGGTTATCAGCACTTCTACTGCTTCCTTCCTCCTTAGTTATTAACCAATCAGGAATTGTGTATATATTTCTGTAGCCAATTAAAATTGGGGGCGTGTACAGACATTCTGCCTAGCTCAAGAAGAGTTCTGGAAAAACCCGGGGTTGCTATAATAGTTTGGCGCTTTAGGGACGTATTGTCATCTTCATCGCCCCGGTCTAGTGTGTGTGTGTGTGTGTACAGCGTATTTTGGGAGGCAGGGGCCTTGCCGTCGTCGGAAGGCTTAACAGCTCAAGGTAATGGCAGACATCTCTCCAGGCAGTTAACTTGAGGGGAAGGTTTCAAACTTCCTTCATTAATGTAAAATTCTAAAGACTTAGTTTAAATGTAATTTTTTGGCAAGTCTGAGGACTTTGTTCAAACCCCTGCTGGGAAACATGTAATTTAGGGAATAAAGCGTGTTCACGCTCTATTAATTCCCACTCAACTTGGTAAGGGGTGACTAAGATTTTCTAAACCTTCAAATTCTTCACTCTGTTTTGGAACTGTCTTAGCAAAACAGAATATAAAACGCCTGGAAGCAATGGAAATGTGGATATGGAGGATTTTCATGCCCTTCGTGGCCCTTGTCTTCCTTTAGCCGATATTTTTATTTTTCGGAGTGTCGGATCCCTTCATTTTTCCCTCTGATTAGGGTTATATAGAGAACGGTTGCTTAGTTGTACTCCCTCTTAAAACAATAATCACCACCACCACTTAACTGAGTCCTGTCATTGCTTCCACTTACTTGTGCCACACTCCTCACTTCCATCTATCTATGCTTCCACTTACTTGTGCCACACTCCTCACTTCCATCTATCTATCCTATCCTATCCTATCCTATCCTATCCTATCCTATCCGCCCTCCCTTGGCTAACTGTTGTTCTTTTCCGATCCCGAGGCTATTGGAGCATTCGAGAGCTACAGGGTCTTTCATTTTCACGTCCTTCGTGACGCTTGTCTTTCTTTGCTCGATACCTTTATTTTTCGAAGTGTCGGATTCCTTCCATTTTTCTCTCTGATTAGTGTTAGGCCCCCCTATATAGAGGATGGTTTCCTAGTTGTACTTCCTCTTGAAACAATAATCACCACCACCACCACTAATGTTTGTTGTTGGTATATTTGGCCGTGCTGTGGTGGTCATAGCATCTCGCGCGGGGAGAGAGGACCAGTCTACCTGCTTCCGTCAGCGGGACTACGCTCATTTCGGAAAGCATCGGGTTGGATTGTGGCGGAGTGTGGTCAGGCGTACGGTGTTTCGCTCGGGCTATGTCTTCGGTTTGGACAGAACCCTGCTCTCACCCTGTTCGTCACCAGTTGTTTATCATTCCGCGCAGCCAATGATCAGGGCAAGTAATAGAACGTATAGCTGCAGCGGCCGACCTACCAACTTGACAAAACAGGAGTACGTGTGATCATCAGATTCATTTGAGAAAATTCAGTCTCACACTTACTGGTGAAGCTGGGGGCACTCTTTACTATATTCACAAGAGGAAGAAGGATCGCTGGTATTTTCTCATCCTTAATCCTGGAAACCTCGAACGATTTGTCTATCAGAAAGTCGAAGTCGACTACTTAACTATTTTATTTCTGTCTCGCCATTAAAAAAAAACCCAGTTGCTCTTAAGGCAACCGAGAAGCGAGATAGACTCAAAAATGACAATTTTCGTTTCTGAGCTTAAAACAGTCTCCAGTCTTTCCCGAAGAATTTGCTAAAAATTATTGTGCTGAAGTTATACTTGGATCAATAAAATTAGGTTTAAACGTAACTCTGCACGCTGGATATAATTAGATCCCAGCTACCAGTCAAATGTTATTTTTGGATTTTCCGTAAGTCATATTTTTTTTGAAACTTTATGAAGGCCTTTTTCTCATAAACTATCACATCAAAATATTTGAAACTTTGTCATCTCTTAGATACTATATAAATCTGCTTGTGGAAGTAAAATTAATCATATACCTTGATCAGTTCATGGATGCTCCCTAGAAAGGCATTGAAAAGTTTCAGTTTTCAACTAGAGTAGGATATATAAAATAAGAATTTCTTAACTTCTGTAAAAAATAGGACAATAATTTTACTTCGGCAGCTCAAAATTGGTTTAAATAGTTTGCATGCAATGTTTCTTGGGTCTGGTTTAAGTACTTTCTCCGACAAAGGTACATCAGTAAAAGGAATTTTTAACAGTATTTTTTTGAAAATGTTCTTTCTGACACAAAATATTAAACATAGAAGCTTCATATTCTACCAAAATAATGATGAATGAATTCTGAATATATCAAAAGAACAGTCAAGGAAATACCTCCTTTACTTTCTGAGATATGTAACTAAACATCGGAGGTTACATTTTTCTGTCGTTTCACACTTGCCGGTTCCCTTAACTCGGCAGTGTGGGTTAGCGACCACGGGGCCGTTAGCCGAGTCCTGGCATTTTTTCCACTTACTTGTGCCATGCTCCTCACTTTCATCTATCCAACATTGCTGTATCGAGTGCTAATAAAGTTTTTCATGTAACTATGTTGTCTTTTTTTTAAATTGGGAAACTTAATTTCTGGATGGCCCTCGTACTTGTATAGTATAACACGAGCCTTAGGGACCAGCGTTAGGTTACAACGGATTCTCTTCTCTGTTGGTAACCCTGATATCCAATTCTACTAAATAGACTTGGGCAATCTTTTCTTGGTACTCGTTTGTTTACATGTGAATAGTGCGATCCCGGGGCAGAATACAGGATGTGGGGGATCCATTCAGCTAGATTTCTTCGAAATACGAATTGAAGGGGGCAGAAGTCATGAGGCCATAAACGATCCATATTGTTGGGTCATATCTCGTCCCTAAGAGCTCTTTGTGCAGGCGGCCCGAACTGTGGCACAGTTTTATGGCTACAAGCTCGCTGGCCTCCATGAAATCTGTAATTACTGCAGCCCGACAACAATGTAGTGCTCTGAACTATAGCGGTGTTATTTGGCGAGGATAACGACCTGCTTTCTCACTGTGGGCCATATTTCTTACAGGCCACATTGACGTGTTGCTTCGTGTAAGAGAGAACGCTGGTTGGGATGTAAATGAGTAAAAATATTCTAATTACTTGTAACGATTACGTTCTTAATGTTGAAAATATTTCATAGCAGGCAAAGTAGGGGTCCCGATATTACGAAAATCGGGCGAGTTGGCCGTGCGGTTAGAGGTAAACGGCTGTGAGCTTGCATCCGAAAGATAGTGGGTTCGAACTCCACTGTCGGCAGCCCTGAAGATGGTTTTCCGTGGTTTCCCATTTTCACAACAGGATATATCTTAACGAAGGCCACGGCAGCTTCCTTCCCACTCCTAGTCGTTTCCTGTCCCATCGTCGCCATAAGACCTATCTGTGTCGGTGCGACGTAAAGCAAAACGGATTGTAAAAAGAAATTAAAACCAAACCAAACCAAACCAAACCCCATGGCATTACAGCCCTTGAAGGGCCTTTGCCTGCCAAGCGACCGCTGCTCAGCCCGAAGGCCTGCAGATTACGAGGTGTCGTGTGGTCAGCACGACGGATCCTCTCGGCTGTTATTCTTGGCTTTCGAGACCGGGACCGTCATCTCACGGTCAGATAGCTCCTCAATTCTAATCATGTAGGCTGAGTGTACCTCGAACCAGCCCTCAGATCCAGGTAAAAGTCCCTGACCTGGCCAGGAATCGGACCCGGGCTTCCGGGTAAGAGGCAGGCACGCTACCCTACACCACGGGGCTGGCAAAAAAATCATACTACGAAAAATGTAAAATTAAGCAATTTCCACAATTGTGCCGAAAATTGAAGGGCTAAAGGGCCCAGAAAGGTTTCAAATTGTGAGTCTGGGATACTTCTATCAAACTTTAAAAAAAATAATCGAAAATCACTTCCGGCCTAAATGCAGTTTCGGAAAAACAGCGTAAAATCGCTTGTTACTCTTTTTCCTTTTGATTCAAATCCTAACCAAATTAACTTATTTATGTAATTCTTTCTGTAATGTGTTTCTTGGTTCAATACCCTCAGGCATCATTTGCTTTTTGAAAAATGTCCACACTGAATGTAGTTATAAGGTTTTTTTTTTCTTCTTTACGTTGCACCGACACAGATTGGTCTTCTGGCGACGATGGGAAAGGAAGGGGCTAGGAGTGAGAAGGAAGCGGCCGTAGCCTTAATTGACGTACAGCTTCGGCATTTGCCTGGTGTGAAATGGGGAAACCACGGAAAACCATCTTCAGGGCTGCGGACAGTGGGGTTCGAACCCACTATCTCCCGAATACTGGATACTGGCCGCACTTAAGCGACTGCAGCTATCGAGCTCGGTGTTATAAGTGTTTAAGTGAAATTCGGCATTGACTCACAGTAGCGCTCGTAGTGGTAGAAAACGCAAACTGCTATTCTAATCGACCGGATAACGATGATTAAGAAAAGGATTGTAATTTTTAGGAATAAATCTGTATATATAAAATAACTTGTCCTGACTAACGATTCATCATCGCCGAGCCAAAACTACTGGACATAAAGAAATGACATTTTGGGGATACATTCATATTAATATGTAGGTGCTCGATAAGGGAGGATTTTTCGATAGTCCCTCGCTAAGGGGATGAAAATGGTGGTAAATTTTTAAAATGAGGATACCTATATGTCAAAAAATTAAAAGGTTACAGACGTAAAAATTGGTATTTGGAATCCCTCTTGAAAATAAGAAATAGGTATTTTTTTGTTTACGGAAATTCCCATTAAGGGGGATGAAAAAATGGGGAAAGTGGGTTGAACACGTTTTATGAGGAGACTTATATCTCAAAAACTGAAGATGTTACAGACATGAAAATTAAAATTTGGAATCTCCTTTGAAAATAAAGAAACACGTATTTTTGCGTTTTCGGATAATCCGATGAATAGGGGGGTGAACAGGAGTGACAATCAGGGTGAATTAAAAAAAAGACTATATCTGCAAAATTATCTCAGACACGTAACATATTACAGATTTTGAAACTGGTATTTCGAATTTCCTGTAAATTTAAAGAAACAAAGGTATTTTATTCGGAAAATCCAATTAAGGGGAACTGAAAAAGGGGGTGAATGTTTAAAATTAGCATATCTACAGTATATCGCAAAAACTTAACATGTTACAGACGTGAAAATTGGTATTCGGAATCTCCTTTAAAAATAAGGAAACATGTATTCTTTGGTTTTAGGGAAAAATCCTTAACGGAGGGGGGGGGGGGGGGGGTGAAAGAATTGAAAACTTAGTTGAATTATTTGTAACAGAATGTAATATATATATACACAAAATTCTAAAGGTGTTACCACCGTGAAAACTGGTTTTAGGAATCTCCTTTAAAATAAGGAAGAACGCACTTGGGCGGGGGGTATCAACTTGGCAGGGGGTGATGAAAACGGAGACGAATTCCTTTTACGAGGATACATATATCTCGAAAACTGAAGATGTTATAGTCGTGATAATTCGTATTTGGAAGCTCTTTTAAAGAAACGGGTACTGTTTGTTTTTGGAAAATTCAATTGATTGGGGAGTGTAAAAGGAAGTTAAAAAAATGAATTCTTTTTCTGGAGAAACTTATATCTAAAAACTGAAGAATACGGATGTGGAAATTGGAATTTGGAATCTCCTTTAAAAATAAAGAAACATGCGTTTTTGGGTGGGGAGAAACCAATTTAACGAGCAGGGGTGGAGTGAAAAAGGAGTTGAATTCTTTTCACGAGGATACTTCTATCTCAAAAACTGAAGATTTTACAGACACAATAATTTGTATTTGTAATTGTCTTTCAAAGTAAAGAACCGCGTAATCTTTTGTCTTTGGAAAATCCACTTAAGGGGGTGAATTAATTGAAAAATTTGTTGAATTCTTTGTATGAGGATACTTATATCTCAAAACTAGAGATGTTGCAGACGTGAAAATTAGTATTTGGAATCTCCTTTAAAAATAAAGAAACACGCATTTTGGGGGGAAATTCACTTGGGGGCGGCGGCGGTAATAAAGGAATTTAATTCATTTTAATGAGGATACATATGTCTCAAAACTGAAGTTGTTACATTCGTGATAATTGGCATTTGGAAGCTCCTTTATAAATAAACAAGTATTTTTGGTTTTCGGAAAATTCGCTTAAGGAGGGAGGGTGAAAGGAAATGAAAATATTTAATTCCTTTTATGGGAAACTTATATCTCAAAAACTTAAGGTTACACACGTGAAAATTTGTATTTTTAATCTCCTTTAAAAATAAAGAAACACGCATTTTTGGGATCAACTTAACGCGCTGGGGTGAAAAAGGAGTTTAATTCTTTTTATGAGGATACTTATATCTCAAAAACTGAAGATGTTACAGACATGAACATTTTTATTTGGAATCTTCTTTCTAAAGTAAAGAAACACGTGTTTTTTTTGTGTCTTCGGAAAATCCACTTAAGGGGGGTGAATGGATTGAAAAATTAGTTAAATTCTTTGTATGAGGATACTTATATCTCAAAAACAAAAGATGTTAAAGACGTGAAAATTAGTATTTGGAGTCTCCTTTAAAAATAAAGAAACACGCACGTTTGGGGAGGGGGGAATCAAATTAACGGGTAGGAAAGGGGGGTTGGAAAGGAGAAGAATTACTTTTATGAGGATACTTATATCTCAAAAACTGAAGGTGTTATAGACGTGAAAATTAGTATTTGGAATCTCCTTTAAAAATAAAGGAGCATGCGTTTGTTTTTGGGGGAAATTTGACGTAAGGGGTGGCGGGTTGAAAATAACTACATAAGGACTTGAAATATGTTTATAAGGATACTTTGTCTTAAAAACTGAAGCTGTTACAGACGTGAAAGTTGGTATTTTGAATTTCCTTTCAAAATAAAGGAACGCTTATTTTTTGTTTTCCGAAAGTCCACTTAAGGCGGGAGTGTAATGGAAAGAAGTGAAGAACAATACGTTGAATTCTTGTTATGAGTATACATTTATCTCAGAAAGTAAAGGTGTTACAGACGTACAGACATGAAAACTGGTATTTGGTATCTCCTTTAAAAATAATGAAACGCTTATTTTTTGTTTTCGGAAAATCCAGTTAAGTGGCTGAAAAGAATTGGAAAAGCGGGTGAATTTTTAAGATGAGTGCCGGAATATCAACATTATTTGTCAATAACTTAACATGTTAGAGATAAGAAACTTGGTATTTGGAAAGTCCTTTAAAAATACAGGAACATGTACCTTTTTGTTTTCGGAGAAGGCACTTAACGGGGGATGAAAAGAAGTGAAAAATAGTTGATTTTTTTTTATGAGGATACTTATATCTCAAAACTGAAGATGTTACAGACGTGAAAATTGGTATTTGTAATCTCCTTTAAAAATAAAGAAGCGTGTATTTTTGTTTTCGGAAAATACATTTAGATGGGGGTGGGGTTGGGAATGACTGATCAAGGGGTTGAATTCTTTTTATGGGTATAATTATGTATATCTCAAAAACTGAAGATGCTACAGATGTGGGAAAAGGTATTTGGGATCTCCTTTAAAAATAGAGGAACATGTATTTAGTTTTTCGACTTGAGAGAAGACTGTTTCTCACATGTAGAGTTCTATGTCGCATGGACGTCTTAGCCCCACAAACATGGTTTACAAATAATTTATGAGGTAAATGAAACTCAATTTTTGGATGAATTTTTATACTTTAGGAAATTTCAGATAATGTCTGAGTACAATGTCGAGGAACGATTACTTTGATCAAATTACGAAATCAACGCGAGCTAAGCCGCGGGTAATTGCTAGTAAAGAATATGTTCTCATACATTCTTCTTCTTCTTACGTTAGGGCCTACTAGGGACCACGTTCAAATTTCAATTCTTCATCCTTTGTTGTTTTTCCTTCCAATGTTCCTTCATTGTTTCACTGTGTTTCTTTTTTCTTTCTTCAGACCACTTTGTGCCGGCTTTCTTTGCCTCCCTCTCTTGGAATCCTTCTTCCTGAAAATTTCTCTTTCCATTACTTCTTCTTCTATGATGTTGTTTCTTTCCAAGTCTCTTTTGATCTTTTGAATCCAGGTGGTTGTTGACTTTTTCTTCCAAAGATACGTGAAGATCTTTTTGGTTAGTCTATTGTCGTCCATTCTGTAAATATGTCCAAAATATAACAGTCTCCTCTTCCATACTATTATAGATGTGTTTTCTATCTTCTGATAAATTTCGTTATTACTTCTTAATTTCCAAAATTCTGTAGTTTTTAGAGGGCCTAATATTTTTCTTATAATTCTTCTTTCTAGTACTTCCAGTCTTTCAAGTTTATAATTGAGTACTAAGCATCCACTGTCATATAAGCATTCTGGTTTCACAACTGTGTTGTAGTGCTTTATTTTAAGATTCTTAGATAAACATTTTTTGTTTGTATTTTTTGTTATACCATATGCTCTTTCCATTTTGTTAATCCTTGCCTCTATAGCAGATTTTTCCAAACCATTTTCTTGGATTGTTTCCCCCAAATATTTGAATTGTTTTACCCTTTCGATTGAACCAATTCTGTGCTTAGCAATTGTGGAGCATTTTTATATTCGTCATGAATTTTGTTTTCTCTGCCGAAATTGTTAAGCCTCCCATGTTGGCTGTCTCTTCCAGAAGATTTACTTGTATTGCTGTATTAGTCAGATGATACAGTTGAAAAGGAGAGTGGGGATAAGCCATCGCCTTGTCTGACACCTGCTTTTATTTTATTTACCTAAAATTCGTAGCTCATATCCCTAGGATGTGACTTTTACTAATTTTTAATCGTAATCGTTACCTTCACAAAATGTAACTTTTTACTCGTAATTTACTTCTCAATATAACATTTTAATCGTTACATTCTAGTAATCGATATGCAGAGTGTAACAAGAATTGCAGAACAAATTCCTCAGATGTAGACGAAGAAATGATGTTATATGAATATGGGTCCGAAAACACTTTGTTTCCATGTTACACCTCAATTTTCTCCAACGTGAGGTTCGGGCTTGAATCTCGGGATGTGCAACTGCTGCGCGTTTCGTTTACCTCAAGCGTCAACTTCACGTCGTAATACCTCGGAATGTTACCTACCTATTGCGATGAAACAAACGCCATTCCTTATGTGATTTTTCATGTTAACGATTGCACAAGAAATAATACAGGGTGTCCTTTAAATAAACGTAAGTTTATGTTGAAAATAATATTTTCTTACGTTTTTGACTGGCACATGTTATTTACTTTAATTATCTCCTTCCCTGCCTTCATGCCCGTGAACGTCATTTTTTCAATATCCCTTCTTGTTCCAGATATATTTGCGGTCACCCTGTATATAAAATCCCTTTTCTGTCTGTCATTCACAGCGATATTGAGAAAACGAGAAGCTTTCGCCAGCTAAAGTTGGTACCAGTTATAGATTGTTATGTCTTCTTTACAAGAAAAATATGATTCTCTCACGACCACGACTGTTGAACTTTTTAAAAGAAAAATACGCTTTTATCAGAGAAGTCGTTGTCTCATATTCGCCATGATGATAACCAGATACACAGCTATGTCTGTCGGCATGATGTCGATCTGCGTACATCCTGGCTTCTGTTGCCGTCCATAGATATATTTGAGAGACTTAAACTGGTACCAATTATGGTTTACGAGAACAATGTAATGATGACCATCATACCAGAACTGTTCAGTGAAATGAATTAATAATTTTCTTTTCCATTTTGGGATTTATCTCTATCGATAAGCACGAGATAGAGCTGCCCACATGCCCGTTAACGCGCCAGGTCTAGAGACACCGACGGACACAGAGGTTAGCCGTTCGTTGAAAATATTTTTCCCATCAAAATGTTGGCCGGCAGGCTAGGGTAGGTGGTGTTATAGAATTTCTAATCACTAAAATGCATGCCAAAAGCTTGGATTCAGTTCCAAACCAGTCCGCAGTGCCTATATGGAGTGGGGGAAAATGACGCTGTTGGTGGTCATTCGTTTTGGACAGTTGTGCGTAGCTTTCTCAGGAGCACGCAAATCCATCTACGTCGCAGTACAACTCCGTGCTACAACTGCACTCAGTGTGGTTTGTAGGGAAATACTACAATACCTGCTTTTATTCCATTCGAAGCCCGACTCGTTGGCTGAATGGTCAGCGTACTGGCCTTCGGTTCAGAGGGCCCCGGGTTCGGGGATTTTAACCTTCATTGGTTAATTCCAATGGCTCTGGGGCTGGATGTTTGTGATGTCCCCAACATCCCTGCAGCTCACATACCACCATAACACTATCCTCCACCACAATAGCATGCAGTTACCTACACATGGCAGATGCCACCCACCCTCATCGAAAGGTCTGCCTTACAAGGGCTGCTAGAAATAACCACACGAAATTAATTATATTATATATTCCATTCGAATGCCATATAAAATCTGGAAAGTATAACTTTTATTCATAAGATATATTAATAGTCCATTTAGAATTTCAAGTTAGTTTAAAGATAGTAATTTTGACTGTTGAAGACAGACTTATGTACTAATGTTCCTTTAACGATAAAAAATCTCACGACCTGGCCAGATATTGAACCCAGAAATCCGAAGCATGAAGGCCAAGACTTCAGTCGAAGAGTCAGAACAATGAACAGTTAAAATTAGCTGAACCCTCCGCCTTGTTCAATATGATACCAATATCTGTCCGGCGAGTCGAGGTACAAGTTCAATTCGCAGAACAGGCTAGTATGTCAGTGAAGCCGAATAATATGTTAGTTTCAAGAACTCTTAAGTCCTAAGAATAGAACCACTTTATATTCACAGCGCTAAGCAGTCAACTGTTGTGGTCTGAACATATTTCTTCTGGAATGTATCGCCCCCTACGTGAAACAAATGAGTAATAGCCAAAGATATACTGCGGAGTTAAGTTATGACTAGGTTTGTGAATTCTAACAATCAGTAATACAAATTTATACTATTCATCAACTCTTAATATTTTGAAATAACACGATATTGTGACTGTACAAAATAGAAATAAACAGATTAAACTTTCAGTCTATACTCTTCCGTAATTTTAGAATATTAAGTCCTCTCAATTTCAATTACTGTGCTGATGGGGTGAAAGTACATAATGGAGAACACTATAAGTACCCAGGTGTTAATATAAGAAATGATCTTCATTGGAGTAATCACATTAACGATGTTTCAAAGAAAGGATACAGATCTCTTCACATGGTTATGAGGGTATTGAGGGGTTGTAGTAAGGATGTAAAGGAGAGGGTGTAAAAATCTCAGGTAAGACCCCAATTAGAGTATGGTTGCAGTCTATGGGATCCACACCAGGATTGCTTGAAACGAGAACTGGAAAAAAATCAAAGAAAAGCAGCTCCATTTGTTCTGGGTGATTTCCGACAAAGGAGTAGTGTTATAAAAATGTTGCAAACTGTGGACTAGGAAGACTTCAGAGTAAGGAGACGAAGCGTGGAATAACATTAATAGCCGAATAAGCTTAAGATAATGTTTTGAAGGTTGAAGATAAAGTTGCTATTCAAAAGGGCAAATTGGGGCAAATATTTATTTATTTGAATAGGAATTAGGATCCGACTCCTTGGCTGAATGGTCAGCGTTGAGGCCTTCAGTTCAGAAGGTACCGGGTTCGATTACCGGTTGGGTCGGGGATTTTAATCGCTTTAGTTTAATTCTTTTGGCTCGGGGACTGGGTGTTTGTTCCAACACACTTCTCTTCATATTCAGACAGCACCACACTACCAATCACTACAGAAACACGCAATAGTGATTACATATCTCCGTATAAGGTTGGCGTCAGGAAGGGCATCTGGGCGTAAAACAGGGCCAAGCCCACATGTGCGTCATAGTCCGCACCCGCGACCCCACAGTGTAGAAAAAGTGGAAGAAGAAGAAGAATTTGAGGGATGGAATAATTGATCAAGGGAAGTGTTTGATGTATTTCCAAGTTCTTTGAATTCCTTTAAGACAGGCTATATAAACAATTGGTTGGGAGTCTGGTACCTGGGCGAGGATGATTGACTGACCTTATGCACAAGTGGTGTTAATATTGAAAACAATTACGAAAAACGTAAAATCAAGCAATTTCCTGAACTGTGCTAAAGGGCTGAAGGGCTAAAGGGCCCGAAAAGGTTTCAAGCGAGTCTTGGATATCTCTATCAAACTTTTAAAAAATTCGAAAATCACTTCCGGCCCATATCCAGATCAGGAAAAAACCAGCCTAAAATCGCTTGTTCCTTTACTTGTTTTCTTTTCGATTCAAATCCTAGCCACCGGGCGAGCAGGCCGTGCGGTTAGGGGCACGCGGCTGTGAGCTTGCATCCGGGAGATAGTGGCTTCGAATCCCACTGTCGGCAGCCCTGAAGATGGTTTTCCGTGGTTTCACATTTTCACACCAGGCTGTACCTTAATTAAGGCCACGGCCGCTTCCTTCCCAATCCTAGATCTTTCCTATCCCATCGTCACGTCGCCATAAGACCTATCTGTGTCGGAGCGACGTAAAGCAAATAAAAATCCTAGCCAAATTAACTTATTTACATAAATCTTTTTGTAATGTGTTCCTTGGTTCAGTACACTCAGACGGTTTTCTGATGATTTGAAAAATGTCCACACCGAATGTATTTCTAAGGGCTTAAGTGAAACAATGCATTGACTCGCATTAGCGCTCGCACTGGTAAAAAAAAAAGAAGCAAACTGCTAATCTAATCGACAGGATAACGATGATTAAGAAAAGGATTGTAAGTTTTAGGAATAAATAAAAAATCTATTCTCATATTTTATTATATTTTATTTGCCTCAAATTCGTACTGTAGCTCATATTCCTAGGATTTTTTCAACAATGAGTTGCTTGCCTGAACGGCTAGAACTGTGGACTTTTTATTTGTGGTAATGAATTCTCAATTTTCCTGGTAAAGAGCTGTACTAAGTCTTTTTTTAATTTATTTGGCATTCGGGAAGTAGCCATGCAGCCAGCAAAAACAATATGAATAAATACATAAAGTACATACCGTACATAGAAGAACACTATATCTAAAAATACAAACAACAGTATATACCTTATATAAAAGAACACTAAATCTAAAAATACAAGCAACAGATGAAATATCTCAACACAAAAGAAATACAACGCATTTTAGACATGATACTATATAAGAGCTGTACTAAGTCTTTTTTTTATTTATTTGGCATTCGGGAAGTAGCCATGCAGCCAGCAAAAACATCATGAATAAATACATAAAGTACATACCGTACGTAGAAGAACACTATATCTAAAAATACAAACAACCTTAATTTTGGGAGCGGCATATTTAGGAGCAAATTCAGGAGACACAACTGGGAGCATGTTTAGAAAATGGTTTATAAAATGGAGAGACGTTTTTCGTTTTATAACAAATGAAGGAACCTTTAGTTTCTTCACTACACAGAACGTTATTGTTCAGGTACACGTCAAGGAATGAAATTTTACTTTTGAGAAGTGCTTTTTTGAGAGTTCATTTTTGCTGTTAGTTTTTTGAAATCTGGCTGGTAATTGGTAAGCCCAGTTCGCACAAGTTAACTTAAATGTTCATCAGTTAGTTAAGATCGATATTTAAATTTAATGAATTTAAGCGTTGAGTACAGTGATTCACACACACACATGAAGTCCCAAAGATTGAGATAAGTCTCTTAGCACACTCTTTTGTTAATGGGTATTTTTCTTCTGGAGCATTCTTCCAAAAGTCTATGGTAGAAACGCCACTTCTTTGAGTCCTTTTACTCCTTCGTCCTCTTGCATTTCTAGCAGCTCCAACTCTACAGTTGCTGTATCCTTTGTTATTGATGATGAAACAGGACAGCCATCACTCACAACATCAACAGCAAAAGGATTTTTCAGGAATGAAAATGAAGGTTTAATTGATCTCAAATCATTAAATAACGTTAAGCCGCACATCGCTGCTACTGACTGCCGCCGGCCGCGAGGTGTTGTTAGTTTCCATTAATTATATAAATTAATTTTACTCTAAGCTTGGTGTCAAGAGCCGCATGCGGCTCGCGAGCCTCGTTGTGGCCAGCGCTGCTATATAGGCTTTTGGGTTTATGCCGTGTCAAGAAAATAAGGTGAAATTCTTTAAGTTTCGCAGAGAACTGTGCTCTGCGTCCTCGGAAGAAATCTCGACTGTCCACGAGGACGCAAAGAACAGTTCTCTGCGAAACGTAAAGAATTTCACCTTATTTTCTTGACACGGCATAAGCCCAAAAGCCTATACAGTATCATTTCTATAAGTACGGGCCGTGAAAGCATCAATGGCAACAACGCATTTTATTCTCTTCACAGCACTCGCAAAAGAACCTTCGGCGATAAATGTCTCATTTAGATCTTCAAATCAAAGTTTTGGTTACTAAAACAGAAAAATTAGCGGTAAAGCTATGCCGTTTTGCGCAAACGCAGCCTACCGTGCCATACTCGGTTATTACCCATCCCACCAATGGAGGAAAAAATAATCTGTCAACAGGAGATATATTTATCATTAAACCACTTAAAACTTACATAGCTGTGATAGAAGAAAGTTTATTGGTAGTTATTGTACTTGTATGGTTATTTTTATCGAAATCATTAATTGAAGTTTAATAGTTTATGTTATCGAGAGGTTATAGTTCACCGACTTCCAGAGTAATTCTTGGTTAATTTTACGACTCGAGTTAGTATTATCTCCTTGTAATTGTTATTTGTTTATTCCCTGTGACAGTGACATATAAACAACGGACGCGCGCCACTTCTGGTTCATTGCCGTATCGTTAGAGCGTATGGGACCATGACTCATTACATTGAAGTGCACGGGTAAAAACGTTCAGTGCAGGCAGTCACAAAAGAGCAAGGTTAACTTGTAATTTGTCTTAATGTTGCCTCACATTACCATATATTACTGGCGTTACTGTATCTCTGTCGCCGTAAATGGAGCACACTCCCACAACAAGAAAACTAGATAAGGGCTACTGCATTTTCTGAAGTACGATGAGAGAATACTTTCTGGAACAATACGCTTGTAGATTTGCTCCTTTACACGAAAAACCATGGATGTGTTAGAAGAGCAGAGAGCGAGTACAGATTCTTCGGTTGTTCCCCTTCCACGACATACAGGCGGTTGACTCCAACCACAGGGCAGATAAAAATTTCCTATAAATCGAAAGAAAATTGAGTGTATCCACGTAAGAATGGTAAGAAAATGGCGAGAGAATAAAAGACATTCTAGACCTAGTAATTATTATTATTATTATTATTATTATTATTATTATTATTATTATTATTATTATTATTATTATTATTATTATTCGAATACCCCTTTTGAGGGTACCATAAATCAACTTTGGTTACTTTTCTTTGCATTTAACTTTCTTCGTTTCCAAGTGCGGCCAGTATCTAGTAATCGGGAGATAGTGGGTTCGAGCCCCACTGTCGGCAGCCCTCAAGATGGTTTTCCGTGGTTTCCCATTTTCACACCAGGCAAATGCCGGGGCTGTACCTTAATTAAGATCACGGCCGCTTCCTTCCACTCCCTAGACCTTTCCTATCCCATCATCGCCATAAGACATATCTGTGTCGGTGCGACGTTAAGCAAAATAGCAAAAAAAAATTTTAAAAAAATAGAAACTTCATTTTCTGAGAATGTTGTTCCTTTTCCTCTTGAGTCCATTTTCTTCCAGTTGTTAATTTCTCTCCTGAAATCCCCCTGTCTTTCGTGTTAATTCTCTGAAACGTGTTCTGTTTTCTATTGTATCTATTTTAATTCCAGCGTTTTTCATATCATGTTCAATTTCAATGAACAACCACATTGGCTTGGATTTGTAACTGTTCAATAAGTTGAAGATTTGTTTAGTTAGTCTATTGTTATTCATTCTATAAATATGTCCAAAATTCTGGAGTCTTCTTTTCCTCATTAAAGTTGTCAGTTTTTCAACTTTTAAATATAGCTCTCTGTTTGATCGTAGTCTAAATTCGGCACTGTTGTTCCTTAAATGTCCTAGTATTTTCCTCAAAATTCTTCTTTCAACTTTTCCTAATTATTCAAGATCTCTAATTCTTGTAAGTTCAAGAGTTTCTGCTGCATATAAAATTTCTGGCCGGGCCACTGTTTGATTATGTCTTAATTTCAAGTTCCAGGAGAGAGATTTCTTATTGTATATATTCGTTGTCATATGAAATATCTTTTCCATTTTCTTTATTCTTATATCAATAGCTACCTTTTCTTTTGTGTTGTTTGTTATCCATTCTCCCAGGTTAAAGCAATCTGTCCGAGATATTATGTTACTGTTAACTGTGATATTTTGAGGGGCATTCATGATGTTTGTCATGAACTTTGTTTTTTCAAATGATATTTGCAATCCTATTTGGGCCACTTGTTTCTGTATTTGTTCTTGAGTATTATCAAATGAGTCTGTAATTAGCGCCATGTCATCTGCGAAAGCTAAACACTCTATAATGATTTTATTTGGATTTCTTCCTAGTTGAACACCTTTAGTATTGATGGCTTTCCTCCATTCTCAAACTACAATTTCTAATGCACAATTGAAGAGTAGAGGCGACAAACCAACTCCCTGTCGTACACCTGATCTTATTTCAAATGGTTTTGAGAGTTCTCCCAAAAAATTTACTTAGGATGTTGTGTTTGTTCATGTTGCTTTAATTATTTCAATTGTTTTATTATCAAGTCCAAATTTCTTTAAAATATCAAATAGAGTATTTCTATCAATTGAATCATATGCCTTTTTAAAGTCTACAAAAGTAATTACAAATTTAGAATTTCTGATCTTCCTCATAGCTACTATTATTATTATTATTATTATTATTATTATTATTATTATTATTATTATTATTATTATTATTATTATTCCTACCTCTGTGGATCAGTGGTAGATTGTCGGTCCCCGGATTCCAAGATGGCGGGTTCAAACCCGGCAGAGGTAGCCGGATTTTTGAAGGGCGGATAAACGACGAAGAGAAGAAGAAGAAGAAGAAGAAGTTGCACAATTTAGTTTTCAAATCTGAAGGACTTAAATTAATACACTTATACAGTACAACCCTCCTCCCACACACACACACACACACACACACACACACACACACACACACACACACACGAAGTGCATATTCCATTTATAAAAATCAAAACATGCGGACCATCACAATGAAAATGAAATCCTACAACCTGTTTTCCAGTCTTTGACCGGGTCAGGGATGTAATGAATGAATCATATACAGGCTATTGGTACAATGAGGTCGCCAGTCTGAACCATGCTCATTTTGCATGTTTCTCATATGTCATGTTTATTACTCATACAAGTCTTGTTGACTTCAGTTCGAGGAAAAACCTGTGTATATCCCTTGATAGGCCACAGAGCGCAGCACTCTGCGTGGTATGTATTGACGATCTTTTGCCGTACTAGACTACTTTTTTCATCTTTTGACGCATATCTTTGCCTTCCTCACTCGTGATTTTTTTTGAACAATGGAGGCTAGACGATGTGAAATCGCTTTCCTTTGCTTTAGGTGGATTTTTACCTTATTTAAACGAGGGTTTACCACCATTCGTGCCATAATTAATGTTTTGATTTAACAGGTATGTGCTTTCTGTTGTCACTTTATTATTATTACGTTTGCATTACTTTTTTACGATCCTTGATGGCCGGTCGATGTGCATCTTCTATTTCGGTTCGTGTAAATGGCGTGTGTGACTGTGAGAGGTTAATATTATGATTACTGCTAATTTGGAAATTTGGTCTCGAACCCATCACCTTTTTTTGGTGCACTTGTTCGGGTGCATTTGTTTTGGTTGTACCTGGGCGCGTTCGAAGCAACGACTTTCGTGTCGACAAAGTTTTATTTGAAGTCGTACGAAACTCAAGCTTAATGTGATTTGGTGCACGATCCTGCCTGTTTTGCCCGATTATACAATATACGTATATTCTTATATTGTGCTCCCATAGTGCACGTTATTAGTTGAATATGCGAGATCTGGAACTGTGTTAAGGTGAGTCATGTGGTGTGTATTTGTACCTCGTGTGAATGTTATGAGTGAATGCTGGTGTCTGATGCAAGTAAAAGATGGACTATCGATTGGTTTATTCATGTTTTATTTCGGTTTCATTTCGATTTCGTTTGGGTACCTCATTTTCTTATGTTGGTACAGAGTTGTTATTTACTTGGCCATCTGTTTGTTTGGGCTCGGCCTAACCGCCGGTCGGCCATGTTGACATTCTTATTTTTCGTATCTCTGCGCATGCCTGTTTTATTTTGCTGGACCAAAGATGCTGTTCTCAGCGCATGCCTGTTTTATTTTGCTGGACCAAAGATGCTGTTCTCAGCGCCTTTGGCCGATTCCTTCCTTTCTCCTTGCGTCTTATGTTGATCTCTGTGGTGACGTGGGTTAAAATGTTTTTTGTAGTAGGCGGTTTCTATTGTTGTCGTGCGAATGGAGAATGGAAAGATATGCGCTGTGAATAATTTAATCAGAAGTTTAAAAAAAAAAAGGGAAAAGGATATTGCCTGTACTACCGTGCACACGGCAAATTTAATCGAAATATTAATGGTAATGAGGTCACTACTGTATCAGTGAGCTGATAACGAAATATTTGGTGTGTGTTATGATTATTTATGTTGAGCTCACTCCCGACCTCGGCAGGGACGCTTGTGAAGGTATGTTTATGTCTTGATTTTTCTTTTTCTCTGTTATGCGATTGGCTTCCTTTTTCCATGTTTGAATTCTATTATTAATTTACTAATAAACCTTGTCCTTATGTTTATTCAGCGTTTCATTTATAGTAGTGTTCTATAATCGTCCTCGTTGGTTAATAACGAGGCCCATCTTGAGCTCAGGGCCGTTTTCTGCCTTCCCTAATCGCGGTCCGCACCTCATTCTCCCGTTACGTTTGTTTCATTTTCGTCATATACTATCCGTAAGGGAGGGGTTTGGCACAAGTCCCAAAGTGATGCTATGAAATGAGAATGGAGAGTGTTGCTGGAATGAAAGATGACAGGGAAAACCGGAGTACCCGGAGAAAAACCTGTCCCGCCTCCGCTTTGTCCAGCACAAATCTCACATGGAGTGACCGGGATTTGAACCACGGTATCCAGCGGTGAGAAGCCGACGCGCTGCCGTCTAAGCCACGGAGGCGACCACCACAATATTAAGAAATAATCCTGTTCCTAGGACCAAATAATTTTCACCCCTAAATTTTACGCTGGATGTTGTGTTTTTTAATGTTGCTTTAATTATTTCAGTTGTTTTATTATCGAGTCCTAATTCCTTTATAATGCCAATTAGTGCATTTCTGTCAATTGAATCGTAGGCTTTCTTAAAATCCACAAAAGTAACTATATATTTCAAGTTCCATTCTGATGGTAAACGGTTTGTTTCCCAAGTTTCTTTGATGATTTCTATTAAACACACTATCATATTGTCACTAGAGTATTTCTATATTTCAGCAATGATATTGTCTTCTCCAGATGCTTTGTTATTTTTAAGTTCTTTTATATATTTTTTAATTTCTTCTGTTGTTGGTGGCTTTGAATCCGGTGGAATTGGAATTGTGTTATCGAAATTAAATTTCGATTATTATTATTATTATTATTATTACGGAAAGCCGGCCCCGTGGTGTAGGAGTAGAATGCTTGCATTGAGTAGATTCCCGTCCAGGTCAGGGTCTTTTACGTGCACTCAGCCTACGTGATTACTAGGGCCCAGATATTTATGACCTTAAAAAGTATTAAAATATGACAATAAATATTACTTTAAAGTTTTTAGTCACATTTTTTAAATCTTAAAAATTTTGTTGCTGTTTAAATTAGCATTATATTGAAAATATACATTTAAAATCTAGATCATCCAATAATAATAAATAAGTAACGATGTTAATTTTATTAATATATTTTGAATTTATTTAATTTCTCAATCCAGAGGTAACTCTCGATTCTACACAGAATGAAATAAATGTCACATTTTGATGGGCGATAGCTAATTACATATATTTTTTAATGTTTTCACATAGGAACGATCTTCTATTTCCACGCCACATTGCCTTATAAGCGGGAAAAGACCGCACAACATCGCAGGATGTTATTGGGCCATATTTGAAATACGTCAAATCATTAAAATTCATTTGAGGCTCACTATTCCGTCCCTTTTTACGCATCTGTCTCTTTCTATACAGCTTACCCTCTTAATTGACATAAATAAATATTTCTAAGAAGGGTAATTTTAAGAAATTACAGACAATTAGGAAACGTGAAAAATCTATCTATGAGACGACTGCAAACAGGTATGCGAAGATGGAATAAAAATATAAAAATATGACAAAAATACGAAAATTCACGAGGAAATATGACCATAATATGAGAGCTGCATCAAACCAGTCTATGGACTGATGACTCAACAACAACATATGAAAAGTTATGGGAAAATGACAAAAAAAAACGTTAAAGAAAGTCAAAGTGAAATTGCATAATTTGTCACCGTAGATAAAATCTTCCTTAACTTGTATTTTACTATCTGGTTATCACTAAGCTCTACCGGGCAGTGATAACTGCGTGAAGGGCCCACTATACCTATCACAGCATGTTTAGTTCATATAACTGTAGATTTGATTTGTTCACTACTAACAAAACAGGGTCTAAGATGGAAGATAGTTCTGTATAGACTCTTTGGAATAAATAAATAAATAAATACATATGCATGAAGCAATTCATTCCATTGAAAAATTACATGAAATTGCCATCAAAAAAACCTTCAAATTTCGTATGAGAAAACTCAGTACATGGAAGGAGCCTCACGATACTTAGATGGTCAACCTATGATAACTAAATTCGGCAAAATTGTTCAAGTGACCCAATTTAAATATTTGGGAGAAATTATTCTGCCCTCTGGTTTAAACCGCGAAGCAAATAAAGAAAGAATTTCCAAATTACAGGAAGCAAACAGGATCACTTGGAGCAGGTATAATAAAAAATCAATATCTCGGAATGCAAAACTTAGACACTATAATACAGTAATCAAACCTGAAGCGTTATATGCCTCAGAAACCTTGTAACAATTTGTGAATACTAATAAATAAACAATAATAAAATATAAATTAAAACATCTGAATAACTTAATAAAATACTTGAAATAAATTAAATTAATAAAAATATTTAATCGAAATGTCCGTAGTATGGGTGCCAGAGTTCACCAGAATGGATCCCTCGAATTTAGATAGAGCATGATAATTCTTTATATCCCACGGCGTGTACATAATGCTGCGTACTGGTACATCTGCTTCAGGCATTACCTAACCTTCTGAAAACGACTAAATAGGTAGGAACTGCACCTAGGTTCATCAATAACTCCACTGATTCTAAACTATCTAACTAAATTCTTGATAAAATCCGTGCATGAGCACCTCATCAACACACCAAAAGACACTTATAATACACAAACAAAAGATTGCTGGAAGACTCCATATTTACAACAACAATGAAAACAGTGGGAAAACGAAAGCGAGAACTAAGCCACAATTTTTAGTTAGTTCGTTGAACAATGCACATGTATGTATGTATATAAGAACCCTTCAGCATCCGGGAGATAGTAGGTTCGAATCCCACTATCGGCAGCCCTGAAAATGGTTTTCCGTGGTTTCCCATTTTCACACCAGGCAAATGCTGGGGCTGTACCTTAATTAAGGCCACGGCCGCTTCCTTCCAGCTCCTAGGCCTTTCCTATCCCATCGTCGCCACAAGACCTATCTCTGTCGGTGTGACGTAAAGCCCCAAGCAAAAAAAAACAGAACCCTTCACTGTCTCTATATCAATACGACTTGCCGATTCTCATAATCGGCAGTTATAACATCACACAGATACTGTACCTCGTAATACTGAGTTCACAGACTTAAACACTTGTTGTAAAAATATATACATTTGAGCAACACACGCTTGTCGATCCTGAAAATAAATTATGGAAAGTCTGAGATAGCTTTCACCAAACATATAATACCAGGCCGCTACAAGTGCTACAATACTTAATGCGTAAGCACTCCACAATTTGTTCATCAGCCACTTTCCACGAACATAACAAGACTACGTTCCACGAACGTTTGAAGTCCAGTCCATTGTAGCCGTGTCACTCAAATACCGTATATCCAGCACTACTTCCTTCTCGTACAGTGTGTCAGTTGAGGTTCCCTTCCGCTGTGATGTCGCCGTATATAAAGACATCAGGTCTCACATGATTCGCCGAGATTGATCCTTGCCAGCCAATCATGAGTGATCCTCTTGTCAAGACCATTCCCTGAACTTCTTCTTGGTCCCAAGACATAAACAAACTCTCGGGTGTTTCACATGAGTCATAGAACTTTCCTAGTACATCAACAAGCCCATGTGATTCTGGGCTATTCACATGGTTCATCGAACTTATCGACAACAAGTACATCTCATAAGACACTGGGATGTCGGCATGAGTCATACACATTACCAGAGTCCAATATAGCAATGTTTTCCCAGTACAAAACACATTACTCATACAGCATATGTGCAGACCTCCCAGCTTACAAATATAAATGACAAAATATACAAATAAAATACTGACGATAATAATAATAATAATAATTGTACCGGGCGGTACACCTCCACGCCGCTTATTTAAAATTTGCGCCAATTGAAACTCCTCTGCTGGAGGAAGTCTGAACTTTATCTACGGTATTAATTTTCATGTTTCTCAGAAGATGTCACTACTGGGAAATGTTGTAGTTTCTGAACTGGGTCGTTTTCGACGCATTTTTGTTTCCCTATTGTAATAAGTGTGAACTTTCTCTTCTAAAGGACACTACTGAAGATCAACAATGGTGCACCCTAGTGCGAAGTGAAAGAACTGTTTTTTGGAGAAATTTTTATTTCAAAAGTTTGTTTCTTGTTAAATTTCTTTCTGCTATTGTTTAAGTTGGCTGTATACCCCTTTCTTTCCCCTTGTTTTGTATTTAGCCAATCCCGAATTTTAAAAATTAATTTCTAACCAATCAGGTGTATCTTCTCCAAAGGGGATATGTTGCTGTACCCTAGCCAATAAAGTGATTGTGGGCGGGTGTTTTCTTCCCTGAAACGCCTCGAACTTTCCGCGAGAGTATATAAACTGCTGATTTTTGGGTCTCTGGGCCACTTCTGTTCCATCTTTTAGTGTGTAAAGTACTTAGCAGGGGGCGGGAAGCGCCTCTTTCTTCGGGCAGCAGTTCAACAATAAGGTAATGGCCGTATAATAACTTCTTTTCTTGCTAGCTCAGCAGTTTAGCTCTCGGGGCGGGTCCGAAGCGTTTCCACCATGTAACTTTCCCTAAAATGTAAAGATACCTTGTATTTATTCTATCCTTTAAGCTACATATTGGGATAGAGAGTGCTTAACCCTCTCGAGCTCCCACTCATATTGTGTTGAGGTGAACTTATTTCTAACAACCGATTCTTCCTTAATGTAATGTAAATTGTTCTTTTCTAAAGTCACCTCTGTAGTATGGGATTAGCCCTTGCATTAGTGGCCTAGAGCCAGATTAGGTTTTTAAACAAATGCATTAGGAGTGCAGTTCGCCTCCTCTCAAATTGGTATTTTAGAGGCCATGTAATTAATCTTTTCTCATTTAATAGGCCTCAGTAGGTTGGGTATCTTACCCCTGTGTTTATGTCCTTAGAGGACAGCTTGAAAGTCAAGTTTGGTGTGGTCTTTTATAGGCCAGAACATTGAGAGCGTATTGCTCTTTTGAAATTTGATTTCTGTGTGCCTCGAGCAGGCTTTACTGTGTAATTTTGGAGCAAGTGCTCCTGGGCATGATTGGGGTCTTCTGCCCCTTTGTTGAATTCCTGTATATTGTAAAATTGGGCTAATTGTTCAAGTATTATGGGTTTGGCTCTCGGAGCCCATCCGGTAACTCTGTAATCGTACATTCTCGAATAGTGGCCTTGCTGCTCTGTACCTGCCATGCTTGTTATTTTTTTGATTTTATAAAGAAAATATAACCTTGTTAAATTTTACATGAACTCTAATTTCGTAGCTTGAGACCCGTTCACACCCGCACCTTCTTTCACCTCTAACTACCACGGAATACTCCGTAACAATAATAATAATAATAATAATAATAATAATAATAATAATAATAATCGAATATTGACAATAATATCTCTCACTTCTACATATAGTGCGAGAGTGTGATATATGTACTATCACAACCTTAATCATTGGTGGCGGATCTTTAACCAAAGACATTGAGAAACAAGAAAGGAAAATTTTACGAAACATTTTTGGCCCAGTTTGTATAGATGTAATATGGAGGAAGAAATCATCCCAGATATATTGTCATTCTGAAAAATATTCTCACACTTTTCGGAAAAGACGATTTAAATTTTATGGACACATTATCAGAATGAACAGTAACAGGCTAACTAAAAGAATTCTCAACCTGGCTCCTTCATTACAAACCAAGAACAGCTGGCTTCGTGAACTTGAAACAGATCTCCAGGAAATCAACATCTCAGAAGACATTGTACAGGACAGATGTAAATTCAGAACCAAAATCGACAATCACCACTTTGAAGACAAACCCAACACCAGAGCTACTATAACTTGGACAGAAGAACCAAGGAGGAAACTCTGCGAGAGGATGAAGAAGAGATTTTGGGAGGAAAAGAAGGCCAACACATCCGCTAAGCAAGTTCGACCGTCCTCCTGAGTAGGGCATAACGATGTATTAAAAAAATAGGCATAAATAAATAAACTTGTATTTTACATGGAAATAATACAAACAAAAATCATGACATGTCATAAACACCGGGCCCTAGTGATTACAGTTAAAGAGCTCTCTAGCAGTAAGATGCGAGCCCCGGTCTCGAATGCCAAGAATAACGGCCGAGAGGATTCGTCGAGCTGACCACACGACACGTCGTAATATGCAGGCCTTCCGGCTGAGCAATGGTCGCTTGGTAGGCCAAGTCCTTTCGGGCCGATAGCGCCAGGGGGTTATTAATTTTATTATGTCGGAGGATGTGACCGAAATAGGTTATTTCTCTGCGTTTTATATTCCTTGTCGGTGACGTGGTTAACTGATTGATTCATCGGATCTCGAGCATTCTGCGCTACATCCTCATTGCAAAGCCCTACAGTGTGTTCATTGTCGACACCTCTACTACCGAGTCTTGGCTCCCTTCACACACAGCGGTTTTGACCGGCTGTCAGATGACCGGCCGGTCTGAATTTCATTTTCATACTTGCGGTTGGTGATGGTGGTAGTGATGATTATTGTTCGAGAGGAAGTACAACTGGGCAACCATCCTCTGTAACACTAATCGGAGAGAAAATGGAAGGGGTCTGACACTTCGAAAAATGAATGTATCGGCCAAAGGAAGACAAGGGCCACGAAGGGCATGAAAATGAAAGACTCCCTAGGCCTCCATACGTAATACCGTCGGGGTCTGGAAAGAACAAGAGTCGACCAAGGGAGGTCGGATAGGATAGATGAAAGTGAGGAGTCTGGCACAAGTAAGTGGAAGCAATGCCAGGACTCAGCTAAGGGCCCCGTCGTACTTGCGGTTGAAACCGGACGTTCAGTCATACGCCAGCTCTTGTATAGCATGGATCATAGTCGTATTATCTCCATGTGGCTTTTGTATAGACGTAACCGAAAAAACAAAAGGAATAGAATTCGTTGGTTTCATCCAATAAATGAAAAGAGGAACGAATCAGGTCTGTTTTGTACGCTATTCGTTCTAAGAAAAGATGGAGAGAAAAAAAGCTCTTTAACTCTTTTATTATGTCCATTTCTGATATTGTTGCCGTCAAGTGGTAAATGTCAAAGGTTTAGGACCTAACAGTGTTTGTGTTTGTTTAAAATGCAATCATGAAAAGGTGTTTCTGTAGTTAGGTCATTATCACTCATTTCTCCAAAATCTGCTTTCAGACCTTCACATACTTCCTTCCACCCCTTCCTTGTACCATCCCGATCTTTATAGATATCAGTTGACTTATCGCACAATACAAGTCAGACCTGAACCAAATACATCAATAGTTCTATATCAACTTCGACGTCCTCCATTTTTTTTTTTCTAGTTGCTTTACGTCGCACCGACACAGATAGGTCTTATGGCGACGATGGAACAGGAAAGGGCTAGGAGTGGGAAGGAAGCGGCCGTGGCCTTAATTAAGGTACAGCCCCAGCATTTGCCTGGTGTGTAAATGGGAAACCACGGAAAACCATTTTCAGGGCTGCCGACAGTGGGGTTCGAACCTACTATCTCCCGAATGCTGGATTCCTCCATATTTACGCTCAACTGTACTTTCTGAGAGTAGACGGGCAATTGATGGCCGGTGTGTGAAAGCTATAATGCCTTTACATAATCCAGTATTACTCGCACACTTTTTAGTGTTAGATTTGTGTACGGGGGTGAGGAGTAAGGAAGGAGCTCTCCCGGTTCCGGTAATACTGCCAACTGAATGAAAATGAAATCTGAATTGAATCGATAATATGATCGATCGATACGAATTTTCTAAACCTGTATCATCTTAAGCCACGTCCGACTCGTTGGCTGAACGCTCAGCGTACTGGCCTTCGGTTCAGAGGGTCCCGGGTTCGATTCCCGGTCGGGTCGGGGATTTTAACCTTAATTGGTTAATTCCAATGGCACGTGGGCTGGGTGTATGTGTTGTCATCATCATCATTTCATCCTCATCACGACACGCAAGTCGCCTACGGGTGTCAGATAGAAAGACCTGCACCTGGCGAGCCTAACCCGTCCTGGGATATTCCAATACTAAAAGCCATGTGACATTTAATTTCATTTCATCTTAAGCCAACATTTGTGTCACACACACATTATATAACATTTCTCGATGCGAATCTCGTTCCTAGCATGAATTCTATAGTTTGGCTTTGCTGTATAAACAACAACAGTACTAGTCTGTTAGGTCATCAGCCCAGAGGCTGGTTGGATCCTCAAATAGCACCACCAAAGTTTATGTGGTTATAAAGAAAATCAAAAAACCAATGGCAGCACCAAAATGAGGCGTACTAGGCAAGACGAGGAGTGAGGTAGTTTGCCATTGCTTTCCTCACTGGGTCAGAAAGTACTATTGCAGCACGACTGACCCTGTGAGCAGCACCTTTCATAACACTCAGATGCACTAGTCATGCTCTGAATGTCATTACTCAGCACTACCCATACCCCAGCAACTTCCATATTGTCACAGCCATGGATGTTGACTGGGACTTCGGTGGAAGCTACACTTTACTCTGGCCTGTGCCAAGAGATGGATGCAAAAGTACTGTATTCATCAAGAAATGACAGCAGGCAGACAGTACTAGTACGGTACGTAAAGCGTATGCCAGATGATGTCGGACAGCGATGCATAAGCGATTCATAGTTTGTGTTTCAAAGGTTGCCAATACGAATCTCGAAGATTGTCAAGGTCGACCAATTCAGCACTAGGGTGTTCATCTATCACTAAAAAGTGTGCGAACCGGCCGGTCAAAACCGCGCGCGTGTGTGTGTGTGTGTAAAGGGTGCCTTACACTAGCTCCCTCTGTGGATCAGTCGTAATGGTATCCCCTGGCTGTCGTAACAGGCGACTAAAAGGGGCCCTAGGGGCTCTTAACTTGGGAGCGCCACGAATCTACTACGCTGGCGTAGCGCGGTGGTGGATAGGGGCATCCTAACCGGCTTGCCGGCGGAGTTTCTCTATTAACATCAATCAGAGATAGAAAATGACAGGGTTCCGAGGTATCGGCCAAAGAAAGATAAGACCCTTGTTTCTGTGAAAATGCCTTCACAACAGTGAAAAGGTCTGTAATAATGTAATAACCAAAACGTTCAACACGAACACAGAGGAATGGAACAATACTCTGACGAAACACTTACACTTTTGTCACAGTGTGTTCAATCTGTTCTGTTAGTGCACTGTACTGTACAGTACGTAACAAATGAGGAACTGTTCCCTAACACGTATTGTTCAGCGCAATGTAAGCTTCTACACTCTTTCTCCCCTGTTGAAATGAAATGCCGTATGGCTTTTAGTGCCGAGACTGTCCGAGGACATGTTCGGCTCGCCAGGTGCAGGTCTTTTGATTTGACACCCGTAGGCGACCTGCGCGTCGTGATGAGGATGAAATGGTGATGAAGACGACACATGCACCCAGCCTCAGTGCCAGCGAAATTAACCAATGATGGTTAAAATTCCCGACCCTGCCGGGAATCGAACCCGGGACCCTTGTGACGAAAGGCCAGCACGCTAACCATTTAGCCATGGAGCCGGACTCTCCCCTTTTAATACTGAAGATAGTAATTTATAGTTATTTTCTAACTTTTGGGTTTGATTCAGTGTCATTAACCATACAGTTCAGAAACCCGCCGATACGACGTCTTACAATTACTCTTAATCTAGCACGTTGGCACAGAGTAATAAAAGGAGTTTTACACATGCCAGCTGATCATATGATTCCAAAGCAGGGACCTACATAGAATTGGAGTAACAAGAGATATCGTGGAAAATGTAACGATGCGGAAGAATCAGCTGAACACGTGAGGTGAGGTGCTGGGAGAATCTCCATATTGGGACTACCTGGTGAAGAGAGAAGAAACATCTGAGAAGACCGAACCCAACAACGAGGACCTGCAACTTTATGAAGGGAGCAGGTATAACTAGGTGGGGATGAAGGAAAACACGTGGTAGCAAAATATCGTTGAGGTCAACGCTAAAAAGGAACTTTTTAAATACACTCCATGAATAAAAGAAGAAGAAGCACGTTGGCACTATAAAGTCATTGTTTTTTTTTTTTTTTTTTTTTTTTTTCGTGACTTGTGAGAATGGCACAGCAGTATTCTTAAAATCACTAGTGTTACATTTGCGGGTATAAGTAAAGCGTATTTTCTTTTTCTGTGGGATTATGAGTCTATTTGTGTAATACCAGGTAAGTTGAATTGTGGCATGTTCGATTAATGCGTTTAATCAAATACAGTAGAGACATTACGCGACACTTCCGGATTTAGCCAAAATGGCAGACAATTCGCAAGTGGCGCTCCTAGTGGCGTGACCTGGAAATTCGCAGTAAATTCAAATATCAATGGAAATTTATATACGGAAATGGATAAATAAATTACTAAGATATTACTTCAAAGTTGTTAAAGCAATTCTCGATAAATGAATGAAGAATTATTTAAAAGGTTATTATTTAAAGACTGAAATTAGATATATAATCAACATATGAAATGGACTGCTGTGAAAGGGCTTGATCTGTCATTTATGCATTACTTTTTTTAAGTTTTAGCATTCCTGCCTGAACTTTCACGGCTAGATTTGTCTTTCTTCTCATTTAAAAGCATTGTATCATCACATTAAAACACTTGTCAATAAAAATATCGGCACATTCCTTACGCACATGATTCAATGAATTTACATTTAAGAGCTGGACAATTTTCCTTTTAACTTGAAGCCTACTACCAGAAAGAAAATCTATAAATTTAGCCTCAAAAACATTCAAACTTCCTCTATAAACAATACTTGCCATTACATTAGGGTAAAGAAAATTTGCATCATCATATTGTTTCAACAAAATATGTACATTTCTTGAATCACCCGTATTTTCTTCAGTGCTTGACAGCGCATTACGGCATTCCAAATGAGGTAACTCGGAACGCAACCAGCCACACACATATGCATATGTATTTTCCTGAATTAAATCAAACCCACGGATCACACCTACAACAACACAACGGTACCGTATTGAAGGTTAACTGCTGCACTAGACAGTAAAATAAGCTTATTGTTTTTCAAGCCAATTTAAATATGGGTCGCGCAGGTCAGAAGTTTAGGAAGTAGGCCTACTATAAAAATCTCTTGGTAACTGGAAGAATACATATGCAAACACAATATTTACTTGCATTTTCCTGTCACGAGGGAAACGGAAGAAAGACCGCGAATCCTTCTGCACTTCATAGTTTTTGCAGCCAAACGCAGCACATATCTTTCCATTCATATTGAGAGGAGATATAAAGGAATGACACACGCTACTATTTACTTATGTCAACTTAATGAAAACGCATAAATGACGCCAAAAACTTAACAAACAAATACACGTGCTCTTATGACAGAATCAATAACTCCAGGTCACTCCGCTAGATAGAGCTCTAATCGCTGTCGTTCGATATATCGCACAGTGTCGCGTATAATCTCTACTGTATTTGGTTTAATAACGTAGTTGGTGAGGAGTGACAAACGCAGCATTTTAATAATACGGTCTTATTTCGTTCAATTCGTATGTATAGAATGCAGTTTGAATGTATAAAAAGGAAGAAAAAATCTGCAAGAACTCCTCCGAAAAAGAAATCAACATTACCTCCTCTATAAACATTGCCGGCCCCGTGGTGTAGAGGTAGCGTGCCTGCCTCTTACCCGGAGGCCCCGGGCTCGATTCCCATCCAGGTCAGGGATTTTTACTTGTACCTGAGGGCTGTTTTGAGGTCCACTCAGCCTACGTGATTAGAATTGAGGAGCTATCTGAGGGTGAGATAGCGGCCCCGGTCTAGAAAGCCAAAAATAACGGCCGAGAGGATTCGTCGTGCTGATCACACGACACCTCGTAATCTGCAGGCCTTCGGGCTGAGCAGCGGTCGCTTGGTAGGCCAAGATGGTTTGATGGATGCACCTTCCAAGATTGTTTTTTTTTTCTTTTTCTGTTTATTTACCTCATGCTAACCAGCTGACTAGCCCAAAGGTGATTATTGGAGACAACCTGTCCAGCCTTGTTTTCAGTTGAGGTTGTCCAAGCTGCTAAAGACAATAATATTAGGTTTATATGCCTCCCATCTAAATGCACTCACTTGATGCAACCACTTGATGTGGCATTTTTTAGCCCTTTGAAGGGTCAATGGAGAAAGACATCAAAATGGAGAGAGGAGTGTGCGATAAAGAGAAATTTACCAAAATATATTTTTCCTTCCCTATTGTAATCCACACTAACTAACATTGAAGCCACTTGTGCTGCCAACTTTATATCTGGATTCAGGGCTACTGGCATCCATCCTCCGAATAAGGATGAAGTACTAAAGAAACTTCCTGAATGTCAAGTCACTAATGATCAGTATCAGGAAGAATTTTCAATGAAGTTGAATGAATCTGTGTTGGTGATGTTGCAGAATCAGAAGAAGAAATCTACGTCTGACCGAAGGAGAAACGTAGCAGTCCAGGCTGGTAAAAGCATTTGTGTAGAGGATTTCCATGAACAGGCACAACCTTCCACAAGTCAAGAGAAGCAAGTTGCGAGTCGGAAGAAGAGGGGTCTTCCATATAAACAGCTTGCCGAAGAAGGAAAAAGTCGAAAGAAAAGACGAATTTCAGATTCAAGTGATGAAGAGCTGAATGATAATGAATTGCTCAAAAACCTAAGTAGAAGTGATGACAGTGAAGAAGGGCATACCAACAAGCTGACAAAGTTTTAGATTCTGCAAGTTACACTGGTGTGCTTCAAAAAAATATGTCCTAGTAATGTTTCCTGGAAAGAAAAGTGTAAAATATTATGTTGGACAACTTATCAGTGATGATGAAATTACATGTTTGAGGAGATGGCATTCCAAGCTGGAATCGAATGAAGTTTTTTTGTATGGCCTAATGTTTCTGATGTGTCAAGTTTCGAAAAAGACGATATTTGTAGGATTCTGCCTGAACCTAAGGTAGATAGAAGGGGAAGACTTCATTTTGGGATTGCATTTGATGGCTATGACATCTCCTAGAATAAATATTATTTCACAGCGACTTCCTCTACTGTAGAGTGTTTACTTCAGTATTTTTTCAAAATGTAATATCTCCTATTCCATTAGCTTGATTAAAGTCATTCAAATTGTTTTCAAAAGGCCTGTAGGTTAGCATTCATTTCCTTTATTAGCACAATTTAGCCATATTCGTATAAAAAGATTTGAGGTTGTTAAAGAAAACTCATAAATAATACCCAAATACAGGTATGTAAAATAAGTTACTTTCAAAACCACTTTTATATACAAAATACTATGCTTTCATATGATAGGGGTGTCATTGACCAGTACATGGTATGACTTCCACAGAGTAGATGTCTCTATGTTCAAGTTGAACAGTCAAAAATGTTTTAAAATAAAAAAAGTGGGGGGATAAAAACATATTGTTTGCTTTGTCACATTCAGTAACACCTCTTGCAACTTCCCAAAAAGTCTATTGTCAATATCTTGAGAAGTTTTGGTTTTATTTACAAAAATAATTTTAAAATGTTCAAAGTCACCCCACTTTACGGTATAAAATTAAACTTCACTGATATACATTTAATTATTATAAAATTGACTTTTGACAAACATATTACACGGTTTTCCATTTGAAATATTAATTAAAATGGTGAAAAAATGACGGGAACTAGGAAAATCTAATATTTTGTAACACCTCCCTTCCTATAAATTACAGCTTGGACTCTATCTGGCATACTACAAATGCATCCGAGGTAGTTATTTTTAATTTTATCATCATGATACCACACGTTCATTAGTCTTTCGATCAGTTGGATCTTGTTCGTGACATTATGAGCACAAATTTTTGTCTTTATTAGCCCCAAATATTCTCGATCGGGTTGAGGTCTGGAGAATTGCCAGGCCAGTCCAGAACTTCCACTTCGTTGTCAAGATGGAACTTTGTCACAGTTTTAGCCTTGTCACAAGGTGCAGTCATGCATAAACACAACTTTGCCATCTGGAAACCATTCATGAACTTGTGGAAGTAGCCGTTTCCTTAGAACCTTAATGTACTGGTGTTGGTTAATAGTTCCTTCGACACTATACAGGCGGGCGGTTCCATTACTACAGATGACGGACCACACCATGAAACTTAACGGGTGCTTAACGGTCTTCACAATAACAGCCACTATTGTATTTCTCACCCTTGAGCCTCCTCCCAAATACAGACTTGTCATCAAAGATGTGTATTGATGACTCATCCGAAAAGCAAACCTGAAAAAATGTAGTTTTGTATTAAATGCTGTTTACGCCAAGTGCGGTTGAGCATTACAGGGAGGAAGTAAACAGCTTGCCCTTTTCCATTCATCAGCAGTCCAATTTCGATGTTGCTTTGTCCATAATAGTCGCTTCTTCATCATGGTTGGTGTCACCTTGCTGGACGATGGCAAGCGAAACCCAGTTCTTTGATCCTCCGACGAGCTGTCATAGAAGATACGTTGATCCCCGCTTGTCAAATATTTGTTGAAATGACTTTCATTGAAGCCTTTCTGTGTTTAATGACGATATTTCTTAACTGGCGCTCTGCTCGTGGAGAAGTAATCCCCTTGCAGCCACATTTACCCACCACTTTAGTTGACAAATTCGTGCCTTGGTCAAGTTTTTCTTAATTCTGTCAACTGTTGACTTTGAAACAGAAGTGATAGACGCTATTTTTCTATGAGAATAATCAATATTCTTTAAAAATGTTTTTATTTCCGAAATTTTACTGGGAGAAAGGTCTTCAGCTTTTCCCCCTGTTTGTTTTGTAAATACCAGTATTTTTAAGTGTATAATGAACTATATAATTAACTGTTTTGCTCTTGTTACTTCACTGTATCACATAGAGCGCAAAATTCGCACAAGAGATGCAAGGGAACAAATCTACAATAAATCACGTGTGTTACTCCAACAACAGTCAGCAAGGAACTGTAACATAATTGGCGCCTTTCTCAATTCTAGACCAGAGTTTTCATTATAAGTTTCTTAATGTAGGGGTGAGTGTTGAATATAACTACAGAAATGTGTACTTAATAATATTCAACCATATATGTTGAAATGACTTTCATTGAAGCCTTTCTGTGTTTAATGACGATATTTCTTAACTGACGCTCTGCTCGTGGAGAAGTAATCCCCTTGCAGCCACATTTACCCACCACTTTAGTTGGACAAATTCGTGCCTTGGTCAAGTTTTTCTTAATTTTGTCAACTGTTGACTTTGAAACAAGTGATAAGACACTATTTTTCTATGAGAATAATCAATATTCTTTAAAAATGTTTTTATTTCCGAAATAACTGCATACTTAGACGAGAATAATGATCCAAACGTAAATTCTTAAATTTTTACCTAGTGGCCCTAATAATATGATCAACCACTGTGACAACAAATTGAGTGAGGATGAGAGAGAGTGCGTTTACACCCTTAATTCCTCATTGGGGCTTAAAAATGAAATGGCGTACATCTTTTAGTGCCGGGAGTGTCCGAGGACAAGTTCGGCTCGCCAGATGCAGGCCTTTTGATTTGACTCCCGCAGGCGACCTGCGCGTCGTGATGTGGATGAAATGATGATGAAGACGCCACACCCAGCCCCCGTGTCAGCGAAATTAACCAATTAAGGTTACAATTCCCGACTCTGCCGGGAATCGAACCCGGGACTCCTGTGTCCAAAGGCCAGCACGTTAACCATTTAGCCATGGAGCCGGACATTGTGGCTTAAAACCGACTTAATTATGAATATCTTGATTGATTATTTATTTGAGAAAGGGAGCCTCCATTATTGATAGGGCCTGCTTACATTGAGGTTAGTTTGTTAATGGTTATGTCTCGTGATTTCATTGTGTAACTAGTCAAGTTGGCAGCAGTAGTGAGCCATAAAAAAGACAATATGGTGGTGATATATGCTTTACGTGACGAGAACTTATAACTGGAGGAACAAACCAAATGAAATGCAATTACTCGGTAACAGGGCACCGGAGATACCAGTGTACTCAGAACATATCCCTGAACAACCTCGGAATGTTTGTCGGTGGAGGTCGGGTTCAGCCTGTACCGGTATACAAGCATGGGTGCCCATATGGCAGTTTGTAGAGGGGGGCCTAGACCTTGGTTCTGGGGGTATGCAGTATTTTTAATATTTTGGAAGATGAATGGTGACTTGTATTCTGCGGTAGAATAACACCCACGGTATCCCGCGGTATCCTCTGCCTGTTGGTACCCCTGGGCATGGGCACCCTTGTATATAAGAAAACATGAAGGACCAATATTTGATGAGTCATTTAATCTCTCTGTGCTAAAAATAAACATAGCATGAAAAACTACATTTTTCTTTGATATCATTCCAGTCCTGCGCTAGTCGAAAAAGTAATATGTAATATTGTAAATCAGTAAGATATTTTTCAGCCCAACTACCTTTTCCTTGTACTTTTCCCATCACCTGATAACCCTACACATGCCGATGAAATGGACATACCGCATTGTTTGTGGCAGGCTGGACGTTGAAATGCAGTCCAGACTGTTATGGGCGCCGCTTCCTTTAATGGCGCCTTAACGATGTAGCTATCGTTCATGAATGAAATATGTTGATTTAGACTTTTAAAACCGCTCTTGATCTCGTTGGCGGGAACTCCCCGCGTGGCCGGCCGCGAATACCGAGAACGTGACGTCACCGGCCATTGCTCCCTCCGCGCCGTCAGTGTGTTTGTAGTGTGGGCACCGGCCGAGGTGTGGCTCTGCCAACGCAAAACACTCGCGGCGAGACAGCGCGAAATAACAATAACACGCGAATGGCTAATGAAAGTGCGTCAGTGACGGGGCGTTAAATGTCAACATCTAGCGCTGGCTCCAACTTTATAGAAAAATGAGGCTATTACGAAGACAGCCAACTCATTGCAAGTGCTGTAGATTAGTCATAGGTACGAACCACAGCCATCTTGATATAGAAGCCTGCTACCGAAAGTTGTGACGTCACACGGGTGGTGCTAAGTCGAGGTCGTCGCGTGTAATTCCTATTACTACTGATACAATACTTGTTATCATAATATGACAAAGAAATGCAATAATAAGTCTGTATGTATGTTCAGTCTTCAGCTCAAAGGCTGGTTCCCCCTGTAGGAGGAGGGCGGTAGAATAACACCCACGGTATCCCCTGCCTGCCGTAAGAAGCGACCGAAAGGGCCCCAGCGGCTCTGAACTTTGGAGCGTGGTTTGGCGACCACGGGGCCGGTAGCTGAGTCCTGGCATTGCTTCCTCTAACTTGTGCCAGGCTTCTCTCTCTCATCTATTCTACCCGACCTCCCTTGGTCAACTCTTGTTCTTTTTCGACCCCGACGGTATTAGAGCATTCGAGGCTTAGGGAGTCTTTCTTTCCGTGGCCCTTGTCTTTCTTTGGCCGATACCTTCATTTTTCGAAGTGTCAGATCCCTTGCATTTTTCTCTCCGATTAGTGTTTTGTAGAGAATGGTTGCCTAGTTGTACTTCCTCTTAAAACAATAATCACCACCGCCGAAGGCTGGTTGGATCTTCAACAGCTTCACCATTAGCTGTCATAGATGGCCTAGGCAGTACTGAAGAGGCGTACTAGGGAAATGACGAGTGATGTAGTTTCCCGTTACTTTCCTCGCTCAGCCAGAATTTGCTATTATATATCAGTCTGCTAATCCCATTGAAATGCATTCACCAACCGACCCTATGAACGACCACACCATTCATAACAGGAAGTGACTGCAATAGGAATGGCATTACTGGCATCGCTCATACCTCAGTCACTTTCACATTGTCAAAGCCAAGGATAAGATTGAGCCAAATAAACTGAAGTAATACAATTGATCTGGCCCATACCAGAAGGCATAGTGCACTGTAAACACTAGGTCTCGCTAGGAAACGCATACATAGCCGGGATGAGTGGCTCAGACGGTTGAGGCGCTGGCCTTCTGACCTCAACTTGGCAGGCTCGATCCTGGCTCAGTCCGGTGGTATTTGAAGGTGCTCAAATACGCCAGTCTCGTGTCTGTAAGCTGGCCTGTCACCGTAAATTGCTGTCGGGGGAGGGGCTACAGATCCGCACCGCTTCAAGTGTATGCGTCACCCAAGCGACCTTAAATTTCGCTGGGGGTAGCTCTCTATCGCGCCGGCAAGGAAACCCAGCTCGCTGGAGAAGCTGAACTGCGGTAGTGCGAGCGGATTGTCGAGACAGCTGTACTTGGCTTGGCTAAGATGTTCGCAATTTTTTAAACATTATAAAAAGCGTTCTAAGGAGCAATTAGAAAATGTTAATACAAAGTTCTTTACCCCAGCAGCGCTGGGGTAGATGGGTTCAGTGCACGCCACTGCTTTCAGATAACTTCTTTGTTTGAATAACGCACTCATTTTTCAGTTCTTTCCTTGTCTGAATCCAGAGTTTCAAGCCTGAATCATTACCATACACATTTAACTTCTTTTCGTCAGAGAATATCACCCTGATCCAGTCTCCTGCGGTCCAGTCCTCGTACATTACAAACTGAATCCTGTCTGCGATGTGTTTCTTAGCATAGGTTTCTTCTTGGGAATCTTCTTCTTGATATTCATCTCTGAAAGTCGTCTGCGCACGGTTTGATGTGAAATACGCTGCTGAAAGTCTTGTTGAATTCTGGAAGCAATCTGTCATGAACTCATCTTCCTTTCTCTCTTTGCCAGTAGTTTTATTGACCTGCATAGTCGGGGACTTGTGCTCTTCTTACGACCACATCTGTGTCGTGAGCTTGACACTCGGACTCACTATGCTTTTTTAATATGTTTCCTACTGTTTTGTGATCAATGAGCAATTTTCTCGCAATTTCTCGACTTGATATTCCTTCATTTTTGAGGGGTAAAACTATTCCCTGCTTTCTCAGTGAAATATCCTTCTTTCTTCCCATAACTTAAAATGGAAAGTTTTAGGTTACCTCTTGTGCAGAAAATGTTTACAAGTGTTTGAAACCATAGCGACGTAAGAACAATGCTTTTTAACAAGAATTACCACGGCATTAGTTAAAGTCAACTTTATACTCACTGTCAACTGTTGTCACTCCTGACCAGGAAAATAAGTCCTTAAAGTCCTTTCCACACTACAGCAACTGATAGCAGGCACAAAATGGCACAAGAGAGTACTCTTATTGTATCTAGCGGTGAATGTAAATTACAGGCAAAGGAGCTCTTTTCAAATTATTTAGAAGTTGATCAATTAAATTTTTCAATTGTGTTCAGTTCAACCGCGATACAAGTTACAACCTCAGTGAATCATGGCTACCTATTATCAGAACCATTAGAGAGGAATGCTTTACTGTTGCCGTTCGTTGTCTCTAGCATGGGGCTGAAATGGCGTCCCTTTTATATCTTAGGGCACCATTTCAAGTTCCTTGTTGCTTTCTCCTAGCAACCTTTAATGCGTCGTTTCAATTCTCTGTTGTCTCCTGATGAAGAAAGGCAAGGTTCCTTTCGAAACGCGTAGAGTGTGTTTACAATTAATTACACGGCATAAGCCCAAAATATATAACTCAATGAATAATATTTGGAATCATTTGATAAATGTTTTGACTAATGCAGGGTTTTTCAAATCTGATTAATCAAGTAAAACTCTAAATACATCGGAGTGAAACATGGACATCTTAGGATACAACTATGTGGGGGATATGTTTCTGGACTTTAGTGTAATAGTTTTTTTTTTTTGGTAAATCTTTTATTGCTCATTCTGCAGATGTGACCATAGAATTTCAATCGTTTCCTACGTACGGCACCAGTAAACTTACCTGTTTCTGTGTACAGGCTTGTAGTTTTTCTTTAAATCCATGTCATTTATGAGTGGGACCATAAATTTTCCTAAGAATCTTACGTTCTTGCTTTCTTGAAAATCAATTTTAGAGTGGTCTCCTAGAAATGTAGTTTCTGAGGCATATAACGCTTCCGGCAAAACAACTGTCCTGTAATGACGAAGTTGCGCATTACACGATCTCGGTCTTTTATTGTAATGATTCCATGTTACTCGATACGTTTTCTGGAGTTTGGTGGCTCTTTCTAAATTGGTCTTACTGTCCAATCCAGATGGTAATATCATCATCTTTTCCTATGCCATTCCGGAGCTCATGGTCAAACATACAGCAATAAGAAATTGAATATTACAGGAAATTACTTGCAGAAGAGGATTTATTTCCTGAACTGAAGGCTGCTGGAGGTGTGATGCTCGCCATATCATTCACCTCTCCTCTACCAGACGTGAAACGTTAATAAACACAACTCCGCTCATTAGGTATTGAGATAATGAAAACAGTGGTGGGGCACCACATTCTCTATGCGGTCCGTCCTTAATGTTATAAGAGATGGCTGCAATAAAGCCGGGGTTCGCGAAGTAGCTCCGTAGGGGAGAGCTTTAGGCGGCCATGGACCAGGGGTAACAGTGGCGCTTAAGCGGCAGTGGTCTAGCGCCGGGGTCGTCTTGGTACGACCGCGATAGGGTAACCAGTGCCGAAAGGGGATATGGGATTGGTGTGTTTAGAAAGGTTTCCCATAACTTCTCCTCTACGGAGGGGTGAAAGCTGGCAGAGGACTAGCCTTTGCACCTCAAGTTATCCTGTACTCTTGTACTGGGCTATGTCCCTGTGTTAGTTCTCGCTTGTCGGTCAGAGCCTCATGGTGCCCCAACACAAAACAAGGGCACATAATCACACAGCAAGAACGAGCCTAACCTGATCAGTTCTATTCTTCGAACGGGGCTGAGTGGCTGGCCTTTGAATCCGAATAGGCGGGTTCGATCCCGGCTCAGTCCGATAGTATTGAGGGGCTCAAATGAGTCAGCCTCATGTCGGTACATTTAGCGGCTTTGCGTTTGAACTTAATTTCAAAATTATAATTAGGAAAAAATATGTATGTACGTATGAAAAAATTACAGTGGTAAGAGGACTGGAACGGGGTCCGCTCAGCCTCGGGTGTTCAACTGAGTATAGGGGAGTTCGATTCCCTCCTCAGCCATCCTCGAAGTGATTTTCCGTGGTTACCCACTTATCCTTCAGGAAAATGCCGGGATGGTACCTAACTTAAGGCCACGGCCGCTTCCTTCCCTCTTCCTTGTCTATCCCTTCCAATCTTCCCATCTCACAAGGCCCCTGTTCAGCATAGCAGATGAGGCTGCCTGGGCGAGGTTCTGGTCCTCCTTCCCAGTTGTATCCCCTGACCCAAACTCTCCAGCACACTGCCCTTGAGGCGGCAGAGTTGGAATCCTTCGTTGAGTCCGAGGGAAAACCAACCGTGGAGGGTAAACTTATTATATTAAGAAAGAAAGAAAGAAAGAAAGAAAGAAAGAAAGAAAGGTGAAAAATTACTAAAAATAAAAATCCGTTCCCTAATTATAACACAAAGAACAATTGTGACTATAGCACGTTCAGATTCGGCGTGTTTTGTGTACAGTACGTAACAAAAGTTTAAGACCACCAGCCAAAATCAGTTAATGAACTCCTGCTCCAACATTTATGGTACGAATTGATCTGTAAATATGTGTTGGCTTGCCATTGTTGCTTCCACGGCCCGTACTTATAGACATGATACTATATAGGCCTTTGAGCGTATGTCGTGTCAAGAAAATAAGGTGAAATTCTTTACGTTTCGCAGAGAACTGTGCTCTGCGTCATTAGAAGAAAATCTCGACTGTCCACGAGAAAGGCTTCTTAAACAATGACTTTTTGAAATTTAGACGTTATAATAGAAGTGGAAATGGTACGTTCATTCGTCACCAGATGGCTCCCCGGACGCGGTACAGTGCTAGCGTTGGAAGCGGAAGCTGAAGGAACCATCAGAATCAGTCTAAGAGGGTACATAACATGTGTACGTAACATATGACATTGACACAAGCCTGGAATGAAACATCTGTCGATGAGGAACGTACGAATTTGGAAAACACCGACACGAATTAACAATAGTGAAGGGACAGGGAAGGGAACTACCTACGTAAATCCTTAATGGCTGGCAACCAGTGTCCCTGTTGAAATTGTTAGGATTTCTGCGTATTTCCACAGCTTCCCGTATAATTCTGGACATGTAGTGTCTAATGTGGGTAAGAGCTCGAGCATTTTGGAACATGACATCATGACTCGACGATAGAACGTGCTCAGCTATTACTGATTTCTCTGGCTGGTTGAGACGAATATTACGTTCATGTTTCTTGACACGGGTACTAATGGACCGGCATGTTTGGCCGATGTATACCTTACCGCAAGTACAGGGAATTTAGTATACCCCAGGATGTAAAAGTTTGTCCTTGGTTTTACTCAGACTGTGAGCAATTTTAGTGGCGGTGCCAAACACGGTTTTTATATTGTGTTTGCGAAGGACCTTGGCAATTCGATTTGTGGTGTTGTGAATGTAAGACAAGTAGGCAGTTCCCTTCACTTCTTCCTGCTGTGAGCTTTGCTTGGTCGTTTCTCTGGGATGCAGGGCTCTATGAATCTGCAAATCGCTGTAACCATTACCCTTGAACGTGACTTTGAGCGTGTCCATCTCCACCTGGAGACAAAGTGGGGGTCCCCATACCACGAAAAACGTAACATTAGCAATTTCCTCAATTGTGCCGAAAGTCGAAGGACTAAAGGGCCCGGAAAGGTTTCAAAATGTGAGTCTTGGATAGCTCTATCAAACTAAACAAACAAATTTCGAAAATCACTTCCTGCCTAAATGCAGTTTCGGAAAAACGCCCTAAATTTGTTTGTTTGTGTACTCGTTTTCTTTTGATTCAAATCCTAGCCAAATTAACTTATTTACATAATTATTTCTGTAATGTGTTCCTTGGTTCAATAGCCTACTCACAGGCGTTTTTTTTTTTTTAATTTTTGAAAAATGTCCACACCGAATGTAGTTATAAGGGCTTAAGTGGAACTCTGCATTGACTCACATTAGCGCTCCTAGTGGCAGAAAAAGGCAAACTGCTAATCTAATCGACCGGATAACGATGATTAAGAAAAGGATTGTAATGTTTGGGAATAAATAAAGAATATATTCTCATACTTTAGTGTACTTTATTTACCTAAAATTCGTAGTTTATATCCCTAGAATGTTTTTACATTAAGTTCCTTGCCTGAACGGCTAGAACTGTGGATTTTTTTTTTTTTTTTTTACATTCTCCGTACTTTTTTTTACACTTTACCGCAAATATACTAGATATATATACCATGTTTGAGGTACAGTACCGGTACCAGACGAGTATTATAAATGGACTGTGAAGAAATCAAAAGTATCTTTTGTAGTTTCTAAGAAAACGGGTCATTTGTCTTTAAAAAACGTTAAGACACAAGATCAACAGTACAAAGAATGAAACAATTACACACGTTCTTCTTCTTTTCCTATCGCTTTTCCCACACCTGGGGGGTTGCTGCGTCGCACATGTGGATTTGGTCCTGTTTACGGCGGATGCCCTTCCTGACGCCAACCCTATATGAAGGGATGTAATCACTATTGCGTGTTTCTGTGGTGGTGTGTTGTCTGAAATGATGAGAAAAGTGTTGGGACGGACACATACACCCAGTCCCCAAGTCAGAATAATTAATCAGAACCGATTAAAATACCCGGCCCGGCCGGGAATCGAACCCGGGATCCTCTGAACCAAAGGCTAATACGCTGGCCATTCCGCCAACGAGTCGGACGAAACAATTACACACGTTATACCCAGAATATCGCGTCCACAACAGAAACAAGAATCACAACTGTTATGCCAGTCTTACCAACTTATGCAGCAAGGTTTCCACTAGAATTTAAATCAAACCACAGCCTTATAGACCTTATGGTTCTTGAAAAATTATTTCTTAACTGACCAATGGTTTATGAAATTCTAATTGCCTTATGCAACAAGTTAAAATAAAATAAAATTAAATATACTTCCACTGCCTTTGAGGCGGTAGAGGTGGGATCCCTCGCTGAGTCCGAGGGAAAAACCAACCCTGGAGGGTAAACAGATTACGAACGATACTTCCACTCAACCAAATTTGATAAATCATACACCAAATTAATCAGCAAATTCCAAGTAATGTTTCTGCATAAAAAACAAAAATAGACATTTTCAACAAAATGGCCATGTAAACCCCCTTTAATAACATGCTCTCTTCTAAGAAGTGCGTGTTAATTATGGAGTGACCAGCACGAAACTGGTTCTAGTTCTGAAGTCGTAACTCTGGGATTTAAATAGCTGTTATCATTAATAATGGCGTGGTTTCTAAGTTACGTGGTAATTCTGGAAGGCGTATTGATTTATTCTCAAATTCAGGTGTATTTCCTTGCGAACTAGTTTAATCTCTGCCATACAGTGGAATAAAGTCATCCAGTTAATGGCTTAGCTGACAACTTAAGTCGATTTAATGCATGCGATGAAAGTCATCGTCCTAATCAGCGCGTCATCTAGAAGCATGTTAATGAGTTCATTCCTTTAACATAAATATGTTTTATGGCTGGAGTTCATTTGAAAATTTGCGTCATGAAATTAGTGAAACAAAATGTGTGATGCAATGTTACCTAGCAACCGTGCAGGCTGTGATGTGAAGTATTGATGGATGGCCATGACTGAGAGACATATTATCAAAGTGGTGGTGATTATTTTTTAGAGGAAGTACAACTAGGCAGGGAAGGGATTCGACGCTTCAAAAATGAAGGTATCGGCCAAAGGAAGGCAAGGGCTAAAAGGGCGTGAAAATGAAAGACTCCCTAGGCCTCGAGTGCTCTAATACCGTCGAGGTCGGGAAAAAGCAAGAGTTGACCAAGGGAGGTCGGATAGGATAGATGAAAGTGAGGAGCCTGGCACAAGTAAGTGGAAGCAATGCCAGACTCAGCTAAGGGCCCCGTAGTCGCCAACCCACACTTCCAAGTTGAGAGCCCCTGGGGCCCATATTATTAAAGAGAGGCGTTAGAGTACAGATGGTTGATGTGATCGTGCAGGCTGGAATGTGAAGTATTGATGGATGGCCATGACTGAAATGCATAAATACTCGTCGCATAAGGCTATACACTAAAGGACAAATATCGCCACCCTGTTCTCTTATTTTAATGGCTCATCACTGCTGCCAACTTGACTAGTTACATATTGAAATCACGAGACATAACCATTAACAAACTAACCTCCATGTAAGTATCAATAATGGAAGTTCCCTTACTCAAGTAAATGATCAATCAAGATATTCATAATTAAGTCGGTTTATAAGCGTAATGAGTTTAATGTTATATATGTACCGGGCGGTACACCTCCCCGCCGCTAATTCAAATATTGCGCCCGTTGAAACTCCTCTACAGGAGAAAGCCTGAACTTTAACAAACTGTATTAACTCAACGGTTTCTCGGAAGATGTCTCTACTGTAAATTTGGTAATTTTGAAGTGTTCTGAACTGTGTCTATTTCGAATTGTGTTTGTTTTGCCCTGTATCAAGAAGTGTGGACATTCTCTTCTAGATGTCTCTACAGAGAAAAGACTACGATTGTGCACTCTGGTGCGAAGTGATGGAACTGTTTAAAAAAAAAAAAAAAAAAAAAAAGAAACCTTGTATCCATAAGTTTGTTCGTTGTTAAATTTCTTTCTTTCAGTTTTGGGTTGGCAATATTGATCTCTGTTTCCGCCAGTTTTGAATTCAGCCAATCCCGAATTTTCTAAATTAATTTTCCTCCAATCCTAGGTTTCTTGTTCATGTTGTGTGTAACTTTTGGTGTTAGCCAAGAAAGCGAAAGGGTGTGTCTTCTCATTCCTGAAAGGTCTCGAATGTTCCACGAGGGTATATAAACTGCTGATTTTCTTGTCTCCACGCCACTTCAGTAACATCTTTCGCAGCGTGTGAATTTGTAGCAGGGGGCGGGAAGCGCCTCTTTCTTCAAGCAGCAGTTCATCTACAAGGTAATGGCCTGTTAACATCTTCATTTCTTGCTAGCTCAGCAGTTTAACTCTCGGGGAGGGTTCGAAGCCTTTAATATGTAACCTTTTCCTATGAAAAGTAAATTTCCTTTCTGTGCATGTAAAAACTTCAAATCTCTTTTACTATAAAGCGGGGATAGAGAGTGCTTCACCCTCTCGAACTCCCCTTCATTGTGAATTTGAGGTGACGATGTTTTCGTAACCGTTTTTCTCTTCATTCTTAAGGTCTTAAACTTATTTTGCTGACTAGTCACCTCCATAGATTGGGATTAGCCCCTGTATTATCGGCCTAGCGCCACATAGGTTTTTAGACAAAAACGTTGTGTAGGAGTGCTAGTTATCGCCTCCATTCTATTTTGCATTATGGGCCAGTAACTTAACCTGATGTTTTGTTTTCTTCATGTGAAAGCCCTGTAGGTTGGGTACAAGATACCCCTGTTCCACTGTATGTGTGCCTTGAGGGCAGTTAGGAGTGAAGTTTGTTGTGGCCTTTGATAGGCTTGTAAAATTGAGAGCAGGACTGCTCTTTCCTAATTTGATCTCTGCGTGCCTCTAGGAGGCTTAACATTGTAATTAAGGGCAAGTGCTCCTTGGCATGATGGGGTTTTCTGCCCCTTTGTTCATTTGGTAACTGGGTAAAGTTGAGCTATTCGCTCAAAGGTTGTGAGTGTGTGGCTCGAAGCCCAAAACTCGGTAAAAAAAAAAAAAAAAAAAAAAAAACTAAAAAAAACCTGACGGGAAAAATAATTTTGTACCTGACTTTCATTGTTATTTCACCTAGTGGAAATTGTTGAATGTTGTTATCTGTTACTTGTTGATTTTGAAAAGATAATATAACCTTTGTTAAAGTTTTAAATTAACTTTAATTTGGCAGTTGAGACCTATTCCAACCCGCACCTTCTTTCACCTCTGCTGTTCCACAGTACCCTCGGAACAATATATTTCTGCATTCATTTTGATGAACGCATAACTATAATCGTATTCTTCCGTGTTTGCCTTGTGTAATTAATTCGTGTTCCTTCTTGAAATTTGGTATCATTTGTCGGACTGAAGAGAAACCACGCTGTAATAATTCACACTAGCAAATATATTACATGTACATATGCCGTAAGTCAATAAGAATACACAAAGGCTAAGTGTGCAAACAGTACTAAATCGTGACAAAACTAGGTTATGTTATGTTTTGTTGATTAAGAAATTTCCTTCCATTTCAACTGATTCTCATTATGCAAAAAACTTATCATAGATTGCAGAAAGTAACGTTCCTTTCCTTTTCGGAGCACTTTTGCAGATTGTTCTTGCTTCTTAGACATATTAATTAAATTATATGCATAAGAACTGGATGAAATAAGACCGTATTAATAAAATGCTGCGTTCGTTATTTCAACACCAACAACTTTATTAAATGCATTACTCGAACATGCCACAATTCTACTACCTGGTTTTACAGAAATTTCTTTACAATTCTAGAGAAAGAGAAAATATGCATTACTTATTCTCGGAAATGTAACATTAGTGATTTTATCAATACGGCAGTGGCAATACGTAATTCTCACAAATCACGAAATAAACCATGACTGTATAGTGCCAACGTGCGAGATTAACAGTAACTGTAAGACGTTGTATCGGCAAGTAGGGTCCCTCAACTGTATGATTAGCGACACTGAATCGAAGCCAATAGTTAGAAAGTAACTATAAATCACTACCTTCAGTATTAATAGCGGAAAGAGAGTAAGGTTGGTCCCTTAGCGACTACGCTTACATGGTGAGGAATTTACTAATACTCTGGCGAGGCGGTGACGCCTTCTCTCAGGCCGGGAAATTTGTATCGGAGAAGATATGCGGAGAAGCCGAGGTGGTTGGCAGCCTATACTGGGAACTGTCCCGGCATTCGCCTTAGTGGAGGAGAATGGAAAACCACGGAAAACCATTCTCAGGACAGCCGACAGTGGGGACCAGCCCATCTCCCTCTCTCGAATACAGAGGCGTAAAGCCACGGTAAAGCCGTTCCTCTGCTCGGTTGGCAGGTCGGAGTGCAGAGCTGTCGGACTACGGACCTGCCAAGACCCCACTCTGCAACCGCCAACGGATCAAAGAAGGGAGTTAGAGTACAGATGATCGTTGGGATCTTGCAGACTGCCATGTGAAGGATTGATGTACCATGACTGAGAGACATACACGAGGGATGTAAGTAAAGTAGTGGCAATATTGATACAACTCAATATTTAATGCACTAACAAGTACAATATTGCATTCCTCCAATGTAGTTACCTGCAAAGTCTATTGCCTTTTGCTAAATGTCGGGAAACCGTAGGGGACCCCTGGCAAGGCGTTCCCTGTTGATGACAGCGACGGAGCGCCCGACTGCGCGGAATACAGATGCCACGCCAGGAAATCGGTGGCCTGGGAGAGGTTCCTTAAACTTCGGAAACAGGGCGAAGTCACGAGGACTCATGTCTGGTGAGTACGGAGGATGTTCCAAGATCTCCCAATGCCACCGTTGCAATAAGAACTTGACATTGTTTACGATGGGGTGATCGTCTCACAATAAACGTGGACGTTTGCGCCGCTGAGCCGGACGCAGATGTCGCTCCAGAAATCGGCAATAGTTGATGGTTTGTCCCTCCAACACAGCATGCGTAAGAATAACACCCTCGTAGTCGTATGCCACAAACCCGACTGGGTTCTTGTCGAAATTTCTGTGGACGTGGCGAACCTGGGTGACACCATTCATTCGATTGACGCCTTCATTCAGGCTCGTCCGCACGTCCCATCAATGGGGCAATACGCCGCAGAAATGCGTCTCCTTCGTTGCGGTATCTGCCGACGCGGATGCCTGCCAGTGCATACCAGTGCCATTTCTGTACGTCGGTGAGTTGATGTGGAACCTAACGGGGTGCAAATTCAGGAAAGCATTATTAGAGTTTTAAGTTTAGGCAAAATATAGCCTAAACTCGTCGATAATCGAACCCCCTTTCCCAAAACATACATGCAGCACCGCGTTTAAGGTTTATAACGCCCTGGGTAGACTTTGCAGTGGCGCCACCTCCAGCCCACGCATTAATGAATGATAATGTGCCAATTCCAGTTTTGTTTCGAGGGAGATTTCTCCCTTAACCCTCTATTGAAGGGCCGTCCCATTATCCACCAACTGCCGCTAACCCCCATGCTGAGGAATTCAGGAGGCGAGACACACAGGGACGTGAAAGGAATCTACCATTAGAGCTAAAATACCGTGACCTTAGCTGTGAATTGAACTCGGGAGCCTTGTGTTCGAAGGCCAGCACTCTAACAGCTCGGCTACCGAGATGGATCTTCCATTCCTCCAATATAGAAGCGACCACTTGGGTCTAGTTGAAGAAGGAAAGGATTTTTGAGTAGGAATTTGGGAAGGAAGCGGCCGTGGCCATTTGCCGGGAGGTGAAATGGAAAACCATGTAAAACCATTTCAAGGACCGCTGCTGGTGGGATTCGAACCAACGGCATATCTGGAGTCCGGATTAGTTAAGGATCTACCGCTGAGCTAATTCTGTGGGTTACTGAAAAACATCTAGAAAAGAACAAGGAAATCATCTTCGTATTTTTTGGATGTGGAAAAAGCTTATGATACAGTTAAGAGAAAACATGTATGGGAATGCCTACTGAAAAGGAATGTACCAAAATCATTCATTTGCAAGATAAAAATGTTGTATCATGAAAGTAAAAGCAGTGTACAAGTGAGGAGTGGTGACTCAAACATTTTATACCAAAAAATAAGTCTCAATCAAGGAAGTGCACTGTCGCCATTATTATTTATTGTATTGCTGAATGAAATCATAAAACGTGTAAAACAGAGTATCAGTAGTAATGAAGTGAATGCTTTGGTATTTGCAGATGATGTGGTGATTTGGGGAAAGGGAGAAAAGGAAGTACAAAGGAGACTGGACATTTGGAATGAAAATTTGAAGGAGTTTGGAGTGGTAATTAGTAGCAAGAAAACTATAGTCATGTACTGTGGAAATGAGAAAAAGAGAAGCCAAGTAAACATAGACGGAGAACGGTTAGAGAATGTAGAACAGTTTACATATCTGCGTATTATTATTGGTGGAAGAAATGAAATCAATCGTGAAATTAATAACAGACTAAGTAAAGGTACAACATTTTATCATCAAGTCAGAGAGCTTTTATGGGATGACAAAGTACCCAAGAGAACGAAATTAACATTATATAAACAATATTTCATACCAGTTCTAACATACGGACTAGAAACGCTGGTAAATAATAAGAGACAAGATAGTAAGATCCATGCAGCAGAAATGCAATTTTACCGGGCCAGTTGGCCGTGCGGTTAGAGGCGTGTGACTGTGAGCTTGCATCCGGGAGATAGTGGGTTCGAATCCCACTGTCGGCAGCCCTGAAGATGGTTTTTCGTGATTTCCCCATTTTCACACCAGGCAAATGCTGGGGCTGTACCTTAATTAAGGCCACGGCCGCTTCCTTCCATCTCCTAGGCCTTTCCTATCCCATCATCGCCATAAGACCTATCTGTGTCAGTGCGACGTAAAGCCCCTAGCCAAAAAAAATCAATTTTTAAGAACATCGGTTAAAAAGACAAGAAGTGATAGAATTCAAAATATTAAAATCAGAGAAGAGCTAAATACAGAACCGTTAGTACAGAAGATACAGAAAGCAAGACTGAGATGGTTCGGACATGTAAAAAGAATGGGAAAGGAATGGGTAGCAAGAAGGAAATTAGAAAGAGAAGTTAAGGGAAAGAGCCAGTTGGAAGACCGAGAAGAAGGTGGATGGATCAGATTTGGAAGGGCATTAGAGAAACTGGATTGGATGTGGCGGAAGTAATGGGGCAGGAAAAGACGAAGGACAGAAAGGAGTGGAGGAGGCTTGTTAACCACACCCGGGCGACTGAAGTGGGCCATTGATGATGATGATTATGATGAATGAAAATATTAATAATAAATAATGTCCACTCGTAACGGTTACCTTAGTTTATCTGTGAATTCCGTTTATTCTAGTAGTACATTGTTTATATACTTACAGGGCTTACATATATTTCAATATTAGTATTATCATTACTATACTAATACTTAAAATTAAACTCGTAGCAATCTTACACACATAAAATATATTATTCATTCATCGACACGGCCATCTGTGGGCCTTCTCTTTGCACACTCGCCAAAGATCCGTAAGTCTTTGGCTTCTCCTTTCTCTTTCTTCCGCCGAGATGTTCCGTGGCTTGGTCAATGGCTTTTCGGGTCCATCCCTCACTTCTGCAACCTTGTTTCTAAATGTTGTTCTGTCCTGTATCTCTTCCTTCTTCTGCTAGGTCTTTGTGCATCTAAGTAAGCCACCCAGGCTGTTTCTTCCATTCTTGTAGGAGTATTTTTTTGGCCAACCTCTCTTCATTCATCTTTTTAATGTGTTCAAAAAAGGTCAGTATTCTTTCCCTCATCGTCATCGTAATTTTTTCGATGGTTTTATAGAGTTTGTAGAGTTCGTAATTTGATCTCAACGGGAAAGTATTTTGGTCATTTTTTCAACTTCTTTGGAACTAAGATTTTCGAAGGAACATTCTTTCTCTTTTTTCAAGCTGTGAGCCAACGGCAGTAGCCGTGTTGAAACACCGGATCCCGTGAGATCTCCGAATTTAAGCAACATTGGGCGTGGTCAGGAGTTGGATGGGTTGCAACGCGCTGTTGGTGGGGGGGTAAGGGAATGGAGGAGCGGAAAGGAACTGGCCACCCTACCGCACGTAAACTCCGGCTCAGGAACATCTCTGTGGAGGTTCGGACCTGCCTTCGGGCAGAATAACCCTTACCTTATCTTTCAAGCTGTGAGTCTGCCACACCTGTCATTGTTTCTGCTGCATTCTGATAGTAACTTGAACGGGACTCGAACCGGCTAACCACGGTGTCGTCCTGCACCATGGCTAAATGGTTAGCGTGCTGGCCGTTGCACACAGGGGTCCCGCGTTCGATTTCCGGCAGGATCGGGAATTTTAACCATCATTGGTTAATTCCGCTGGCACGGGGATTGAGTGTATGTGTCGTCTTCATCATCATTTCATCCTCATCACGACGCGCAGGTAGCCTACGGGCGTTAAATCAAAAGATATACACCTGGCGAGCCGAAGTCCTCGGACACCTTCCGGCACTAAAAGCCATACGCAATTTCATTTTACCACGGTGTCAGCGTAGTGGTGATTATTGTTTTAAGAGGAAGTGCAATTAGGCAACCATCCTTTATGTAACACCAATCAGAGAAAAAATGGAAGGGGTCCGACACGTCAAAAAATGAAGATATCGGCCAAAGGAAGATAAGTGCCCGAAAGGCTTGAAAATGAAAGACTCACTAGGATTCGCAACCTTATACCGTCCGGGTCGAAAAAACAACAGTTGACCAAGTGAGGTCGGATAGGATAGATGAAAGTGAGAAGCCTGACACAAGTAGGTGGAAGCAATACCCGGACTCAGCTCAGGGCTCCGTGGTCGCCAACACGCGCGTCCAAGATGAGAAACCTGGGGCCCCTTTTAATCGCCTTTTACGGCAGGCAGGGGATACCGTGGGTGTTATTCTGCCGCCCCCACCCATGGGTCAGACCGTTTAGACTTCAACGCCTTAACGATTATGGCCACCACGGGGGCTTGTTCACAATGCAGGATTGTAAGTTGCAATTTTATATACGTTTGTCTCACCGGTTTGTTGTCCGGCTCTATGGCTAATTGGTTAGTGTGCTGGTCTGGGGACCATCATCATTTCGTCCTCATGATGACGCGCAGGTCGCTTGCGGGTGTCAAATCAAAAGACCTGCACCTGGCAAGCCAAACATGTCCTCGGACACTCCCGGCACTAAAATCCATAGGCCATTTCATTTTATTGGTTTGTTACATTTAGTCCCAACCAAACAAACTCTAATTCCTTTACACAACGAGAAATATACACCAGAGGTTTGTGATGAAAATAAACTTTAAAACACGGTATTTTTTATACACGGGATGGTTCACAAAAACCGGCACAATATGCATCCCGTATATTGTTTTACTGGGACATCGGGACAATGTATAGAAATAAGGGACAGTCCCATAAAATAAAGGACGTGTGGTCACCCGCAGGTAACGTTATAGAAGAATCGGCCATGATGTGGAGAAAGGTTCTATCAAAGCGTCTGCCTGGAGATGAAATGGCGAGAAGCGGTGAGATTTGTACCTGGCCGAATCCTGATTACATCTCAACAAGTGTGTTTATTCTGGTTTTCTTTGGATGTCTACTATAGCATAGCTCATTCCACGTTATGAAAACAGTGCGGCTCTTATGGACCTACAAGGAGTGAACACACTCCCTCTGAGACACTCACATCATTCCTCGTGATTACCGGATATTACACTCTATCTATGTTTCATGATACATTACAAAGTAAAAAGGATGAGGCATTTATGCCCGTGAGTTATTAAAATAAGTACATAACATTTTCTTTTTCATAAATACATTCTTAAGGAGGAAGCACAAAGGCAGGAACAGCCATCGCTTCGTTGCCTTCCTTCAATTTCCTTCCTCTGTGTTGCTCTGGTACAAGCCTCGTGTAGTTCCTCAGTCTGTGAATCGCCGGCAACTCACTTCTGTTGCGGAGTCATCTACAGTATGTAATTGTTGCGTGGGTGTTTTTAGGCTTTAAATCAGTGAGTACTTGTCTTGTGTTGAGTGAGAGTTCTTTGTATATTGCATAGTATTTGTGTCTTCTATTATTTTCGAACTGTACAGAAGTTGTTACTGAAGATTTTGGCGTTGTGGTGTGCAGCGATGCCGGCCCCGTGGTGTAGGGGTAACGCGCCTGCCTCTTACCCGGAGGCCCCGGGTTCGATTCCCGGCCAGGTTAGGGATTTTTGTCTGGACCTGAGGGCTGGTTCGCGGTCCACTCAGCCTACGTGATTAGAATTGAGGAACTGTCTGACGGTGAGATAGCGGCCCCGGTCTAGAAAGCCAAGAATAACGACCGAGAGGATTCGTCGTGCTGACCACACGATACCTCGTAATCTGCAGGCCTCCGGGCTGAGCAGCGGTCGCTTGGTAGGCCAAGGCCCTTCAAGGGCCATGGGATTTAGTTTGGTTTGGTTTGGTGTGCAGCGATACATCATGGCATAACTTGTACTGATAAAAAAATTGCCATGTGTTTTATTTGTGCTTGGTTTTGTTATTTAGCCGTTATTTCTTAAACGCATTTTATTCTTATCACTTATTTCACGACGGCATTTAATTTTTACTGTTGTTTTTGTGAGCTACACAACAGCACAGCAGTACCTCGCGTTGCCTGGGGAAATTTATTAAATGCAATTGAGTGCATCCCTCACCCCTCGAGCCCATAACGATATTATTTTTCTATTTTCTCCCCCAATTTGTCTTACACTTCAATACTGAGGTTTTCAATGTGGCGCAGTTTACCTCTGATCCTGTACAGACCAAAAATAGCCCCTGTAAACTCCCTCGTTCCCTTTAGTTCATAAAAGATAGTTTGCATCTTAGCTTCTTCCGCTTTTTATCTTGAACTGAAACACTGAATTTCACACAATTATGTGCCGCCGTTTACCCGTGATCGTGTTAAGCAGAGCCGTTAGATATGGCAACCCCGTTGTCATAAGAGCAATACTGTTTTCTTAATGTGGAAATAACTATAGCTACCTGGTGTTCTGTTAAATATTCGCAAGTAATGGAATTTCCCTCGCGTACCCGATCCTTTGGGAAAGAGCTGGACGTTCTTTATCTGTCTAACACGATGTAATGCTGCAGTCTCAGTCAAAGCCGTGTATGTAAATCCCATCAAGTGGGCGCGGACTGTAGGCCTTTGAACCTGTCTAGCTTATCTTCAGCATCCAGTTGTTCGTCATCTTCATTCGGAAGTAAGATGCATGTACGGTTCTCGATGTTACCAATCCGCGGCGAATAATAATAATAATAATAATAATAATAATAATAATAATAATAATAATAATAATAATAATCTTTTCTACTTTTAAAGACACCACTCAGGCTTATTCGTCTACTAATGTCATTCCACGCCATCTCTCCACTGGCAGGTCGGAACATGCCACTTAGTTGAGCAGCTCGTCTCCTTTCTTCCAAGTCTTCCCAGCACAAACTTTGCAACATTTTTGTAACGCTACTCTCTTGTCGGAAATAACCCAGAACAAATCGAGCTGCTTTTCTTTGGATTTTTTTCTCTTCTTGAATCAAGTAAACCTGGTGAGAGTCCCATACACTGGAACCATACTCTAGTTGGGGTCTTAACAGAGACTTGTATGCACTCTCCTTTACGTCCTTATTACAACCCCTAAATACCCTCATAACCATGTGCAGAGATCTGTACCCTTTATTTACAATCATATTTATGTGATTACCCCAATGAAGATCTTTCCTTATAACTTATTAACACCTAGGTACTTATAGTGATCCCCATAAGGAACTTCCCACTGTCGGCAGCCCTGAAGATGCTTTTCCGTGGTTTCCCATTTTCACACCAGGCAAATGCTGGGGTTGTACCTTAATTAAGGCCATGGCCGCTTCCTTCCAATTCCTAGGCCTTTCCTATCCCATCGTCGCCATAAGACCTATCTGTGTCGGTGCGACGTAAAGCCCCTAGCAAAAAAAAAAAAAAAAAAAAAAAAAAAAAAGGAACTTCCACCCCATCAACGCAGTAATTAAAACTAAGAGGAATTTTCCTATTAGTGAAACTCACAACCTGACTTTTAACCCCGTTTCTCACGATACCATTGCTTACTGTCCATCTCACAACATTATCGAGGTCATTTTGCAGTTGCTCACAATCTTGTAACTTATTTATTACTCTATACAGAATAATATTTTATATATACCTATATAAGCGCAAAACAAAACCCAACTGGTTTAAAGAAACTGAAAAAGACCTAGTAGAATTAAAAATGACAGAAAATTCACTATTGGATCGAACAGCTAAAGTACCGGAATAACTAAAGACGAAAACATAAGGTTCCAAGACAAATCTACATTAAAAGCCAAACCTATTATCTCGGAAGACGAGAGGAAACGAAGATCAGGAAAAGAAGAAAAAATACTGGGTACTAAAGAAAGAACAACACACAAGGAAGTGATTGACTCAACGTAACCCAAAGAGGGTAAAAGGAAATAATAAGGAAGAAATAATAATAATAATTGTACCGGGCGGTACACCTCTACTCTGTTTATTTAAAAGTTGCGCCAGTTGAAACTCCTCTTCTGGAGGAAGTCTGAACTTTATCTACACTATTAATCTACTAATTTCTCAGAAGATGTCACTACCTGGAAATTTTTGAGTTTGTGAACTGTGTCATTTTTGATGTGTTTTTGTTTCGCTTGAAGTAAGAAGTGTGAACTTTCTCTTCTAGAGGACACTACTGAAGATCAACAATAGTGCGACCTAGTGCGGAGTCAAAGAACTATTTTGTTGGAGAAATTTTTATTTCAAGAGTTTGTTCTTTGTTAAATTTCTTTCTGTCATTGTTTAAGTTGGCTGTATACCCCTTTTTTTCCCCTTATTTTGGATCTAGCCAATCCCGAATTTCTTTAATTAATTTTCCACCAATAAGGTGTTTCTTCTTCCTCTATGTAGGGGTTTCTTTTCCCTAGCCAATAAAAATTTTGTGGGAGGGTGTTTTCTTTCCCCTAACGCCTGGAATCTTCCGCGAGAGGATATAAACTGCTGATTTTAGGGTCTCGGGGCCACTTCTGTTCCATCTTTCAGTGTATTAAGTACATAGCAGGAGGCGGGAAGCGCCTCTTTCTTCTTCAGCCGTTCAACACCAGGTAATGGCCTATTAATAACTTCTTTTCTTGCTAGGTCGGCAGTTTAACACTCGCGGCGGGTTCGAAGCATTTCCATCATGTAACCTTTTCCTAAAATGTAATTACTCTTTTCATCTTTTTCTTGTAAAGCTACATATTGGGATAGAGAGTGCTAACCCTCTCGAGCTCCCACTCACATTTGTTTTGAGGTGAACTTATTTTCTCAAACTATTCTTCGTTTATGTAATGTAAAGTGTTCTTCTCTAAGTCACCTCTGTAGTATGGGATTAGCCCTTGCGTTAGCGGCCCAGAGCCAGATTAGGTTTTAAAAAACAAAGTGTATTAGGAGTGCAAGATCGCCTCCTCTCAAATTGTTATTTTAGAGGTCATGTAATCAACCTTCTTTTCATGTAATAGACCTCTGTAGGTTGGGTATTTTACCCCTGTGAATACGTCCTTAGAGGACAGCTTGAAGGTAGAGTTTGGTGTGGCCTTTGAGAGGCTTAAATTTTAAGAGCGGATCGCTCTTTTGAAAATGGAGTGTCATATGCCTCGTGGAGGCTTTTCTGTGTAATTCGGAGCCAGGGGCTCCTAGGGATGAATGGGGTTTTCTGCCCCTCTGTTAAAACTTGTGTTTGTGGTAAAACTGAGCTGATCGCTGAAGTCAGGGCGTGAAGCCCAAAACCTGTAAATATTGTATCTCCCTTTGTTTTGCTACATTGTACCTGCCATGTCTGTTATTGCTTTGGTTTTGAAAAGAAAATATAACCTAGTTAAATTTTAAATTAATTTTACATTAACTTTGATTCCGTAGTTTGAAGCCCATTCACGCCCGCACCTTCTTACGCCTCTACCTACCGCTAAAACACGGTAACAAGTGGTAGCAGAGCGTGGTTGAATGGGTCTCAATTTAGCCCCTTTTGACGGCTAGACATTGCTTTGATTCGAACTCTAACAATTGTCTCAGTTGCTGGAATTTTTTGAGTTTTTCAAAATTGTTCTGTCATCATGCCCGGCCCTCGCGATGTTCTCCTCCTTAACTATTTGCGCAAAGAGGAGTTGATATACGAGTTAACTATCAGAAATGTGCAATCTGGAGGTACGGTTGCAATCGACACCAACAAGCTTAGAGAGTCCCTTGATTTGCCCATTTCCATCCCCAATTTGGGAGAGAAAGAAATTGATGACTCTCTTTCCACGATCGTCGAGAATATTACTGGGCTAGCATCTGTAGTCAGCTTTTTTGATGAAAACGATCCGTCTCCTAATCAAATTAAGCGTGTGCAAGGCAGGCTGTATCACTTTGCAAATAGAGTTAATGATCTGTTGTCTCTAAAGGTGAATGACGTTCAGAGGAAGGACGCTAATACGCTCCTTGAAACTATTTCTGAATTGTCTAATAAGGTCACTCAATTGCTAACCGGCGAAGTTCCTCCCAAAACTGATCAACCCGCCACAGTGAACGTAGGTAGTGATGAAGAGCCTCCTCAGGGAGAAGTCAATAGGATAACCGTTGCTGCTCAAACTATCTCTGCCCCATCGAACAACGAATCTGAACGCCGTGCGTCTTTGGGTAACATCCGCTCTGAATTAACTTCTTTGCCATTGAAACCTTTAACGACTATGTCACCTGGGTTCAGTAGCTTGCCTCATCCATTGGCAATGTTGCTTAGAGGTATCTCTAAGTTTTCCGTCAACACCACCAACGATGTAATTTCATTTTTAAGATTTCTAGTGGAATTTCAGGATCATGCTCTTGTTTTTTCTCTTTCGCCATGTCAAATTTTGCAAATTATCTATCCGTATGCTATTGGTATTCTCTCTGATAAAATCGTAAGAGCCATTGCCGAGCAATCATCTATTGAGGATTTCCATGCCCATTTGCTAGCTAACTTCATCCCGGCTAGGGCCAGGTCCTCCCTGATTCAGAAGTACTATTACCGTGTACAGCGCTTGGATGAAAACTTGGCTGATTTCATACAAGATATCAAATTCTACACTAGGGTGTTTGCTCTGCACTTTCCTGAAGATCAGATTGTGCAGGCTATTGTAGAAGGTATTTCGCCATCCTACAGGTCATATTTGTGTTTCGCGGCGTGTCCGCAAACCTTTTCTGAACTTGAAGCATTGGCCGTCTCAGCGGAAGGAGTTAGATACGCCGATTCTTTGCGTGTCGCGAAAGAACCCCCGCCTTCCTTTAGTAACACTCGGCCTCCACCTCGCCGACCAGTCAATCCCCGTAAATGTTATGCTTGCGGGTCGCCTGACCATCTGCGCAACAAGTGTCCACTGATCAAGCCAAGTGGGACTAGGAATGGAGCTGGTTCATCACAAGGCTGCTTTAAATGTGGGGCTTTCTCACATATCGCCAAGAATTGCCCAAACTCAAATAGCACCCCCTCCTGCTCAACTTCTGGGGCAAATTCCACCTATGCCAATAATAAAAAGTGACTAGCGGCTTCGGCTGAGTCGACTAATCCTGCTTTCCAAGGCTCAGCCCCGGGCAAAAAGGTCGAGAATTCAGGGAATGAGCAATCTTCAAATTCTTTTTTTGAATGCCCCAGAGAGTGTCTTAGGATTGCGGCGGATACCCCCGCACCTGTTCCTTTTCTTAAGATTGAGTTAAATAACGAGCCTATAACAGCTCTCTTAGATTCAGGCAGCGTTTGTTCCATTATTTCGGCTGATTGGTATTCTAAATTGAAATCTGTTTGTAAACTCCCTGACTATGACTCATCTCCTGTTAAATATGTTTCGGCTAATTCATCTCCATTAGAAATTCTAGGTTCCTTACATGTCAAAATTCGTGTTTTTAAATTTACATGGAAAATCAAATTGTTTGTGGCCAAGCATTTGTCTTGCCCCATCATACTGGGAGCGGACTTCATGTCTCACACTGGTCTGGTGCTCGATCTTCAGAGTAAGTCGTGCACATTCAAATTTGCCTCTAATTGTAAAATCCCTCTATTAAAGTGTAATTCTGCATCATGTTCATCTATTTCGCCTACCCAGGATGAGATGTTGTTAGACCTTAGACATCTACCTGAGGAGCAGGCTGATAGTATTCGCAAATTGTGTCAGTCGTTTCCCGAGGTGTTCTCTGATACTCTTGGTGTTACTGACCTTATTGAATACAAAATTGAGGTCACGGATTCGATTCCTGTTCGCTTTCCACCGTATAGGCTATCTCCACCTAAAATGAAGGCTCTGAAAGAAATCATCGATCAGATGTTGAAGGACGGTATTATTAGGCCCTCTAAGTCAGCGTATTCTTCGCCTATTTTTCTAGTACCGAAACCCCAAGGAGGCTTCAGGCCTGTCATTGATTACAGGGCTCTCAATCGGAAGGTGGTGTTGCAATCTGTGCCCCTTCCCGACCTTCATTCTTGTTTTTCATGGTTTCGTAAGGCCAAGTTCTTCACCATCTTGGACTTAAATCAGGCCTATAATCAAATTCCCCTTGCCGAAGAGTCTAAACATCTTACAGCGTTTGCCACGGACTGGAATTTATATGAATACAACCGCGTGCCTTTCGTGCTCCCTACGGGAGCAGCTGTACTCACTAGGCTGCTAGATAGGGTCTTTTCCGACATCAAATTTGAGTACTTATATCACTACTTAGATGATGTCGTCGTATTTTCAGAGACCTTTGAAGAACATCTAGATCATCTGCGAGAAGTTCTCGATCGCCTTCGTAAGGCTGGGTTAACTGTTAAGTTGTCCAAGGTTGCCTTTGCTAAGCCCTCTATGTCATTCTTAGGGCATATTGTGTCACCCGATGGAGTAGCAGTCGATCATTCTAGAACACAGGCCATCCGTGATTTTAAACCTCCCAAGGACATTAAAGGTATCGCCAGGTTCATCGGTATGGTGAATTTCTTCAGGAAGTTCATTCCTAATTTTGCTAATAGAGCGGCGCCCTTAAACCTTCTACGTAGGAAAGGCATCAAATTTGAGTGGGGACCTTCTCAACAAGCCGCTTTTGAAGACCTTAAATTAGCTCTCTGTAATGCCCCTGTACTTGCTATGCCTGATTTCTCGAAGAAATTCATCGTCCAAACCGACGCGTCGTCGTCGGCGGTAGCTGCAGTCCTTCTTCAAGAGACTGAACGAGGGAGGCGACCCATCGCCTATGCGTCTAGGACATTGTCAGCTCAAGAAGCAAAGTACTCCATATATGAGCTTGAAGGTTTGGCAGTTTTATTTGCCTTAGAAAAGTTCCGTCTCTATCTGGAACATGTCAAATTCGATCTGGAGACAGACAATCAAGCCTTAAGCTGGGTCTTAGGTAGGCCGCGTCGTACAGGTCGTATAGCCCGTTGGGCCATCCGTATTTCTGCCTTCCAATTCGATGTACGGCATATCAGAGGTACTGACAATGTTGTGGCTGATGGACTCAGCCGTATGTTTTCTAACGACGTCGAGACCCAGGAACCGGCCGACAGTTCATCACCTCCCGAGTCCATCCTATCTGAGGTTAATGCCATCTTAACAGATGCTCCCATGCTCTTTAGGGATATTGAGAAATACCAACGTGAAGATCCGACGCTGGGTCCGATAATGGAAACCCTTTCTTCTGGGGAACAGGTCGTCCCTTATGTTCTGAGGAATGGTGTTTTATGTTGCCCATCGAGGCATGATAAGATGATGAAGGTTGTCGTTCCAGCGGTTCTTGTGCCTATGATCTTCAAATACTATCATGAGACCCCATTGGGGGGGCACCTGGGTATCTTTAAAACTCGTGAAAAGATTCGTGAAATGTTCATATGGAAAGGTATGGACGGTGAAATTCGGGAACTTGTAAAAGCTTGTAAATCTTGTTTGATCAGTAAACCCACCATGTCCACTAAAGTAGGCCTTTTGTCTTCTCATCAAGCGTCGCGCCCCATGGAACGCCTGTATATCGATTATGTGGGACCCTTCCCCCAGTCAAAGGGTAATGCCAACAAGTTCATCTTTGTGTGTGTAGATGGTTTTACAAGATTTTCCTGGTTATTTCCGACTAAGCTGGCTACCGCTCAGTCCACCATTACTTGCCTAAATTCTATTTTTGCTTCTTTTGGTCCGTGCCAATACATTGTATCTGATAATGCTAAAGCTTTTACATCAAATCTGTTTCGTAAATTCTGTTTTGACTTGTCCATCTCTCATGTAACTACTTCTGCTTATTACCCTCAACCATCTCTGGCTGAACGGGTTAACCGTAATCTCAGGTCCGCACTTATTGCCTATCATCATGAAGATCCTTCCAGGTGGGACACGTCCCTGCATTGGATAGTTTTTGCTTTGAATTCGGCGGTTCATGAATCTCACAAGTTTACTCCAGCTTCTTTGATGTTTAAGTTTGTTCCCAACTCGCCGCTCTCTAACCTCTGGTCTCTGAATGACATTCTGCCCGAGACAATAGATCCGGACAACATTAAAGATCTTTGGAAGAAGGCTAAAGCCAATCTTAAAGTGTCTCATGAAAAGGTTAGGGAAAGGTATGATCGTGGACGGAGACCCACCCCTTTGAAGGTAGGTGACCAGGTTATGGTCAAAAATTTTGTTCCCGCGGGCAAGCTTGCCCCCAGATTTCATGGGCCTTGTATCATCCTCGATTTTCTTACGCCGGTTACCTTATTGTTAAGTAATCCAGCCACCGAGAGGATATTTAGGGTTCACCTGTCCCAGGTGAAACCGGTGTAATTTCTGTGTTAACTTGCTTCATATTATTTTGAAAGGATATGAAGGTTATATTTTTTTTTTTGAGTTTCACTTTTAAGGCATTCTGCCCCTTCTATAGGATTTTGTTTCTTATGTAAGCATGTTTGTGAAACCTGCCCCGACCCATTAAACTGCCATCCTGTCTTTGCCACGGCCATTACCACGCTCCCGTCTCCTGCTCCACTCTACACAGTGGCTTAATGAATACCATGAATATCTGCACGCCGCTGGCCCCTCACTCTCTCTCTACAAGCCTGTGCCCTCAAAGAAACATGATGGTCCAACACAATTCTGCCGCCTAGCTTTAATGTTTCAGTGCCCCCGCAGCCACGCAGCGCCGTGCAGCAACTGGGGAGGGGGATGGGCCCCCTCCTCTCCAGCGAAGACGACATGTGCCCGGCGAGCCGGAGCTCTCCTCCCGGCCAAGGCTGATGTGCGGCGCACGACCTGCTACTTGCCCTCAGCCTGTATATGTTCACCGCGGGCGCGGCGTGCTTCAACACCTCTGCTCCCCTCATAGTGCGGGCGAGCGGTATCTCAGGGTACTTGAGGGGTCCGAGCGGCCTCCTTTGGACGCAAGCTGCAACGGCCGGTCTGGCCACCTCACTTCATCAACATCAACTACATGAACAGTTACTATAAGTAATGATTACACTGGGGAATTCAACAACAATATTTAGTGGACATTGCCAAATTTTTCATCACCTTCAAGTATTAAAAGTTTATCTTCAGAAATTCAACTTCTACAAACAGAAAGACTTTACTTCACCTGCAACAACAAATTGTGAAACTGAATCACACAACATTCTGAAAATCTTGTAATCTATTTTCTTATTCACTTTATAACTTGGAACTTGTTTCAAACTGATTTCATGTGTCACCCCTGGAGGAACTTTTGGGGGGGGAGGTCTGTACCGGGCGGTACACCTCTACTCTGTTTATTTAAAAGTTGCGCCAGTTGAAACTCCTCTTCTGGAGGAAGTCTGAACTTTATCTACACTATTAATCTACTAATTTCTCAGAAGATGTCACTACCTGGAAATTTTTGAGTTTGTGAACTGTGTCATTTTTGATGTGTTTTTGTTTCGCTTGAAGTAAGAAGTGTGAACTTTCTCTTCTAGAGGACACTACTGAAGATCAACAATAGTGCGACCTAGTGCGGAGTCAAAGAACTATTTTGTTGGAGAAATTTTTATTTCAAGAGTTTGTTCTTTGTTAAATTTCTTTCTGTCATTGTTTAAGTTGGCTGTATACCCCTTTTTTTCCCCCTTATTTTGGATCTAGCCAATCCCGAATTTCTTTAATTAATTTTCCACCAATAAGGTGTTTCTTCTTCCTCTATGTAGGGGTTTCTTTTCCCTAGCCAATAAAAATTTTGTGGGAGGGTGTTTTCTTTCCCCTAACGCCTGGAATCTTCCGCGAGAGGATATAAACTGCTGATTTTAGGGTCTCGGGGCCACTTCTGTTCCATCTTTCAGTGTATTAAGTACATAGCAGGAGGCGGGAAGCGCCTCTTTCTTCTTCAGCCGTTCAACACCAGGTAATGGCCTATTAATAACTTCTTTTCTTGCTAGGTCGGCAGTTTAACACTCGCGGCGGGTTCGAAGCATTTCCATCATGTAACCTTTTCCTAAAATGTAATTACTCTTTTCATCTTTTTCTTGTAAAGCTACATATTGGGATAGAGAGTGCTAACCCTCTCGAGCTCCCACTCACATTTGTTTTGAGGTGAACTTATTTTCTCAAACTATTCTTCGTTTATGTAATGTAAAGTGTTCTTCTCTAAGTCACCTCTGTAGTATGGGATTAGCCCTTGCGTTAGCGGCCCAGAGCCAGATTAGGTTTTAAAAAACAAAGTGTATTAGGAGTGCAAGATCGCCTCCTCTCAAATTGTTATTTTAGAGGTCATGTAATCAACCTTCTTTTCATGTAATAGACCTCTGTAGGTTGGGTATTTTACCCCTGTGAATACGTCCTTAGAGGACAGCTTGAAGGTAGAGTTTGGTGTGGCCTTTGAGAGGCTTAAATTTTAAGAGCGGATCGCTCTTTTGAAAATGGAGTGTCATATGCCTCGTGGAGGCTTTTCTGTGTAATTCGGAGCCAGGGGCTCCTAGGGATGAATGGGGTTTTCTGCCCCTCTGTTAAAACTTGTGTTTGTGGTAAAACTGAGCTGATCGCTGAAGTCAGGGCGTGAAGCCCAAAACCTGTAAATATTGTATCTCCCCTTGTTTTGCTACATTGTACCTGCCATGTCTGTTATTGCTTTGGTTTTGAAAAGAAAATATAACCTAGTTAAATTTTAAATTAATTTTACATTAACTTTGATTCCGTAGTTTGAAGCCCATTCACGCCCGCACCTTCTTACGCCTCTACCTACCGCTAAAACACGGTAACAATAATAATAATAATAATAATAATAATAATAATAATAATAATAATAGTTTTTTTACTTCCCACTAACTACTTTTACGGTTTTCAAAGACGCCGAGGTGCCGGAATTTTGTCCCGCAGGAGTTCTTTTACGTGTGAGTAAATCTACCAATACGAGGCTGACGTATTTGAGCCCGGAAGTTAGGCAAAATGCCTTTTGTTATTTGGGTGCTTATGTCGAAGTATCAAAGAGACACAAACATATTACAGTACGTTTGGGAACGGTAGGACCAGTTTTAATAGATATTCTTTTCAAATTCCTTATTTCTGAACCAGTGATTATTTCCTCAGTGTCTGATTCCGTAGAAAAAAATCCGTATTTTTAGTCTACTTTTAGTCTCACGACAACCTATTTGCATAGACTCATGAGTGGTTAAGTCTTTCATCTTCTGGTCATCCAAAGATAGAGTCGCTTCCGACCGCAGTGATTTATTGCGTTTACTACCTTCTGGTGCCCCTTCTGTTAGTCGTAACTCTACGGACTCACATATACATACAAATTAGTAAAAGCAATTGTTCTGTACAAACTAAAGAACAATACAAGATCTAGGATTATTTTTCTTGGAAGACGCAGGCTTCATTACTTTCGCAAGCTTTATACATCAACATTATCTTAAAAAATTGCTCCCGACACCGACAAGCTTCTGTGTATATAAGGCTTGCCCTTTCTCCATCTACCACCCCTAGATGCAAAATAAATAAATAAATAAAAATAATAATAGAAGAAATGTTTAGCTATTGTTTAAATAAAATGGAAGTACTAGAAAGAAGAATCATGAGAACCATTTCTTGTCGATGCGACTAGATGATATCTGTTTGCAATATTTGCAGGCTGCGAGACTATATACTATAGTTGTGTCGTCATAAGAACCACTTAAAATATCCAAACCAATCTTTGTTGAATTTATTTTCTTTCTTTTTAACCGGAAAATTGTAAAAAAGAAAAAAAATCGCCTGTAGTGGTAGTAACAAGAAGTCTCTTCCTCATAAGATGTCATCCGGCAATACAATCATGGTGCGCCATCTTATTTATTTATTTATTTATTTATTTATTTATTTATTTATTTATATTTATTTATTTGTACTGTATAATCGTTTACAATTAATTTACATCATATTATTGCCATGGAGAAAAATTAAAAAATGGCATATTATCTTGAAGTTACAAGCAATAATAGACGAATTTTGAAAAATGCATGCACATAGCATACAAGCAATGCATTTTAGTCAGATATTGTCGGTTTGAACCACGGAACCCAGCGTTGAGAGACCGACGCGCTGCCACCTGAGCCACGGAGGCTTATCTGCATTTCAATAATAGGTCTGAATTAGCATTTTCCTGAAGATCTTCTTTGGTTCCCGCCCTCGATACATACATTCTTATCAGGTACAAAAGTAAGAGACTTTGGAGGAAGCTACTGTAGGCCAACATTTTACTCGGGCCTGTGCCAAGAGACAGATGCAAAAATACAGCATCCACCAAGAAAACGGCAACAGGCGCTATCTCAAACTCGATATCTTATTTAAACACTAAAGCATCGGTGTAGTAATGTAGTCTAATACCCGCCATTGATGAGAGAATCATATAGCATGCGCAAAGTTATCAAACTCCCCGGCTACGATGGTGAGTCAATAAATAAGTCGCTAAACTGAATTGAGGCAAAAATAATCAAAGTAACTTTCTGACATTTATTTCACTTTTCCACATATTCACCCTGTACATTCAGACACTTATCCCATCTCTTTACAAGTCCTTGGAAGCCAGCAGCAAAGAAGTCCTTTGGTTGCTGTCGCAGCCAACGTGTAACCTCATAGATTTCGGCATCACCTGTATCAAAATGACGGCCACCCAAATGATTTTTTAGGGGTCCAAGCAGATGAAAATCACTGGGAGCTAAGTCAGGACAGTACGGTGGATTTTCCAAGCGTTCTCCGCAGGACGACCAGGACGCTCCCCATCTCTGATGCTTTTCCTTCCATGGTTAAACTTCTGGATCCAATTGAAAACAGTTTTCCGTGAGAAACAGTTTTCACCATAGACGGGATGCATTTCGCGATGCACTTCTTCTGTGGACAGTCCTTTGGCCCACAAAAAAACGCACAATTGCACGCTGTTCTTCTCGTGTACAGTCATACAACCCATGTGCCATCGTGCACTAACAGCCTTTGACTGAGTGCCTGCGAGATGTCGTACGACAAGCATACATATGCTGCCATCTGCTGACAGCTTGCGCGCGTAATTTCAAATGGTATAAGGCACACACATGTTTGCGACTTGTTTATTGACTCACCCTCGTACTTTCCGACAACATTCAGGCAAGCTGTTTTACTGGGGACGAAGCAATAATCCCATCTATCGGAGATGAGTGGCAGCTGAAGAGACAAATCACACCACAACAATAGTCATTCATTGTATTGTTATTGTTGATCTGTTTTATGAGCTTTCGATATGGTAGGCCTTCACATTCAGTTTTCTTCCGACACTGTGATGTTAGGGCATCTAATGTAAAGGTAGGCTCTCATTCTTTCATTACTCCCTCGTGCCTTATTCTTCAAGCGATCCTTCCTTTACGGGTTTTCTCTATTTAATAATCATCTTCACAATTTTTCTTGTCGATACGAACCGATTACCACGCGATTTTACATCTTAACACAATCATGACAAAAACCATCGCCAGTTAACACTATTCAACAGTATTTCCATGTTCGCAATGCTCGGCATTGATGTGGACTAAGCAACAAAAGTCTAAATTCATGAATTCTGTTATTGTGAGCAACTGCAAAATGACCTCGATAATGTTGTAAGATGGACAGCAGGCAATGGTATTTTGACAAACGGGGTAAAAAGTCAGGTTGTGAGTTTCACAAATTGGAAAAGTCCTCTCAGTTTTAATTACTGCGTTGAAAGTTCCTTTTGGGGATCATTGTAAGTACCTAGGTGTTAATATAAGGAAAGATCTTCATTGGGGTAATCACATAAATATGATTGTAAATAAAGGGTACAGATCTCTGCATATAAGTCTCTGGTAAGCCCCCAACTAGAGTAGGTATGGTTCCAGTGTATGGGACCCTCACCAGGATTACTTGATTCAAGAACTGGAAAAAATCCAAAGAAAAGCAGCTCGATTTGTTCTGGGTGATTTCCGACAAAAGAGTAGCGTTACAAAAATGTTGCAAGTTTGGGCTGAGAAGACTTAGGAGAAAAAAGACGAGATGCTCGACTAAGAGGTATGTTCCGAGCTGTCAGGGCCTACAGACAAAACTCGTATTTTATATACCATAGGCCTACATATAGATTTAATTATATTTTTATTTTATATATAAATTGAACATTTTGGAGTGTTTTATAGCTGGAATTACCAATGTTTTAAGTGTGCTCTTTCAGGCTTATTTCTGCAGTCATGTGCTAATTCATTCGTATTTTCTTGTGAATAGGAGTATTCAGAGGAGCTGGACCGACTGCGGCGCGATCTGTTGGCGGGGCAGCGAGTAGCGCTGCGCTACGAGGACTCGATTTTGGAGCAGACTCTACGTCGCAACGAGGTGAGTCGAGTGGAACGGAGAGAAGGTAAGGAAGAACTTGCAACCTTATATTTTTTCCAGAGTTGGAGTCTGACGGTTGAATGGCAAAGCGCTGAACCATAAAAGATAAACAAATTGGCATTCTCACTACCAGTTGCGTGCGGTGAACATATTCATTACCCCAGCAGCAAAAAAGCTTCTTAAATATAAACAATCGTAGCCCCACTACAGTCTCTAAAGTCAACATTACATTTTATAAGGCTGCATTTTTCGTGGAAAGGTCTACCTGAGAAAGATCTTTCTAGAGTATTTTCAACTACACAGCCCCTGTGGGTGGGGACGGTAGAATAACACTCACAGTATCCCCTGCCTGTCGTAAGAGGCGACTAAAAGGGGCCCCGCGGGCTCTGAACTGTGGAGCGTGGGTTGGCGACCATAGGGCCCTTAGCTGAGTCCTGGCATTGCTTCCACTTACTTGTGCCAGGCTCTTCATTTTCATCTATCCTATCCGACCTCTCTTGGCCAACTCTTGTTCTTTTCTGCCCCCGACAGTATTACGTATGGAGGCCTAGGTAGTCTTTCATTTTCACACCCTTCGTGGCCCTTGTCTTCCTTTGGCCGATACCTTCATTTTTCGAAGTGTCGACCCCTTCCATTTTTCTCTCTCATTAGTGTTAATTAGAGGATGGTTGCCCAGTTGTACTTCCCTTTAAAACAATAATCACCACCACCACCTTTCAACCACACACTCACACATACTTCCAAATTGATATTCACGGCAGTGACGACGCCATGATAACTTAATCTATAGCAGATTTTAAACTATGTACTTACAGCTTCATCCGGTGACGTTTCGTGATAGTACAGTCATGGTTTTTACAAAAATATACTGGGATTAACTATTTGTTTTTTACTTAAAAGGCCTAATCTAATCAGCAAAATTTAACTGGTATTTTACCGTCGTTGAATTTTTATAGTTTCACTCGCATAGTGAGTGTATGGTATGTGCATCAACGACAAATAAGGGAAAACAGAGTATTAGTCACGACGTGGTGTCCTTTCCAGGCAAATTCTGTTCCTTACTCGTTTTGTGTTAGCCTACATTATTTTATCACTGTGTGAGTATTTTTATTTCACTCCACATGTGCAGTTAGTTTAGCCTACTATTAGTTTGTTCAAGTTGGAAGATTACGTTTAGGTTATACAGTAATTTAGTTTACGATAGAACAGGATAGGATGGTGTGTGTGTTTTGACATGTAAATTTAATGTGAATAAGATTTTCACATTGAAAGAAGTGGAAGACCTCATTGTATATTTGTCAATAATGTGACAGCCGAGCGTTGGGGGGAAATAAGGGGGAAGGCCATGCCCAACAGTCACTTAAGCACGGGAATGAAAGGGCATTATAGACACTGGGGCAGATGATCTAATAATACCGCTGGGTGATTCCACGAGCTCCGGTTCCAGTGAGGAAGCAGAGACAGGGACATGGAAGGAATCGAACCCCTTCCCAGCGACGGCCAGACCGAAGACAAGTCATTGTTTGTTTTCATTTAACTTATAGGGGCACTGTTCAGTTATTTTCTTAGCACTGCAACAGTGATTGTCATTAAGTTACAAACATTTTCTTTTAAATTAAGGTTTATAGTTCCCTGCACTGAATTATTCTCTTCCGCGTCAAATATTTCCATTGTGATTTTGTTATTTACCGGTACATCTTCTATTCTACGTAAGCTGTTGATCATAGGTAGATTTTGAGGAAAGGCACTGCGTAATATTTGAAAATACAATTATTAATCTCGTTTGAGGCTTAAAAGTGCTTATGTTTATCATGTTATCGATGCGCTCTAGTCTTATAAAATGATAAAAAATATTTAGAGATTGAATTATGACTTTCAAACCAATGCGAGTTCGTAAGAGGGTCATGAGCAGTGGCGTGCACACTGAACCCCATCTACCCCAGCGCTACTGGGGTAAAGAACTTTGTATTAACATTTTCTAATTATTCCTTAGAACGCTTTTTATAATGTTTAAAAAATAGCGAACATCTAAGCCAAGCCAAGCCAATCGACAATCTGCTTGCACTACCGCAGTTCATCTTCTCCAGCGAGCTGGGTTTCCTTGCCGGCGCGATAGAGAGCTACCCCCAGCAAAATTTAAGGTCGCTTGGGTGATGCATGCACTTGAAGCTTCCTCCTGAGAAAGCTGTAGTCCCCCAACATCTGTTTATGGCAACAGGCCAGCTAGCTTAGGTAAGGGTGTTAGTTTTAATACTTGACACTCGAAGTCTTCACTATATACCAATCACAGACAACCATTCGCGTTTAACTCGGTTTACATGCTGGGCAACCTAAATATTTTTCTGCGGCTATTGGAACACATACTCTACATGAGCCACCAATGAATTACTAAAAAAAAACTGTATACATGCCAAAACCCAAGACTAAAATATGTTCTTCTATATTACAGTTGATTTCTTATACTGGCTCTAATTTTATTAGCAAGATGATGTGCAAGTGGCTATCCTGTTAAGATGTTGATATATTTCTTGCAGTCAAACTCACACACATCGTGTCTACAAGAAATTGTCCGTTTAACGCCATAAACATGTCAACATTGCCCTCATGACAACAAGATGCCATTTCTCGCAACACTAGCACCAACGTCATTACCCAACTCTTGAAAAAAAAAAAAAAAAAAATCTGGATTTGAATCCGTGCTTATTTTAACCATATTCTAAGATAAATATTCAAAGCTTTTGTATGTTAAAAAAACGCATTATATCAAGTGATCATTTCATTATCATAATTTTGATTTCATCATTGTTACTACTAGTGAACGACAATATGAAAGAAGACACCCGCCGAGGTTTCTTTTAACAATGATAATCGTATGGCCTCAGCTATCATGCGTATACATTTTAATTTGATGCCGTCTGGCCGTCTGCTCGTCAATTTCAACATTCTGTTTTACTCTAGTCCTACTAGATGGCAGAGTTCTGCACGTAGTCCTCTCCGCACATCTTACTGAACTGTCTGACTCACAGCAGATAACAACTTATGAAAACAGGATGGTGCCATCACGAATGCACTCTGGTGGGTGCTCTACACTAAAGAGGAGAGAATAGAATAGATCCTTGTAAATCTAATCATTTACTCACACATCAATGGTATGCATGTATACCGAAATGGGATAATATTGGGCCACACTCTGTGGGTGCTTAACTTTTTTCTTTTTTGTTAGGCAGTATATATGAATCGGTCAGTGGAAAAAGGAACTAAGCCAGGTTGTCAACTGAGATGAGGCATAAGATTTTTATGATTGAGGAAAGACCAGTGACATGATCTTATGCTAGGTCAGTTTTGTATGGAAGGATGAGTTTGGTTAGGTTTATGGAAGTTTGGTTGCAGAAATGAGAATAGGTTATTATATACAGGGTGAGGAAACATATAGAAAAAGCAGATCCTCGTTCATGAAGGGTGCAGCTGGAAATTCTGGATCTATGTGTTTGTTTTATGTGTACTCTACATGCTTGCCACATGACGCACACTTCCTACTCTTTACTTTTGCATAATATTCTTAAAACTTCTCAACCATCCTATCTCCATGATTGCATCAAACTCCTCCCCACAGACCATAAGAAAAGTATCCGAATGTGCAGCACCATGTGTTGATCCCTTCCTGTAAACAGAACAACTATCTACTTGAAATCAATCACTGTTACTGCAGCCCGACAATGGAATCTCCTACCAGTGGATGTCAGAAGCTTGTCCAGCAGCTCAGCTTTTAAACACACCTGTGTTGAAATACTAGGTAAACATGCATGAATCATCAAGTTTTGGCCTGAAAACACCTCCTCCTACCTCCTCTTCATTATTCCCCTCTTTCTTTAACAGATTTTCTTCGTATATAGTATTCGTATATTTTGAATGTACTCTATGTACCTACGACGTGTGTATTATATAGATGATATGATTTGTTGCTTTACGTGTGATTACTTTTGTTAATACTATTACTGTTATTATTGTTAATATCGTTTTCATATTATTGTCGCTAGTAGTTATTATTAACAGTGTTCTAGGTTAAGACTGGTTAAGTATAAGAGAGGGAGTACATCCCTAACTATGCCAGAATAAATAAAACATTATTATTATTATTATTATTATTATTATTATTATTATTATTATTATTATTATTATTATTATTATTATTGCCACTGGTTTCCTATAGAAATATACTCCAAATACAAATGAACAGCAGAATTGACATTCCAAATATAATTTAAAATGTAACTATGTTATGAAAAAATTGTGTTTGTCTGTCAATCAGGAACTGCTGCAGCAGGCAACTGCTTCCCTCCGACAGTGTTCCGCCAGGCTGCAGATCATGACAGCGTCTCTCCACCGGTCGCGTCCCGCAGAGGAGCAAGAAGTTCCAAATGACTCTTACAGGTGGCGTGAGAAACTGGCCCACAAGAGGTATACTAACACACTCCACTCGTCCTTCCACATCTTCTGTGCTTCGTAGAACTATCTTCTGGAACGTGATATCGACCTTCTTAAGTAGACCTGTTCTCTCTACTATTAATATACTTTCACTCACGTTACTTACTTTTCTTCAGCTTGATAGACTTCTATAGGAATAATGTAGTGTTCTTGGACTATATATATTTAGGCCTATATCTGTGTCTGATGAAACAACAGTTCTCCAAAATCTAGCAGCAGATATGACCACATCACTGGGTTTTGAGCGACTGCAAAAAGACCTGTACATGTTGGAGATGGACAGCAGGCAGTGGTATGATGATAAATGGGCTTAAAAGTTAAATTGTGAGTTTCACAAAGAGGAAAAGTCCTCTCAGTTATAATTACTGTGTTGATGGCATAAAAGTAATTAAAGTCATGTCCTTGTTCCAAGGTGGTGTAACTCTTTTTAGGCACATCCCCGTTGGAGGTGAGTTGCATGTACCAATGTAACCACACACCAGCCCTCCTGCCATTTTTAAATTTCTGGCAGAACCAGGAATAGAACCAAGGCCACCGAGGACGACAGCTAATAGTGTTGTTATACTACGGAGGCAGACATTGATGAGGTGAAAGTTTTTTATGGGGCTCACTGAAAGTACCTAGGTGTTAATATGAGGGAGGATCTTCATTAGGATGATCACATAAACAGGATTGTACATAAAAGGTACAGATCTCTGCACATAGTTATGAGAGTATTTAGGGGTTGTTGTAAGGATGTAAAGGAGAGGGCATATAAGTCTCTGGTAAGACCCCAACTAGAGTATGGTTCCAGTGTATGGGACCCTCACCAGCATTACTTGATTTGAGAACTGGAAAAATCCAAAGAAAAGCAGCTTGATTAGTTCTGGATGATTTCTGACAAAAGAGAAGCATTACCAAAATGTTGCAAAGTTTGGGCTGGGAAGACTTGGGAGAAAGGAGACAAGCTGCTCAACTACAAGGTATGTTATGAGCTGTCAGTGGAGAGATGGCATAGAATTACATTAGTAAACAAATAAGTTTGAGTGGTGTTTTTAAAAGTTCTTTGCTATTATTTAAGAAAAGACGAGGTAAACAACAGGTAGGGAATTCGCCACATGGATGACTGCCCTAAATGCAGTTAAGTGGTGATAGATTGATTGATTGATCGATCGATCAATAGCACAGTATCTTGAACTGTACAGGAGTGTTCTAGCTGTGGACAGGTCATCAGATGTTCTGGATCTTGCACAGCATCACTCTGGCAGTGAACATCTGCATCAGCATGTTGCATGTTTTTCTTGCATATCTTCTTTCATACAACTCAAAGTCTTCCACACAGTGTAGGATTGATTACTGCCCGGACTTGGTTTTAATGAGAAGAGAGGCAATATATTCGAAGATGACATAGTAATATGGGGAGAAGATGAAATGGAAGTACAAGAATGAGTTACTGTATGGGATCAGGAGATGGTGGAATATGGAATGAAAATAAGTGTGGAGAAGAGTAAAAGAGTAGTGATTATGAGAGGTATTAGAGAAGGAAAGGGGAATACTGAAGTAAGTGGAAGACCATTAGAAATTGTCAAAAGCTTCAATTATTTGGGGAGTATACATGCAGAAGATAAGAAAATAAATGAAGAAATTGGAAAGAGAATCCAAGAAGCCAATGGGTTTTACTGATGTGTAAGAATCAGGATGTTCCAGAGGAATGCAAGAAAATTCTGTACTCAATGTATTATAGACCAATTTTGATATAAGCAGCGGGCAGACAGACAACACAGCACATGATGAAAGCACAATACAAGCTGCCGAGATGAAATTCCTTAGAGAAATAAGTGGGAAGACACAAAGGATAAAATCAGAAATGTAGAAATCAAAGAGAGAATTGGACTCTCTAAACTGCAAGAGAAGATAGAGACCAGTAAACTGAAATGGTAACGGCCCACAATGAAAGAGCTCCAAAGTGAGTATTTATGGAGAGAATATTAAGAGGAATACAAGGGGGAATGACCAGAAAGAGGTGTACAGATACGGTGAAGGAGAGTATAGAGAAGAGAAGGGTGAAAGTGGAAGAAATATTGGAGGAAGGAAAGAAGGGAGTGGTTGAGAGAAACAAAACTGTGAAGGGCCTTGATTTACAACCCTACCCATAAGAAGAAGAATGTTGACCTTGTCTCCTCTTCCCACCCTAACCTGTCTTTGTGTTCCTTTATGTTGGTTTTCATGTTATTGTTTCTCTATGTTCTGTATGACCTCATTTGTTGATTGTTTGTTCCTTTCTATTACCTAACTTCCAACTTAACTCACATTCTCTTTTGCACTTTATACATTTGTTTAGAAGCTTCACCTTTTAGTGTTGGCTAGTTTGAGTTAAGGAGAGAGGTACAGGGTCATCCAGTTAATGCAGAACCGTAGCCGAGGTGAGACTGGGGCCTCGGCTGGAAACCTATTACTAACTGGTGGCTGGGCAAAACGAGAGCAATGTTTAAAAGTACTTGCACCTTTCTCATCATTAAGTGGTTTCTTGTGGAGCAGATTTAGTTTGTCAGAACTCCAATATCAGCTGTTTTGAGAATTTACGTTCCCACATACGTGAAACCATGCCTTGTCTGGGAAGAGAATGAGACTGGGATCAATTTCTTCATCATGCACTTTATTTTGCTTCTTATCATTAATATTCCCCATTCCACAAAGTTTGTTAACTAATCTATGAAATGTCCCACAACTTGGGACTCGAATAGCTGGGAATTTCTCTTGAAATAATCTCCTAACAGCATGAGCATATTCTATATGGACATCCCATGGTGCAACAGCACCGAGGATCTTGGCCTGCTGCTCAGCCGGAAGGCCTCCAGGTTATGAGGTGTCGTGTGGCCGTTATTCTTTACTTTCTTGACCGGATTGACATACAATCTTAAATTAACACTTGATATGGAATAGAATAATTAGGCCTGTTATTTTATTTTTTCCCCATTTATTCTCACTTCACTTTGCACTGAAACACGAAACAAACTGCATTGTGAGACAAAGCCAGAACCGTTAGTCCCTGCAGGCTCTCCTCCCTCTTTGCTTAGTCACTCCCAGCTGCCGGCTCTGGTTCCAACATAATTGGACGACCCAGTACACCTTGAAGGGTGAAAAAAAGGGAATTTTTCAATTAATCTTGTCTACATAGGAAATACTTCAGTCTGATGAAAAGTATAACTATCACCACGACTTGAATTATATGTTTATAAATATCCTCGTATGTCGTATGTTTCTTGCTCATTTCTGTAATGTTCAATTTTACTCTTGATTTTTTTGAGTATAATTATTCCAAAACTATTGTAGATTTTTGCATTAAATTTTACATTATAGTGTGTATTGTATTGCTACAGACTCTTTTCTTTTATAAGTTTGAAAATTTGATAAATATATACAGTGTGTTTCTAAATTCCTAATACTCACTTTGGGGTCTTGAAGGGGGGACCATGTAGATAACATTTTAAATACAGTGAGTTTCTGCCTGCCTGCCTTCGCGTTACACAGCACAGCGACAGCATGGGAATGCCGTTGAGGTCCGTGCTTTGAATGTGTATTAAGTACTGATCTGTCCCTCCAACTGTTCTCGAGCTGCGAAGTGTTACTTCGAGGTATAATTCTCATAATGCCTCCATGTATGTACATGGCAGAGGAAATGGTATTTACGTACCATAATAATGTAAAAACAGAGTCTTGCAGGGAAGTCGTTAGGCGATTTGTAAACACAATTTCCAGATTAACGCCCTCAACACAGAAAGACTGTGCGGAAACTTGTGAACAAGTTGAGAGAAACTGGTGGTTCGATAAGAAGCAAAGTGTTAAAAACCATGTACTTAACGAGGAAAACGTAAATGAAATTGTAGAAAGTTTAGAACATATGTCTACAAAATCTCTAAGACAACTTGGACACGAAGCCAGGGTTTTGAAGAGCTTCGCATGGTGGGCTACGAAAATGTTAAAATTGAAACCACAGAAGGTAACTGTAGTATACAAACTGCATCCACATGATCATGATAAGCGGGTACGTTTTTGTAATGGGATGTTGTAAATCGTTCATTATGAAATAATTGATCCACGCTTAATATTTTTCTCTGACGAAGCATGATTCCACTTACACGGGTATGTTTCGACACGGAATAACAGATATTGGAGTAGAGAAAATCCCCCATCACATATACGAAATTCCTCTACATGACGAACAGATCGGACTATGGTGCGCAGTGAATGGATATAGAATTATAGGACCTATCTTTCTTCAGGGCACATTTAATGCATAAAGATAGAGGGATAATATACTGAAACCAGTTTTTGATGAACTGACTGACATTGACTGTCGAAATGGATATTTTTAGCAAGACTCTGCTACCGCGCATACAGCTAATGACACTTTAAACTTAACTGAGGAAATTTTTGAAGACCTTGTTATTAGTATGGGCTTATGGCCGACATGGTCCCCAGATTTAATTGTTTGTGACTTTTATTTATGGGGGAGCTTAAAAAATAAAGTGTATTCAAGAAACCCTCACACGTTATTCGAACTGAATATGAATCTGCCAGAAATGTGTGGATGCAGGACGAGAACATTTGCATAAGGTATGAGCTTATTTTCTGTTATCTCACGTCATGAACGGATAAAGTGAGCAAAGTACTGTCCTTCTGTCCTTGTTGCTTTGCCGTCTTTACGTACGATAATAATGTAAAAAAAAAAAAAAAAAAAAAAGTCTTGCAGGGAAGTCGTTAGAAAGGCTGTGCAGACCCGGGTTCGATTCCCAGCCTACTCAACTATGGGATTACAGCTAAGGAGCTATCTGATGGTGAGATAACAGCCGAGTCTAGAGAGTCCAAGAGGATTTGTCGTGCTGACCACATGACACCTCGTAATCTGTAGGGAGCGGTCGCTTGGTACACCGTGGCCTTACAGGGCTCTTGCACCGTGGGGTTTAATTTTTGTTTGTTTATAATAGCCTACCTACTTACTAGCTACTTTGGAATTATGTTTTATCAGAGAAATACAGGCTAAGAAAATTATGGAAACTTTGCAGGTCAATCCAAGAAGACAACTCTCAGATGAGTCGTGACTTCCGGAACGCTTTCAGTCAGAAGCTTTCTGAAATGGAGGAGAACCTGGAATCGTTCACTCAAGAGGAGCTGAAATTCTGTCTTGCCTTTAAGAAGAGCCTCGGTATGTACTGGACACAGTTTGTAAGTAAGTAATTATCTTACACTTAACCATAACATTTAAAATAATTAATGGAAATATAATATTTTTTTTTAAATACAACTCTCTTTTTAAAATAATATAGTATTAATAGAAAATATGGAGAGTAATAAAAGAACAACATGACAATATAAATGAACATGATAATAATAATTATAAAACTAACAATAGTAATAATAAAAGAAGGAAACACAATAAAAACCTGTAACTAGCAAATACATTTCTAATTTTAATGAAAATATGCTCAGTCACACTAAACTCATCGTACAAGTCAGCTAGAAGTATTCAGCAAGTGATTTTGGCAATCTATCTTAAATATCCTATGAGAACACAAATCCCTAATGGTAGCAGGGAGGGTATTCCACAGCCTAGCGGCAGTGACTACAAAGGACCAGTTGTAAGTCCTGAAATGACTGAAAGATATTATTAAAGAGGAGCCAGATCATGTATCATGCTTATGATAGGAGGAGAGGTAGTTAAAATTTGACGAGAGGTTTGATTACCAAGTTTTTAATAGCATTTCTTACTGTACTCAGTTGAGTACAGAAGGTGACGTAGGAAGTTAGACCAATGGTCTAGAGTTGAGTCATACTTTTATTTCCCCTCTTTCTTCACATGTGGGGTGTATTAGCCAAGTGACTTCTCGCTATGGTGGCCACATAATCCCTTGAATCCTAGCCACCCAGCTCGATAGCTGCAGTCGCTTAAGTGCGACCAGTATCCAGTATTCGGAAGATAGTGGGTTCGAGCCCCACTGTCAGCAGCCCTGAAGATGGTTTTCCGTGGTTTCCCATTTTCACACCAGGCGAATGCTGGGGCTGTACCTTAATCAAGGCCACGGCCGCTTCCTTCCCACTCCTAGGCCCTTCCTGTCCCATCGTTGCCATAAGACCTATCTGTGTCGAAGCGACGTAAAGGAAATAGTGAATCCTAGCCATTTGTGTACAACTTTTTAAAAGAAAATTAATGTTCTTGTGGTTGAGCTTTTAGATGAAACTGTGACTATGATCACAATATCAACAGTTGTGTAAAACTAAAAGTAAGTTTGACTGTTTTTCCTCTTTTCTGAGTTTCCCTCTCTCCTTTAGATAATTGAACATCACCCTGCCAACACCTGGTTGCAGTACCATCAAGGTCTGACATGTTGTGAAGGTGCGAGGCAATGAAAATAACAACTAATGTTTCCTCATTTAGAAGTGCCCCGGGAGATCTCAAATTTGCAGCCTCTGCCGCAGATGTGGTGATACCTTGAGAAATGCCCGCGAGCACAAAATAAGAGCATTCATTACCGAAGAGCTTCGTGGAAAGGTTTATACCATCTACGAAGAGGTTCACAGTGTGTCAACAAATGGGAACACCAGAAGAATCGACATGTTAGCCTTTAAACACGACAGTAATAAAGGTTATATAATCAATCCCACATTCACATTGGAGCATCACAGCCTGAGGAGGGTAACACTACAATCAAATTTTAAAGGGCAAAGTACCATTTACAAGAGCTGGAAGTACTGGGTTTAATGGCAGGGGCACGTGGAAGTAATCTTTTCATGAATTTCTGGAATAGATTTGAGTTACAAAAGTCTAGAATCAATGTTTTGGCAACCGCCACTTTAGGAGGATCTTCGTCTATTTTAAAATCACATCTCTGTATTCACAATAGTTGCCTGCCTGATGGCCATGATCATTAAAGCATTGAAGTCTAAACAGTCTGACACCGTGCTTAGCCGGTTCAAGTACCGTTGGTCGAAAAAAAATTCACCATCAGAATATTGGTTGGAGAGTAGGGGAGGTGGTGGTATACAATTTCAAATCACTAAGTTGTGTGCCAAAAGCCTGGGTTAAATTCCAAACCTCTATGCAGTGCTCTTATGGAGTGAGGGCACATGACGCTGTTGATGGTGATTCGTCCATCGGATGGGGGCATAAAGCCTTGAGCAGACCCCTTGGTGCTATTCGACAGGAGTAGGCTATGTGCTGGCACTGGGTTTCATGCTCTCCCTTCCTACTATCATATATCAAGTCATTCATTTCATCACATTAACTCCTCTGATGAGGTTGACGTCAGGAAGGGCATCCAGTCATTAAAAACCCACCACGACAGATTCATCTCACCTCATATCCGACCCATAGAGAAACGGGACAAGGGTTGGACAAACAACAATCTGTATTCACAATAGTTCCCTTTATATTCCCGTTAATGTCCTAATAATGAATGTATTTTTTTAAATGATTTTTTATTTTTTAAATTTCCAAATGAATAATGCTGTAGACTCTATTATGTTAATATTTGAATTTTTAGAGTTATTCATCAGATGATGTTAATGTTCAAATATAATTTTGTTATTATTATTATTATTATTATTTTTTTTTTATGCAGTTAAACTTTGTCCTTGTGGAAATTCTGAATGTCTGGAAAGTCACTGAGTTTCTCAATAAATATACATATATATTTCTCAGCTCAGAATCGATGTGTAATTCGTGCTGAAAAAAATACAAGTGGAGTGGGACTTCTCCAGAATATTTGGGCTCCCTTGTCACATTTATCTTCTGCCTGCAGGTTTCCAGTGGTGATTTATTATATTAATCCTTTTCACTCACATCTCAGACAATATCCAACATCACACTCTCATAATTCCATGGCTAAATGGTTAGCGTGCTGGCCTTTGGTCACAGGGGTCCCGGGTTTGGTTCCCGGCAGGGTCGGGAATTTTAACCATAATTGGTTAATTTCGCCGGCACGGGGGCTGTATGTATGTGTGATCTCCATTTTTATTTCATCCTCATCACAACGTGCAGGTCGCGTACGGGTGTCAAATCGAAAGACCTGTATCTGGCGAGCCGAACATGTCCTCGGACACTCCTGGCACTAAAAACCATACGCCATTTCATTTCATTTCTGTTTTTAATTGAACTGAAAAATTAAGAATACACAAAATAAGTCACAGTAATGTTAACATATGAAATATTTCACACATCCTCCTCAGTGGCGAACTCTTGTGATGTTATGTATTATACTGTATACTGCAGGAAGGTCACCTTAGGTGTAAATCAGACCTGTAAATGTCTGATTGTCAATACTGATTAAAAAATTACATGTAACTTTCCTTGTTATGCTTGCAGCTGACAACCTTCACCGCCGTAGTGTCGAATTGAGTACAGTGAGCGAGCAGGTGGCAGCACTGGTAGAGAGCCAGACACAGGTGATTCAGGATGTTGAGAAACATTCATCAGAACAGGTGAGTGACAGACAGCCACATTCTAGTGATGGGGTATTCGATTCATTTGATCATGCTACTGAATTGATACAATGATCCGATTCACCGATCACTGTTCCTATTACATCTGTGTAGTACATACTGACAGCATTCAATGCTTGCTGCTGCCATCTGGTTTTTATTCTATGAACTGCTTTCCTATGCATTATCCAGCTTACTGATTCAGGTTTCTCCTCCAGCAACCTCTTCACATCAAATTTTGATGTTTCCACAGTGACAGCTCCATTAAATATGTATATAGAATTAGATGAAAAAATATCTACACATACAATCATCAATGATATGCATTTAGTACTGTTGCCCACCAGCAGGGTGATCAATAATTGTTTGCCTTGTCCTTTCATAAATGATTTCAAAGAACTTGGAAATATCACTGTAATCACGGTTTTCTGATTCAACATCTTTTTAGTAAAGTTATTGTTACAGTTGGCTCACTTACTCACTGTCCACACACACCGGTGATCTCGTCATTCAATTATTATTATTATTATTATTATTATTATTATTATTCTCGTATCAGAAACATACATGTTGTACACAGTTATAATTACTATATTACATTTGTCCAAAACTTGGCCACTTCCAATGCATTTTTTGATGCTTGATATAGTTCATCTTCTGTGCAGGAGGCTGGACATAGTCGACACTGGAGCATATGTTGGACGGTCTGGTCTTCTCCGCAGTCACATTGGATTTTTTCTTGATCTATGTAGCCCCATCTTGCCAAATTAACCTTGGATCTGCCAACTCCAGATCTCAGTCTATTCAGGGACTTCCAGGTCATCCATTCTTCATCGTAGTCAGGAGGTAGAGTTTCAGAAAATCTTATCCAGCCAGGAGGAAGGTAGGATGTAGCCCTCCATAATTGCAACCTGGCTTTTTCAGTAGTGGTTCTAAGTTCCTTTGAAGTTCTGAGAAAACTCTTCCTTGACTTTAAACGTTGCAGATGTGGTTCATGCCCATATAGAGGATGGGTCCTTTCCTGTTCCACTGTCTTTCTTTCCTTGTTCGCAGCTATTTCTCTTCGAACAGAAGGAGGTGCTATTCCTGCAAGGTGGTAGAGCCATTCAACTGGAGTGGATTTCAAACAACCTGTTATAATTCTGCAAGTTTCATTGAGAGCTATATCCACCTGTTTGGCATATGTTGAATTATGCCAGACAGGACACGCATACTCTGCCGCAGAATAGCATAGTGCCATTGCAGAAGTTCGGATGGTTTCAGGTTGGCTACCCCACTGTGATCCGGCCGGTTTCCGTAGAAGATTGTTCCTGGTGGAGACTTTCGATTTGCAGTTCATGCAGTGCTTCTTGAAAGTAAGAGATCTATCAAGTGTCACTCCTAGATATTTTGGAGACTCGCAGTGTTCCAGTTCGACTCCTGACCATACTATCTTTAACTTGCGAGTAGCTTCCCTGTTTCTCAGATGAAAAGCACACACTTGTGTCTTTGAGGGGATCGGTTTAAGCTGGTTTGTGCTGTAATATCTAGAAAGATCATTAAGGGCATCCGTGAGGGTGATCTCCACTGTTTCAAAATCTCTTCTCTGAGTGGCTAGAGCGAGGTCATCAGCGTACAAGAAGCTACTGCAATTGGGGGCTATGGGTTGGTCGTTTGTGTATATATTGAACAGAATTGGAGCCAGCACACTTGCGGAAGACCGTTTTTCTGTAGTCTCCATCGACTACGCTGTTCTTGGAAATCAACAAAGAACCTGTGATTCTGCAAAAGAGTGGCGATGAGTCTTGTTAGGTTAAAGGCCTTGGTTAGATTGTAGACCTTCAATGACTGAAGTATTTTTAAACTGAGAAAGAATTTCCACCTTGAAGTCTTGTAAAATGATGCAACATGTGACCTGAGAGAATACTGAGCGTTTCTTCCCAATATAAAACAGATAATTCTGAGTGGTCACGAGCACAACTCATAGTCATAGGTTACTCTACAGCTGAACTGAATTAAGTGTCGAATGTTAACTAAGTTATAATACCAAGATTCATTAAACTAATAAATAGAATAACTTAATAGCTTACCTGCCAGCCCTGCAGTATAGGGGTAGCGTGCCTGACTCTTACGTGGAGGCTCTGGCTTTGATTCCCGGCCAGGTCAAGGATTTTTAGCTGGATCTGAGGGCTGGTTCGAGGTCTACTCATCTACGTGATAACAATTGAGGAGCCATCTGATGGGGAGATAACAGCCCGGTCTAGAGAGTCAAGAATAACGTCCAAGAGGATTTGTCATGCTGACCACATGACACCTTGTAATCTGCAGGCTTTCGGGCTGAGCAGCGATCGCTTGGTTCGCCATCGCCTTTCAGGGCTGTTATACAGTACCGTGGGGTTTGGTTTTGGCTTTTTTTTTTTAATAGCCTACCTAGTTACTTGCTACTTTGGAATTACATTTTGATTACCTTTTTTAACACTGCAAACAAATCCAACTGTTATTTTAAACTTCCCTACAAGAAGAAGACAGTGAATGCAAGTGGGTATTATTTCCAAACGAGCTGAGAGCAAGAGTCCATTATAGCGTACTATTCTGTATGTGTCACCACGGCAGAAGTTTGGCTCCTTGTCGATGTCCAGTGTTCTGATAATGAACCGTGAGTGCACAACTCAGCACTGTCTGCTACGAGTCAGCTGAATCGTGCCGTGAGTTCACTGTTGTTGCAATTCGATTCATTCAGACAGTTGAACGAATCGATACACTACTCTGAATCATTCAAGCAGTAGCCAACACTACCACATACTTAGTGTCTGGGTACAATAATGTATGTATGTTCGGTCTTCAGCCTGAAGCCTGGTTGGATCCTCAACACCTCCACTATCGGCTGTCATAGACAGCTCTAAGGGGCGTACCGGGGAAATGAGGAGTGAGTTTTCGTTGCTTTCCTCATCGAGTCAGAAGTTCCTATTCCATATTAGTCCGCCAAGCCCACTGAAATATTCACAACTTCCGACCCTATGAGCAACATTTTCACACCATTCACAGCAGGGACTGGCTGCGCAAGGGATGGCATTAATAGCATCATCGCTCATACCTCAGTCACTTTCATATTGTCAAAGACAAGGATAAGACTGAGACAGATCAATGAAAGTAACAAATTGTTCTAACCCATATCAGAAGACAGAGTGCGCTGTAAACATTAGGTCCACCAAGCTCGACAGCTGCAGTCGCTTAAGTGCGGCCAGTATCCAGTAATCGGGAGATAGTGGGTTCGAGCCCCACTGTCGGCAGCCCTGAAGATGGTTTTCCGTGGTTTCCCATTTTCACACCAGGCAAATGCCGGGGCTGTACCTTAATTAAGGCCACGGCCGCTTCCTTCCACTTCCTAGGCCTTTCCTCTCCCATCGTCGCCATAAGACATATCTCTGTCGGTGCGACGTAAAACAAAATAGCAAAAAAACAAAAACAAACAAACATTAGGTCCTGCCAGCAATGGCATAAATATATACTAGAGTATATTTATTGTATTGACAGGTGGACCATACCTTAGCCCTGTGTCACAGGTTTGATGAACATTTACAAGTGGTCACCCCATTATGAGAGAGCCTTTAGGATCTGTCCTTGACACCATAAAGCAGCACTGATAAAATATGGCAGACCAACAGGTTCTGAATTCAAAGCCACAGTTGCAGACAAGATGTTTTACTTTCATGAACTCGCATCTCGTTTTGATTTCTACTTCCAGATCCCATTGTTGTGTTAGCCTGCCTCCTGAGCACTTGAAATGCAGCACCTTTAAATGTTGTTTCCACCCAGCATTTTGTTTGCAGGCCTCCAACAGTCAGCAGTGGGTGCAGCAGCTGCTCTCCTTAACACGAGCCACCAGCGACTCGGAGGCCAGTAGCCTTCACAACTTCCTGACGGACTCGTTCCTACCTGTGATGCAGAACCTGCAGCACCAATTACTGCTGCACAAGTCTGAGATACAGGGCCTCAGTCGCCAGCTCAATGAGCAGGTAGGTCAAGCTGTGTTGGTGGTTGCAGTTTATTTTAAATTTATAAGAGTAAATGTTAAATTTGGCTTTTGCTATGTCAGAAAACAAGGTTTTCTGGGTGTTTCCATGGTTTCCCATTTTCACATCAGGTGAATGCTGGGGCTGTACCTTAATTAAGGCCACGGCCACTTCCTTTCCATTCCTAGGCCTTTCCTATCCCATCGTCGCCATAAGACCTATCTGTGTCGGTGCGACGTAAAGCAAATAGTAAGAAAACAAGATGAAATTCTTTTACTATTAACAAATAAAGACATCTTTTGTAACACCAGAACATGTTTCAGTCCCCACTTGATCATCATCAGCTGGCTAACAAATAAATTAACAAGAGACATTCTAAAACAGTACTAGAAAAGTATAATACATAAAAGAGATGGTGTGTTGTGAAAATTAAAAGTTAATTTAAATATAGCACGTCAGTTTTGAAAAGTCCACTTGTTGCGAGTCTTAATGGTAAATACACACTGTATCGTTGCCATTAATGCTTTCACGGCCCGTACTTATAGACATTATAGTGTATAGGCTTTTGGGCTTATGCTGTGTCAAGAAAATAAGGTGAAATTCTTAACGTTTTGCAGAAAACTGTGCTCTGCATCCTCAGAAGAAATCTCAACTATCCACAAGAAAGGCTTCTTAAACAATGACACTTTGAATTTCGGAACGTTATAATAGAAGTGGAAATGGTACGTTCATTCGCCCCCAGATGGCCCCCAGGACGTGGCACAAAGCTAGCGTTCGAAGCCGAAGCTGACTGAACCATCACAATCAGACTAAGCGGTTCACATATCGTGTTTGCGTAACATATGGCAGGAAGTTAATATAAAGAACCACCTAATCGATACTTTATTTTATGCCTTAGGCAAAATAGAATATATATTAACACTTACAGGACATGTTTCAACCACTTAGTGGTCATCATCAGCTGTATAAAGAAGAAACTAAGATGAAAAAACATTAGGACAAGTATTACTTGTGGTTGAAACATGTCCTTAAGGCATAAAATAAAGTATCGATTAGGTGGTTCTTTATATTAACTTCTTGATTATACTCATCGATACGGTCATGAAATAGACAACTTGTAATACATATGGCAGGTGTAAGACATAGAGATAAGCCTGGAATGAAACATCTGGCGAAGAGGAACGTACAAGTTTGGAAAACACTGAGACAAAGTAACAATAGTGAAGGGACAGGGAAGGGAACTACCTATGTAAATTCATAATGGCTGGCAACCAGGTATTACTTAATTGATAGCCAGTGTCCCTGTTGAAATTGTTAGGATTTCTACGTATTTCCACAGCTTCCCGTATAATCCTGGACCTGTAGTGTCTAGTGTGGGTAAGAGCTCGAGCATCTTGGAACACGACATCATGACCCGACGATAGAGCGCGCTCAGCTATTGCCGATTTGTCAGTTTGGTTGAGACAAATATTACGTTCATGTTCTTTGATGTGGTACCAATGGACCAGCATGTAAGAATTTCACCTTATTATCTTGACATGGCACAAGCCCAAAAGCCTTACATCATGTCTACACACTGAGATTGTAACTATCAGAGTCCAAAAAGGAGCACAATTTTTATCATCAAATTAGGTCTCTCCTATAGGATAACCAAATACCTTTATGTACAAAGAGAACCTTTTATCAGGTATATTTTGTGCCAGTAACTACATATGCTTTTGAAACCTGTACGATCAACAGGAGAGACAGTAGCAGACTTCAAGCAGCAGAAATGAAGTTCCTGAGGTCATTGCTACAGAAAAAAGAAGAGATAAGATCCGGAATGAAGAGATCCATCATAATACACAAGTGAAGCAGTCGCTATGCGAAAATGTAAGAACATCAAGATTCAAATGGTACGGCCATGTAAAAAGGATGTATCAAATGAGAACAGCAAGAAAATGGCTAGAAAAGGAACTGGAAAGCAAAGGACCTAGAGGCAGACCAAGGAAATGGTGGATCAGTCAAGTAAAGCAGAACCTGGAAGGAAGAGGTGTGGAATGGCACCAAGTAGAGAAGGAAGAAATGTACCTGGATAGACAAAGATGGAGAGTGCTCTTGTACCGCATCCAGAGACTGTTAAAGGATGATGATGATGATGATGATGATCATGATGATAAATGAGGAATCCCCTTAACAACAGCAGCAGCCCACCATCATTGCCCGTTTATGTTTTGCTTCATGTTCTTACAACCTTTGGAGTGGCCCTGCACCCTTATCCTCAGCTAATAATAATAATCGTATGGCCTCAGCTACCGTTTGCAGACATTTCGATTTGACGCCATCTGGCTGTCTGCTCGTCAATTTCGATGTTCCGGTTTACTCTGTCTGCCATCTAGCGGACCTAGAGTAAACCGGATCTCTCTTGGGCGTCGATGGCTGAGATTTAATTAATTTTGTCGGGTAAATACCAAAAGTATCACCAGAGATCTTTTACATGCCGACATCGTACGACATGGAGTGTCGAATGGACTTTTTTCCGCCCTTCAAAAATCCGACTACCTCTGCCGGGTTTGAACCCGCTATCTTGGGATCCGGAGGTTAATGTGGGGCAATGCTCCTATATTTGAGGTCGTATTGCAAACCAACTAACCATTCAATGCACGAACTTATGAATTCTTGGAGTAACATTAAATTTCACATTATTATTAATGTTGTTGTTGTCGTCGTCGTCGTCGTTGTTGTTGTGGTTGTTGTTGTTAAGAAATACATTGCAAATGGGAAATATCCTGGTGGCAATGGTCACTTACACTAATGTAATAATAAAGTAAACATAATTACCCAACAGCAAACAAACAAACAAACAAAGAACAAGAGTATAACAAGCAAATCCATGGAAAGAAAATATTACAAGAATTACTACTACTTTAACATTCAAAATCCAGCATCATCATATACAAATTCACATACAACTTAAGTATTTCCAGTGCTTAATACTATGGCTCACAATACTATAGGTTGAGCTTACTACTAGCTCAACATTACAAGTGATAATAAAGTGAAGTTAAACTGTAATTACCCTACAACAACAACAAGAGTACAACAAGCAAGAAATACACTACTCAACTTACAAAACGCAACTAGGAATTTCCAGGTCAAACACAGTGCAATAAGAAGACAGTTTACATTTCTAAGTTCCATGTTATGGGAACACAAGAAGAACAAACACATTCCTAATCAACAATTATAACATGTTTTTAGAAATGTTTATTAGCCATAAGTTTTAAGCAAAACAGACATAACTAAGCTCTCAACTCCCCTCCCCCTTCTCACACCTCATACCCACATTTTTAAAGGTTCAGCCTTTCAATTTTTAATATATTAGAGCTTGTATGTGTCTGTAGTTATATGAATTTCTACCTAAACAAAAAAGTGCAGCTGTTGATGTTTAGTCAGTCGAAATGTAACATGTACTACTTGTAAGTTAAATTTGTCAATGGCAAAATAAAAAGTATAGATTAGGAAGAACAATTTCTCTGCTTGATTTATTGAGGTAGAAGTCTCTTGATTTTAAGTAGATAGCATAAGTGTGGATACCTAATAATGAGGTTTATCAATGGTGATATAATTTCACCTCACCTCATCCCTGACCCCATATCAGAATTGGGACTAAGGGGTAGACATACATACTCTATGAGCTATTAGCTATCTCCTAACAGCACAGTGTCATAGAACATCAAGTAAAACATCTAGAAATATTGCGATGTCATATGACATCACCGGCCTGCAAGCATGAAGCAGTCGATTGATCAAGTTGGTTAAGTTGCTTTATTGGTTTCTCTTAACATGTTGATGTGTTACTGTCAGCTACGGCAGCACGTGGAGAGCCTGCAGACTTTCTCGGCATCCCAGAGCGATTCGCTGGCCCAGCTGAGAGACAGCGTGCTGCAGCAGGTGTTGGAGCAGCAGAGACAGCTGGAGAGAGCTCGAGAACTGGGGAGGGGACTACAGAGAGCAGAACGTGCTCTAGACAAGGTGAGAGGAATATTTAACCAGTGTGAGAGTTTGAAGTACAACATCATTTTGCTTCTCACCAAGTGTATACTCTTTGTTCTCTTAGTGCTGCCGATTTCTCCTTCTTTTGTTCATTCATTCTGATTTTGTTAGGTTTTTTGTTATCATATTCTTTTTCTTTCTTCATTCCTCTTTCTGTTTTCCTAGTTATTATTGTTATTAATACCCAGAAAAACCAAATTTATGACCTACATTACAATTATTCTACCATTTCTGCTCTGTGGTGCTGAAAATTGGTTCTAATTAAAAAAGCAGCTGTTCATTAATCACAATTGAATATAAAATTCTGATCATATGAAATGAGTTTCATTTTGATTGGTGTTGAACAGAGAAGTTCCCATGAAATGTAAAGAGATAATGTACAAGATGTACTATACCCCTATATTAACGTATGTATCAGGGACTTGGAGTTCGACAGCAAGAAATGAGAGTAAAATTCAGGCCAGTGAGATGAAGTTCCTGCTATTTGCTTTACGTCGCACCGACACAGACAGGTCTTATGGCGACGATGGGACAGGAAAGGCCTAGGAATGATTAGGAAGCGGCCATGGCCTTAATTAAGGTACAGCCCCACCATTTGCCTAGTGTGAAAGAGGGAAACCATGGAAAAACATCTTCAGGGCTGCCGACAGTGGGGTTCCAACCCACTATCTCCCGAATGCGAGCTCACAGCTGCGCGCTCCTAATCGCACGGCCAACTCGCCCGGTAAAGTTCCTGAGGAGTATGGTAGGGAAGACAAGGAGAGACAGAGTAAGAAATGTTGAGGTCAGAGAAGAGATAGGGGTAGTAAAACTGAGTAATAGGATAGAGAAGAATAAATTGAGATGGTTTGGGCATGTTATGATGGTGGAGGAGGGAATTTACCAAAACAAGTGTTGGAGGTTTAGAAGGAAATAAGGCATCATCACCATAATACCTATCTGTGTCGGTGCGACATAAAGTTAATCGTAACAAAAAAAATAAAATCCTTGAACTGGCTGAAAAAATAATCCACAGCATTGGAATAAGGGACTGGCACGCTACCTCTACACCACATGTCTTATAATAATAATAATCTTCTTCTTCTACTGCTCTTCCCACGTGTGGGTTTGCGAGTGCAAACTGTGTTGCACTTGTGCATTTGGCTCTATTTTATGGTTGGATGCTCTTCCTGATGACAGCGCTGTGTGGAGGGATATAATCACTATTGCGTGTTTATGTAGTGGTTGGTAGTGTAGTGTGTTGTCTGAATATGAAGAGGAAAGTGTTGGGACAAACACAAACACCCAGTTCCCGGCCAGAAGAATTAATCAAACACGATTAAAATCCCCAACCTGGCCGGGAATCAAATCCAGGACCCTCTGAACCAAAGGCCTCAACTCTGACCATTCAGCCAACAAGTCGGATAATAATACGATGCCATGGAAAGGAAGTTCATAAAGATCTACAGATGTCCAACATCCAGGAAGTTCAGATGTTAGACAGGAAAATATTTCGGACCATGATTCAAAATCTGGAAGGGTTCCAAGTTGAAAGAACTGCAAAGACGGTAAGAGGCTGCATGGATGAACAGAAGAAACAGCATAGTGTCCATATGAAGGAGTAGTGGAGGAAGAGGAAACTTCAGGCAAAGAAAAAATGAAATTGTACCGTGATCTTCAGTGGTCAATTCGCAAGTAAAAAAATAAGAAGAAGAATCAGGTCCCGCGGTGTAAGGCTTACGTGCCTACCTCTTACCCAGAGGCCCTGGGTTTGATTCCTGGGCAGGTCAGGGATTTTTACCTGAATCCGAGGGCTGGTTCGAGGTCCACTCAGCCTACATGATTGGAATTGAGGAGCTGTCTGACTGTGAGATGGTGGCCCCGGTCTAGAAAGCCAAGAATAATGGCCGAAAGGATTTGTCGTGCTGACCACACAATACCTCATAATCTGCAGGCCATCAGGCCGAGCAGCGGTCACTTAGTAGGCCATGGTCCTTTGGGGCTGTTGCCTCATGTGGGGGGTGGTTAATAAGAAGAATCCTTCTAGCAGCTTCACAGGCAACATGATGTTTGAATGCCTTCTTAGACAGAAGAATAAGCAAAATATAAAAGAGAAAAGGAAAATTATGGAACCTATTCAGAAAAATGGCATATAGAAATTGAGACCTTAACAAGATTTATACACAGCATCAGAAAAAATAGGTTATCTTTCAGAACAGACAAAGACAGCTTAAACAAAACAAATGTTTGAACACTATGCAAATAAACAAGGCCAAACTAGCATTTTCCAAAGAAGCAGAAAATTTGGGGAATAACTCAACATTAAAAAAAAAAAAAAAAAAAAAAGGAACAAATTACAAATAGAAAATAATTTACAAAAGCAATATTCAATGGTAAATTTCTTGAGAAAGCCAAGAAGAAATCCCGCAGTAAATGGTCAGAAGAAAGAAAACAACAGCACCGACAAAGGATGAAGAATACCAATATAAATGGTCCGTTATTGGACATTATAAATTTTCCAGCTACCTAGGTGTGCTAGGTACCAACTGATGAGCCCAGCCTGGCACACGAGGGCGAAACGCTGGCAACCAGGAATGAGTTAGCTGGAAAATTTATAATGTCCAATAACGGACCATTTATATTGGTATTATAAATTTACTCATTCGGAACAAATATTTCAGATTCCCTATGGGAATCAACATCTATATCAAAGGATGAAGAAGAAAACTGTTTCTTGTGGTCCCAAGATGGCCGAATCGAATGAATAATAATAATAATAATAATAATAATAATATTAAATCATTGAACCGACTCTAGCTAACACAACCTCTCGAGTTAAGTTCAGAGGAGAAATTTCAGATGTTTTCAAGATAAAGACAGGAGTTAGGCAGGGAAATGGGTCCTCACCCCTGCTCTTCAATTACGTCCTTGAAAAAGTCATCTGTGAGTGGCACAAAGAAATTAACAACAATGGGCTCCAAAATGCTGTGAGATTGGGTTACAAGAACATGAACCTTTCAATTGATTGCCTAGCTTTTGCAAATGATCTAGCAATTTTCTCTGATTCTTTAGACATGACTACAAAGCAAATTAATCACCTCAAGACACAGGCAGAAAAAGCAGGCCTCCAGATCTCGTTGGAGAAAATGCAATTCATGATTAACATCAAGCCAGCACCAAGAGAGCTATAAGTAAACGAGCGGGCAATCACACAGACAGATAAGTTTAAATATCTTGGTGAGTGGATAGAACCAACATCTCTGAAAAAGAAGCTTTTGCATCGTGCATGAATAAAATGGAAATGGCTTATCAACTGACCAAGAACATTTACAATAGAAAGTCCATATCCTTGAACACAAAACTCAGACATTACTGCACTGTCATAAGACCAGAGGCTTTGTATGTAGCGGAATCCCTTGCTGTGAACAAGAAAGGCCTGATAGAAAAATTGGAAATTGAAGAAAGAAAGAAAGAAAGAAAGAAAGAAAGATCTTAAAGAAAATTCTTGGCCCAATTATAGACAAAGATGAATATAGATGTTGGCATAACTATGAGCTGTATACTCATATCCAGAAAATTTCTGATATCAAGCAGAGAAGGAGAATTGCATTTTTATGGCCACTTGCTAAGAATGAAACACACACGATTATTGAACCAGATCTTTACCTATTTTAAAGACAAGACGACCCAGCCAACTTGGCTCAAGGAGGTGGAAAGGGACCTACAGGAGATGGGGATCACTTATGAAGATATACAAGAATGCAACTAACTCAGGAGAAAACTAAAAGACCACCAGAGTTTTCAAGAAAGGCCAAAGTTGAAGACAGGAAAGACGTGGATGGAGGAAAGAAAAGAGCAACACTGGCAAGGAATGAAGGAGCACTGGGTAAAGACCCTAACCCAGAGAAGACAGCTGAAATAACGTGGTCCTTGGTAGGCCAATATGAACAAAGAATAATAATAATTTAAAAATCCAGGAGATAAACATCTGCTTCACACTCACGAGAAAGAAACAACACGAATATTTTCAACACCAAAAATGGCACTGGAAAGACCTCAAGGCCCGATCAATCTCTTCCAAGGGACTTGGATAACGTGGTCATCTAGAATGTCCTTCATCGTCAGGAGTTCCTTTGTGGATACACACTTTTTTTTCTTTTGATTTATCAGAACTCTTTATTTCCCCTGTCGGTGGAGTCAAAGGATGCATGTCGAAAGAGGCTATTAAGAGGGGAACAAGCAAAGAATCTAAACTCACTCTCTAAGCTCAGGAATATATCCACGATTCTACGTATTTCTGTGTAGCAGAGAAAATGTATGAATGGGAAGTTTAAAAAAATAACTCCCTATTTTTTACTGGAATTGTTCTTATTTTAATTCCAAAATAACAATCTTATTTCGAAGAAAAGCTGAAGGATTTAACTTGTAGTAGGAGAAAGAGGTTTTGAGATTCTCCTGAACACGGCACACTGGTTTGCTGTTTGATGATGATGATGCTTGTTGTTTAAAGGGGCCAAACATCTAGGACAGACTCCTAATGGTAAGAAATGAGACGAAATGCAGTGAAAATTCCAAAGTCCAAAATTCATCCACTGACCAGAATTCAAAACGTGACGATGAAGAATGAATGTATGAATATGAATGTAAAACAATCAGTGGATCCGACCTTACCAGAAACTATATAATAATTAATAATCGTATGGCCTCAGCTACCATGTGCAGACATTTCAATTTGACACCATCTGGCTGTCTGCTCATCAATTTTGATGTTCCATTTTACTCTAGGCCTACTAGATGGTACATCAAGTAAACCAAAATTCTCTTGGGTGTCTCTAGCTGACATTTAATCAATTTTGTTGGGTAAACACCAAATGCGTCACCAGAGATCTTTTACATGCTGACATCGTACGGCATGGAGTGTCAAATGGACTTTTTTCTGCCCTAAAAAAATCCAACTACCTCTGCCAGGTTTGAACTCACTACCTTGGGATCCAGAAGCCAATACTCTACCACTGATCCACAGAGGCAGCTAGAAACTGTATTAAAACAATAGTATAGGGACTGCTTCCAAAGCATAATCCTGAATCGATGATTTTTGTTGTCTAAAGGGGTTCAAAATCCAGGTCAATGGCCCCTCTTAATGGTACTTATTCCTAGTAAAGTAGAACCATGGTATTTCTCAACTTGCGGTACTACTCAAAAGTAGCATAAACTCACGGTGTTCCAAACAGTATGGTACTACTCACAAGTATTGTACGTCGCACAGGTAACGCAAACCTATGGCGTTTCTCACATAATGACACCATTCGCTGGCAACGCGAACCCCCAATGTTCCTCACACAGTGAGTACAAATCACAGGCAACGCAGACCAACGGTGTCGCTCATATAGTGGTATTAATCACAGGCAACGCCCAGACCCGTGGTGCTTCTCACATAATGGTACTAATCGCAGGCATGCAAGCCCGTGATATTCCGCATATAGTGGTACTAATCACAGGTACTGGAAACCCACAGTGAACTGCTCTCTGCTGCTACTAATCACAAACTAATTGTGTACCTAACATAGTGGTGCTATTTGCAAGTAAAGGCGACTCATGGTGTTCCCTGCGTGATGATACTAATCATAAGTAGTTTCATGGTTCTAATTAAACCATCCCTTGATTGCCCCTTTTAGTCGCCTCTTACGATAGGCAGGGGATACTGTGGGTGTATTTTTTGTCTGTGTGCTCCACCCACAGGGGGTGGTTTGCTGATTAAACTAGTTCATCAGTCACTAAATCTTGTATGTTTTTCTGCCTAGGATCTGTCCTCACAGCTCATTGAAGCAGTAAAACACGTCCGTGCTGCCGAGGAGTTGTGGAAGTCCCACCGGCAGGAGTCGAACCAAACGATTCAGGAGGTCGACTCTAGCATCACCGTGGCATACGACACGTCAGACAGACTTCTTCACAGTGCGACGACGGGCCTGGACTCTCATATCAAACGTGTGGCAGATATAAGTTCAAACATCGAGTCTCGTACAGATGATGTTCTGGAGAACGTGTCTGGCTTTGTGGAGAGGGTGAGTAGCTGTGGCATGGTGAAGAATTCTATATGTTGAAGAAGGATAACCTTTTCACTGCTGGATTCTCAGATGAGAAAGTGCTGCATGTTTTAGACTACCCTTAGCTGTCTTTTTTAATAAAATATGTTAGTTTGGTCCTTATAATTCATAAAAATTTTCTCATAAGTTCAAAATGCTCTAGTTTTGAGAATTCTGGATTCAACTTACATCGGGTCAGCTCAAGAATGACAGGTACTGTTGGTATAAACTCACCGTCAAGACTGTGTGAAGGGCACATCAATTTCACAACCAATTTTCTTTCTCCGCATGGCACTTAATTCCACTATCACTTTCAGAATTTCTCCAAAATAAAAAAAAGGAACAGGGTGAGTCGGCTATGCAGTTAGGAGTAAGCAGCTGTGAGTTTACATTCAAGATAGTGGGCTCGAACCCCACTGTCGGCAGTTCTGATTATGGTTTTCCGTGGTTTCCCATTTTTACACCAGGTAAATGCTGGGGCTATTCTTTAATTAAGGCAACGGTCGCTTCCTTCTTACTCCAAGCCCTTTCCTGTCCCATCATCGCCATAAGACTTATCTGTGTCAGTGCCATATGTGTGTCCACAATGGATACTCCCAAGAATCACTCAGGGTCGGCTCTTCTGATCCTTGGAGAGTACTCGCTGCGGTTGGATGTCTCCGCCACTGGAATGCTGTTTCGGTTGTATCCCACCATTTTGCTCTCGGGCGTCCGCGTCCTCTCTTTGGTTCCTCAATTGCAAGAGCTTTCTTAATGGGATGATCTTCATCTCGACGTTGTACTAGTCCATACCGGAGCAACTGCCACTCCTCCAATTTCTCACCAATAGAAACCGTATTAAATGATCCTCGTATATGCTCATTGCACACTCGGTCCAAGAGGGTGACACCCACTGACCATCGCAGCATCCGCATTTCCGTTACATACATTTGCTGATGCTTCTTTTGCGTTGTCCAACACTTAGAGTCATGAGGACAAACAGTCTTGTATATTTTGCCTCTAAGCTTGTCAGTAACGCAATTTGGTCCGTCCAACATTGATGCGATACTTTGTCATCATCAATCGTCATATCAGTGGTAATAACTGAGCTCAGGTACTTGAATTTATTCGTCATTGCCAGTGGTTTACCCGCTAAGAAACTTGTATTGAGTGGACCTTGAACTTCTGGCGTGGCAAAGTTACAGAACATATACTCCGTCTTCTTATGGCTTATTCTGAGTCCATTCGTCTCCAAAGCTTTTCTCCAAAGTTCTAAGGTTGCCTCAACCTCTTCACGTTTTTCACCAACAAGGACGATGTCGTTTGCATATAAAACGGTGCATGGTAGTTGTGTCATCAGTTGTTCTGTGAGTTGGTTTATAACTTTATTGAATAAGATTGGGCTCAACGGTGAACCTTGATGAACACCAACCTCAACAGCGAAACTCTCAGAGATACCAGAACTAGACTTCACCTTTGTAGAGAGATGTAAAAAAAAAGCCATCAAAATCCTGAAGTACACCAACAGCTTAAACTGTAATGAGGAATCTGAGTGGGTCAGCAAAGTCTGGTCTTAAATCTTGGAGGACTCGGCGGCCAGAGAAAGAATCAGGTGATCAGTCTCCTGTCTCTACCACGGTAAATTGACCAACGTTGGGCTCCACATTGCTTCTGTTATGTGCCAGCGCCATGGTAGCTCCTTTCGGTGCTTCCAGGAAGGGGCTAGTGACTCTGACGACCGGGGATCTCCCTGTTGGCTTATGGGGTGGGGCTGGCCTTTCCGTGTCTTGTTCTCGTCGGCTGGCTTACCTGTAAGTTTCTTGGAGATTCAACAAGAATGTTCTGCGTGCAGCCACCTCGTAAAACTTCTGGCACTCATCACCCGAGGTGTAAAAAGGAAGGCTAGCTGCAGACAGTTGGTCAGAGTTGTAGTCATGGTCAGTGTTGGGCTCCATGGTGGAGCTATAGTCAGAGTTGGTGCTGGGCTGGGAGTCAGTGTGAGACTTAGTGTGTTGGAGTTTTGGTGGCTGGGCCAAGGGCGGCAGAGGTGTTGACTGTCGCTAGTGTCCCACCGAGGTCTGAACCAAGAGCTGCGGTTGTAGTGTCAAAGAATACAGTGAGTAGGTGGGCTGGAGACATCAGAACAGAATATTGTGTACTACCTGAGAGGACCGTGTGTTTGTGTATTTCTGAGGACTGAGAATCGCGGTGAGTCAGCGACACAACTTATGACAGTACTGTGTGTCATGTGTTCCTCTGTAGATGTTAATTTCAGGACAGTATTTCTGCTGTTTCAGAGCACCTCCACCTTGGGCCAAGTAGAACGATATCGCGACGACATGGAAGTGGAGGTGCGGGGAGCCATCTCTGCCAGCGAGGGGACGTGGCGGGAGCACTACCACAGGATGGAACAGGACCTACGTAAATTGTCGGAGAGTCTGCGGGCATCGCAACAGAATGAGCAAGAGCACAGACAGGTATTGGTCCCATTTATTTAGAGTATTTGCACTAACTGTGTAATTGTCATTGTAATATGTGTAGTATTTTGTAAAAAAGATTCAAGAAAATGTGTACGCATGCTTCATTGACTCAGTAACCAGAACTTTATTACGATTTCCCACCTAATATAAACTTTCCACAAATATGATTAAATTTAGAACAGTGTAAATTGTTCAGTGACAGTCATGACTTTTTCAAGTCTTTATTATTTAAGATTTTATGCTAAAGACCTTTTTTTTAACCTTTTGAATGCTGAGTTACCAGTTGACTGTTTTATACCTCGGTGCCGAGTTTTTTCATTCGTATGTAAACAAAATTGTAGAAGCCTCAATTTTTAACTTATCAGTGGGGTTATTAAGTGATAGCATATGCTGATGATGTAGCAATAATTGCAAGAAATGAAAGAGCTCTTGAAGAGAGCTACTCAGTATTAGAAGGGAAAGTACGGGACCTAGGACTAGAAGTGAATATAAACAAAACAAAATATATGAAGATGGGAGATACAGAGGGAGTAAGAGGAAGGACCCCAGTAAGATTAAATGGGAAGGAATATCAAAGAGTCACATCTTTCAAATATCTAGGCTCTATAATAACAGAGGACAATAAAACCTCCGTGGAAATACAGGAGAGGATAACAAGTGGAAACCGATGCTTTTACGCCTTGCAAAATATGTTTAAATCCAGGAATGTCAGCAGGAATACAAAAATTAAAATATACACAACAGTACTAAGACCAATAGTTATGTATGGCTCAGAATGCTGGGTGATGACCGCCAGAGAAGAACAGTGGCTGTTACGGTGGGAAAGGAAGATATTGAGAAAGATATTCGGTGCAGTAAGAGAGCAGGATGGGTGGAGAATGAGGACAAATGTAGAGCTGCAAGGACTGTTTGGCCAGCCAGATATTGTTGCTAAAATTAAGCAGGGAAGAATTAGGTGGGCCGGTCATGTTCAGAGAATGGCAGAAACCTGCACCGTAAAAAAGGTGTTTATAGGGAAACTTGATGGAAGGAGGAGGAGAGGAAGACCCAGGAAAAGATGGATTGATGATGTTGAGGATGACCTTAGAAAGTTAGGAGTTAAACGTTGGAGAAGAAAAGCTGAGGACCGAGATGAATGGAGGCAGGTGATAAAGGAGGCCAAGGACCTACAAGGACTGTAGCGCCGACCAGTAAGTAAGTAAGTAAGTAAGTAAGTAAGTAAGTAAGTAAGTAAGTAAGTGGGGTTATTAGCTAAAATGTTCATAAATGTTGGCTCTTTATAAATCTAAATGCAAATGGAAAATCCTACACTTGTGTTAATATTACTCTATTTTGAGAGAAAACAAAACTACACATTTGTGCCCACGCGTACATCATCTTTATACATATTAAAGAGAACCCCCATAGCACTACAGCCCTGAAGGGCCTTGGCCTCCTAAGTGACCGCTGCTCAGCCCAAAGGCTTGCAGGTTACGAGGTGTCATGTGGTCAGCACGACGAATCATCTTGGTCATTATTCTTGGTTTTCTAGACCGAGGCCGCTATCTCACCGTCAGATAGCTTCTCAATTCTAATCGTATAGGATGAGTGGAACTCGAACCAGCCCTCAGATTCAGGTAAAAATCCATGAACCCGGGGCCTCCGGGTAAGGGGCAGGCATGCTACTCCATGTGGCCGGCCAAAGTAAAGAGCCCAAAAGAAAATTATTTCCCAAAATCTCCAAGCAACTAATACATGCAACTCCTTACAAGTACATAAGTTGATATTTTAAACTCATTTCTAAACCTGGAATGTGGTGACAGCCCAATGTTTTCCACCAGTTGTTTGCGATACCAATTTGTTTCATCAACAACCAGCTGCACCAACTCCACTGGCAGAATAGTTTAAAAAAATCAATGAGTTTGGGGTTGCCATCAAGCACTACTTGGCTCCCAGAGTCTGTCACAGTTACTTGAAAGTCCATAAGGAGTTCCTCGTGGGTTTCAAAATATTGATTGATACTAATTTTTGCTGAATAATAGGTATAATATAGGGGCTGTCTGGCCCAGGCGGTAAAGGTGTGCTCGGTTCGCCCGGAAGGACGTGGGTTTGATTCCCGTCAGGAAGTCATAAAATTGAAGAAATGAGATTTCCACTTCCAGAGGTTCATATGGCCCTGAGGTTCACTCAGCCTACACCAAAAATGAGTACCAGGTTAATTCCTGGGGGCAAAGGTGGCCGAGATTAGAGCTAATCACTCTACCCCATCAAGTGCCAAGGTTCCGAATACTGGAAGCCTTTACCTTCCACCGCTCCAAGGGCCTTCATGGCCTGTACGGAGATGACTAGTAGGTATAATATAGTATACTGCTCCTTATAGACAGTATATTTTACACTGCCTTTGTAGTTGTCAGTTCACTTTCTATGTACGCTTTGTCTTTTTTGGCAGCCTCCCAACGGGGAAGCAGAAATAAATGCATTTCAAAATAAATAAAACGAAAACAATATGTCATGTGATGTAGAAAGGGCAGCCAGGTCAGAAAAGAACAAAGAGGTTTTGGGAGAGGAGGAAGATGATGATGATGAAAGATAAATTTCCCCTTAATTCTTTGAAGACTTAGATGGATATGGTGTGATATTAAGTGTTCCAATGTGGGCATAAAATATGTAAATAAATAAAACACTATCAACGTGTACTGGTGCCATTTCTCTGCAACACTTTTCCCTACTAAAGTAGCAGAGCGTTCATGTTGTAGTAAGTTCTTAAAGCACTTATTTAATCAAAAAGTACAGAGTTATCAATAATAATTTTAACACTGTTTCAAACTACTACACTTATTTCTAGTGCTTTTTCAAAAGTTAACCAGTGAAATACAAACAAAAAGAACTGAGTGTCACCTTCAGTGTTGTCAACTTTAAACTGAGTTCACCAAAGCCTTGCTAGAAGGCAGATATACTCAAACCTATAAAAATTAAATCCATTCATCCATCTGTCCATTATCTACAGGCTAAGCCTTGTCGCTGCAACCACATCCCAAGGTCTTCAGCAGTCCTTTTCATTGTGACATAGGAAGCAAAACCGAGCTGAGTGATTATGTTCCTAAAGTAAGATAGACGCAGTCTTCCTCTCGACTTCTTCCCTAGGACCTCGCCTTTGAAGACATTCTGGAGAAAGGTGTCATGACCGAGCTCAATAGCTGCAGTCGCTTAAGTGCGGCCAGTATCCAGTATTCGGGAGATAGTAGGTTCGAATTCCACTGTCGGCAGCCCTGAAGATAGTTTTCCATGGTTTCCCATTTTCACACCAGGCTGTACCTTAATTAAGGCCATGGTTGCTTCCTTCCCACTCCTAGCCCTTTCCTGTCCGACTCGTTGGCTTGATGGTCAGTGTTACGGAGTATTCCGTGGTAGTTAGAAGTGAAAGAAGGTGCGGGTGTGAACGGGTCTCAGGCTACGAAATTAGAGTTCATGTAAAATTTAACAAGGTTATATTTTCTTTATAAAATCAAAAAAATAACAAGCATGGCAGGTACAGAGTAGCAAGGCCACTATTCGAGAATGTACAATTACAGAGTTACCGGATGGGCTCCGAGAGCCAAACCCAAATACTTGAACAATTAGTCCAATTTTACAATATACAGGAATTCAACAAAGGGGCAGAAGACCCCAATCATGCCCAGGAGCACTTGCTCCAAAATTACACAGTAAAGCCGGCTCGAGGCACACAGAAATCAAATTTCAAAAGAGCAATACGCTCTCAATGTTCTGGCCTATAAAAGACCACACCAAACTTGACTTTCAAGCTGTCCTCTAAGGACATAAACACAGGGGTAAGATACCCAACCTACTGAGGCCTATTAAATGAGAAAAGATTAATTACATGGCCTCTAAAATACCAATTTGAGAGGAGGCGAACTGCACTCCTAATGCATTTGTTTAAAAACCCAATCTGGCTCTAGGCCACTAATGCAAGGGCTAATCCCATACTACAGAGGTGACTTTAGAAAAGAACAATTTACATTACATTAAGGAAGAATCGGTTGTGAGAAATAAGTTCACCTCAACACAATATGAGTGGGAGCTCGAGAGGGTTAAGCACTCTCTATCCCAATATGTAGCTTAAAGGATAGAATAAATACAAGGTATCTTTACATTTTAGGGAAAGTTACATGGTGGAAACACTTCGGACCCGCCCCGAGAGCTAAACTGCTGAGCTAGCAAGAAAAGAAGTTATTATACGGCCATTACCTTATTGTTGAACTGCTGCCCGAAGAAAGAGGCGCTTCCCGCCCCCTGCTAAGTACTTTACACACTAAAAGATGGAACAGAAGTGGCCCAGAGACCCCAAAATCAGCAGTTTATATACTCTTGCGGAAAGTTCGAGGCGTTTCAGGGAAGAAAACACCCGCCCACAATCACTTTATTGGCTAGGGTACAGCAACATATCCCCTTTGGAGAAGATACACCTCATTGGTTAGAAATTAATTTAAAAAATTCGGGATTGGCTAAATACAAAACAAGGGGAAAGAAAGGGGTATACAGCCAACTTAAACAATAGGAGAAAGAAATTTAACAAGAAACAAACTTTTGAAATAAAAATTTCTCCAAAAAACAGTTCTTTCACTTCGCACTAGGGTGCACTATTGTTGATCTTCAGTAGTGTCCTCTAGAAGAGAAAGTTCACACTTATTACAATAGGGAAACAAAAATGCGTCGAAAACGACCCAGTTCAGAAACTACAACATTTCCCAGTAGTGACATCTTCTGAGAAACTTGAAAATTAATACCGTAGATAAAGTTCAGACTTCCTCCAGCAGAGGAGTTTCAATTGGCGCAAATTTTAAATAAGCGGCGTGGAGGTGTACCGCCCGGTACAGTCAGCATACTGGCCTTCGGTTCAGAGGGACCCGGGTTCGATTCCCGGCCGGGTCAGGGATTTTAACCTTATTTGGTTGATTCCAGTGGCCTAGGGTCTGGGTGTTTGTGCTGTCCCCAACATCCCTGAAACTCACACATCACATGTAACACTATCCTCCACCACAATAACACGCAGTTACCTACACGTCAGGTGCCGCCCACCCTCATCGGAGGGTCTGCCTTACAAGGGCTGCACTTGGCTAGAAATAGCCACACAAAATTATTATTAACTCTAGAGAAAACGGAAGAAATTTGACCTCTAAATTTCAATAATGCCACATTCTAACAAATTTCAGCCCAATACCACAAATATCACCCTAGTTTCAGCATATCAAGAAGATAGGTCACAACTTCAGGTACTGATGTGGTCTAGGAGTAAACATGCTGAAGGTTTATTTCTGGGTCTATTATAAACTTAAAAACGTTGGAGTGTCCATAGTAGTGTGTTCAAATAGTTTTTTGTTTGAGACAAATTTAGAAGGGAATGTTTGAAAACTGGTGTGTGTTTCCCTTAAGTGCGACATCATAGTTTATCAAATCCTCTAAGGTGACCAGTATTTCAGACACAGCAAGCTGGAGTGACTGCATGATAAATTGTAATCCACTTTAAAAATACTCACGCCGAACTTCTCGCCATGAAGAGTTTAGGTTTATCGGCACTCCTATATTAGCCGTTTTGAGAATTTACATCCCACTACGCTTCATTTGAGAAGTGAATGACACTAAGATCAGTTTCTCTGTTATGCACTTCATTGAAAATCCATTGACTAAAAGTAGTCCTACACACAGGATTACCCGGTTTCAGTTCGTACATTTATAGGGTTTTAACTTCCGCATTGTATGGAACCGTAAGAAATTTCCATTCACTGAGAAAGACTGTTAGTATTTCTTAGGAGAGTTTTTCAAGTGTTGTGTAATGTCTTCAAGATTTTCATCTCTTAGCACTGTATGCCTCCTCCTTTGCTTCTAATCATTAATATTTTCCCCTTCACAAAATCTATGAACCACCCCCATGGTTATCAAACATCTAGGAATTTCTCTTGAAATAATCTGCTAACAGCATGAGCGGATTCTGTACAGACATACAAATTGTAAGCGGAATAGAATAATTAGACCTATTATTGTTATTTTCCATTTATTCTTGCTTCAATTTTTGCACAGGTGTTGCTCTCACTGAAACACAAAACATATTACATTGTGAGACAAAGCCAGAAACGTTAGTACTCGCAGACTCCCTTCCTGCGCAGCTGTTGGCTTTGTCACTCCCAGCAGCTGCTCCGGTTCCAAGATAACGTAATACATTCATAAAGCAATAATCAACATTAACACAAGGAAATTTACAAATACAGTATGAAATGTAATAAATAATGTAGACCTAATGCAATCTTGTTCTTATACAGGATGAAGCCGAACTCCAGCGATAAACTTTCGGAGGTTGTTCAGGGATACACAGGCTCATTACAGAGTAATAATGTAATGACGATTTATTTGGTTTGTTACCCCAATCATCCTTGTTTCTGTGAAAATACCTCATATCAGCAAAAAAAGCATGTAGTATGCGATAACCAAAACGTAAAACACAAAACACAGAGTAATGCAACAACCTTCAGATGAAACACTGTACGTACACTTTTGTCACAGTGTGTTCTGTCAGTGTACTGCACAGTGCAGTACGTAACAATTGCAGAACTGTTCCCTTACAGGTATTGTTCAAAATGTCAACCACCATGATCATGGCACCATTGGCTTCTGGCATGTTAAAGAACTTCTGCGGGACAAAATTCCAACAGCCCAGCGTTTACATTAATAAGAAATTAAATATGATGTCAAATCACTTATACAGTGGGACCGTTTTGACCCCATTATGGGTCTTCAGCCATAGACTAAAATCGACAATATTATTATTATTCTTTTTCTACTGCTTTTCCCACACCTGTGGGGTTGGAGGTGCGAACAGTGTCGTACATGTGGATTTGGCAACATTTTACTGCCGGATGGCCTTCCTGACGCCACCCTATCTGAAGGGATGTCATTATTGCCTGTTTCTGTGGTGATTGGTAGTGTTGTGTGTTGTGTGAAATGAAGAGGAAAGTGTTGGCACAAACACAAACACCCAGTCCCTGCGCCAGAAGAATTAATCAGAGGTGATTAAAATCCCTGACCCGGCCAGGAATTGAACCCGGGACCCTCTGAACCGAAGGCCTCAACGCTGACCATTCAGCCAATGATGGACTAAAATTGACAATATGTAGTGCAAATACAGTCAAATTAATGCTTTAAAAATATTATGTACTTATTACAAATTATTTTATAGAAGACGCAAAAAATTCTAAAGTCCACTAGTAAAATTTTGTCATGAGTGACATTGTCATTTGGTATTAATCTAACATGAACCCTATACATATATTTTCTAACACCAGTGTAACAGCTCAGATCCAATTTTAATATTTTATTTGTACATGTAGAGGTTACTTGTACCGAGCTCGATAGCTGCAGTCGCTTAAGTGCGGCCAGTATCCAGTATTCGGGAGATAGTAGGTTCGAATGTCCCATCGTCGCCATAAGACCTATCTGTGTCGATGCGACGTAAAGCAAGGAAAAAAAGAAAGATTACTTGTTAGGACTGTTCATTTTAGATTAATACCAACGGCAATGTCACACATAATAACATTCGACTAGTGGACTTTAGATTCACTAATTATAGTATTCTAGACTGAAAGATTTTTTTTTTGCCACTTTTGAAAAATAATTTGCAATAGCTACATTATATTTTTGAAGTGTTAATTTGATTGTATTTGCACTTTATATTGTCAATTTTAGTTCATCGCTGAAGATGATCCATAATGGGGTCGAAACCGGTCCAATTGTGTAAGTGATTTGACATCAGATTAAATGATATTGAACAGGTGGACTTTCACTTTAATTTCTTATCAATGTGAATGTTGGTCAATAAGGTTCATGATGTAGTTTATATTGTATGATCCCAAAATTTATCAAGAACTAGCATTTACTTACCTGCCAACTTTTAGAAATAAAAAATAGGAAGATTATTTCATTCTTGGATTTCATCACCTATATTGTGCTTCGGTCTCGATGAAAAAACGGCAAGATAAAAGGCATACATATTTACAGTTACAATGCGACTTGACCATTCAATTTAAAATCTTAGACTAAGAAAAGATAGAAACTGTTACAAAAAAAATGTACCTAATCGTTCTCATTTATGACACACACACACATACGAATAATAATATTTATATCACACCGACATACAGAATAAAATGCATAATAGTTTCCTTTATTAGACTGTAAAATGAATGAAAATTAAATTTTATAGGTATCTCTGAACACTTGGAGATAACATTTGTTACATTTTGTGGCCATAACGTGAAGAGAAAATACCAGAAACTGTCATCGACACAACTGTCTGAAATACATTCAAGTCAATAAAATTATGAAATAAGAATGAACATTAATGCACTGAAATATGCAAAACTGCCACATACAAAACAGATCAATATGTCTCATACATTATTACGACTTTGACAGGGGGGAAAAGCACAGAACCGCAAGAAAAAACACATGACCTACAACTCCAATGAAACTACGCACAGAACGATGTTAACAGCGTGCAAACTACGCGATGACAAACTCGTTCTATCGTCCCGATTAATGAATGGATTTGGTGGCCTCGCCAAATAAAGCATCAAATAAATACGCTTGAGAATGAGGTTGCATAAATTACATAACCACATCAGAATTTATTCTAGGGGAAGAGTATCATACTGGAGGTTATATTGTTCAAAAATAGGCAGAAGTAAAATTAAATTGGAAAATCGGAAGAAGAGTTAAAAAAAAAAACTGAAAGTTTCTGGGTAAATCGGAAGGGTTGGTAGGTAAGCATTTATTATTTTCAGTGCAATACAGGTACAAAGCTAACTGGTGCAACAAACCAAAGGGAATTCATATTACTCTGTAAGGAGCTACGAGGGACCGCAGGTCCCTTATGCCAATATACTCAGAAGGTATACCAGAACAATCTCTGAAAGTTAGTCAGTGGAGTTTGGCTTCACCCTGTATATTTATTATTCATCTTCATAACTTTCATTTTAAAAGAAAACAATAAAGCATTATTTTTCTTTGAAAATCAGGGGACCAATTATTCATGTTCAGATCAGAACTGTGAACACAGCTGCTTTTCACGAATGCTGATCGCACCAGGTTTACTATCTTCTCTGTTCTGGCTTGCAAACTGGTGATTTAATTGAAAATGGAACAGGAAATATTTTGCAGCAAAGAGAATAGGAAAAATTAGAAAGTACAATGGGGGATCAAATAAAAACAGGATTTTATTTTTTATTTAAATTCATTTATTGAAAAACAAGGCAATTACAATTTATTTCTTCACATAGTTTCCTGCTGTGGAAATGGATTTGTCCCAGCATATGGGCAGCTTTTGATGCCCTCATTATAAAATGAACCGGGTCGTGTCACCAACCAGTTGTGCACAAAGTTGTCCACACTCTCGTTATCTTCAATTCGTTGCCCTCCTAGAGCTTCTTTAAGCAGTCCAAACAAATGGAAATCGCAGGGCGGTAAGTCCGGGCTGTAAGGGGAATGATCAAGTGTAGTCCAGTGCATTTCCTGTAGCTTGGAGACAGAGCTGCAGTATGGGGCCGCACATTGTTGAATTGGTTGTTTGTCTTTTGCAGCGATATGCAACCCTCGCCTTGTTCAATAGCTCGCAGTAGTAATCAACATTGATTGTGCGTCGCTCATGCAAAAAAATCAATCAGCAAAATGCCTCGCCAATCGAAAAGAAAGGTTGCAAGAACCGTGCCAGCTGACAGTCGAGTCTTGTCTTTCATTGGTGCTGCCTCCCCTTTCCTCCACCACTCCTTACCTACACACACGCGCGCGTTCTTGACAATGTTTGATCACCGAACTGTGCAGTCAATCTCTGGCAAATTTCTGCCACTGTAACTACTTCACGAGTGAGAAATTTTATAATAAAGTGTTGTGCAGTGGAGGAGTGCACCTGTTGCTCTGACATTGTGAGCGTTACTGACGAAGCGGCGGGAAATATCTAACAGCACGCTCTCCCCACTCCTAACAGTCCCGCCTAAGCATAGCGGAAGCGTGGGGCCAGTCCTACCAACTGCTGACGTTCAGGAACAAAAATCTTGTTTATATTTGATCGACCTTCGTATTTCATGTAACTCATTCGCAGGCCTTTAAGATGATATTATTAAAAGGTGGGATATTTTGAAGATATTTGATACTTCAGGTGCACCACAAGATGTGATGGGGCTGATGACCTTAGATGTTAGGCCACTTTAAACAACAAGCATCATCATCATCATGGGATGTTAAAGAAAGGATTATCCTGCAAGAATAATTTTAATTTTGGTGCTCTTTCTCGGAACAGGAACTCTTGTAATGTTTAAATAATGTGCCGCAGTTGCTGGTGGGAGCCCTCAGGGAGTCAGCCGAGACACACGAGGCCACCTTGGAGCAGCAGAGGCTCGACTTCTCGACCTTTGTTCGGGATCGTCAGGACGACCTCGAGAGTCAGTGCTCTTATGCTAGCGACTGGAGTCACGCCTTCCTCTCCGAGTTGAGACAGCGGGACCAGGACATGGAGGTCTTTCTCAATGAGGGCTCTAGAGGTAAGGTTAACTGCTCTATGGCACTAGTTCTCAAATATTTTACTCCTGACAAGACAAAATACCAGTATTGTTGGGCACTCTGTTTCTTCGGTATAATTTCTTTATCATAATAGAAGGCATTGTCGTAGTTCGTCCGGTTCTTGGATTAATGGTTCAACTTGGCTGGGATGAGGATTTTCTGTTTTTGGTTAATTAATTAATTTGAATGTTTTTTTAACAATTAACTTTACCTCGCACTGACACAGATTATGGCGACATTGGAATAGAAAATGGCTAGGAGTGGGAAGGAAGTGGCCTTAATCAAGATACAGTCCCAACATACATCAGCATTTGCCTGGTGTGAAAGGGGGAAACCACGGAAAACCACCTTCAAGGCTGCTGACAGTGGGATTCGAGTCCAGTATCACCCGAATAAAAGCTGATAGCCGCGTGACCTAAGCCATGTGGCCACTTGCTCGGTAAATTTGAATGTATGTCTTAATACACTTTTCTTCACCTACATACAACACACCACGAAACCTCCACACAGGATTGGTGCAAGGAATTTCATCAGGTTGTATATATTTTTTTGTTAGTGGCTTTACATCGCAGCGACACAGATAGGTCTTATGACGACGATGGGATAGGAAAGGGCTAGCAGTTGGAAGGAAGCAGCCGTGGCCTTAATTAAGGTACAGCCCCAGCGTCAGGTTGTAAAACTGGGTCAAAAAAAGTCATAGTTACATATTTTATTGAGTTACGTTTGTATCTTTTCTTAATGCTATGGACTCGAGATTCAGCAGTACTTAGAACATCAGCCTTGGCACTCTGCTTCACTGCAGCCGAGTAAGCTGCTCCTGCATGGGGTGCTGAGCTCACGGTTGTCTTAGCCCTCAACCAAAGACAGTTGCCACAAACCTACTCCCATCCACCATCTGTACCCTCTCGCTGGCATTGCTACCCCCCAACATAAGAAGATATGTTGCTGTACTAGGATTTCCATCTTCTGACTCTTTGGACAAAAAATCACTTTTATCTGCATCTGAGGAGTCCAAAATCGAAACATCTTGCTCACTGACTCTCCTTTTACTCACTATGTTGAAAAATATTATCATAAATCGCAAAAAGACAGTCTCAACGTACAATTTGTTTGGAGGCAATACCCTTTTCTTAACCTTTGTATTAAGTTGTAATTATTGCTCGAGTTTGCCTCCCCGTATTTCTGTCTCTCCTTTCATATCTACAGAAAATCTATGCACATTTATCTGAAGTGTTTTAGATAATGATGCAATTTTACTGTACCTCTGTGTTTGGTTTAATTTCTCTATTTGTTTGTGTAGAATGGGACTAGCCCTGACTGAAATCGACATGTATCGTCGGACTAGGGTTTTGATAGGTTTGAATGTAGTGATAAAAATTTCTTTTAGCACACTGTGCATGTCTGGTAACATGCATTTCCCTTTGTACTGTGTCTCAAGGTCTTTCAGTTTTAAGTTTATTATTTTGTTTCTGATTTTGTCTCCTTTTTTTTAAATAAAAGTTGTAAACTAAGGGCAGTTACTCTCTCCATTTTCTTTCATAGCAAAAGGCTATGTTCCATTACCTCTGAGGGTTCAATGCCGCTTCTCACGTCCATTCCGTAGTTAAATCACATTTCCCAACCTGTTTGTTTATTTTTGGTACTGCGATGCTTTTGTTCAGTTTAAGTTTATTTATTAAGGTTAAAATTTCCTTCTTTATCATTATTGTTTGTGTAATCAGCCAAATTCGGTTACAGTAATATGCAGTAAAATATTATGAGTTGTGGATATTCCGTAAAACTCAACATTTTGGAAGCTCGACACACTCTCAGTCCACATTAGATTGAGTTTGTGAGAATCTGTTGTGGGAAGGGACCATTAACGGAAACAGGCAGTTAAGAGGGTGGTAAATTACTAGTAATAACGGGTTTTTTTGGTACATATTCGGGCTCCCCATTACCGCTGTACAGTGTCAGCCCGAATACGTACTTGGGCTATCTGTTACATATCCTTGAAACCATGAAGATAAATCTGTTTTCAACAGCACTGCTCTAAGTATTTTATTCTCCTTGCATGGCTCGACTCAAGACAAAAGAATGATGCTAGCCACTGTTTGTTTACTCTATGGCTTCCTCATCACGCAATGTTTCGTGTTCTTTTCTAAATGGTTATATTGAAAGAGAACTGTATTGTGATAATGATTAATTTAGTGAAAGTGAGAGTTCAAGTGAAGTCAGTTGTGATGAAGATGACTGTGGTATTCTGAATATTGTTTTGCAGGCAGCAGCTGGTGGTGACGGGACTTCACACTCAGATATCGTAAATTCCCTCAAATTTGTAGATTCTATTCCTTTCCCCTATGTATTACTGTTTACTGGGCAAATAGGTTTGAAAATAGATATTCCTGACAATTTTACGTAACTGGACCTTTTTGAATGACTTCTGTAGTTTTTAAGAATAATTTTCTATCTATGTCTGTATTTCTTGTTTATGTGCATGAGTTTTTAGAACACTGTGGTGAAAGCAAGGCAGTCATACTAAGACAGTGAATGTTCTGTATTAATCATGTTTTACTGTTTGTGTGAACAGGCTACTCTCGTTCTCGGCACAGAGGAGTGGATCCTTTGTACAGGCCATCATACCCACACTCGGATGATAGACTGCAACTACTGGGCAGTGCTGCAGACCGTCAGCAGGTAAGTTCAGCTCTCAAAACATGATAACGTGACATTGATTTTTATTCATAACTCTGTACTTTCAAGATACGAGGCTAATCCCAAAAATAAGGTCTCCTATTTTTTTATAAATACAGAACTCTGTTCGTATGGTTGTTGGTCACAATGTTGTGAAGAGTGTTTCCCGTGCTCGCATATAATCATGCACACATCACTCTGAGGCACTCAGTCTTGGCTTGACAGCTGTTGAGAATGGAGCTCCCGTTGGATGTTACCACTAAGTGCGAAGTGCGCGCAGTTATTCGGTTTTTGAACGCAAAAGGTACTGAACAGATTGAAATCCATCGCCAATTGACGGAAGTGTATGGTGAGTCGTGCATGGATGTCAAAAATGTTCGCAAGTTGTGTAGAGAGTTTGCAGCCAGTCGGACTGAAATTCATGATGAACGAACAAAGGAGCAGGAGACCGTCAATTTCCGTCGAGACAGTCGCGAAGGATGAGCAAATCATGCGTGAAGATCGGTGGATCACTCTGGATGATCTCTGCACTTTGGTTCCTGAGGTTTCCCGAAGCACCGCTCACAATTTCCTGAAACAGCATAGCGGCGAACTGGTATGACATAGACATACAAAGCTGTCATAGCGTCTACAAAAATGCATCGACCCAAATGGTGATTATGTAGAAAAATAACTAAATGTTCAAGCAGTAAAATGATGTAAACCACTGTAGAAATAAACAGGTCTATGTATTTATAAAAAAATAGGAGACCTTATTTTTGGGAATACCTTCACAGAAAGTCACAATTTGGAACACACATTATCGATCCGCCTTGTTCTAGGTCTCCCTTTCACTCTCTTTACCTCAAACTTCACCTCCATCATCTGTTTTGGTAATCTTTCCTACTCCATCCTTTTTACATGTCCGAACTCTCTTAGTTTACTCCTATCAATTCTCTCATTTAGGTTTTCCATTCCAACCTCCTTTCTCAATCTACCGTATTTTTCCTTCTCTCTCCTATCATACGAGGACTGTAACTAAAGCAGTGGCAACGTAGTCCAGTCATTCGCAGGAGATCAGGCATCCGCGAAATAGGATAGGCGAGCTGTCAGGTGGCGCTGTTGTCAATGTGTAGTGTGCATTTGACGGGCATCCAGTGGGGAGTGTTGTTGCTGTGCGGCGTTGAAGTGAAGTGTGTCGATTCCACCACTCTAAAGCATGTTTTCAAAAGGTGATCAGCGTTCGTGGATTAGAATTGAGGTTGCCCGTGGCAGAAATGCATAGGAATGTTTTCGAGGATTACGTGAATCCTGTGGCGAGAATGCATTGCCGTATAGGACGGTTGCACGATGGGTCAAGGCATTTCATACGGGTCAAAACAAGACTGCGGATTTGCATGGTACAGGTCGGTCGTCCATTCCTGAAGATCAGATCGACATCGTGAGTGGTCTCTTTCCGGTAGACCAATGATGAACCATCCAGGAATTATCCGTAGAAGTTAGTCTCAGTCTTCAAATGGTGTGGCACATACAAGTACTGATGAAATGTCTCAATACGAGAAAAACTGCACCCCACCAACGTACAGAAATGGTACCGGTATGCACTGGCTGGCATCCACCTGGACAAACACCGCAATGAAGAAGACGTATTTCTGCAACCTATTGCAGCGTTCTCAATACAATACAATCAATACAATCAATACTAATCTGCATTTAGGGCAGTCGCCCAGGTGGCAGATTCCCTATCTGTTGCTTTCCTAGCCTTTTCCGAAATGATTTCAAAGAAATTGGAAATTTATTGAACATCTCCCTTGGTAAGTTATTCCAATCCCTAACTCCCCTTCCTATAAATGAATATTTGCCCCAGTTTGTCCTCTTGAATTCCAACTTTATCTTCATATTGTGATCTTTCCTACTTTTATAGACGCCATTCAAACCTATTCGTCTACTAATGTCATTCCACGCCATCTCTCCGCTGACAGCTCGGAACATACCACTTAGTCGAGCAGCTCTTCTTCTTTCTCTCAATTCTTCCCAACCCAAACATTGCAACATTTTTGTAACGCTACTCTTTTGTCGGAAATCACCCAGAACAAATCGAGCTGCTTTTCTTTGGATTTTTTCCAGTTCTTGAATCAGGTAATCCTGGTGAGGGTCCCATACACTGGAACCATACTCTAGTTGGGGTCTTACCAGAGACTTATATGCACTCTCCTTTACATCCTTACTACAACCCCTAAACACCCTCATAACCATGTGCAGAGATCGGTACCCTTTATTTACAATCCCATTTATGTGATTACCCCAGTGAAGATCTTTCCTTATATTAACACCTAGATACTTACAATGATCCCCAAAAGGAACTTTCACCCCATCAACGCAGTAATTAAAACTGAGAGGACTTTTCCTATTTGTAAAACTCACAACCTGACTTTTAGCCCCATTTATCAACATACCATTGCCTGCTGTCCATCTCACAATATTTTCGAGGTCACGTTGCAGTTGCTCACAATCTTGTAACTTATTTATCACTCTATAGAGAATAACATCATCCGCAAAAAGCCTTAGCTCCGATTCCACTCCTTTACTCATATCATTTATATATATAAGAAAACATAAAGGTCCGATAACACTGCCCTGAGGAACTCCCCTCTCAACTATTACAGGGTCAGACAAAGCTTCACCTACTCTAACTCTCTGAGATCTATTTTCTAGAAATATAGCAACCCATTCAGTCACTCTTTTGTCTAGTCCAATTGCACTCATTTTTGCCAGTAGTCTCCCATGATCCACCCTATCAAATGCTTTAGACATGTCAATCGCGATACAGTCCATTTGACCTCCAGAATCCAAGATATCTGCTATATCTTGCTGGAATCCTACAAGTTGAGCTTCAGTGGAATAACCTTTCCTAAAACCGAATTGCCTTCTATCGAACCAGTTATTAATTTCACAAACATGTCTAATATAATCAGAAAGAATGCCTTCCCAAAGCTTACACACAATGCATGTCAAACTTACTGGCCTGTAATTTTCAGCTTTATGTCTATCACCCTTTCCTTTATACACAGGGGCTACTATAGCAACTCTCCATTCATCTGGTATAGCTCCTCCGACCAAACAATAATCAAATAAGTACTTCAGATATGGTACTATATCCCTATGACCTTTGTAATGGGTGCACTGCCCTGCCATTTTTACAGACTGCCCGGCATACATAACCTAGACAGGTGCTAGTTACATAATATCAATACATATTTAAGTCACTGGATGCTCCAAATTGAAGTGTATACACTGTAAAAGTGTTTATTTAATTGATAAATCTTCATTATTTTCTGCATAATTGTACCAATTCCATCAGAGTTTTAATGTACAGCTTGACTGCCATGTAATATCGTGCGCGTGCAGTGTTTGGATTAGCATGGAGTCGCATGTGAGAACTCTATTCCGCATGTCGTCACAAACCCCTATGGCGCTCCAGAGCAACTGAGTGGTAAGACCCGGTGTTACATGATTACGAACGAGCAGTAGAACACTAGAAGTTATGAATATTGAATTTTCACGACCGCATTGTAATTGAAACGGACTTTCAACGTATTAGGTCGTGTTACGTACATGTAGTAGGTGTTGAAGAGGTTAAGTACAGAAAAAAATGGCCAGCCGGACACCACTGGGATCCGAACCCACAACCTCCCGATTTCGCGTCGGTTGCTCTACCAATTGAGCTATGGTGGCCCAGGCCATCTTTGTTCTGTTGAAAGGATCTGAGCTACAGGTCTGGCACTGCTGCTAGCACACTGTAGAGTGCGTTTAAGTCGCCCGTTGTGGGGCATGTCAATGAATATTGAATTTTCACGACCGCATTGTAATCGAAACAGACTTTCAACGTATTAGGTCGTGTTACGTACATGATGACTGGAGGGGAAGAAATTGAAATTTTATCACATTCACTTTTTATGAAGTATTCCCCGCCCGGTTACTCATTCCTGCCATCCGGTGGGCGAAAATTTCTGGAGAGAACACTGCTATTGACACCACTGATGAGACATAGGCATGAGCTTACGAAACTGATTTAAAGAATGGCATAACCCAGGTTCACCACGTCCACAAATTTCGACAGGAAATCGTTCAGGTGAAGTTTATGTTGATTGTGGCATGCGACTACAAGGGTGTTATTCTACGCATGCTGTGCCTAAGGAACAAACCGTGAACAGTGACTACTATTGCCGATTTCTGGAGCAACATTTGCATCCGGCTATGCGGCACAAACGCCCACGTTTGTTGTGAGACGATCACACTATCTCGTTGCATGACAACACATGTTGCCATGTTGCAAAGAGTGCCAAGCTCTTATTGCAACGGAAGCATTGGGAGGTCTTGGAACACACTCCGTACTCACCAAACATGAGTCCTGACTTTGACCTGTTTCCAAAGTTGAAGGAACCCTCTGAGGCCACCGATTTCCTGATGTGGCATCTCTACTCCGCGCAGTAGGGCGCTCCATCACTGTCAACAGAGAATGCCTTGCCAGCAGTCCGCAATGGCTTCCTGACATTAGACAAGAGGTAATATACAATATACAATCAGCCATTTCAATCATTAAAATGATGTGGCCTCTTTAAGTCGTGGGTATAGGTAGGCCTTCAACAGTCTTCTCCAAGTAGAACGGTCTTGGGCAGATCTCATCCAAGTGGTACCAGCGATCTTCTTGATATCTTTGTCCCATCTGTCCGGTGGTCTTCCTCTAGGCCTTCGATGTTCTCTCGGACTCCACTCCAGCACTAGTTTTGTCCATCTATCATCATTTCTTCGTGCAACATGGCCAGCCCACTGCCATTTTAAGGAGCGTACTCTCTCTAAGATGTCTTTAACCTTTGTAACAGACCGGATGTCATCAGCTCTTTTCCTATCTTTCTTTGTATAGCCTAGCATTGACCTTTCCATGGCTCTCTGCGCGGTCCGAAGTTTCCCTTTTGTGAATTCGTTCAGAGTCCAAGTCTCACAGCCATAAGTCAGCACAGGAAGGATGCATTGGTCAAATACTGTTTTCTTCAGATTTGCTGGCATTTTTGATCTTAATACTGAAGAATTCCTTCCAAATGCTTGCCATCCGAGCTTGATGCGCCTATAGATTTCTGGTCTTATATCACCTGTCATATTTATAATCTGGCCAAGGTAGATGTAATCACTGACCTCTTCTAATGGCATGTTCTTAATATTCACATTTCCAGCTTGAACCCATTCGTTGGACATAACTTTTGTTTTGGAAAGGTTTATGCTTAGGCCAATCAACTGACATTCTAATGCAAGATCTGTAATTAAGGTCTGGAGCTCTTCGAAGTCGTTTGCCAGTAAAGCAATATCATCTGCAAATCTCAAGTTATTTAGCCTTTTCCCATTAATTCTAATTCCCTTTTCTTCCCAGCTCAGCTTAGACATAGCCATCTCTAGGACCGCTGAGAATAGTTTCGGGGAGATGGGATCACCTTGTTTGACACCTCTGTTGATGGGGAATTCTGGGGTTGATTTACCGATATTAACGAAAGCTGAAGAAGTCTCATAGATATTGTTGAGCACTTGGATGTAAGCTGCTTCCACTCCTTGCTCATGTAAAGCTTGCATGACAGCTGTATGGCTGACAGAGTCAAATGCCTTTTCAAAATCAACAAAGGCAATGCAGAGAGGCAAATGATATTCATTTGCTCTGCTTATCACTTCTCTTACAGTCAGTATGTGGTCTATTGTGCTAAAATTACTACGGAAACCTGCTTGTTCAATAGGTTGGGCTGAGTCAAGGATGAAACTGATTCGATTTAACAAGATCTTTGTAAAAGGTTTATACAAAATAGAGAGCAAGCTGATAGGACGATAATTTTTGATACTGTGAATATTTCCTTTCTTATGTATCAGTATGATCTTTGCTTTGTTCCATGATGTTGGAATTGAAGCCGAGTGCACACAGGAAGTGAATATTTTTGCCAAGTGATTTATTGTCTCCTCCCCTGTGAGTTTCAGGATGTCCACACAAAGCTCATCATCACCCGGCGCAGTTCCCTTTTTCATACTATCTAAAGCACACTTGACTTCCGAAGGGAGAATATCTGGAACATTAGATATATCATTTAGTTTAGGTCCATTCAGGGCTTCCTTTGGTTTGCTATACAGATTGCAATAAAAGTCTCTGATGAATTTCAAAACTTCCTCCTTTTCAGTAATTCGACCATCATTTCCATCTAGAGCAATTAGCTGCTTTTTACCGATTATGAGTTTTCGTTTGGCTGTCTTGAAACTCGTCTTGCTCTCTAAGCTTGTTCTTAAAGTGTCTTCCCTGAATTTCTGTAAGTCAGTTTTCATTTCTCTTCGTACTGCCTTACATATTTCAGAATATTCTATCATGTCACGATCAGACTTTGCGGGTGACTAAACTAAAGGACTGTAATGCAATTGTACTGGTTAATTCATTAAGTACTGCATTCTATCAATATTGCCAGTACTTTATTTTCAGCCCTCGTACTTCTTACATATTTCATTTTGCTGGCTTGAATTCTACTCTCCTCTGTACTTGTCGCTGTCCAGGTCTCAATATGGATACAAAATACATTTTGTACATTATCTCTTTACACTTCCTTATTCCAAACAAGATTTCTTACACTCTGGTAGAATGCATTGTCCTGTTGCACCCTCTTGCTGATCTGCATGTCCAGACTTGTATTCTGCATTTTTTTTTTCTATTTTGCTTTATGTCGCACTGACACAGATAGGTCTTATGGCGATGATGGGACAGGGAAAGCCTAGGAATGGGAAGGAAACGGCCGTGGCCTTAATTAAGGTACAGCCCGAGCATTTGCCTGGTGTGAAAATGGGAAACCACGGAAAACCATCTTCAGGGCTGCCGACAGGGGGGTTCGAACCCACTATCTCCCAGGTGCGAGCTCACAGCTGCGCGCTCCTAACCGCACGGCCAACTCGCCCGTTATATTCTGCATTAATTCACTCCCTAGGTATTTGAAACTGTACAATGAGTACCATGAGTATGGTACCTCCAGCACGTTATTGTAAATAAACCACTAACAAGTAGATCATTATGATGCTGAAACACGCAGAGATAACTGCAAACTGGTATTTTACCATAGAACAACATGCAGCGAGTTAAAATGTCCTTACATCCTTCTGCCTTTCATGCACGGCTGGACAAATCTCAGACATCCGATCCCATGATGACCAAAATAAATGTATAGGTGCCTAAATTTTAAAACTGAAGGAGCTAAATTCTGGTCTGAGGGCAACACAATGTTTTTGGAATTTATATCCTCTCTAGAAATAACGTATAAAAAGTTAATTTTGTGGCATTTAAAAAAACTTGACATGAAAATGTGTTCCTACGGTGTTTTGTTCATTTCTTGTAGTCTCTCTAATGCATGTGTCTAAAGATGGAAATTATAAGGTTTAGAAGCATTTATATCCATCTGCTTCTACTGAACATTGACTCTAATTGATATGGGTGTTCAATATATTTTGTGACTGCTCATAATCATTACATCGACAAGCTAAATTTTTTTTTCACTTTACAATGGCGAAAAATGAAAGTATCCTCCTATTCAATACATCATATATTCCGTCATTAGACGGAGTAAACAAGTTCAGACATGTTTCGGCTCGTTTGAGCCATCTTCAGTGACGGAATATATGATGTATTGAATAGGAGGATACTTTCATTTTTCGCCATTGTAAAGTGAAAACCGTCAATACGGAATGATTCTAATATCTTGTAATGGAAATGCCATCCAGGCAAAGAAGAAAGCCAACCTTTATTGCAATCTCAAAATAAAGGTCGCCAAATTAGGGCAAGACTTACGTTTTTTGAAAAAATGCTTGATTAATGACATAACCCCCAATTTTCTAAAGTTTACCAAGAAAACTCACAGAAATACAGCAAAAACTCGCGCGACTCAACTTAAAACCGATAAAATCTGGATTAAAGAGGAAATCAAATTTCTCCATAAAAAGAAATCTCTCCTGAACCACAAACTATATGAAACTCATTTAGAAGTTTCCACTCTCCTTTGCCCCCTCGAATGGACGTCCTTTCAATTCCACGTCTCCAACAAACTTAACCTCACTTTGTTAAAGAAACAAAACACACTTGACAAGAAATGGAATGCTCTTTCAAAAACAAAAACAATACTTAGCAAACATAACAACTCAAATAACACAAGGTCTAATGATTTTCACCAACCTGTAGTAAACTTAAGTAAAATCATTCTTGATGCCGATGATCTTGATGTGCTGAGCAAGGGACCTAAACATAATTGGGGTAATCCTTCTAACCGTGATAATGTAATTTCCACCATAGCTGAATCTGAATTGGCCATTAATAAATTACCAATTAATATACAAGAAGAGGTCCGATATGAAGTCAAACACAAGCTATCTTCCATCCTCAATCAACAACAAACCATTAAACCCAACACAGTGCACGTAGCTAAAGTAAACAAACTTAAGAAAAAAGTGAAACAAAACGACTTAATTATAACAAAAGCATAAGTCTCAAACTAAAAGCAGTTGAACGGAAACAATATACTATATTGGACACACAAAGGGCTTCCAGGTCGGAGAGGATGAAAAAGTTCTGGGAGAAGAAGAAGAAGAAATTAACTCAAATGTATTGATTTCAGTGCTCCAATGTGGGCGTAAAATATGTAAATAATAAAAGCCGACAAAGGAAATGCTACCGTAATCATGGACAAAAGTGACTATGTTAATAAAGCACACACGTTTTTTGCAGACAACAACTTCATAACCTCTAAAAAAGATCCAACTAATAAAATACAAAGAGACCTAAAAACCATCATCAAGAACATTTCATTTCTGTTTAATGACCTTGAAAAATCCAAAATGATTATCATGAATCCGAAACTTCCCACAGCCAAAGCGCTACCCAAGATCCATAAAACAGACATCCCCATAAGACCCATTATCAATTTCAGAAACAGTCCGACCTATGAAGTATCTCGTTTCATTCACAAATTCCTCAAGTCACGCTATCGTTTTCAAGCCAACACATCAGTAAAGAACTCCTTAGAATTCTGCAATAAGATCAAACACTTTAATTTATCCAAACACCACACTCTTCATTCTTTTGATATTACTAACATGTACGCTAATGTTCCCGTTAACAGCACCGTACAATTGATCAAAAACAATCTCTCCAAATTCAGCAATTTAAGTATAGGCGAAATAGATGAATTTATTCGAATTCTGGAATTTACTTTGAACAACAATTTCTTCACTTTCAATAATGTCATTTACCAACAGATAGGTCTTCCCATGGGGTCACCAGCTTCAGGAATCCTTGCAGACATCTACATTGATCATTTAGAACATTCTCACATCATTGGCAAGATCAATGGCATTCAACACTGGACACGCTTTGTAGATGACACCTTTGTTATTTTAGACTCCCACGTTACCAACAGCAACACAGTACTTGGATTTCTCAACTCTATTGACCCACATATAAAATTCACCATAGAGTCAGAAAACAATAAAGCCCTTAATTATCTGGACTTAACCATTATGCGCAACAGCAACAACACTTTATCCTTCAATATATACAGGAAACCCACCCACACCATCAATACCATCCATCAGACCTCTGTGCACCCAGACATACATAAAAAAGCAGCTTACAATAGCATGGTCCTCAGAGCATTAACTATCCCTTTATCTCGCAAGAATTTCAAAAAAGAAATTAATACCATCTACAACATTGCAAAACACAATGGTTACAATAGAACCTTCATCAGCAGAATCATCAATAGATACAAAAGCAGACCCAAGACTACCCTAGTAAAAGATTCTGCTCCAAAAGAAAAATTTTCCACATTCACTTTCAATAATAGTAGCATTTACCAAATTTCTAATATTTTCAAGAAACACAGCATCAAAATAGCTTACAGAACCTCCCACACCAACTCCAAACTCATTTTCAATCCACACACTGTCAACAATAACAATAGCAACATCAACAACAAATATTTGAACTCCGGAGTTTACAAATTAAAGTGCCAATCCTGTAATTCCAGCTACATAGGTCAAACAGGCCGCAATTTTGTCATAAGATACGCCGAACATCGCAACGCTCTCAAATATAATCGTTTTTCAGCTATGAGCGATCACCAAAAAACATCCAGCCACGAATACACTTCAATAGACAAAGACCTGAAGATCTTGCATTATGAGCAAAAAGGCACCTTGCTCAACATTCTCGAGAGCATCCACATCGATTTAGATCAGTTTATGAACCCCACTCACAATTTAAATGAAGTCAGCGAGAAAAAGAACATTCTACTTGAAACATTCATTCCATACATTTGTCAGAATTTCCATAACACAAACAAACCCCACCTCCATCTCCCCGACTCACCACCACTCCCCCCTCCCCTCCTCACACCAACCCTCCCCCTCCGCTCCTTCCAACCTAGCAAACACAGCCAACCAACAATAGACTCGATCACGCGACCGAGACCGTCACTTTAAGAAGGCCACACCATTCGAGTTTTAGAAGTCAGCGAGTAAACTAACATCCTCTTGAAACATTCATTCCTTATATTTGCCAAACAAACCCACCTCCATCTCCCCAACTCAACATCCCCTCCCTTCCTCAAACCAGCCCTGCACCTCCCTTCCCCCTCCGCTCCTTCCAACCTAACAAACACAGCCAACCAACAATAGACTCGATCACGCGACCGAGACCGTCACTTTAAGAAGGCCACACCATTCGAGCTTTAGAAGTCAGCGAGTAAACTAACATCCTCTTGAAACATTCATTCTTTATATTTGCCAAACAAACCCACCTCCATCTCTCCAACTCAACACCCCTCCCTTCCTCAAACCAGCCCTGTACCTCCCCTTCCCCCTCCGCTCCTTCCATCCTAGCAGACACAGCCGAACCAACAATAGACTCGATCACGCGAACGAGACCGTTACTTTGAGAAAGCCAGGCCACTAGAGAGGACAACCACCTACTGCACACCGTAAGTTTAAGCTTTCTTCACAACCATTCCACACTTTTTACTTATCAACCCATGTTTCTCATACAACCTCATTTTTTCCATTACAGATTAGAACTTCATTGACGGTTTCCACTAGATTACTACAATTTACTATGCATCTGTCTTCTACCTAACACAGCTTCTCATATTTTTATATGCGGCCCTTCCGACCCCTCTATAATAAGGCAAAACACCAGCCAACATTATGAAACAATAATGAAGAAAGGGACCGCTAGATTGAGAAGATATTAAGAATGCTGCTATTTCTGAAGCCTTAAATTTAAGGTGTTTTTTCTCCTTATCACAGGCTTTTCGCCTGCAGGTTAATTCAGGCTTGGTTTCTCTCAAAATGTTTGCTCCCGCTCTCCTCCTGACCAATTTTATGTTGCGGGTTCCCACTAGGATTTTGACAGTGATTTCAAACTGTTTTGTCGTTTTTATAAACTAATAATTTGTAAACTATGAGGTCCACAACCTCACCATGTGCTACTATTATTCATTTCCATCTGCATAATTTGTTTTCTCATTCCCTTGTTTCTTAGGTTAACGCAGTTTTTAGTATCAATTATTATTTCAAATTAACACCTGTTTCACTGAATTTTGTCACAATAAGTTGTTTTTTGCTCTGCATATTGATGTAAATATTGTATATTTGTGCTATTTTGTTTCCGTCTAGGCTCTCTTTTGTTTGTTTTTTCATTTGCGCTTTCATTATGTTTTTTACCATTTTTTCAACTCATATTATGTAAATTATTCCAACCCCCCTAATTTTTTCACTGAAGATGGCTCAAACGAGCCGAAACATGTCTGAACTTGTTTACTCCGTCTAATGACGGAATATATGATGTATTGAATAGGAGGATACTTTCATTTTTCGCCATTGTAAAGTGAAAACCGTCAATACGGAATGATTCTAATATCTTGTAATAATAATAAGCTAAATCTTTGTTCTTGGCGCCAGATTTTCTCCATTATGTTCTTTGTGTGCCGCACTACTATGTAGTAAGCACTGCTCGGAGTTTAGTGCATTTGTCCTCATTAAATGAAGTGCTTAGAGTGGTGAATGTGATTTAAGAGTGATTAAGATGAAGTAAGAGAGGGAACTGGTTAATATTATAGAGATAAGCAAAGGAATTTTTTAAAAATTTATATCTTGCACCGTAAGAAATTTTACTGGCTCCTACAATTTTTTTCTTTTCTGATTTGTCCAGCCCTGCTTTAATGTGCTCTGTAGTGTTACAAGAAGATCAAATCCTTTCAGTCAAAAATCCCTCCACGCTCTCATTCCACCTCTGCCAGATTTCACTGTTGGTCCTGTACAGGTTGGCCTGAATCATTCACCTGGCATTCGTCATACCCATCTTGAGTGCCATATCATATAGCATAATTCATCACTCCAAATCACATGCTTCCAGTAGTTCACAAACCAATGGTGGTGTTCTTTACACCACCAAATATGGTGCGTAGCATTTAGAACAGAAATGTGTGGTTTATGGATGGGTGCCTTAGCACTGAATCCCAGTCCTCTTATCTTCCGATGCACAGCCATGGTGTTAGCTGCACTGTTAGAGGCACTGAGAAATTCAGAGGTGATGGAAAGGTTTCCTCCTACCAACTTCTGCAATGCTCGACGGCCCCTTGGTCAACATACGTGGCTTATGCGGCCATCGTTTTTTTGTCTTTCTGTTTCCACTTCACATCGACATTCCCAACTGTCAACTTGGACAACATGAGAAAGCAGAAAGGTCCCTGGCGAATTGCTTACTGATATAGGAACCAATGACTATTCCACATTCAGAGTCACCTAAGTTTCCTTGTTCCAGCCATTCTGCAGTATTTCATAGCTCCAAACAACATCGAGGTCTAGCCACCTTTTATAGCAGCAGTGCTAATTAGTCAAGAACTTTCCACTTTCAATGCATATAATTTATTATGTTGTCAGCAATGACACGTTCTAAATGGACCAGTGGGGAAGTGAATACTTGACATCTTGTTAGAATTTGTAAATTTTACTAAATACACTATTCTTTTTCTTACTTTCTTTTTCTTCTTAGACTTCCATAACATGTAATATCACTGGAGGCATATAATTCAGGATTTCCGTATTAAGCTACAGTTTCCAATCGAGGAGTTTCCCCTATTTCAACAAGAAAAATACACATAGTGCATTGCTTAAGGTTTTAAAACTATTTATCACCCGCAAGTAGAATAACACAGTGTGATTCTTCTTCAAAAGACGAAGAAAACATCCATCATGGAATATTACGTGTTGTCACAAACTTTTTATCAATTCATTACATGTGTTTTTAATCAGTGTGTATCTTGTCATAGGGCGAGTTGACCGAACGGTTAGGGGCATGCAGCTGTGAGCCTGCATCCGGGAGATAGTGGGTTCGAACCCCGCTGTCGGCAGCCCTGAAAATGGTTTTGCATGGTTTCCTCACTTTCACACCAGCCAAATGCCAGGGCTGTACCTTAACCTGGATCTGCCCAAGATTTTATTTTTGAGAATCAACTTGCAACGTGTAACTTCTGATTTAAAGTTAGAAACTTCCTAATTGTTCCGTATTTAACTGAGAATCACAATGTTAAAAAGAGAGTTAAAGAGGTTCCACCTATTCAGTACACAGATATAAAGTTGCACAAACTTAAGTTGCAACATGTTTAATTCGGGACAGGTTTCGACACATATTTGGTGCTATCATCGACTGATTGAAAGAGCAGGGCAAAAGGTATACAATTATGTGTGCTTTTCTTCAATATTTGCATATATTACAACAATAATGCTGTTACAGAACTATTTAAAATACCTAGATGTTTGAGTTTTGGTGCTAGGGATGATTTTATAGGGGTTGTAAATGACCTGAGTTGTTAATTGTATGAGGAAATGAATTTATAATTTAACTAATAATGCTAAAATCTCACAAGCTACCCATATCACTTATTACATCGTGCGGCAATCAGGCAGTCTGTATGAGGAAGTATGGCAGTGGTATGTACAGCGATGTCACCTTTTCATATGAGTACTGCAGTAATGGTGATGTTCTGAAAGGCAAGTACACACTAGGGTGTACTTATTACCTTTGTGCATATGATAATCAGTAAAACAGTCTACACATAAACCTACAGTGCACTTGATACACTGGGTTCTAGACCTGTTCCTGGAATTGTAAAAGGCCAGTGATGTTCCTGCACGGCATTATGTCCAAAACAAAGAGATCTGCTGAACAAGGGAGCAGCTTTGTAGCGTGTGAGATAAGACTGGACAATTATTCATCAAAAGCCAAGGTGAGAAATGTCTTCTCGAGACATGCGTTTCAGCTGCCATGCATTATGCATTCCTTCATCGACGAGCAAGGCAAATATTGCCCACCACCACTTTTTTCCTCGTATTCCGACTTGCACATCTGTCAAGGTATGACCCATACCATCAGTACCCCCATACCCATATTGTACTGAGAAATAACGTACGGCTGAGACACTCGTGACTTTTCCACCAATAGCCTGTCCTTTTTCTTTCACGTAACGAGATACCTGTTTTTCAGGGTGCACTCCATAACATGTAGATGCTACGGTTACTACTGAAATTACCCACACAACAGCAAACCTGAACACCTTCCTTACAAGCTCTTTAGATAATCATATGTACCCTGTTTTCTTTCTTCATGATAACGGAAGATTTCAGATTACTATCCTTAGGAATGCGATTTTCTCGAAGTGTGCCTGTAGCACCGTATCCCCTTGCACCAAGATGTGTTACCAATCCCATTCCAGTGAAAAGATTGTCAAAATATAATTTGAAGGGCATATTTTTCAGCCCGGTCGAAGATTATCCAGCATTGTTACAACGGGGGCTGCTCACTTCCCAAATTCTGCTTCATTTTGGGCATTCGCATTAGGATTGTTTCCATGGTATACTTCAAAATCTACAAGATATCCATGATGAGTGTTTAGATATCATACCTTGAACCCAAAATGAATAGGTTTTCCCCTTATAAATTGTTTGCAGTGGTGACTCCCGAAGTATGGCACCATAGACTCATCATATGACAAGTGCTCTTCAGGATGCTAAAATGTTTATTATGTCACCTATTCAATACAATAGAAATTTTAAACATTTAGGAATTTATTATTATTGCCATATGAGACACGTTTCGCCCTTCCTTGAGGGCATCATCAGTCATAGTACCATCTCCAGGCATAAATCAGGTATCTGATTTGTAATTAAATTGCTAATACTAAGATACAAATTTGACATATTACAGTGGAAAAGTCAAGAGAAAAACAATGTTCAGTGATGATATATCAGCCGTTGGCTGCAAACTAGTAGTTGTGAAGGACAACAGCGTCAGATTGCTAGGGTACGTCCTACAAAGGATGACTCAACATTAACATGGGGCAGTTTAAGGGAAAGCAAGTGACTTGCACCAATAGGCAAGACCACAGGGCACTTGACAATGTCCAGCAGCAGTGGTCCACATGAAGTACTGATGCTTTGTTATCAGAAATGCTGGTAACTGTCACCAAAATTTCACTAAAAAACAGTGTTCATCGAGAAAACAATGTTCATCAATAAATGGAGCTCAAATGGGTTATATTCACTTATTTAGAGACACAGTAGTCGGCACCAATGCGTAAAACCACAGGGTATTTCAGCAGTGTCCAGCAGTGGTGGTTCGAAGAATAATTGATGCTACTCTATTAGAAAATCTTAGCAAATTATAGTTTATATAATGATATTTATCACTTGCAAGTGCTCTTCAGCTCGAAAATTTTCCATGAAACAAGCATATAGAAGGTCAATCAGAAGTTTCAACTTCCACATTTTGTCATTGAAAAGACAGGATGAATAACTGCATAAAAGATACATTTCAACAAGAAAACCGCAATGCAGTGTCAATTTTATACGAAAATTTTACCCTGTGCGATTAAAAATGGTTAAATTTAAAACATATAACTTACAGCCTACACTATTATGCATTGCTAGGTTGATAAAGAAGAATTAAATGAACGGAAAGGAACATCAGAACTAGAACAATTATAGGCCGAGTTATGTCAGGCAAAAGACGGGCACTTCCGCCCAGCGTGTCAGATAAGTACCACCAAATTTCACTTCAAATGAAAGGACACCAATCATCACCAAAGCATATCTTAGCCAATTCCCATACATACAAGCACTTTAAAGAAAAATATAGCACAACAGGGTCCATATAAATACTACAGAAGTAAAACAGGAAATACTTACTTCAAACATGCAGCCATTACTGGCACTCGTGAAAACCTATAGCTGCACGATATACTAAGAAAAATAACCACATAAAATGTTAGGCGGGACTTCTCTAAACATAACAATACCATAGTAATCAATACAGTGCATGCAGTTTCAATAATAAAAGTCCAAGAAGACAGTGTAGTTTGCCGAGCCATACTTGGCATGCTGGGCGGATCCAGGTTAATTAAGGCCATGGTTGCTTCCTTCCCATTTCCAAGGTCTTTGCTGTCCCATAAGACCTATCTGTGTCGGTGCGACATATAGCAAATTGTAAAAAAAAAAAAAAAAAAAAAAAGTTCCTGTCATTTACCAACCTGAAGATGTTTCATAATAAGAAACGAAACATGTCTTTATGATTAAGTGTCATCCATGACAACAATAATATGCATTGAAAGGTGGAAAGTTCTCACTTTTAATTAGAAAGTGTCAATGCAGCTACCTAATAATGAAATTTATCAGGAGTAGTAGCATTGTCAAAGTGCTAGTTTACATGTACAGAGGGGCGTCCACATACTTTTCACCAGACACTATATATTCAAACACTTCATTGTTCCTTTTCCATTAATTGGTTTGTCTGTTTTGTTTAAGTGTATGTTATAAGGTCAGTGGCACCAAGGGTTATGTTGGATCTGTTCTCTGTACACAGATGGGACTTACACCAGCTGAAGATACGAAGCCATCCAAAAATGTCAAGGTAAGTAAGGGAAAACCTACAGATTTGCCATGGTATCTTTTTCTCATTCTGAATATTGGTTGGCAGCAATTATTCTCCTCTGTTCCTCCCTGTAATCTCTTTACAAAGGAAATTTAATAGTCCTCCTATTCTCCGTTTCCTCATATGAGCTAGCTCCTAAATCTTCTCTGATCTGTCTAGTCTAGGTCTTCATCTTCCTCTCATGCCTTGATTCATTCCTTCCATGATATTAACTATAAAACTACTATGCTTGTAGAAATGGCCAATTGATTGGTCTCTTCTCTTTCTTATTGTTGATAATAAAGATGTGTTTTTCACCTATTCTTCTAACAAGGGAAGGGCACGAACTGGGGAATCACGGATCTTAAGAAAATTTTGCACACACGTAATATGAGCCAAAAATAACGCAATGACCAAAACATTTCTTTCAGAAATTAACTCGTGCGACCTACAGAAAGCATTGAAGTTCGCACATTTGGCTACGCGGGACTGTGGCGCGAGCTGGGTTTGTTCGTCGAGGGACCACACCACTGATCTTTTCTATTCCATTAGTAATTGCATAGCACATCGTGAAAATGATGTAGCGGCATTAAGATAAATAATTTAATTCCTGCATTGATTGTGGGTCAATAAAGGCAATATAATAAGATTGTTATTGTGAAATTAAAGGTTAATCATTATAACAAGGGACGTTACACACAAAAGCAAGTTACTCCTTATTGCTTTTGCAACAATTGATGATCATGGTAGGAACGTTAAAAGCACAAAGCTGTTCTACACCAACCACACCTAACGAAGCAAGGATAAGGGCTTAATATCACATATTTTTCTTCCAATGCAAGAATAACTTTGCCCATCATACACACAACCACTACAAGGACTGTAAGTGTATGTCAGCATGGCCTCAAATCAGCTGTTGGACAGTGCAAGTTTCGGGCAGGTTATAGAATAGCGGCCTGCATAGCCGAACACGCTAGATGCTAGTTTACATGTACAGGTGTACATTTACGAACTTGAGCGCTTCACGTCGATCGCACAAGTTAATTTTCAAAAGAAGTATTTTGGCCATTGTGTTATTCTTGGCTCATTTAATGCTCATGTAAAATTTATGTAGGATTGGTGATTCCCTGATACACACCCTTTCCTTATATGAATTTCTTCATCTGTGAGTTTTGCTGTCCATGAGATCTTTCCCATCCTCCTCCAGCACCACATCTCAAACACCTTTACACATCTCTTATCGCATGCACCAATAATCCACGTTTCCGAGACACATTTCTGTTGTAAGCAGCCCCTTTTCTTGTAATAGGCGACCTTTGCCTGTGCACTTCTGATCTTTATGTCAGCTGAACTTTTTCCATCTGAAGTAATTTTGCTTCCTAAGTAGGTAAAAGAATTTACCTGTATGAGGGGTAAATCATTAATTCTTATGTCGACTGCAATATGTTGACGAGCTATAATGTACTGGCATGAATTTCAAATAACTGGGAAAAAAAGAAACATTGTTGAATTCAGTCTTACACGTGCCCATTATTTCCGTAACAGATTCTGGAATGTGGTGTATATTTAATAACCAAGTTACGAAACTAAGAGCACCATGAAGTTGGTGCGGAAAATGAAGCAGGAGAGTGGCTTGACGTAGACGCAGCGAACCGACTACTTATGTACAGTGTATGCTCTCAGTTAACAGATACAGTTTAACTACTGTGATGTACTTATTGAACAGACCAGTCATAGTCATCATGAATTTCTTCCAGCAAGCCGGGTAGGACGTTTAAGAACTATGTGCCTCGATTTGTTACGGTCTTGGTATGCTTCTTCTTTCTAGGGCATCCCATGTTTCTCCTCTCTTCTCTAGTCTGATTTAACCACCTTTTTCTAGGGCATCCAATTGGTCTTCATCCCGAAATAATCTTTTCAAAATACTTCCTTGGTGTTCGATTCACCTGCATCTGCTTAATGTGTCCTAGCCACTTCCAATCTTTCTGCCATGGTCGGGTTGACTCGCAGGTCTCTTTGTATCTGATCATTCCTAATTCTGTCCTTCCTTGTTTTCTGTACAGCTGAACTAAAGAAATTCATTTCAAGCTTGCAGTTGACCTATTCCTCATTTATGTATGACGCATCTCTCCAGACTGTATGCAATGAGCAAGAGATAAGTCTTAAAGAGGGTCTGTTTAGCCCTTCGACGAACTCCCTTGTCCCATACTATGTTCCATACTTGATGGAAAAAGTTGGATCCTTTTTGCACCTCAAGTTTCCGCTGCATACATCAGAATACGTACATAGTACCTCCTGTATATCATTCTTTTGCTTTTTAAGGGACATCCTTGTTCCAAACTAGGCCTCTGACACTTTTCAAGAACGCTCCTGCTTGTCTTCCATGCTCGATTATTTCTTCCATGGTACTTCTCAGGTACTTAATTATACTTACAGTAGTTAAATTACTCTGCATTTGTAGTATAAGATTGTTATCGTACTTTCATTTTTATTTGTTTGTAATATATCATACTTATTTTTATATTACAGTTAACCCTCGTCTAGTCGCGTGAAAATTATTATGTTACTAGTCGCGCACGGAGGTAACCTCCGGGGTTAAAAATGCGCTTAGTTTTCATCCTTTGAGATGATGTTTTGGCATGTTCATTTGCAGTATTCTTCGGTATAATTAAAAGAAACCCTTTTAAGTATTAGTAGGTTATTCTTACACAGTTTGTTTGATCTAAAATCAGAATACTGTAGACCTTAATTGTGATGAATGGTCTTATGATTTTACCTACGACGATCTCATCATGTGAAATATGAAATAATATTTTTCTAAAATACGTTTAGAAGAACAGAACAACAAAGTCATCAACCTAGAAAATAAATAATCTGCACTAAAATATAAAGTAATTTGCTTATTTGCACATGGAGGAAACATCCAGGCGGTCACTCGTCACTACAATGATCCCACACTCGCACACAGGATGCACGATCGCGCCGAAATGTTGACAGGACAAGTCCAAATGAACAAGGAGAAAAGTATAGGGGTGGGGAGACCAACAGTTCAACTGACAAGTTCAGTACCGTGCAAAATGTAATCGGCCCGGAGGAAATCTCCGTGAGCGACTAATTAAGGGTTAAGTGTAAGAGAGAGCCAGGAGTTACTGGGGTTGTACCTTAATTAAGGCCACGGCCGCTTCCTTCCCATTCCTAGGCCTTTCCTCTCCCATCGTCGCCATAAGACGTATCTGTGTCGGTGCGACGTAAAGCAACTAGCAAAAAAAAAAAAAGAGAGAGAGAGAGAGCCAGGAGCCATAACTTTGCCATTAATGAAGACATTATTAATAAATAATAATATGATAATACGCAGAGCCTCCGTGCTCAGACGGCAGCACGTCGGCATCTCACCGCTGGATACCGTGGTTCAAATCCTGGTCACTCCATGCGAGATTTGTGCTGGACAAAGCGGAGGCAGGACAGGTTTTTCTCCGGGTACTCCGGTTCTCTCTGTCATCTTTCATTCCAGCAACACTCTCCATTATCATTTCATAGCATCTATCAGTCATTAATAAATCACTTTGGGACTGGCGACCCCATTGTACTAATAGCCTATATATGATTCATTCATTACATCCCTGACCCGGTCAAAGGCTGGAAAACAGGTTGTAGGTTTTCATTCATGATAATACGTAGAAATACGAACATCCACAGTGGTATTGATACAACTGAACTATTACAACTCACAATATAATATCAAATGAATTCCTTCCACAACTGACTAACTTAACTGAACTCGTGCAAAATACCCAGTAGATCACGACTGCCACACCCCCCCCGTTGCAGTGTTGATATAGCTAATCTACGATACCGCGTTACATAACACTACAGTTCCAATTCCACTGACTGTCTTGAACTACTTTTACAACTCTCTCATTACGTTGTGTTCACGAGCTAGTGTCAACAACACACCAAATAACACATCACCCTACTTACTTTACTACTACTACTACTAACAACTTCAACAATTCTTCTTCTTCTTCCTCTTCTGCTGCTGCTGCGCGAATGGGCCACTTAGAACCTCGCAGAATCAACATTTGTTGAGCTTTCTTCCTTGCCCAATAGTTCATTTACATAGATTGCTGTGATTTCTGCTCCTCCGACCAAGTACGTCCTGTTGGTTTCTCTTCATGTTCCCCAAATCCTCTTCTGTGAACAATTTTCCAGGATTACATTCCTATCCAGCAGATTTGGTTATCCTAATTCAGTGAGGCCTTTCTCTACTTTCTTATACTATTTTGATCTCGTATGTTTGATTTGTGAAAATGTGTGTTATCCAGCTCCTGCCGGATCGGGGTATTTATAGCACTTCTTCATCTTTCTCTTTCCACGATCTTATCTGAGTCTAAATTTCGTCTTCTTATGCCGCTCTTCACTGATTCAATCCACCTTGTTCTAGGTCATCCTCCTGCTCTCTTGCCCTCGCACTTTGCCTCCAGCATCTGTCTTGGAATTCTATTCTCCTCCATCCTCTTTACATGTCCAAACCATCATAGATTTCTTTTCAACTCTCTCATTTAGCTTACCTATCCCAAGTTACTTCTTAACACCTTCATTTCTCACTGTCTTTCCTATCATTCTTCTTAAGAAATTTCATCTCACTGGCTTGTATTCTCCTCTCTTGCCTGCTAGTCAAAGTTCAAGCATCAGCTGCATAAGTCAGTATGGGTACATAGTACATTTTGTACATTATCTCTTTACTTTTCCTTGGTATTTCTTTGCTCCAAACAAGTTTTCTTACACTTTGGTAGAATGCATTACTCTGCTGTAACCTCCTACTAATCTCCATGTCCACCCTAGCATTTTGCAATAATTCACTTCCCAGGTATAGTACGAAAACTTTTTCTTGAACCCTGAGCTCCCTAGTGCTGAATCGGTAGACCTCGGTTATCTTCGACATCCGTATCGGCAACCTTTGAAACGCGAACTATGAATCGATTATGCATCACCAAGAGACATCTGGCATACACTTTGCGTACTAGTACTGATGTTGTTTACATAGCAAATTCAAAATATAGGTTGGGAATGAACATGAGTAAGGAAAATCCCATTATATCACAAGAACCACCTAGAACACCTCCACAAAAATGCCCCTAAAAAGTTATACACAGCGAGGGAAGAGAAATAATAGCTAAAGTTGCCGAATGCTGAACTATAGAGAAAAAAATAAACGGCTGCTCTTCCCCCTCAGCAAGTCTCTTAAATTGGCATGGGCAAAAATAAAACGGGAATTCAAATGACAAAATATTACGGGAGACACGTCAGCAGTTAACTTACGACGACTCACCATCGGGGCATTCAATTTAGTATCTGCCGCAGATTGGGAGGGGTATTGCACAAAGGTGAAAGAGCAGGAAGAGGAATACTGGAGGCATGACAGTGTCATGGAAATAGCCATGGACGCAATTGTCATTAATAGTGAAAGTGATATGTCTGATAATTAATAGTACTGCAGATAGCAGTGACAATTGTGCATGTAATTGTGGAAGTGTGATTTCAGAGAATTCATGCTAAGATAAAAAAGGTTTAGAAAATTGTATATTGATCGATCATACTATTGATTCAATTCAGATTTCATTTCCATTCAGTTGGCAGTATAACCGGAACTGTCAGAGCTCCCTACTTACTCCTCACCCCGTAAAAATTGGGCTCAAAGAAAGGTTTGCATATAATATTTAAAGCTGCCCACAATTTCCAGACTCTGACTTCCGATTTTCACAGTGCCCTTTCCTTGCCTTTTCACTCTCAACATCACCAATAGTCTTGCTTTTCTTTGTACTGATTTTCATGCCATACTTCTCAGGTTTTTTTTGTTCAGTACATCTAGTTGTTGTTATTGTTGATAGTGTACCCAGAGAGAAGGTTTGGGAAAACATGGTTAAAAAGAGACTCAGAGAGAAATGATAGAAATGGTGCAAGCAATGTACCACAACTGTGTTAGCAGAGTACTGACCCCAGTTGGAAAGACGGAATGGTTTAGGAATAAGACTGGACTAAGACAGGGGAGTGTGCTATCACCTCTTTTGTTTATTATGGTCATGGACAAAATTGTACAGGAAACAAAGGAAGCCTATGGAGATAAAGATATTTTGAAATATATTTCCAAACTGGGTTTGGGGTAATGTATTCCATTTTTCATTAATGGCCCAAAGATTTTACTCATGGTTAATCTCTAACTGTTCCTTTAAATTTGTTTAATGTAAATTGAGCATTTCTGAAGTATAAAGAGCTCCAGGGTTGATCACAGTTAAGTAATGACGAATTTTAGTGTTCCAGGACAAAAATTTTTTTATTATAAACATTCTTTGTGTGTTAAAAAGCAATGTCTATTTTCTGAATTCTTGAAGCTACTGATTTATTTTCATTGCCAATTTCAGTGATTCATTCACATAAGTACTTACAATTCCTTGATTCTTGCAATTTTATTTGTATCAGTGGTTGAGTTCAGGTGTCATAAATTTAGTTTTCTTCATTTGGGATTTTAAGTCCTATTTTTGCTGCCTGCTCTTCCAGTATAGCAATCTATTTCTGTGCATCAGAGATGTTTTTGGCAATTAGTGCCAAACCATCAGCAAATGCTAGACAGTCTATGCCAATACCCTTAATTTTTGGTCCTTGGTGACTTGGTGCACCTGCTTTTCTCCATTCTCTGACAACTTTTTCAAGAGCACAGTTAAACAGAAAAGGGGAGAGCCCATCACCTTGACATACACCTATATTATATACACAATATTTATATATAATGGTTTTCATGACTCACTGTCATTTATTAAAATAAATATTATTTATTTATTTACATAGTTTACGCCCACATTGGAGCACTTAAATCAAACCCAAATACATTTACGTTAACAAAGATTTAGCTTGCATCATTTTCTTCCTTTCCCAAAACCTCTTCATTCTGGCTGACCTGGCTGCCCTTTCTTTATCAGATATGACATACCGGTATTGTTTGTGTTGTACAGTTTTTAATGACAATCTTATTTGTTTGTTCTTGAGAATCCTTTTTTCTTCTCTATTTTCAATTTGCTTCATTGTAATATTCAGCTCTTCTAAATCATTCTGAACTTCTTTAAACCAATTATTTTTTGTTTTATTTTTCCAAAAGTAATTAAATAGTTGTTTTATTATCCTATTATCATTTAATCTAGAAAGATGACAGAAAAAGTATCCTTCTGTCAACCTTTTGCCGTGTATCAGTTGTTGCTTTGGTGTTCAATTTAAATAGTGTTTCACAAGCATAAGTTGCTTCAGGTTTAATGACGGAACAGTAATGTTGAAGTTTAGCATTTATTGAAAGAGATTTTTTTCTTGTACGTTGGCCATGTAATTCGTTGTGTTCTTTTAACTTAAATGTTCTGCTTTCTATTGATGATTTTTCATTGGTGTTCCAAGTTATAATTTCACCAAGATATTTAAACTAATTCACAATTTTAATTTGTTTGGTGTTGGCTAAGGTAATGGTTGGTGCTGTAACAGGGAAGGTTGGCATTATTTCTGTTTTTTCATATGAAATTTGCAATCCAACTTTTCTTGCTATGTTATCAAGTTCTTCTATTTGCAATTTAGCTTCTTCCATATCATTAGCAAGTAGTGTAAGATCATCAGCGAATGCTAAACAATTGAGTCTTATTTTTCTGCCAATCTTGATGTTAGGTTGACACATCTTATTCCATTCCCGCATGATTTTTTCCAACATACAATTAAACAATAATGGTGAGAGTCCATCTCCCTGCCGAAGTCCAGTATTAATGTCAAATGGCTTTGAGAGTTCATTTCTAAATCTAACTTTAGATTTAGTGTTCTTAAGGGTAATTCCAATAAGTTTTGGATGTAAACCAAATTCTTTTAGGATATTCAATAATGACTCATGATGGATACTATCATACGCCTTTTTAAAATCAACAAAAGTGATAACTAACTTTTTGTTTCTAACCCTATGATGCTTCATAATCCACTTTAAACTGATAATTTGATCTGGACAACTTCTCCCTGGACGAAAGCCTCCTTGGTATTCTCCAAGTTCACAGTCAAGTTGTTCTTGAATTCTCATGTATAATAACTTTGAAAAAATTTTGTAATTGATATCCAGCAATGATATCCCCCGATAATTGTTGGGATCTGATCTATCACCTTTTTTATGTAATAAAAAGGGTGTATTATCGCCATATTCCCACTCTCCGGGCATTTTTTCAGTATTCCAAATGTCTATGAGGTATTTATGTAAATTCTGAATGGTTTGTGTATTAGCATTCTTCCATATTTCTGCAGTTAGTTGATTCTCCCCTGAAGCTTTGTAATTTTTAAGTGAATCGATGGCTTTCAACACTTCATTGTAATCTGGTGGTATAACCTTTTCTATTGGTGTTTTATTTTTTGAATGAAGGTCATACTCTAGGTATTGCGTTGGTTCTTCGCTATTAAGTAATTCTTGAAAGTACTAAGCTAAAATTTCTGCATTCTCTTGGTTACTATGTACCAGTTTTCCATTTGTATTTCTCATCATAAGTGTTGGTGGAGTATAGTTTGATTGGTATTGTGGAAACGTTTTATAAAAATCCCTCGTCTTATGTTGTATGAATGTTTCATCTATGGCGTTTAATGATTCTTTGTGATATTTTCTCTTAACCCTTCCGATTTCTTTGGCTGTTTTGTTTTCTAGCATTATTTAGTTCTTCACGAGACTTTTCTGTTCTCTTTTGTTGATCATTCAACCATGCTTTGTTCTTGTTTTGAATCGGTGTCACACTCCACATTCCACCAAGCATGTTTCTTTCATTTTTTAACAGGAGCAATTTCTTCAGCTATGCTTTTTTATTTTTCAATTCATCATCATCATCATCATCATCATCATCATCATCATCATCATCATCAGTTTTCCACTCCAGTTGCCCGGGTGTGGTTTACGAGCACTCTCCACTTCTGTCTGTCCATGTACCACTCTTCTCTCAAGATGACATCCCAGCTGACCTGCTGATTTTCAATTACCGTCCCCAAATTGTCGCTTAGAGGAGTTTTAGACGTTTCAAAATACAGTTTATTATTATTATTATTTAAATAACTAGGGTCATACTTCTTCCTCCTATTGGATTTGGATATTTTGTTCTTCTTTTTTGGCATTAATTTTATTTAATCTTGGAAATATAGTGATCTGAATCTATGTCTACCCCACGGAGTACTTTCACATAAATTTCTTTATGATAATTCTTGTCCATGGCCACATGGTCAATCTGGAACTCCCCCAATTTAATATTAGGGCATTTCCAAGTCATTAGTTTGTGTGGTCTTCTTTTAAACCTTATAGATTCCAAAATTAATCCATGATCTATACAAAGATCAATTAATCTTTGACCATTTTTATTTGTAAATTTATGCGCTGGCCATTTACCCACTACTGTATGAAATCGTTTTTCTTTTCCTATTTTAGCATCAAAGTCACCAAGTAAAATTTTAATATGTGTATCAGAGATACCTGAAATCAACTGGTCCAATTCTTCCCAAAATTTTTCTGTTTCTTCCTTCTCTTTGTTATTTTTGTCATTCGTTGGGGCATGGACATTTATCAATGTGTATGTTTTATTCTCTACTTTAACTGTTAGGAGTGCCATTCTTGGGGAGGTCGAAGAAAAAGCTTCAATTGAATCTAATATGCTGTTATGGACCAAGAATCCTACTCCAAATTGAGGAACATTCTTCATCACTCTTTTCCCTGGAGGATCTTTGTAAAGGCAATATCCTCCTGATTCTAATGGATCCTGATCTGTATTGCACAATTCTTGAAGAGCTGTTATTACTATCTTATGCTGGTCCAATACATCTGTTAAATGTTTTAACTTGCCAACTTTCATAATTGAATTGATATTTAATGTTGTAAAAAATGAAAATTGTCCTGGTTTATTGAATTTCAGTCTTTTCTTAACTGGATGTGTCTGCATGTCATATGTCATCTGTTGGGCTTCCAGGCGCTCCAACTCACCTTGATCTTCTACGTGACACCCCACCGTATCCGAGTGGTGTCTTTGTTTGGACCCGCTGATTTTGTATGTCCAAACCGGTGGATTTATTCGTGAGAAGACTAATCATATTTGGCTGATTATCTGATCAATGATCAACGTTTCTGACCGTAGTCAGGGTTTACCATTCCAGATGTGATCTGGAAGGATGATTAATGAAATATGGATTGATGAATGATGAATTTGTAGAGTGGAAAAAAAATGGAAGGCATCCGACACTTCGAAAAATGAAGATATCGGCCATAGGAAGACAAGGGCCACGAAGGGTGTGAAAATGAAAGACTCCCTAGCCCTCGCAAACCTAATAGCGTAGGGGTTGGAAAAGAACAAGAGTTGACCAAGAGAGGTCAGATAGGATAGATGAAAGTGAGGAGCCCGGCACAAGTAAGTGGAAGCAATACCAGGACTCAGCTAAGGGCCCCGTGGTCGCCAACCCACACTCCAAAGTTCAGAGCCCGTGGGGCCCGTTTTAGTCGCCTCTTACAACAGGCAGGGGATACCGTGGGTGTTATTCTACTGCCCCCACCCACAGGGGGAAAATAAATATTATATCTGGATTAAAGCCACTTTATATTATCGAGTCTAACCAAAAACTGAGCTTTCTGACAAGTTTCAATGGCTTTCTTCAGAGAAAAGCATGTGAAGGTCTGCTTCAATTGCCCCAGTATGTTTATCCTACTTGAATTTTTTTAAACTAGGGTAGGAGTATTCTTTTTCTATGATCCTGTATATTCTCAAAGAAAAACATGTATTTACTCAGCTTTGTTGTTCCAGCAGGATAATATCTCAATGAATGACACAAAGATCAAGATGAGTGGCAAGAAGCCCCGTCGACGCATGGACAGTGAGCCAGGGAAGAAGACAAAATCTACCTCTCGTAAACCTACCTAATGAAACACTTCATTGCAGCTGCAATTACTCAGGACACTGAAATGATCACTGCCATAACAACAACAATAACTAATATTCAGATATTACTTTTGTTCCTACCTTGCCATACAGGCACCAATCTCTAGGTTGGCCTAGTCGTAGAGCACGTTAGATGTAAAATTGTGAAGTACGAGAGATAGGATTCAAGTGATACAACAAACTGTTTACATTTAAAATTCCAGGAAGAAGAGATCAGAAACAAAATTGATGGTCTCTCCTAATTTCATCATATAGGCCTATGAGTATAAGTCAGATGAATACTTTAAATAATTTTTCAATTTATATTGAGCGAATGTGGTGCTGAACTATATGTACATAGCCTCAGTTACGCTCCATGCAAGTCATCCAGCACTTACAAAGTCCACGGATTCCTCTAGGGGACAAAAAAAGAAACAAAAAACCACAAACAAACGTTCGGTTGTGTGTGCAGCCGCTTGTACCTCACTTTCATCCTTCATCCAAGTGGAACATCTTTTCTTCCACTGCCTCCTTGAGGTAATAACCAAGGGCAAAGGCTGGTGAATATGGACGACTAGTGTCCTTTAGCACTATACATCATTCCTTTCATCTAAAGGTTCTGGCCTCCTTGGGTAAAACATCCCCAGAACATCAGTTTTTGTGGATGTTTAAGTGCTAGTTGAATATGCTGAGATGCAATATAAATCTAACGCCAGTTCACAGTGAAGTGTAAAAACAGCCAAATGCTCTTTATAATATAATCATAGTTGTATAAAGCAGTATTTTTTGTATTTTGCCAATACTTTTTTGTATAAATGTTTCTTGCATTGAGCATAAGTGATGATTAAAGTAAGTTATTTTTCTCTGTGTTTTAATACAAAACATGTAATTTACAAAATAAACATTGTATTTAACTTTAAGACTTTTGTGTATTTTTAATGACAATTGGCTGTTTGAAGTGCTTGTGTCTAATCTGATCCCATCAAACTCTTATAAAAAAAATTGTTTGGATTGATGCTATCACTGTCCGTGTCAAGAAAACACGGTGAAATTCTTTACGTTTCACAGGGAACTGCTCCGAGTCTTCTCCAATAATGAAGGTTTAAATTTAAGAATGCTTTATTGTTGGTCTGTAGTAAGTGGTATTCTCATTCGTCACTAGATAGTTCATTGTGTGTTCTGTTTGCTGCATTAGCAGCGTAGTGCAGTGTGCAATTCTCAGCTATATTTGAAAAATGTCGCACTGGATGGGTATGTGCACTGGTCTCTATAGCTGCAAGGTGTCACTGTGAGCCCATTTCTCATCAGTCATTTTCCACTCTACTTACAAGTCGAGTTATTACCTCTCATTCAGCACAGTATTCGCTTATTTAAAAATGACCCTTTAATTTAACTTCATCATTACGTAAACTGAGTTTGATAGAGATGGTGGGTTTGAACCCCACTGTCAGCAGCCCAGAGGATAGTTTTCTGTTGTTTCCCATTTTCACACCAGGCAAATGCTGGAGCTGTACCTTAATTAAGGCCACGGTTGCTTCCTTCACACTCCTAGCCCTTTCCTGTCCCATTGTCGTCATAAGACCTATCTGTGTCGGTGCGACATAAAACAACTTGTAAAAATAAATCATTACGTAACTGCTTTATCAAATGAGAAAATTCACCAAACTTTGTTCTCTATAAGTTCAAGCCATGCACCAACTTCCTTTTACGCTTGCATACGGAAAGTAACAACAATAGCTCATCATCCTCATGGGGAACTGAACCCATGTCCATCCTTGGTTAAATGGGTACAACTTTTTGCCTCTGCTAAAGACATCCTTGATGTAGGGATCTCCCTCCCACCTCTAGGCTCTTGGTTTGATTCCCATCTAATCCAAGGTAGATGTGTTTACAAGGGACTGAACCGCTTTTGGGATGAACAGGAAATTCTTGATGATGCACCACGTCCATTCTGCTCATGCTTCCATTCCGTCCACTTGCACCAACATCGCATCCATCGCAGTTTTTCCCCCAATTTGTAATAAAACTTGATGTTTATGTGTTGCTCCATTGCACTCTGAAACAAGTCTTCACGTGCACTACGTTCGACTGGTCACAGCAGACAAACTTGCTCCAACGCTACGTGTTGCTTCTCGAGATGTCTCTATTCATATGCGCATGCACATAATGTCACCACGTTGCCATCGCAATATTGGTCCTTTTACCATAATATTCAGACACGCCTTGTAATTTACTTCTTTCTATTTATCCGACGAACTTTATAAACGAAGATTTACCAAATTAGTGTCAACTGTACATCATGTCCTACTGTACCCATTTTTTCTACAGACTATATGTTTATCTTTTACAATTAATAGCTAAAGGACCCGTTCTTTGTATGGATTTAGGAGCAAGGATAGTGATACAAAACAGAATGTGAATTAAAGCTTACTAAATATGAATCCTAAATTTAGACAACATTAAAAGGGTATAAACACGGTGTATAAATATAACATGACGATGGTTATGAAAATAAATCAATAAATATACTACAGTCCACAGCAGTTCTCAAATATGGATAAACATGCTCAGCATTCTTGAACTGTTATACAACTGTAGCCTTGACTCTTTCTCAATGCTTGAAAGTTTAAAGAGTTCACAAATTTTGCAAATGGTTTTGAATACTTTTTGATTAGGACAGACTTTTGCATTGGCCAGTTGCCTACTATACTAACACTGTTTATAAACATTTCCCTCTCACTTTTCACTTCACTGCACTCTAATATTACGTGGTCTATTGTTTGGGGTCCTCTGTGGCAGGAACACTCGGGACTGCGTACAATCCTAAGCCTGTGCAGATATGCTGCAATGTTTCCATGGTTGGTTACTATTGTCATATTTGGCGTTAGGTTGATTTTGCTTGTTAGTCTACCTTCAACTGTTAGAAAGAATTCCTTTGTAATTGTACCTTTTGAAGTTTGTTCCCATTTTCGCTACCATTTGTTAATAGACTCTCTCCTGAGGTTACTTTTAACTGTATTGATGGATAATTTGTCACATAACATATTTAGTTTAATTTTGCTGCTTCCTTTGCTAGTTTATCAGCCAGGTCATTGCCTTGTACACCTATATGTGCCTTAACCCATTTCAATTGTACGCTCCAATTATTTATTTTAAGTGTTGCTATAGTTTTCCTTATTTTCTCAATTAGGTGGTTATGGTTATTGTAATCCACTATGCAGTCGGTTGTTATTCTACTGTCCACTTGTATAGTTGCTTTTTTATCTACATCATCCTCTACACGTTGTTCCTAAAGATTCCAAAGCTTTGGCGAATTGTTCCGTCTGATTATTCGAACATCTGTCGTGGAGTTTAAAGATTTGGTATATTAACTGATTTGATTTGTATATAGCTACTCCTGCTCCCACTCCTTCATCGCTTTTACTTCCATCCGTATAGATTTGCCACCGGGCACTTTCATTTTCTTCTATTTTTTGGTCTCCTATGCCTAGAAACACAGCAGGGTGAAGCCATCTTGCTGGTTTTTCTGGGTGATCTATTACATAATCTGCAGTTGTTTTGCCTGTTTTTATATTATATAGAGCAACCAACTCTCTTGCCTTTATATCTATGGGAGTAATTCCTGTAATGACGCACAGTGCCTCGTAAGATATAGTTCGGTAGGCTTTTGCTAATCTTGTGAGGGTAAGTCTTTGCACTCTCATGTATTGAATTATGTTGTATTTCTTTTCCAGGGATTATATCCAGACTGGTGCAGCATATAACAACATTGGTAATATTGCTCCTTTATAGATTACAGTATTTCCAAAGCCTGGTGATTTAGACCCCATCCTACTCTGGCTGATTTTGATAAAGTATTTATTAATACACTTTTCACCAACTTTGTTGATTTGGTAGTTGAACGTGAAGCGGGAGTCAATGGTTATTCCTAAATATTCCATCTTTTCAACTTGTTCAAAACGTTTCCGATTAGTATAGATGTCAATCGTCTTCCTTGCTTTCCGTCTCCCTGAAATTAATATAACTTTCGACTTACTTTAATTGAAGTGGGTTTTGTTGTCAATCGACCACTTTGTAACTTTCCGTAAATCCATATTCATGAAGTTTTCTACTTCAGTTTCAGCTCTAACTGCAATTATGAGGTCGTCAGCAAGTGCTATGGCTTTGGTGTTCTTCCCATAGTCTAGACTGAGTAGTTTCTTCTTCTTTTATCGATTTTGGCCAGCTTGGACACGTAAATAACTCCTCATGATTCAAGTTTTCTTTGGCGCCAGTACTCCTTCATCCTACTGCTTGCTACTTCTTTTCTTTCAGCCGTCCATTGTTTCTTCTTGGTCGCTGTTTCTGGTTCTAGGAAACCCTTAAATGTGTGCAACTTTTTTCTGAACGTGGTTCTATTGTGGATGTCTTGATGTGTGATGTTCATTTCTTGCAAATCCTTCTTCATGTTAACAAACCATTTTTCATAAGAGCTGCCTTTCCTATTGGGCTTATTGAAGCGGTTAAAGATTTTCTGAGCAAGTCTGTCATCAGGCATTCTTGAAATATGTCCAAAAAATTTAACTCTTCACTTTCGAATGGCATCTGAAATCCTACTGCATGTTTAGTATATTTCTTTGTTATTGCATAATCGATGTGTGTCAGTACATTTCTTTGGACCGAGGATTTTTCTTAAAATCTTTCTTTCTTTCTTCTCAATTTTTTCAGTGTCTTTCCTGGTTGTTAATCCCAGGCATTCTGAAGCATACAAGCACTCTGGTTGATTTATCCCAGTAGAGATCGCTTTCTTGTATGTGTTTTTTGTAAGGTGGAATGCAAGATCCATTTTCCTGGCTCTCTCGCGGTTTGCTTCTTTATCAAGCCCGTTAGGTTGTATTAACTCACCAAGGTATTAGAATTTAACAAATTTATTTATCTTATCATTGTTTGTTGTTACCAGGGGCGAATGCTGGTCATGAAAGTCAGGCTTGCTCTTCCATTCGTGCAAGTTGGTGGGGTGGGACATGCATAGTTCTGAATGAATAAAATGTATAAACCCAATAATCGCTAAATCACATGAACATTTTAATCATCGGTTACATGAACATGCATTCAAACTGGTTACGTTACACCTTCAAGAATGGCCAAAAGAATAACAATCAGACACAAATTATGACAAGCCAGTGATTATATAATTTAAACAAGTAAACGTCAAACTATGTACACAGAAAAATTGCAACTATTTATTAGATCTTCCTACTTGAAATCAAACTCTACTCTGCGGCTTCTCTTTGCAAAACCATCAATAACTTCATCATAGAAAGAGGACTGTAATATAATTTTCGCAAGCAATCCTTTTTCAATCGACAACGTAGCTAATGATGATAGCCTCTCCTGACCTTGAGTCGATCTGCAATATGTATTAATGCGTCTCAGTGTTGAGAAAGAACGTTCTGCAGAGAATGTAGTAGCAGGAATTGTTGCTACAAGTTTGATGAGCTTGAAAATTTCTGGCATACCCATGTACAATTTATTAGTATGCATAAACTGCATTAAGTCTGAAACACTTTTCTCTTTAAAATCAGAAGATGAATACATCACACTTAATTCGGTTTTTAAGCGAACAATGTCGAAAAATGACCCATAGGTCTTTTCTAGGGCAGTAACATCACTGTCTGGAAACCTATTTCTGTGCTTCTCAAACAAATCACAATCCAACAGCGAGAAGAACACAAATTTCTTTATGCATTTAAAACGCTCTCCTATTTGGACAAGTACATTGTCAATAATTTCATTGAATAGACATTTGTAATTTGATTTTTCTGGTTCATCACTAATTCTTAGATTTTTAGACCACGGCTGTCCTCCATAAACATCAATTTCAGTATCAACATGTCCATACAAACTATCAAAATCTTCATCTCTCATAGACTGGATATTTAAAAAGTGCTCCTCAACCTTCTTGCCACAGTACTGAATATCCAGACTTTTTGTTTGTAAAATATTGAACACAGTATCGGAGAATGAAAAAATCTTGGAGAACACTGCCAGCAGAAATCTAGTGTTGAACTTAAGTAAGAAGAACAAAAATCCTTGTGCCTTCAATGTAGTGTCTTCATCCCAGTCGTCTGAAGTATCCTGTACATGTTGAAAGAATTTCACCAGCGTATCATAATATTTCTTCACAGTATTAATAAGACGTGAAGCAAAATTCCATCTCGTTGGTGCTACTGTTGGCAACTTCTTCTGAACAAAATCTCGAAGAGCAGCTGTTCTCTTTGTAGACTTTGAAAAAAAAAGCAGCAAGTCCTGACATTGTTTGGAAGAAAATTGTACATTCTTTGATTTTTGAAGCAGACTGCTGTAGTGTTAAATTCAATAGGTGGCTATAACAATGCACAAATGTCGCATATGGATACTGGTCTTGAAGTAGTTTATTAAGCCCATTCACATGACTGGCTAAGACAGCAGCTCCGTCATATGTTTGAGCCACAATCTTTTCCTCACAACTGAACTCTTTTAAAATAGCACGAACATGATTTAAGAGGGCTCCAGCAGTGCGATCTTTACTAACGTCAGCAAAACCAAGAAACCTCTCTTGAATTTCACCACTTTCATCTACAAAACGGAGTAAAGTAGAGAGTTGTGACTTCTTAATAATATCGGACGTTTCGTCCAACATTATTGCCACAAAAGTTGCTTGTTTGAGCTCCTTCTTTATTCTTCTCACAATTACTGAACTTATTTCTGCTATTAAATCATTTTGGATTGCAGACGACGTCCCTCTAAAAATGGTGGTCTTTCAGATGAGCTGCCAGAAGAGGATCATATTCACTTATAATTTGTAGAAGTTCGATGTAATTCCCTCTGTTTACGGAAGTTGCAGACTCGTCATGTCCGCGAAATGGTAGTTCCTGTTTTGCTAAAAAACACACTGCATCGATCAGTCGTTTAAGTATGTAACGATTTTTCTTTACCTTTTCATTATGAAGTTGGTCACTGATGCGTTTCTGTTCATCCAGCTGGTGGTCGATCCTTGTACGCCCAAAGCTATTTAACTGCAAGAAACACTTCATATGGTTTGCAGATTTCTCATGTCTTGTAATGGACAGTGTCAGGGTGTTCAAATTGTCAAAGCCACTTTTACACCATACACCGTTATCAGCAGAAAATAGTAAACACGGCCAGCAAAACAGTCTATTCAGTTTCTTGGACCCTGTCAACCAGTGCGTATTATTATATTGAGATACAGAGAACGAACGTACATATTCTCTATTTTTCTTCCTGTGCTGTGTCTTTAAATCTGGCAGCGCCGGACAGGGCCTGCCATTCTTAATAATGTCTGTTTTCTCTTGGATATTCCTCCGAGAAAATGGATTTGATAACAAGCTGTCAATAATGCACGGTTCGGAACCCATTGCAGCACGTCAAATCATTCAGAATAGATGACCAGGAACTTAAAGTACACTACTCACTGACACAACACACTAGCTCTGTAGCTCTCAGACCAGAGCTTCCAACTACACATTACAAACGTAACAGCTTGCAACCGGCCTTGGAGAGAAGAAACCTGCGCGCGCATACATTTCTCGCTGTGTCGAGAGCTCTGCTGAAGCTCTTAAGACACGAGCAAGCCTCGCTGGACTCGCCAAGATATATGCAACATGCGATTTGTATAATGCAGATCTATTACAGATACGGTATATATTGTAATATTTTTAACTCGCCTGCTTAAGAAAAATATTGCGCTTGCGCAGCAAGCATAGCATGCTCGGAGAAATCGCCCCTGGTTGTTACTATGTATCTTGGGGATTCTTTAATGTTGGTCATGAAATGTGTCTTTTCAAATGATATCTGCAGGCCAATTTTCATTGCTACCTCTTTTAAAGTGTTTACTTGTATTATCGCTGATTCAATATTTTCTGATAACAGTACAAGATCGTAAGCAAATGCTAAGCAGTTGATAGTGATGTTCTCTTTCTTGTATCCTATCCTTATCTGGTCTGTAATGCCTGTTTTCTGTGAGTTATTTTTCCCATTCTTTGATGACCTTATCCAGGACACAAGTGAACAGCAGTGGGGATAGGCAATCTCCTTGCCTTACGCCTGTCTTGATTTCAAAGGGTTCAGATATCTCTCCCACAAACTTAACTTTTGAGTACGTGTTTGTTATAGTCTTCTTTATTAGCTGTAACGTCTTGTTACCTGTACCCATTTCTCTAAGGATGTTAAACAATGTGCTCCTATCAACTGAATCATATGCTTTTTGAAAGTCAACAAAAACTGCTACATTCTTCTTGCCCCTAGCAACTCTGTCCTTCAGTATTGTCTTGAGGTTCCAAATTTGTTCCACACACGCTCGTCTCTTTCAAAAGCCTCCCTGGTATTCGCCGATTTTGTGTTCAACTTGTTCTAATCTTGATAGCAATGCCATATATAGTATCTTGTATGTCTCTTGAAGGAGTGAGATGCCTCTGTAATTGCTGAGATCTGTTCTGTCCCCTTTCTTGTGTAGTGGGTGTATTAAGGCTAATTTCCAATCATCAGGAATTTTACAAGTGTTCCAGATTTCTTGCATTAACTGACATAGGTTCTTGATCATTTGGGGGCTTACATGTTTCCATAGTTCACTCGTTATTGAGTCTTCACCAGCTGCTTTGTTGTTCTTAAACTTCTTGATTAGATTTGTGATTTTTGTTTCATCTGGCGGTGTGGAGTCTGGGTTCTGTTGGGTATGTTCTGTGGCGAGCTTCTTTTCCAGTATTGGGCAGTTAAGTAGCTAACAGTTGGCGATTTTCTTGATTGTTTGTTGCGATGGTGCCATCCCCTTTCTTGAAACACAAGCTGGGTGGTTGGTATTTAGAAAGGCTCCTCTTAAATGTCTTGTAAAAGTCCCTCGTATTATTCTTTTGGAAGTTTTGTTCTATTGCAGCCAGTTGCTCTGTCTCGAATTTTCTGTTTTTCTCCTCTTATGATTTTTGTGGTTGATTTTCTTTGTTCTTAGAAGCTGTTGTAGTCTTCCTCTTTCTTTGATTAGTACCATTTTTTCCATCTTTGTAGTTTGAGTGATATTGCCTGTTCACATCTTTCATTCCACCATGGATGTTTTCGTGATTTCTTGAGTAAGCCTAATGCTGATTCTTTGGCTGCTTCTATCATGGTCTGCTGCATTTGCCTCCATTCAGTTGTTTCAATGTTCGTCAGTTCTTGGTCCTTGTTGCTGTTCTGTTTCAGCTTTTGAGTGTCGAATCTTAGTAATCAGTTGTTTGTGCATTTCTTCTTGCTGCTGGGAATAAACTTTATCTTGATGATTGTTAAATAGTGTTTTGTTTCTATGTTGGCTCCTTTCTTAACTTTAACATTCACGATTTCTTTTTGACTTCTATGGGAGATTGCAACGTGATCAATTTGATATTCTCCTAATAGTTTGTTTGATGATGCCCACATCGTTTGTTTCCTAGGAAGCTTCTTGAAATGAGTGGACATCAGTTTCAAATTAAAGCTCCTACAGAACTCTAAGTCTTTGCCTATTTCTGTTGGTTCTATGAGCTGGGAAATCCCCCACTATTTTCTTGTAGACTTTTTCTCGTCCCACCTGTGCGTTGAAATCTCCAAGTAGTATTTTCACATGATTATCACGAATTTTTGATGTCACCAATTCTAATTCTTCCCAAAAGTCATAAACCTTTTGTGGATTAGTTCGATTGTCGTCATTAATTGGCGCATGAGCATTAATGAGGGTGTATATTTTCTTTGCACACTTAATGGTTAGTAGTGAGAGCCTTCCATTGGGAGACTGGAAGTCTATAACCAATCTTTTTATTGATTACAAATGCTGTTCCTAAGTGTGGCATGTTCTTCATGATCCTTATGCCAACCTTGCCTTTCAGGATTCTACAGTTGCTTGATTCCATTGCAATGTCATTAGTGAATCTTGTTTCTTGAAGTGCCGTGATCAGAATATTTTGCTGGTCCATTACATCTGTAAGTTATTTAAGTTTTCTTGTTTTTAGGAGTGAATTTATGTTCAGCGTGCCAAAAAAAGCGTTTCTGTTTAGGTCTTAATTTTGGTGTATTCAGTTTCGATGCGTGTGATGGCAATCGGTTTCCTAGATGCTCCGACTCATCTATGCAGGGTGGTTTGGGCTCTCCAAGATCCGATGGCCCAAGTGCACTGCTTGTAGCAGTGGTGGATTTCCTCGAGGCTGCCACCTGGAGTAGTTTCCGTCATGCGAGTTGTTGGGGGGAACCAACCGGGGTCAGCTCAAGATACCAGTAAAGTTGTAAGCCTTAGGGTTGCTCCTTTCCAGTAGATGTGTCTGGATTGTAGCTCAACTGTCAGGGATAGATGATTCTTCACCTTCAACACTGTTGAGGTTATGTATTTTATTTCTGTGAAAGCTGTTGGTCACCTTCTTCGTCTGTAACCCAGACAGGGGCCATCACAGGGTGCTATCATCTGGAGCCACATGAGCCCTGTGTTTTTTTTTTTTTTTTTACAAGGTGTTACTCCTCATCACTTGCAAGATGAGGCCCTGGGCTTGGGACCGGCGGAATTGATTGAGTAGTTTATTATACTGAATATTCCAGTACCACGGACCACAGCATGAGCCTTGTGGACAAGATTTGTTAACTATTGTTTCGTCTTGGATGCTGTTCAGTCATAAAGGTTGTTCTTTTCTTTGAAGTAGTTCTTAGTAAGGTAATACAAGTTTCTCGGACACTGAAAATCTTCAAGGGCCTTAAGGACACTTGGCCACCACGCGTATTCAAAGGCTCCTTTTACATCAAGGCTAACAATTGCTGTGACTTGACCATTCATAAATGCCTCATTTATAAATTCTTTGAGTGCCACTGCTGCATCAGTAGTGCTCTTTTGGGGTGTGAAGCCATACTGATTTTCCCTCAGTAGTTTATTGGAATAGAGGTGTAGTGATTTATTTTATTTATTAATCGTTTCTCTAAGACTTTCCCTACCACATTTAATAAACTTATTGGCCTGAATTTGGATGGGTCCATAAGGTTCTCTTTCCCTGGTTTTGTAACTGGTATAATTCTCGCCTTTATCCATCTCTTTGGAAAACCTGCTTTCTTCAAGCAACCGTTATATATTCATGTCACAGTTTGGGGAAGACCTTCATATGTCCACCATAATATTTTGCTAGTGATTCAGTCTTCACCTTGTGTTTTTTTATGATCTATATTTTTGATTGCAGATTTTATTTCTTCTTCTGTGAATCCCCAATTGTCTGGTGTTTCCATTGGTTCTTCGATTTCTTCCCTTATTTTGTCCTTGCTGCTCATTATCTTCCATTTCATTGTCTTTAGGGATGAGGTAGTTTAATATGCTCTGTAATGTTTCCTGTAAATCTTTTGTGTACTGCCCTTCAGTACTAAGAAGATTTGATAGAATTTGAGTGTCTTTTATATTTCCTGAAACTGTTTCATATATATTATATTCCAGAGATTTGAAGAAGTATTACTGCAATAATTTTTCCAAAATTTATTTCTTATTAAATTTATTTAGCTTTCTCTTCAAAGTATTGTTTTTTGCGCTGTTGTCGGAGGTCATTATCGCGCATTGTTCTCTGGTATCTTCTTCTGAAAGCATTTACTTTCTTCCTCATTATCTTACGTTCTTTATTCCACCACGGCATAGTTTTGTGTTTTTGATCAAGAGTTTCTGCTGATTGGCTACTAACTTTGAAGGCTTTCATACAAGCTGACGTTTGGGCAATGTTAAATTTGTGTACTATGTCCTCCATATGTTCTGAATTCCTTATATGTGCTGATAGTCTACTGTCTAGATCTTAGATGTTTTCTTCCTGTGCTGTTCCCCATAACTGCCTTGCTGTCTCGAACAGTAATATTTCTTGATATAATTTGCGATCATCTTCCCTAATCATATATTTTATACCGGTGTATCTGGTTTTTGGTTGCATTTCATTCCAGTTGTTTTGTGCTATTGAGAATTGTAACATTCTGTGGTCTGAACAGCTTTCATCTTTGCTTATCTTTCAGTTCTTAATTCTGCTAAGGAGTTTATTATTGCTAATGGTCAGGTCCACGTTACTTTTCCCTCTACTATTTTGGAATGTAGTTAATTCACTGTATTCATTACGTGCAAACAGCTGATTGGTAATCAGTAGGGGGCGGATTTCTATGACAAGTCATATTTTTTCCCTTAACATTATATCTTATAGTCTTGTATTTTCAACACGTTTCCAAGCATGATAATCAAAATTAAACAGGTTTTATTGGGCATATAAATGCATATTTAGGCTTTCTTATGTTTTATGGCATATTTTGAACAAAATATCATTAAACGGCATATTTTGGTTATTTTCATATGAATTTTGTTTTATAAAAATCAGAATAAGCTCTAGAAATTATTTTTCAGGATAGACTGGAATATACTACTGAAGAACCATTCTAAAGTAATGTTTCTAACAGGTAGGAGCTATTGTTTGCTATCTGGGTCAATTCCTGGAAGCAGAGGTAATTCTGCAGTTATTTGTCATTGTTCTTATCTCTCTCCTTCGCCCTTCCACACACTGAATGACCTTGGCCATTAAGGAGCTTCAGTCATTCAGTTCCTTTCAATATGCCTAAAACAAAAGTCTCAATTTGTGGGAAATTGCGAAGTTTTGTTCGCGAGTTTGGTGAAAACATATTCAGTACGGATGGAGTGATATTATTCTGTAAATTGTCTGAGGTAAAATTTACTGCCGAAAAACGCTTCTCTGTGCAACAACATTGTAATACTGTAAAACATAAGAATTGTGTAACCAGATATTCTGCACTCGAAAATAGGCAACGTCTGCTATTCGAAACCCCAACATCAAGTTCACAGTGTTCACAATTTTCACAAGATCTCTGCAAGATGATGGTTTCGTCTAATATTCCTTTTAAAAAACTTAACAGCCGAAGCTTCAGACAGTTTCTTGAAAAATATACAAAGCATCCTATTCCCAACGAATCTACTCTCAGGAAGGACTATCTGACCCCTTGTTATGAAGAGATGTTGGATATAATAAGGCGTGGCGTGGGAGAGAGTAAGATATGGGTTTCAATAGACGAAACCACAGATGTGGATGGAAGATATGTAGCAAATGTGATCGTTGGCACGCTGAAGGAAGACCGGCCTGGAGATACGTTCCTCCTGACATGTGAAGTGCTAGAGAAGACAAACCATTCCACCATTGCAGTTCTCTTCGACAATTCAATGAATCTGTTGTGGCCAAACGGGGCAAAGAGAGAGCAAATTTTTCTATTTGTAACTGACGCTCTCCGTATATGGTGAAAGCAGCCAAAGGACTTAAAATGCTATACCCGCAAATGTTACATGTGACACGTCTTGCACATGCCTTGCATAGGGCAGCTGAAGAAGTTAGAAGTAGCTACCCTGAAGTTGATGAATTAATATCGAACTGTAAGAAAGTGTTTGTCAAAGCTCCACTTCGCGTTCAGAAATTTCAAGGAGAAGCACCTTCACTACCCCTACCTCCCAAGACAGTTATAACGCGATGGGGGACTTGGCTTGATGCCGCAGTGTACTACTATTGCAACAACTAAGATGTTGTGGAGAAGATCCTGAAGTCTTTAGATCCTGCAGAATCGCCCTCCACAAAAACCACTCAAGATTTATTTTCAAGCACTACATTAAAAGCGGAACTGGCTTACATAAAGTCCAATTTTAATTCTTTATCTGGAGCAATCACGCAACTGGAAGTTTCAGGTGCAGAACTAAGCAATGTACTGGATGTTGTAAAGTGCATTGAACAGGAATTAAAGCATGTGAAAGGAACAATAGCATCTAGGGTGGGTAGAAAATGTACTGGAAAAAATAGCGGACTTGTGTACCTGCGTGGACTAAGTGACATTCTTTGTGGAAACCCTTCATCTGCAGAATTTCCAGGAATTTTCTCCAAGTGATTTAACTCTATTCAAGTACGCGTGATGTCGAAAGAAGTTTTTCTCGCTACAAGACGATACTCAGCGACAACAGGAGGGGATTCTCATCCAACAATCTTAAGATGCATGTGGTCATAAATTGCAACAATTCTGATAATGGAGACTAGATCAGGTATAAAAGTTTCATTCAAATAGCATATGTTTTGTGTATAAATTAAAACTGATTGAATATTGAACAGTGAAAGTAACTGTAGTGTTTATATCTTCCACAGAGTCCGTCCTTGCCTAGGAGTATGCAGTGTAACCTTAACGAGTTCATGAAATATTCATCATTTTAGTTGATTTTGGGTTAAAGATTTCGAAGAATTAAAACTTTTTAAACTCTAAATTAATTGCAGTCTGTAGCAATCGTAATAAAAGTGTTTCTATGTAACGTAGATGCTATTCATAAGTCATATTTTGAATTTTACAGGTCATATTTTTATGTTTTTTAGGTCATAAATGCATACATATTTCATACATTTTTAGGTCATAGAAATCCACCCCCTAGTAATCAGAAATTCTTCTAGATCCTTTCCCTTTTCATTAGCGACATATTGTGCCTCGTGGATCTGGAGCTACTGTCCATTGTAATGAGTAAGCCTTTTCCTCGTGTATATTGCAATATGTTGTTGATTTTGTTTAGGTCATTTTCTATTTTTCCTTGGCTGTGCAGATACATGTTCACCGAGTAGAATTTTATCTTTCTGTAAATTATTTCTACAACTACCGTGTCTTTGTCAGTTAATTCTTTGATGAAAAGAGCATCTATCTGTGGGTTTGCTATCAATGTTACTATTCGACATCTTCACTTGCCAAAACTTTCCTGTATTTGTTCGTAATACCAGTGGGCCTATTGTTAATGATATACAGTTCTTGTATAAATGCTATGTGAATGCCCTCTTGTCCTATCACATTCATTACATTATCTGTAGCTGCTATGGAGTGCTGTAAGTTTATCTGTAAGCAAGAGATTGTCTTGAATATTTGAGTTTTTAAAACCAGTGAATTTCTTGGTATTGGTTCGTATATCCATGTTAGTAGTCTGTATTTTGCATTTGCTTCTTAATAGCAGCTTGCAAGCTTGGGCACTTCCTGTCTAGAGACGTGTGATTGTCACACATTATTTTATTAGGGTTATATTTATTGTAGATTAAGCAATTTATGCATTTGTACTCTTCTCCTGAAGCTGTGCATTCCTTTAAGCTATGTGGACCTGTACATAGGGGGCAAGTTACTTCACCTTTACAATCTGTATGTCGATGACTGTATTTACGACATTTAAAGCAACGATTGATTCGAAAATAGTCTTCAACGTTACACATTGTCCATCCTATTTTCATCTTGATATTCTATATCAATTTTCGGATTTAAGAGTTGACTTCTAATACTAGGCTCCTATCGCGCCTTCTAGTATTAAATATGAATTTTGGAGCGATTCAAACCTCCTCTGATTGTAATTCTGGATTTTGTTATAATATTACGTTAGTTGCATTCTCTGTTGTAATTTCTTCAGGAATGTTGTGTGTAACTAGTCTTGGCTTACACAGTTCCTGTACTTTAGCTTCAAGTTCCTTCCTGCATTTTTCTGCTACACATGTACTAACTTTCACGAAGTCTTCCTTGCTGCATGTTTCTATTAGTATTCTTCCATCTTTTGGAGTCTTAAGCGTGCTTATGCCAACTTTCATCTCTATTGGATTTAAATTTGTTTTCAGAATGTTCTTAATTGTTTCCAGAGGATGATTTCCTTTAGTTTTAACAGTAAGCTTGAACTTACTCTCTTTCTGTCGGCAACAACATCTGTTAATAATTCTAAACGTAAACGTAAACAGTTTCTTTACCCACGAGAATTTTATTTCATGTCTCCTCATCCTTGTGCTACGTTCTAATAATGCGATGTAATAATTATGAATGACACGATAATACAATGTTTAGCTCGTATAAGGGTAAACTTAAAAATAACTTTCAATTTTATGCCAACACGTGGTATTGCAATGCCTGTGTGTGCCTCCCCCAACACCCAGTTGGCTATCAACATTGGTTCAACTTCATAAACGATCAGGATCTTTCGGCCGGCTGTTTGGCGGCATGTGTATCAGCTGGCTGCTGGCAAATCGGCTGTTTCCTGCATAGAGTCGCGAAGTTGTTTTTATTCACCTCACTAATATTAAGACACGGAAAATCTTATTAGTTTAGTTCAAAAACGTAATTTCCTCTACGGCAAGGCCCATAAGTATTATTGCAACAACGCAAGACAGAATGCCTGGAAGGAAATAAGCAAGGGAATGAAAAATCAGACAGGTTAGAATATTCAGTTTTGTGGTAGGTTAACAGTAATGTTGTGGACAAACGCACTTTACGGTTTTTAATGTTTAGGCCACCTCGATTAATGACTTCACCCTGTCGCGGCCCGCAAATTACTGCATTAAAGTTTTATCAAATCATCCATTGCGTACTTTATGTTTCTTACGTAGAATTCCGTTCGATTTTATTCCGCTAGATGGAACGGTGGAGTGGAAATTTTGACTGATGGGTTCGATTCGATTCCACAAGTTGAGAGTGAGCATCTGCTGTCCGTGTTGTCATAGCGTGACGTCATATGGCCGTGGCAGGCCCGCACATGTTCCGTGACACCAGACACACACCGCGAGCGCGCGAACGGTCTAACACAGGGTGCAACTTGCGCGGAGACTGGAGGGTTCTAACCACGGGCTGCTTTGAGCGGACGTTTTCCATCTCAAGGGGCTCTAAAATCTGAACTGTTTAAGCGGGAAATATATTTACAACAGAACACTTTAAACGGGAAAAATATACATATATCTTAATGCAACTGATCAAGGGACCAATAATATCACACTTCTTAGGCGGGAAAACTTCTTATGCGGGAACTTCTTAACCGAGTTTCACTGTATTACAACATGTTAATTAAAATGGTACCGGTTTCGACACGTATACATTGTCATCATCAGCCATAGGTAAAACCAAGCAAGTAAATAGGTTTGCATATAGCAACAAAATACACACGTTAAATAAAATTCGTAAATTGTCACATTTAAAATAGTTCATATAAAATGTCTACAGATAGCTACACGTTAACGGCGTATTAGAGGCCTCTCCACACTATAAGCTTTCCGGCACGCTGCAGCAAGATCTTACGTTCCGATTGAACCGAGGAACCTCAGTCCTACACAATAGGACCTACATGTACATTTTAATACCAACAGCAAAACTTCAAATTAAGAAGACCATACAACCAGCAGTGACCGGACTATTTCTCAATACCGTATTATGAACAAGATTTTAACGTGTTCGCAAAAGTTTTTATCATATCAAAGCATAAATTCCACAGTAAACACTCCAGCCAATGTATAAGACTAATACGCCGTTAACGTGTAGCTAACTGTAGACATTTTATATGAACTATTTTAAATGTGACAATTTACGAATTTTATTTAACCTGTGTATTTTGTTGCTATATGCAGAGGTGCCAACTGTTGGAGTGGATTATCAGTAATCACCCTCCGCACCCCAGAGAATTTTCGAGACAAGTCCAAAGCATGCTCATCCCTTTTCAATAATGACACCTCCTTTGCCCTTCCCGACAGTAATCTGTTTTAAAGTATACCATATTACATAATAACATTTGCATACTACCTCTTAATTCAGGGATAAAACATCCCTTGTAACTCGTTTCGCACCCAGCAGCTGCTTTTCAAGGTAGGTTTTCTTCAATTATCCTTCACCCTCTGATCACATTTTTGTCTCTTGAACCATAAGCGATTCCAGTGTAGATGTCCTTAGTGTAAGTCTCAATTCTTTCTATCAACTGTCCGGTACACTTAATATAGAAATACATTACTAAGGATTTATAGCAGAGAGCGTATGGGTAGCAAAAGGAAGTGACGATAGAATAAGTATCGTCTCGCAAGCACTGAAACGAGGAGAATTGAGCAGAAATGCTGAAGGATTTAACATTTTTCCTTCTTTTCTTTTTACCGTAGAAAAAGATTTCGTGTGAATGTCAGCTTTTCCGTAATAATTTCCCCTTTGACCGCAATGCCGTAATCGTGAGGTGAAGTCCGAAATAATTACGGACAATCCGTTATAGTTGGTACCTCTGTATATGCAAACCTATTTACTTGCTTGGTTTTACCTATGGCTGATGATAACACTGTATACGTGTCTAAACCGGTACCATTTTAATTACAGTGGAACCTCGGATTGCGAGTAACTTGGTCTACGAGTGTTTTGCAAGACGAGCAAATATTTTAAATAAATTGTGACTTGATAAGCGAGTGAGGTTTCGCAATACGAGCGTCACGATTACGTACGTTTTCACCTCCCCTGTGCCTTTGTTTTCCCCTCCCCCTGCCACTCTCTTTCCTGGGAAAGTGTGTGTACATTTCCCGCGCTGGACTTCAGTTGGCGTGCCTCACTCGCATAGTCAACACCGTACAAGTATACGTGTTTTGTTTCTATCATCTGTGATATAACTGTTAAGCAACGATGGACCCTGTGAACGAAAAGAAGGCTAAAAAGGAATTCGGTCGGAAGGAGGAGATGATTACAGCGGATGAATCTGTTCAATGACAATGCAATGTCACATTTTTGTGAAATCCTCAAAAATAGGCAAAAGCAACGGTCATTGGACAGGTTCCTCGTTAAAGTTGCACAAAAAGAAAACGCTTCCAATGAGCCAACCGATAGCAGTGATTCTGTTAGTGAAATTTGTGCTACACAGTAACTCTTCTCATCTCATGTCTCCCTCACACCAACAATGATTCTATTGTAAGGTAAAGTGCAGTTTAATTGTTTTACGTTATATTTTGTTTTAGAAATGTTATGCGAATAAATGTTTTTGTGTTGTGGACGAATCATCCAAGTTTCAATAGTTTCTTATGGGAAAATTTGCTTTGATATACGAGCGATTTGGATAAGAGCATGTTGCTAGAACGAATTATGCTCGCAATCCAAGGTTCCACTGTAATATGTTGCAATATAACCGATGTGCAACAGTTGTGTATTGAAAAGGTGGAATCTGTTATATTAAATTACTATTGTAAAACGGATCTACGATAGGTTATAACCTCATTTTGATTACATTTTTAAACATACCGCATTCCAATGAGTACCACTATAATTGTTTAATGGAATTTTTTCTTATTTAGTTATTTTTCCTACTTGTTTGACGTCGCACAAACACATCGGAGGTTTTCAGCGATGGAAGGATGGGAAAGGGCTAGGGTTGGGAAAGTAGCAGCCGTGGCCTTTAGGTATAGCTCCAAAATTTACCTGATGTGAAAATGGGAACCATGGAAAACCATCTTCAGAGCTGCCGATGGTGAGATTCGAATCCACTATCTCCCGAATGAAAGCTCACAGCTGCACGACCGTAACTGCACGGCCAACATACAGGCCTACTCTTTTTACTTTTTACCGTATCTTTCTGGGATAACCAGCTGAAAGGTAACCTTAAAAATTGTCCATTATGAAGTGTTAATGCGACTGATGTCTCCAATAAACATATCTCTTTTTCATTTTCCCAACTGGCTTTACATCGCACGGACACAGATAGGTCTTATGGCAATGATGGGATAGGAAAGGAGGCAACTGTGGCCTTAATTAAGGTGCAGCCTGGTGTGAAAATGGGAAACCAAGGAAAACCATCTTCACGGCTGCTAACAGTTGGGATGAACCCACTCCCGAATGCAATCTCACAGCCGTGCGGCCCTAACCACACGGCCAGCTTGCTCGGTGTACAATAAACACTTCAAATTTCACGAACACCTGTAAAATACTGTATTTACCATGCTTGGTGTACGTTTGACTGAAATAGGCCTGCATCAAAACAATGCCCCAGTACAAGACTAGTCTTCGGGCCCATTATGGAAAGAATGAAATAACCTGAATATCAAACTTCAATGAATCATATACCAACACCAGATGGCAACAATAATGAACTTTTAAGGGCAAAGATATATAGGTAACAAGAAATCATAACTTAAGATGTTTTATTTCCTGTTCATGCCCATAATGTGTAGCCCAAAACACTACATTTGTTTTTTCTCCCACTGTCACTATGCAATGGCTGGTGCAACCTGCGTTGATCTTTGGAGATCCCTGTGCTTTACGAGCTCTCTGCCTTGGTCCTTTACATTCACGAGACCTTCCTGAGCGATGGCAGTCATAGTAAATAATTTCAGAACCATCAGTTCTTCTTTTCCTTGTCCTGCGATAATACTGTGAGTTGTTTTCTCGTTGCTTCTGTCTCAGCCACTCTTCAAAGTCTGAAAAAGAAAGGGTTTAAATAACCATCACATACCTACAAGCTCATTAATTTTGTATTATAAAATCACCTGGAACGGTTCGTGGTGTGGGTTACTATAGCCACATCCTAGTTCGTGGCTGAGTGGACTAGTAAGTGGTTCTGAGAGTCAGAATACTAGTTGCTATAGAATAGGAGTGGGCATCTCCGACAAATTTTGAGTCATTGACCCCCTTGTGCTCAAGTGGCTAGGACTGTACAATCGACCGGTGGACCCTAATCCGTTAGAGAAAAAATTCTCACCGGGAATATGTGTAAGTAGGATAGCATCCTGCTTCACATAACTTTTACCTGGAGCGCTCAGAACATTTTAAGCACGCACCAGACCTATAAGAGTAACAAGTCCTACTTCCATTATTTGACAGGTGGAGGACTCCTTGAAAACAACTTTGTGTAAGAAATGGAATTCGATGGGGAGCTATCAATTTCAATGGAGCTTATGGAAGAAAGAAAGTAGAACTGGTTGATTCAGCAAAGAGGATGCATCTGTATAGGTTACGATTTAATATATTAGGGTAACGGTAGATAATGACGAAGAGACAGTAGAGTATAAAGTGTTTTTAATAAGTGTTAAAAGGGTAATGGCAGAGTGTGGGGGTAAGACTTTTTCTCAGGAATAGTAGTGCATGCAACATAGCTTCTGTTAGGCATGTAAATGAGTAAATGATGTGAGTAGATTTAGCAGTTGGAGGAATTAGTATGACAATTGTCTCAGTATATTTATCATGTGAGGGTGCAGATGAGGATGATGTTGACAAATTTCACAAATCGCTGAGTGACATCACAGCCCAGATCAACTGCAAGATAAATAAACTTGTGTACTCATCCCAAGGTGGTGCAGCTCTTTTCAGGCACACTCCCAATGGAGGTGAGCTGCATGTACCATTTCAACCACATACCAGCCCTAATGCCATTCTTAAATTTCTGGCAGTACTGGGAATCGAACCCAGGCCTCTAAGGACGGCAGCTAATAACGCTAACCGTTATTTTACGGAGGCGGACATCTACAATAATAATAATAATAATAATAATGTTATTTGTTTTACATCCCACTAACTACTTTTTAAGCTCTTTGGAGACGCCGAGGTGCCGGAATTTAGTCCCGCAGGAGTTCTTTTACGTGCCAGTAAATCTACAGACACGGGGCTGTCGTATTTGAGCACCCTCAAATACCACCGGACTGAGCCAGGATCGAACCTGCCAAGTTGGGGTTAGAAGGCCAGTGCCTTAACCGTCTGAGCCACTCAGCCCGGCGGACATCTACAAGGATAACATAGTGCTAATGAGTGATTTCAATGCGAGAGGTGGAAATAAAACTGAAAAATATGACAAGGTGATGGGTAAATGTGAGGAAGATATGTAATAGGAAGCAAATAGGAAGGGGAAACCTTTACTCGACTTCTGTGCTAATATTCAAGCATAAGGCTATTTTCACTGCTACACATGGGAGGGTAGGAGCACTAGATCCATAACAGACAATCATAACTGATCTGATCTGTAGCGAACTAAATATCTCTAGTCCAAGGATACAGAAAGTGAAATATGTCTTCAGTTGAATAAGGGTAGAAAATCTCCAGGATGAGGAAATTAGAGAAGTACATGGATATGAGTTGTGAAAAGTAAAAAAAAAAGACAATAAGTAGTTCAGGATTCAGAAAGAAAATGGGTGGTCACACAGGGATGTTGTAGTAAAAACAGCAAGGCAATGTCTAAGAACAACTGTGGTTAAAGGTGACAAAAAGTAAACATCTTGCTGGAATATGAAGTGAGGGCAGCTTGTAAACGTTAAAGAAAGGCATATCAAAATGGGCGTTAGAATGTATGTCATGCACGGTGCATCATGTCTTCCATCAACTCATTGTCAGTGTTCAAAATAAGGTCACAATGGTGGATAACTCTACAAACCAGGTTTGAGGTTTTGTACTCTTTCACAGCTTGAAGTGCAGTGCAAGTCTTGAGTAGTAAACTACCATAGTGCATTTACTTTAAGTCTTCCAGTTCACACAAACAAAAACAGACTTCACCACCTCGAAATCTTGCCCATCAGTTCTGGTTGCAAGCAAGAACCTAGGGAAGCTGGATCCCATGCTTTCACGCTGCGCCTGTTTGCAAGAGGTTGATCTCCTGAGGGAATCGCAAGTTAAAGACTTGGATGGCGGACCAACCTGGGCAGACTTGAGACATTTTGAAGCCATGCCTAGAAACATCCTCTCCGAATGCCACCCACCCCGATCAGGGGCTTCTATAGCCAAAATAAGTTGCAAAGGCCATACCCACTTGGTCGTAGCAGGTATTGCCCGGGGTCCAATATTGGACAATGCCTAATACAGACTGACTGAGGCAATGAGCACAAGGACTCTCTTTCTCAAATCAACCGCAATACTGTAGCATGTACCACACAGTGTATACAGAGTGATAAGTATAGATGTAATAATAATAATAATATTAATATGTCCTGACATTTGGCTGTGCAGGGACCTGCATTGCCAGGCAGATACTACTGCTGAGTACATGGTGCTCCCACCCAACTGGACTCTTGGGATACCATCTGGGTTTTTGAGCATAACTGAACACCCAAGAGGCTCCTCCCCAAGCAGCAAAAATATCAAAATTTTAATTCAGTCTACAACTAAATCTCAAGAAAAAATGAAGAGGGGACCAATGGGCACATGACCCTTTTAGTTGCCTTCTAAAACAAGCAGGGATTACCTGTGGATGTATTCAGCCCCTCCCATCCACTGGGGGTACAACACATGGTACTAAAGCCACAATCCATTTCCACACCTAGGGTGCCCCTTTCAGTTGCCTCTTGTGGCAGGCAGGATATACCATGATTGTATTTTTCATCTGCATCCCCCACCCACAAGGGGTTACACCGGTCTGTTTTCAGCCCAACTCTGCTTTATGGGAGTGAAAGCTGGGTGGACTCAAAATCAGAATATCTTATTCATAAGTTAGAAGTAACAGACGTGAATTTAGTGTGAATGATTGCTGAAAGAAACAGGTGAGAACAATGCCAACAGGGCACTCGGAATGTGGAGATAAAAGCAAAGTTAGGAATGAACTCTATTATTGAAGCTGTACGCATAAACTGGCTTTGATGGTGGAACCATGTGGGGCAAATGGAGGAGAATATGTTAACTTACCTGGGAGAATAATGGATGGGTCCGGTAAAAAATCCAACCATCGCTAATTTAGGTTTCAGAAATTTTTTTAACCTAAAAGCGAATCCTACCCTGTCCAAAGAAGGATCTTAGATGTAAAAATAATGATTTATATAGGCTAATAGTACAATGGGGTCGCCACTCCCAACGTGATTTATTAATGACTGATAGATGCTATGAAATGATAATGGAGAGTGTTGCTGGAATGAATGATGATAGGGAAAATGGGAGCTGGTAAGCGATTATTAAATGAAAATATTCCCTAAGCGCTAAGAATATTTTGCCATGGTAGCTATGTTTATGATGTCATAGTTCACAGTCAGTACATACCTTCACCACGATTAAACTATGACATCAAAAGCCAACATCTGACATTTAAATCTGCATAAAAGCACAAAGCACACCATGGGTGCCAGGAGAAAATGATCCCTTCACATCAAAATCTACATAGCCTACTGATTATATAAATTTACCATAGAAATCCCAACGAACCTTTTAAAGGACTCTGCCATGCAGGATAAGAGAAGTACCTACAGGGAGACCAAGAGAGTGATGGTTAAACTTGGTTTCTGATGACTTAAAGATAAGATGGAACTAAACATGGTCACAGAACTAGTTAGAAATAGAGGATTGAAGAGGTGTATAGTAAATTAAGAGGTTTGCTGACTGAACGCTGAAGAGTCTATAATGAAGATGTACGGTATGGAAATAAACTAGTGCACTCCACCATTGTGGATGTCCAAATCAGCAATGAGTAGTAATTATTTTAAACCATAAAGTAATAATAGAATCTGAAAGAGCAAGAAATGTAATTGCATGTTTACAGTGACATAGGGTAAACGTAGAGAAAGAAATCTCTTACCTTGGAAGGAATCAAATGTCAACTCCTGCTTAGAGCTATGAATTTGATGTTGTTCCTCAAGATGTGTTATTAAATCTATTTTGAAATGGTTGCACACCTTGCAGTACACAGTGGTTCAAGACAGCGATTCAATGGCGTAGAGCAAACTTCCTCCTTCTCTCCAATATTTTTAGAATTAGGCCTAACACTCATATTACACCTGACAGCAAAAGATCAGATAAGTCGACAAAGTTCATCAAGAGAAACATACAGAGCAAACTGATTAATATTATTATTAATACTACTACTACTAATGATTAATTATAAGACCAGAGAACAGAAAAAATGTGCAAACTTCATCTAGAATCCAAGACAATGTACCAAAAACCAAGCGGAGTTAAACGTAATAATAAAAGAGCCCAAAATAATAACTGTAAATCGAGAAATTCATCCAGAATCCAAGAAAATTTACCAAAAATCAAGCGAGGTTAAACATAATAACAGACCAAATGGAACACATCCGACTCACAGAAAGCTAAACAAAAAGAAATGATACTGGCAAAGTAGTAGTAGTGGCATCACTCTGAACAATCAAATCAACAGTTCTTACCGCCAAACGCTAGCGATAAAAACCCAAATTCGCTAGTCTTAAGCAAGAATCACATAGGACAACGGTGTTGTGTTGTTGTTGTTGTCAGAGAGGTTATGGGCTCTATTATTTCACCCAGCCACTACACTTATTATCGTGATCTTGTCTTGTCTTGCGGATATTTATTTGGGATTCAACACTTTTTCCCAGTCACAAGATCATTAATATGTTACACTTATATCACAAAAACACACGTTTACAACACGAATGTCCGATTGTAGCATGATCACACGAAGATAGATGCACTTTAAGGAAGTAAGATTATATCGGGTATGAGGAGGGTTATGGAGGTAGTACATTCAGGACTGAGCAAAGACACAAAGAACTTAGTAAGCTGGAATAGGAGTAACGTGTGACGCTGTACGAGCTCGGAAAATAATAAGAACCTTGAAACAGTATCTACTCACCAGGGACATTGAGAAGTGCCACCTCACAAACATGTTGGAACAAAACCAACTGCAAAACTAAATCGTGATTACAATTTTATGCGAGTGTTATCAAGGTACTCATTTAAAATAGTAATGATCGTAGGCGAAGGTTGGTGCAACAAAACTGAAAGTCGTGTAGGGAAAGATTTTTTTTTTTTTTTTTTTTTTTTTTTTACATTTGAACTTGAACATACTTGAACTTTAAGTAATTTCTGCATCAAAATGGTCTGGTGATGTGCATATTGGGGGCAATGAAAGAACAGGTGGTCACTATCGCACTCAGATTCTCCACAGGAACAAGTTGGGTCGTTCGTAATGTGAAATCGAGTTAAATATACTGGGGTTAAGGCATGATTAAATCGTAGTCGGATGATATTAGTAATGTGACGTCGTGTATACGTACCAGTTGCAAACCACGGTAATGTGGGAATACTCGGTTGAAGTTGGTAGTAATATTGTCCTTTCGTATGAGCAGATAATCGCCATTGTGTGCACCATGTGTGTTGAGCTGCAGCTTTGATATTCGAAAAGAAGTCGGGAATCGGAATTTTGATTTGTAATATATTCGCGGTATCTGCACTAGCGTCTTTCGCTGCTATATCGGCCATATCGTTATCTACGTGTCGATTATGCCCTTTAATCCATATTAGCGTTATAACAAAACCGGATGTTTCAAGTCGAAATAGGAGAGACTTGACTTCGTAGACATATGTATTTGTATGAGGGGCGAGTGAATGCAGAGCTTGTAAAACACTTTGGGAATCGCTGAATATATTTATTTTTTTGGATTGCAACTGTTGAGCATATACAAGGGCTTGGTATATGGCATATAATTCTGCTGTAAAAATAGTTAAATTATTAGGTAACGGATATTTAAAGCTGATGAGTAGTTGGGGGTCGTAAAATGCTGCTCCGACTCCGGTATTGGATTTTGACCCATCGGTAAATAGGTGGTAATCTGGTGTAGTTATGGGACTTTTAAATTTCTTATGAGCATATAATGTGGGATAAGGTGCAGACATAGATTGGATTGATGCATCAGAAGGGGCAATGATAATAGAAGGACGGAATGTTTGAATATCATAGTGGTATGAATACGTATTAATACGTGGTGTACGAAATATAGTCTCAGTAAGATGGTGGATTTCAGCATAAGCCGTATATATGGCAGGATACCGATGATTGGGAGGAGGACGCTGTTGATAATATTCATAAAGTAATTGTAATTTAGGGACAATAAGGGAGTTCGTTCTACTAATTTGTTTAAGGAGGAATTTTTTGGAAAGTTTTATCCTGCGGATGTACAGTGGTTCTTCCGTAGTTTCGACTAATAAAGCGTTAGTAGGTGTTGTGCGGAGGGCACCCACACTGATACGTAGTGCTGAAAATTGGAGACGGTCCAACGCTAATAAACTGTGTTTAGAGGTTAAATCAATAATATGGGCGCTGTAATCAAGTATGGACCGAATGGTTGCATGATATAGCTGTAGTGCTGACAAAGGGTCAGCACCCCATGCACGTTTCGTTACCGTTCGTAAAATGGTGATATAACGTTCAGATTTCCTAATCAGGTGTCGTATATGAGGTTGCCATGTGAGTTTTTGGTCGAAATATATTCCTAAATATAAGTGTTGTGAAACCAAGGGAATGCTATAGGTGTCAAAGTTAATAGGGGTTTTATCAAAGGTCCGTTTATGTGTAAAGATCATTGCTGCACATTTAGGTATAGAAAGGGAAAGTCCATGGGCCGTTAGCCACTGAAAGACTAAACTTAGAACCTGAGATATTTTGTTTCTACAAAAGTCAATGTGGGAGTCAGCACAATAAATAACAAAATCATCTGCGTAAGCTAGAATACGGGCGTGTGGTAGCACAAGAGATTCGAGCTCTTTCATGTAAAGGGCAAACAAAATTCCACTGAGTATTGATCCCTGTGGTAAACCTTGTGATGTGTAACGGCTATTGATTGTGTGTTGGTGAGATTTAATAGTTAACCGGCGGTTAGTAAATAGTTGATTTAAAATAGAAATGAATTGGAAAGGGATTCCAGCACTAAATAATTTCTCCCAGAGGATATGCAGTAATACAGCATCATAGGCACCTTTAATATCCAAAAAGACCGCTACGATAGATTGTTTCCGCCATTTTGCTAGTAAGATGTCAAGTAAGAAAATAATGATAGGGTCTTGTGTACTGATACCTCGTCTAAAGGCAAACTGGTACTTGGGTAATAGCGAGTGATATTCCAATACCCACGCCATGCGTTTCATAAGGATTTTACAAAAAACTTTGCGTATACACGATCCCAGAACTATGCCTCGGAAATTATCAGGTTCAGTAGGACGTTTTGTTGGTTTCAGGATGGGGGTGATGAAAAACTCGTTCCATGATTCTGGTACATGTAATGTCTCTAAAATACTATTATAATATTTGAGTAAGTAAATTTGAACATGGGGGGGGGGGGTAAGGCCTTGAGCATTTGATAAGTAATTGCATCAGGTCCTGGTGATGAGCTATTGACGGTACATAATACAGAGCGTAATTCATTATATGTAACTGGATTCAAAAGGGAAAGAAAAGAACAAGAGTTATTTTGTGAGGTGGGTAGAAAGAGTGGATTTACGGTAACAGGGGCAAGGGTGTATAAAAAATCTTCTAGAACTTGTCGCGGATAAGCAGAAGAGGTTTGGTATTGGAAAGTTCTCGTGATCATGCGGATCGCGTTCCAAAATTTCGTTGCTGGGAGCTGTGGAGTTAATTGAGAAATAAAAGATTGCCAAGCTTTTCGCTTTTTTGCATTAAAGACGAGTTTTGTTTTCGCGATATGGTTTCGCAATTGAAAATAATGCTGCTGCGTCATCGATTGGCGATATTGTTTGAATAATTGTTTGCGCTTGTGAATAAGATCATGACATTCTTTATCCCACCATTTTAGTTCGTATTGCTGTGGATGGGTCGTCACTTTTAATGGTCGACACGGATGAAACATGTTTAAATATTGGGTTAAATAAGGGAGTAAAAGGGAAAAGGAAAGAGGGGACTTATATTTCTGCTGCAAGATATAATTGAGGTATGATTGGTAAGTAGAGACATTGAAGTTTTTATAAGATCGGACGTTACTTATACAGGAGGGTGGAAGAAATTGGGAATGTGGTGGGTGAACACCATAGGTGATGATAATGGGGAAATGATCACTAGTGTGCGTATCGGATAATGTATGCCAGGTGGTAATAGGGGCCATAGTGGTGCGGCAGAAAGTAAGGTCTACTGCGCTAGGTGGAGATCCAGGCGGAGTCAAACGGGTCGGAGAGCCGTCATTTAAGAGAAACAAATTCTGATGAGTTGAAATAGTAAGTAAGTTGGAACCTTTGATTGTATCTACCATACATCCCCATTCAGTATGGTGACAATTAAAATCTCCGAGAAGAAAAAGATGTGGAAATGTGCCAAATTGTTGGATAAAATGCGTCCATTGGTTCTGAGTGATGTAAATGTGGGGAGGGCAATAGATGTTGATGAAACAGGTGTTATGGTGTACTATTCCTACAGCATAAGTGTGCGGGATGATGTATTGTAAAGATAGTTGTGTAACTGATAAGGAAGTATGTACACATGTGGCAACTCCATCAAAGCCGTTACCATCATGTCGGAGAACTTGATAACCTCGTAAACGAAAAGGGATATGCGGTTGAAACCACGTTTCTTGTAAACAGATAAAATGAGCTCGTGTTTCATTCAACAAAATTTGTAACTCATGTCTTTTAGAGGCGGCACTTCGACAATTCCATTGAAGTAAAGTGATCATGCTAGTTCTTCTTCTGCTCCTACATGTCTCAGTAATGTTCGCTCCTTCCGTCACTTTGATAGAGTATCTTTTATTTCTTATGTTACCCATCGTATTGAGCTTATTTCGGATAATATTTTGTCCTTTTCTACTCTCTTTCAATTTATACAAGATTATCTCGATCTTTATCATCCCTATCAACCTATTTCTTCCCACTCTGCTCGCCCCTCTTCCTTTTTACGATGGTGGGACTCGGAGTGCCATAATCTGGTTCTTAAACGACGCCGTTTATTCCGGATATATAGGAAAACATTAGCCCCCCACCATTATTTCCGTCTTAAACAACATATTGCTCATACTAGACGAGTTTTTCCTTCTAAACGCCGTGCTGCATGGCGATCTTTTATTTCCTCCCTAAACGCTCATACTTCGTCTTCTCACTTATGGAGTGCAATTCGTTCCCTTACCCGAGCTTCTCAATACATTCCACCCTCTGTCACCCCTCCTCAGATTCTATCTATTTTTCTCAACTCCCTCACTCCTGATTATGTCGTGCCTGACTTTACTATCCCCCTGTCTCCATACTCTTCCCGCTTTTCTGTATTACTCCAACCTATACACCTTTCTGAACTTGAGGCCACCTTGTGTAATGCAAAGAGTTCGTCTCCGGGCCCTGATTATATATCATATGATATGCTTCGGATTCTCCCTCTACGTGCTAAACAAGCTTTATTAGCTCTCTATAATAATATACTTCTCACTACTTCTGTCCCTACTTCTTGGAATGATTTTTTTTTAGTGCCTATCCCCAAACCTGGTCACCTTCAAACTGACGCTAACGGCTTTCGAGGGATTGTCCTTGGTTCGTGTATCCGCAAGACGTTTTTAAAAATTCTCCTTCAACGAATCCTGTGGTCTCTTGAATATTATAATTTGGTTCCCAAATATCAATTCGCCTACTTTAAAGGTCGTTGTGCTCAAGATGCTATTAACATTTTACTTATCGATATTTTATTAGCGCAAATTCGTAAGGATTGTCTTATTGCTATTTTTTTGGACATACGAGGAGCTTTTGACTCCATACCACTTCATCTTCTCTGGACTAATCTTGCACAGAAAGGTTTTCCTGCTCATTTTCTCCACATCTTGAGTAATTTGTTTACGTATCGGAAACTTTCACTTAAATCTGCTTATTCTTCTCTTCCTTGTCGTCTGTCATCTGTCGGTGTTCCTCAGGGAGACATTTTAAGTGGTCTGCTTTTCGCCCTGTATATGAGTAATCTTGAACAATTGGTTACCCAAAAAGCTCGCATTCTCTTTTATGCTGATGATATAGTTCTTTATTACTCTCATAGTAATGTCGATGTGTGTCGTCACCATATATATCAGCTAATGGAGCAAGTCATTACATGGCTTACTTTCCATGGTCTTCAACTTTCTACCTCCAAATGCTGTGCAATGTTTTTTACCTCTAAGCGTAAGTTTAACTCTGAGCCACATGTTTTCGATTCACATGTCATTCCTTTTTGTTCCTCCCATAAATACCTTGGTGTTATGCTAGACCGCTCATTATCTTGGAAACATCATATTACTCAGTTACGTCATTCTTCTGATATGTATATTAAAATTCTCCAAGTGGTTACTAGACGATCATGGGGTGCTGACCCTGGCACAGCTCAGTTGTTATATTCCGCTACTATTCGCTCTAGACTCCACTACTGTGCGCATGTTATAGATACTGCGTCGAATTCTGTTCTTAACCACTTAAATACTTTACAATTTAAAGCCCTGAGAACTTGTGTTGGAGCATTGTTGTCTACCCCTACTAATGCTCTCCTTGTCGAGACTGGTGAACTCCCTCTTCCCATTCGCCGTAAAATGATCACATCTAAATATTTACTTAAAAGATTTGCTCTGGCTCAACACCCATTGCTTCCTAAATTGCAGTTATTAGATGAATATTCTCTTCTTTCACAGGCTCGCCGTCGTAAGATGCCTGCTTTGTTGTATGCATATCAATTTCTTTTTTCCTATAAAAACACTATCTTACGCACTGCTTCTTCCCCCGTTTATTCAGTAAATTTTGATTGTTTATTTTTTGTTCCTTCTATCATTATCTCCCCTACATCTTCTTTTTCCTCTTCTCTTCCTGGTTCTTCGTTCAACATTAAAGCCATTTAAATAAAACTCAGAGGAGGGGGAAAACCAAGTCTCCTGTAATGCTATAATGAATGGGGAAATTTCATTTATCAAAAATTGTAACTCATACCGTTTAGAAGAAATACTCCTAGCAGCCTTTACAACCTCATGATAGAGTCTCGTAGCTTGTATAAGACATGGTGAAGTTGAGGCTCGTGACCCATACTTTGAATTAACATTACCAGCAATTGCTGGATTTCTTGTTGTAAGCGTTCCTTGGAAGGAGGATAGTGTGTATCTTGAGGGGTTGCAGAGGGTGGCTGCCGAGCAGATGAGGGCGCACTGGAGGGATATGCTATTGACAGGGGTTGTTGCATGGCACTCGTGGATGGAATCGGATGTACTGGAACTGACGGTTCGTTTCGCAGAATGGCCATGTATCCTTGGCGATCGAAACCGGGTTCAGGTGTAGGAGGGGGAGATTGCATGATTACTTGGCGTAGTACAGGGGAACTAGATGATTGAGAAGGAGCTGAAGGTAAACACTGAGAATTACAAGACGTAGACGGAATCGGGGACGGGGAGGATGAAGATGAAGTGGATGGAAGGACCGAGGTATGTGAAGACACTGGAGGGGGTCGGATGAGATTAAGATACCCAGACTTATCGAAACCAGGTGTTGGAATGGGACGGGGCTCTGTCATAACCACCTGAGTAAATTTACGTTTCCTCGGGGTTTCCACAGGTGAAGTGGAACTAGTAGAAGGAAGAGGTGGAAAAAGATGGGTATTATTGGACATGTCAAATTGGGTCGAGGGTATTCTAGCAGACGCCTCGGAAAAGGATAGATTTTCGGTACACATAAGCTTTTTAAGGGCAGTTTGCTGTTGATGAGTAGGGCAGTTTGATGAGCCAGTATAATGTTCCTGATGACAGTGAACACAGCGGCGAATATTTTCCTGACACTCTGATGTAAGGTGATGTAACGCGCAATGTCCACATCGGGGTGACTTAGCCTGACAGTTTTTAATCGTGTGTCCATATCGCTGACATTTTGAACAGATAATCGGGGAAAATATGAAAGGGGAAACCTCTAAATCCACTTGAAACAAAGAGACATATTGAGGAAGAGTCTGAGAACGAAAAACAATCTTAACTGTGCCAGTAGGAACATAGTTCACTCCACTGGGCTCCACAACCTTGCGGTTAAGCCGCTTGACCGATTTGACCCGAACATCAGATTTGAGGTATTTAAGAATGTCAGCATCAGAAACATCCTTTTCCACACCGCGTATAAGTCCAACACGAAAGATATTAGAACTGGGAATATATGCTTTCAAGGAGTGAGTTGCAAGTATTGAATGACGTAGAAAGGAATTAGCTTGGATCGCGGAACTAAATTCCACCAATAATCTATTGCGTCCTTTGGGCGTTATACCTTTCACAAAAATATCATGATCGTAAAACAAGCGCCCAAGCGCCATGGGATGTAGCCCACCAATATTTTTCGACTTAGTTGATTCAACAAATACAATAAATGGGCCAAAATGAGCCTGTTGATAAACCTCCAACTCTTCAGGAGGTGGGGGAGGTGGAGGAGGCGGCTGAGCGGCATTAGACTGTTGAGGTTGTAAAGGCTGCTGTAATGAAGTCGTATTTGAAGTGAGATTAATCAAATCGGTTTGCATCGGCACAGTTTCTTCACGACCAACATTGGCATTAGATGAGGGATCCGGTGCCTCATCTCCTCCACTATCAGTATCCATCACCAAAGCGTACACAGACACACACTCGCCAAACGGTCACACACTACTTGTCACCGCAGGCAAACACCAGACTGCAACCAAAGAACGATCCGCACCGTACGAGACACACGAACGGACTCGCAAATCTTACTGAACGGTGTTGTGTTATGAATTTTCTAAACCGCGCGCAACTGCATGTGTAATGCCAACCATGCCTTCTAAATTAACCCTCCACAAGAAAATTTTAGTTTTCACTAGATGGCGGATATTGAGGGACCCATGTGTTGCCAATCTCGGAACTATTGTACTTGGGACCACAGATATATATAGACTCACTGAGCGCTGCAAAGAACTAGCAATGAGCAGCGGGATTCTGAAGCCGGAAGCGTGCGGCCGCGGCCATCTTACGTCACTATATAATCTAGATGCATTAATGTAAAAAAAATAGCTGAAACGGGAATATTGGACAGGAGATAATTAAAATAATGAAAAGAAGATCGAAATATTAATTATTATTAAATATACCTATTAGCACCTTTAACTAACTGTTAGAAAAAGAAAAAAATGGTATATCAATTTACAAATGCTTAAAAATAGCCATCCTCTTAAGACAGATGTATGGTCAGATCTGTTTCCACTCAACTCTCTTACAGCATGATTCACACGCATTTTCAAGAGCAGTGATGAAATTATGCTGATAAGGCGATAAAAATGCGTTTCTATTGGGTTTAGATCTAAAGCATGTGAGCGTAACCTTGAAAAAAATTTCTTTCATACAAATGAGCTGTGGCTCCATTAGGTATGTTTCATTTTATGACTGAGCTTAAACCATTACATGAATCCTCACTAAAATACATCTCAGTAAGTTCTCACAAATGAACAACATCTTTCGTAGGAACATAGAGTACTTAAAAGAAATGAATGAATAAGAATTTTATTTTTTGTGTAGCTGCTTCCTTATAAGTAGCACACTGTAGAGAGTTGACTAACATCTTTACCACAAATCCTGAGAAATATTCAATACTATTATGTGATATTAAGTCTAACACCTATCGATTTATGAAAGGTTACTAATCCTTCCACTCTAATTCTGACATCCTTACAACATATCCTTAAAGAAAACTGTAGAAGAGACCAAAACCACTATGATTTAATTACATAATATAACTAAAAAACTCAACCCCTAATTTGCATTATTATTATTATTATGATTATTATTATTATTATTATTATTATTATTATTATTATTATTATTATTATTATTATTATTACTACATCCATTTAGGAAGGCTAGACTTGTGCCGGTAACATAATGGGCTGACTCCGCCTAAGCAAGGATTATGATTATGAATATATATATATATATATATATATATATATATATGTACTAATATATACAACACATTATTATTATTATTATTATTATTATTATTATTATTATTATTATTTCTTAATCCGTTTACCCTCGAGGGTTGGTTTTTCCCTCAGACCCAGCGAGGGATCCCACCTCTACCACCTCAAGGGCCCTGGAGCGTGAGACATTGGGTCGGGGGATACAACTGGGAAGGAAGACCATTACCTCGCCCAGGCGGCCTCACCTGCTATGATGAACAGGCGCCTCGTAGGGGAATGGGAGGATTGGAAGAAATAGACAATGAAAAGGAAGGAAGCGGCCGTGGCCTTAAATTAAGTACTATCCCTGCACTTGCCTGGAGGAGAAGTGGGAAACCACGGAAAACCACTTCGAGGATGGCTGAGGTTGGAATCGAAACCCCCCTATTCAACTGACCTCCTGAGGCGGAGCCGGGAATCGAACCCTGGCCTCCGGTGATGACAGCTTATCACACTAACCACTACACCACACAAAGGGGATATTATTATTATTATTATTATTATTATTATTATTATTATTCCATCTCAAGGGGACTAAAGCCAACAAATATACATCGGATGGAAGTATCTCTGTCTCCCACATAACTGCAGTAGGCATCTTTCATAGTAAATTTAATAGCAGACAACTAGCAGATAACTAGACAACAAGTGTACATGAACACATGTGAGCCACTTACCGGTGCATTGAAACTCCTGTTCGTTCGCTCTACTTTCTTAGTGAATAGGAAAAACCACACCCAAACACTACGCCTGTATTCACCATTCTACCACACAGTAGTTTGCCGAAACGAAAAGTGAAATGTGCATAAAAACAACATAAACCACAACTGCACGTAACACAGTACCGTAGGATCTGTAGTGACGTAAGATGGCGGTGGTCAGAAGTTTCCGGCTTCACCATCACCAATGCTACGATATACAGCGCTGCCAGGCCATTTACTATACATCTGTGCTTGGGACGCTCCCTAGGAAGTGCTACCCCCACCGCTGGTCTGAATGATCTTCTTCTTCCCCTCCTTAGGAATTTCTTGAGCGCTGCTGAAAAGCCATTACCCAGTCACTGAACTTCTTCTTCTTCTTCTTCTTCTTATTCTTCGTTTTTACTTGGTCTTTGCTCAGGCAAGTACAACTACAATACATTATATTTGTAAGGAGCACTCGAATGAGTATTAAGTTTGCTGTGCTAATTTACATTTTTCTGTATTCTGTTAAAGTCTTTAATCTCTTTTCGCACTTTAGCAGATGGTAGCGGTCGCACCTTTCCTTACACAGTGTACAAACACAGTCATCTGTTGCGTTGTGGAATTTTGTCTTTGCCCATATTTTGTAGTGGAAGCCATGTATCGCATATCTTGTTATGACATGTCTTTGTTCTTGAAGTTGTTTGGTCCAGTTACCATCGATTATGGCATCATTGCCGTAGAATTCGTGGTCTGTTTGGGCGCGTTTCTTAAGAAGTTTTTTTCTGAAGCTGTTGGAATGGGCCGGTAGATGGCAGTGGTAGATTGAGTCGTAGACTTTCAATGAAGTAGGTTCAGCACCGTGCCAGTACATAAGCAAGTCAGGAGGGTGCCAATTTACTTTCTCCTTGGACCGTCTTTAGGTATCTTGCTTTGACTCTTTCTATCCTCTCCAAGTCACCAATTGTCAGGTTGCCCCATATTATTTCGATTCCGTATGTGACAATTGGGGTTATTGCTGTTTTGAATAAAGTCATCGCTGTGTTAAGGGATAGCATAGATATATTCTTGATATTGTGAATGGTTCTGATTGCTGCTGTCGTTCTGTCGATGACGTGGTTATTGAGGGATGCCATGCTCGTTTGGAACGTGATGCCCACGTATTTGAATTTGACTATTTCTAGTGCTGTATTTTTTAATGATATAACGTCGTCCTTGGCCGCCTTACCACCTTTTCTGAACATCATCTGTACTGTCTTTTCCTGGTTAATTTCAAATTTATTTTCGGAAGCCCAGGCTTCTACCTTCATCATTGTCGTCTGTAATTCTGCCTTTGAGCTCGATCCCAGTGCCATGTCATCAGCGTACATTATTAGAGTAGTCTAAGGAGAGTCCGTCATTATTTGTGAGATATCTGCCGTTGCTATGTTGAAAAGTAACGGACTTGGGGGATCTCCTTGAAATACCCCATTTTTTAATTACTTTCCTGGATGAGGATGCTCCATCTTCAATTTGGATTAGGTTGTAGTCTAGTATGGTCTCCACGATTCTCACGAGCATGTTGTCACAAATCATTTGTTTTAATTTTCCTATCAGGATATCTCTGTCGATAAGATTAAAAGCCTTCTTATAGTCAACAAAGACGACATAGTACTTCCCTTTTGGGTGCCTCTTCTACTTTTACTTATGCTGCGGCTTGTAACGCTCTTTTTCCTTTGCAGAAGCCTGGTTGGCATTCTGGTATGCATGGGTCTATTTCGTTATTCAGGCGATTCCCTACAATAGTTGCAAATGCTGTGTATAGATTGCTTTCTAGAGCTATACCACTATGTGAGTCGGGGTTGTCAGTTTCTCCTTTCCCTTTGTACAGTATCTTCAGCGTCGCCGTTCTCCACACTTCCGGTATTTTGCCTAAATTCAGAGATTTGTTGAATAGTTCTGTTCAAAGCTGTAGTAAATGGTCTTGAGTACCTTTTAAGTTAGTGTTCTGTATATATGTTGTCCGGTCCTGCTGTCTTCCCATTTTTCCTTTACTGATGACTATCCATACTTCCCACGTGGTTAGTCTAATTTCGTGTTCTGGATTGACAGAGTGGTTTACAGTGTCACTGTTTTCTCGGCTGTCTCTGTTTAGAAGCACTGATAAGTGTTTTTGCCACATTTCTATTGGTATTTCCCTCACTCTACCTGCTCACTTTTTCTTAAGGGCCGCGAATGGGTCTGTTTCTGCTGCGCCTAATAGCTTCTTGGCTTCTGCTTCCAGATATTCAGCTCGCTTTTCTTTTAGAAATTTTCTGTAATTCCTTCTTTTGATGGCGTACGGTATGCTTCCAAGTAATCAGCGGTCTCCATTTTTCTGACTGAATATAACGTACGTTAAAGTGCCTTTTCGTGCTATATAGCACTGTCGGTCAAACCACTTTTGTTGCTATCCTATCTTTTGCAGGCAAAGCGGCTTCCTGTATCAGATTTGTAGCGACTTCTACTGCTTCATCTAGGTATCCTCGAGCTACAAGTGCACTTGCTTTTTATATATTCGGGTGGTCTTGCAGTTTCGTTCTGTCAGTATTTCTTGAAAGTGTGATGCCCTTATAATCAGGGATTAGTGGTTTCCGTATCATTTTGCGTTCAATTTCTGTGCAGTTTGGTATATGTTTTCTGATTGGCGTTGACCCTGAGGACTATAGACCTTCCTGCTTCTTTATCATAAATCTTACTCCTCGGTAGAATACAATATCGATTGCGCTGGAGCCATTTGGACCAATGTAAGTTTAAAGAAATTTTTGTTTATCGGATAATCAATAGGAGAATCAATGTTAAGTTTTCTGGTAGCATATATATTTTCTTACAAAGCACTTTAACACCCAAATCGTAGACAAAGTAAATATTTACTGTAAGTGAGAGTATATCAGTTGATACCATGGCCTCCAATTTAACAAAGAGAATATCATCTTCATTCACAGAAAAAGTAAATAGTTTTATCACTTTTTATAACCTCACTTTTAAAAACCTCAAAAGGTATAGTAATTGCGAAATGTACTAGGAGTGGCATCAACACAGAGATTTGGCCTTATCCGGAAAACACGGCTCATCTAGTACACGGAACACCTCCTTAAAAATCCTTGGACCGAGCTCTATAGCTGCAGTCGCTTAAGTGCGGCCAGTATCCAGCATTCGGGAGATAGTACTGTAAGTACGAACCCCACTATCGGCAGCCCTTAAGATGGTTTTCCGTGGTTCCCATTTTCACACCAGGCTAATGCTGGGGCTGTACATTAATTAAGGCCACGGCCGCTTCCTTCCCACTCCCAGCCCTTCCCTGTCCCATCGTCGCCATAAGACCTATCTGTGTCGGTGCGACGTAAAGCAACTAGCAAAAAAATCCTTGGCAACGTAAATATGTACTGTAAGTGAGAGTATATCAGTTGATAACTTGTCCTCTGATTTAACAAAGAGAATATACTCTTCATTCACAGATAAACTAAATAACTTTATCACTTTTTATAACCTCACTTTTAGAATCCTTAAAGCAGCTATCGATATTAGCTAAAATGGCGCCCCGATCGGTTTGTTCAAACCACAGACATATAGCAAATAGGCAGGCAGTGCCCTATCTCGTAGCATTGGTGCAAGTGAAGCCGGAAGATTGCGGCCACCGCCATCTTACTTCACTACAGAGCCATTATAAACCTGCATGTTATTGTGTTACGTGCAGGTTTATTTGATGTTGTTTTAATGCAAATTTCATAATAATGCTGTCCGACTCGTTGGATGAAGGGTCAGCGTACTGGCCTTCCTTTCAGAAGGTCCAGGGTTCGATTCCCGACCGGGTCGGGGATTTTAACCTTCATTAGTTAATTCCAATGGCCTGGGGGCTGGGTGTTAGTGCTGTCTCCAACATCCCTGCAACTCACACACCACACATAACAATATCCTCCACCACAATAACACGCAGTTACCTTCACATGGCAGATGCCGCCCACCCTCATTGGAGGGTCTGCCTTACAAGGGCTGCACTCGGCTAGAAATACCCACACGAAATTAAAAAAAATAATAATGCTTCGGCAAACTACTGTGTGGCAGAATGGTGAGTATCTGCGTAGTGTTTGGGTGTGATTTTTCCCATTTATGAAGAAAGAATAAGGAAGGAATAGGAGTTTCATCACGCCGGTAAGTGGCGTACATGTGCTCATGTATTGTACACCTGTTGCCTACTTATTAATAAAATTTTATTTACTATTAAATATGCCTAATTGACTTCCTTCCGGTGTATATTTGTCGGCGTTAGCCCGCTTGTGATGGAGTGCGGCTAGGGCCTTATAATAATAATAATAATAATAATAATAATAATAATAATAATAATAATAATAATAATAATAATAATAATAATAATAATAATAATAATAATAATAATAATAATTGTACCGGGCGGTACACCTCTACACCGTTTATTTAAAAGTTGCGCCAGTTGAAACTCCTCTTCTGGAGGAAGGTTGAACTTTATCTATTCTATTAATTCTCTTCTTTCTCAGAAGATGTCACCACGTGGAAAATTTTGAGTTTTTGAACTGTGTCACTTTTGATGTGTTTTTGTTTCGCTTGAAGTAAGAAGTGTGAACTTTCTCTTCTAGAGTACACTACCGAAGATCAACAACAGTGCACCCTAGTGTGAAGTGAAAGAACTGTTTTTTGGGAGAAAATTTAATTTCAAGTGTTTGTTCTTTGTTAAATTTCTTTCTGTCATTTTTTAAGTTGGCTGTATACCCCTCTTGTTCCCCTTGGTTTGGGATCTAGCCAATCCCGAATTTCCTTAATTAATTTTCCACCAATAATGTGTTTCTTCTTCATCTGGGTAGGGGTTTCTTTTCCCGAGCCAATAAAGATTTTGTGGGAGGGTGTTTTCTTTCCCCTAACGCCTAGAATCTTCCGCGAGAGGATATAAACTGCTGATTTTAGGGTCTCCAGGCCACTTCTGTTCCATCTTTCAGTGTATTAAGTACCTAGCAGGAGGCGGGAAGCGCCTCTTTCTTCTTCAGCCGTTCAACACCAGGTAATGGCCTATTAATAACTTCTTTTCTTGCTAGGTCGGCAGTTTAACACTCGCGGCGGGTTCGAAGCATTTCCATCATGTAACCTTTTCCTAAAATGTAATTACTCTTTTCATCTTTTTCTTGTAAAGCTACATATTGGGATAGAGAGTGCTAACCCTCTCGAGCTCCCACTCGCATTTGTTTTGAGGTGAACTTATTTTCTCAAACTATTCTTCGTTTATGTAATGTAAAGTGTTCTTCTCTAAGTCACCTCTGTAGTATGGGATTAGCCCTTGCGTTAGCGGCCCAGAGCCAGATTAGGTTTTAAAAACAAAGTGTATTAGGAGTGCAAGTTCGCCTCCTCTCAAATTGTTATTTTAGAGGTCATGTAATCAACCTTCTTTTCATGTAATAGACCTCCGTAGGTTGGGTATTTTACCCCTGTGAATACGTCCTTAGAGGACAGCTTGAAGGTAGAGTTTGGTGTGGCCTTGTGATAGGCTTACAATTTTGAGAGCGGATCGCTCTTTGAAATTTGTTTCTGTATGCCTCGTGCAGGCTTTATGTGTAATGTTTGGAGCCAGTGCTCCTGGGCATGAATGGGGTTTTCTGCCCCTTGGCTAAAATTTTTTTTGGAGTAAGGCGGGGCTGATTGCCCAAGAGTTATGAAGTAAGGGCACTGAGCCCGAATCCAGTAATATTGTACCTACATTTTTGCTACTCTGTACCTGTTATGATTGTTATCTCTTGTTTTTGAAAAGAAAATATAACCTAGTTAAATTTTAAATTAATTTTACATTGCACGTTAATTTCGTAGCTTGAAACCCATTCACACCCGCACCTTCTTTCACCTCTACCTACCACGGATAATCTCCGTAACAAGTGGTAGCAGAGCGTGGTTGAATGGGTCTCAATTTAGCCCCTTTTGACGGCTAAACATTGCTTTGATTCGAACTCTAACAATTTTCTCAGTTGCTGGAATTTTTTGAGTTTTTCAAAATTGTTCTGTCATCATGCCCGGCCCTCGCGATGTTCTCCTCCTTAACTACTTGCGCAAAGAGGAGTTGATATACGAGTTAACTATCAGAAATGTGCAATCTGGAGGCACGGTTGCAATCGACACCAACAAGCTTAGAGAGTCCCTTGATTTGCCCATTTCCATCCCCAATTTGGGAGAGAAAGAAATTGATGACTCTCTTTCCACGATTGTCGAGAATATTACTGGACTAGCATCTGTAGTCAGCTTTTTTGATGAAAACGATCCGTCTCCTAATCAAATTAAGCGTGTGCAAGGCAGGCTGTATCACTTTGCAAATAGAGTTAATGATCTGTTGTCTCTAAAGGTGAATGACGTTCAGAGGAAGGACGCTAATACGCTCCTTGAAACTATTTCTGAATTGTCTAATAAGGTCACTCAATTGCTAACCGGCGAAGTTCTTCCCAAAACTGATCAACCCGCCACGGTGAATGTAGGTAACGAGGAAGAGCCTCCTCAGGGAGAAGTCAATAGGATAATCGTTGCTGCTCAAACTATCTCTGCCCCATCGAACAACGAATCTGAACGCCGTGCGTCATTGAGTAACATCCGCTCTGAATTAACTTCTTTGCCATTGAAACCTTTAACGACTATGTCACCTGGGTTCAGCAGCTTGCCTCATCCATTGGCAATGTTGCTTAGAGGTATCTCTAAATTTTCCGTCAACACCACCAGTGACGTAATTTCATTTTTAAGATTTCTAGTGGAATTTCAGGATCATGCCCTTGTGTTTTCTCTTTCCCCATGTCAAATTTTGCAAATTATCTATCCTTATGCTATTGGTGTTCTATCTGACAAAATAGTTAGAGCCATTGCAGAGCAATCTTCTATCGAGGATTTCCATGCCCATTTGCTAGCTAACTTCATCCCGGCTAGGGCCAGGTCCTCCCTTATTCAGAAGTACTATTATCGTGTACAGCGTTTGGATGAAAACTTGGCTGATTTCATACAGGACATTAAGTTTTATACTAGGGTGTTTGCTCTTCACTTCCCTGAGGATCAAATTGTACAAGCTATTGTGGAAGGTATTTCACCATCCTATAGGTCATATTTGTGTTTCGCGGCGTGCCCGCAAACTTTCTCGGAACTTGAAGCATTGGCAGTCTCAGCGGAAGGAGTTAGATACGCCGATTCTTTGCGTGTCGCGAAAGAACCCCCGCCTTCTTTTAGTAACACTCGGCCTCCACCTCGCCGACCAGTCAATCCCCGTAAATGTTATGCTTGCGGGTCGCCTGACCATCTGCGGAATAAGTGTCCTCTGATCAAGTCAAGTGGGACAAGGAATGGAGCAGGGTCATCACAAGGCTGTTTTAAGTGTGGGGCCTTCTCACATATCGCCAAGAATTGCCCAAACTCAAATAGCACCCCCTCCTGCTCAACTTCTGGTGCAAATTTCAGCTATGCCAATAATAAAAAGTGACTAGTGGCGTCGGCTGAGCCGACTAATCCATCTTCCCGAGACTCAGCCCCTAGTAAACAGGTTGTAAATGCAGAGAACGACCAGCCTTCAAATTCATCTTTTGAATGCCCTAAAGAGTGTCTTAGGATTGCGGCGGATACCCCCGCACCTGTTCCTTTTCTTAAGATTGAGTTAAATAACGAGCCTATAACAGCTCTCTTAGATTCAGGCAGTGTTTGTTCCATTATTTCGGCTGATTGGTATTCTAAATTGAAATCTGTTTGTAAACTCCCTGACTATGACTCATCTCCTGTTAAATATGTTTCGGCTAATTCATCTCCATTAGAAATTCTAGGTTCCTTACATGTCAAAATTCGGGTTTTTAAATTTACATGGAAAATCAAATTGTTTGTGGCCAAGCATTTGTCTTGCCCCATCATACTGGGAGCGGACTTCATGTCTCACACGTGCCTTGTGCTCGATCTTCAGAGTAAGTCGTGCACATTCAAATTTGCCTCTGATTGTAAAATCCCTCTATTAAAGTGTAATTCTGCATCATGTTCATCTATTTCGCCTACCCAGGATGAGATGTTGTTAGACCTTAGACATCTACCTGAGGAGCAGGCTGATAGTATTCGCAAATTGTGTCAGTCGTTTCCCGAGGTGTTCTCTGATACTCTTGGTGTTACTGACCTTATTGAATACAAAATTGAGGTCACGGATTCGATTCCTGTCCGTTTTCCACCTTATAGGCTATCTCCACCTAAAATGAAGGCTCTAAAAGAAATCATCGATCAGATGTTGAAGGATGGTATTATTAGGCCCTCTAAGTCAGCGTATTCTTCGCCTATTTTTCTAGTCCCGAAACCCCAAGGAGGCTTCAGGCCTGTCATTGATTACAGGGCTCTCAATCGGAAGGTGGTGTTGCAATCTGTGCCCCTTCCCGACCTTCATTCTTGTTTTTCATGGTTTCGTAAGGCCAAGTTCTTCACGATCTTGGATTTGAATCAGGCCTACAACCAAATTCCTCTAGCCGAAGAGTCTAAACATCTTACAGCGTTTGCCACGGACTGGAATTTATACGAATACAACCGCGTGCCTTTCGGGCTCCCCACGGGGGCAGCTGTGCTCACTAGGCTACTAGATAGGGTCTTCTCCGACATCAAATTCGAGTACTTATATCACTATTTAGATGATGTCGTCGTATTTTCAGAGACTTTTGAAGAGCATCTAGATCATCTGCGAGAAGTTCTCGATCGCCTTCGTAAGGCTGGGTTAACTGTTAAGTTATCCAAGGTTGCCTTTGCTAAGCCCTCTATGTCTTTCCTAGGGCATATTGTGTCACCTGATGGTGTAGCAGTCGATCATTCTAGAACACAGGCCATCCGTGATTTTAAACCTCCCAAGGACATTAAAGGTATCGCCAGGTTCATTGGTATGGTGAATTTCTTCAGGAAGTTTATTCCTAACTTCGCTAATAGAGCGGCGCCCTTAAACCTTCTTCGTAGGAAAGGCATCAAATTCGAGTGGGGACCTTCTCAACAAGCCGCTTTTGAAGACCTTAAATTAGCACTTTGTAATGCCCCTGTACTTGCTATGCCTGATTTCTCGAAGAAATTCATTGTCCAAACCGACGCATCGTCGTCGGCGGTAGCTGCAGTCCTTCTCCAAGAGACTGAACTAGGGAGGCGCCCCATCGCCTATGCATCTAGGACTCTCTCGGCTCAAGAAGCAAAGTACTCCATATATGAGCTTGAAGGTTTGGCAGTCTTATTCGCCTTAGAGAAGTTCCGTCTCTATCTGGAACACGTCAAATTCGACCTGGAGACAGATAATCAAGCCTTAAGCTGGGTCTTAGGTAGACCGCGTCGTACTGGTCGTATAGCCCGTTGGGCCATCCGTATTTCTGCCTTCCAATTTGATGTTAGACATATCAGAGGTATCGAAAATGTTGTTGCTGATGGACTCAGCCGTATGTTTTCTAACGACGTCGAGACCCACGAACCGGTCGACAGTTCATCACCTTCCGAGTCCATACTATCTGAGGTTAATGCCATCCTAACAGATGCTCCCATGCTTTTTAGGGATATCGAGAAATACCAACGTGAAGATCCGACGCTGGCTCCGATAATGGAAACCCTTTCTTCTGGGGAACATGTTGTCCCTTATGTTCTGAGGAATGGGGTTCTATGTTGCCCTTCGAGGCATGATAAGATGATGAAAGTTGTTGTTCCAGCTGTTCTCGTACCTATGATCTTCAAGTATTATCATGAGACCCCATTAGGAGGGCATCTTGGTATCTTTAAAACTCGTGAAAAACTTCGTGATATGTTCATCTGGAAAGGTATGGACGGTGAAATCCGTGAACTAGTAAAGGCTTGTAAATCCTGTTTGCTTAGTAAACCCACCATGTCCACCAAGGTAGGCCTTTTGTCTTCGCATCAAGCGTCGCGCCCCATGGAACGCCTGTATATCGATTATGTAGGACCCTTCCCCCAGTCAAAGGGTAATGCTAACAAGTTCATCTTTGTGTGCGTAGATGGCTTTACTAGATTTTCTTGGTTATTTCCGACTAAGCTGGCTACCGCTCAGTCCACCATTACTTGCCTAAATTCTATTTTTGCTTCTTTTGGTCCGTGCCAATACATTGTATCTGATAATGCTAAAGCTTTTACATCAAATCTGTTTCGTAAATTCTGTTTTGACTTGTCCATCTCTCATGTAACTACTTCGGCTTATTACCCTCAACCATCTCTGGCTGAACGGGTTAACCGTAATCTCAGGTCCGCACTTATTGCCTATCATCATGAAGATCCTTCCAGGTGGGACACGTCCCTGCATTGGATAGCTTTTGCTTTGAATTCGGCGGTTCATGAATCACACAAATTTACTCCAGCTTCTTTGATGTTTAAGTTTGTTCCCAACTCGCCGCTCTCTAACCTCTGGTCTTTGAATGACATTCTACCCGAGACAATAGATCCGGATAACATTAAAGATCTTTGGAAGAAGGCTAAAGCCAATCTTAAAGTGTCTCATGAAAAGGTTATGGAAAGGTATGATCGTGGACGGAGACCCACCACTTTGAAGGTAGGTGACCAGGTTATGGTCAAAAATTTTGTTCCCGCGGGCAAGCTTGCCCCCAGATTTCATGGGCCTTGTATCATTCTCGATTTTCTTACGCCGGTTACCTTATTGCTAAGTAATCCAGCCACCGAGAGGATATTTAGAGTTCACCTGTCCCAGGTGAAACCGGTGTAATTTCTGTGTTAACTTGCTTCATATTATTTTGAAAGGATATGAAGGTTATATTTTTTTTGAGTTTCACCTTTAAGGCATTCTGCCCCTTCTGTAATATTTTGGTTTTAGATGTAAGCCTTGTGTAAAACCTGCCCCGACCCGTTAAACTGCCATCCTGTTCTTGCCACGGCCATTACCACGCTCCCGTCTCCTGCTCCACCTTACACTGTGGCTTCATAATAGTAAATGCCATGGATATCTACACGCCGCTGGCCCCTCAACCTCTCCACAAGCCTGTACCGCTCAAAGAAGATGATAGTCCAACACAATTCTGCCGCCTAGCTTTAATGTTTCAGCGCCCCCGCAGCCGCGCAGCGCCGTGCAGCGACTGGGGAGGGGGATGGGCCCCCTCCTCTCCAGCGAGGACGACATGTGCACGGCGAGCCGGAGCTCTCCTCCCGGCCAAGGCTGATGTGCGGCGTACGACCTGCTACATGCCCGCAGCCTGTATCTGTTCACCGCGGGCGCGGCGTACTTCAACACCTCTGCTCCCCTCATAGTGCGGGCGAGCGGTATCTCAGGGTACTTGAGGGGTCCGAGCGGCCTCCGTTGGACGCAAGCTGCAACGGCCGGTCTGGCCATCCGACTCAATCTACATCAACTACATGGACAGTCACCATAAGCAATAACTACACTTGGGAATTCAACAACAATATTTGGTGGACATTGCAAAATTTTTCTTCACCTTTAAGTATTAAAAGTTTATCTTCAGAAATTCAAATTCTACAAACATAAAGACTTTCATTCACCTGCAACAACAACATTTTGAAACTGAATTAAGAAATCTTGTAAATGCTTCTGCTATCTATCTTCGTATCAACATCATTACTTGGACCTTGTTTCAAACTGATTTCATGTGTCACCCCTGGAGGAACTTTTGGGGGGGGAGGTCTGTACCGGGCGGTACACCTCTACACCGTTTATTTAAAAGTTGCGCCAGTTGAAACTCCTCTTCTGGAGGAAGGTTGAACTTTATCTATTCTATTAATTCTCTTCTTTCTCAGAAGATGTCACCACGTGGAAAATTTTGAGTTTTTGAACTGTGTCACTTTTGATGTGTTTTTGTTTCGCTTGAAGTAAGAAGTGTGAACTTTCTCTTCTAGAGTACACTACCGAAGATCAACAACAGTGCACCCTAGTGTGAAGTGAAAGAACTGTTTTTTGGGAGAAAATTTAATTTCAAGTGTTTGTTCTTTGTTAAATTTCTTTCTGTCATTTTTTAAGTTGGCTGTATACCCCTCTTGTTCCCCTTGGTTTGGGATCTAGCCAATCCCGAATTTCCTTAATTAATTTTCCACCAATAATGTGTTTCTTCTTCATCTGGGTAGGGGTTTCTTTTCCCGAGCCAATAAAGATTTTGTGGGAGGGTGTTTTCTTTCCCCTAACGCCTAGAATCTTCCGCGAGAGGATATAAACTGCTGATTTTAGGGTCTCCAGGCCACTTCTGTTCCATCTTTCAGTGTATTAAGTACCTAGCAGGAGGCGGGAAGCGCCTCTTTCTTCTTCAGCCGTTCAACACCAGGTAATGGCCTATTAATAACTTCTTTTCTTGCTAGGTCGGCAGTTTAACACTCGCGGCGGGTTCGAAGCATTTCCATCATGTAACCTTTTCCTAAAATGTAATTACTCTTTTCATCTTTTTCTTGTAAAGCTACATATTGGGATAGAGAGTGCTAACCCTCTCGAGCTCCCACTCGCATTTGTTTTGAGGTGAACTTATTTTCTCAAACTATTCTTCGTTTATGTAATGTAAAGTGTTCTTCTCTAAGTCACCTCTGTAGTATGGGATTAGCCCTTGCGTTAGCGGCCCAGAGCCAGATTAGGTTTTAAAAACAAAGTGTATTAGGAGTGCAAGTTCGCCTCCTCTCAAATTGTTATTTTAGAGGTCATGTAATCAACCTTCTTTTCATGTAATAGACCTCCGTAGGTTGGGTATTTTACCCCTGTGAATACGTCCTTAGAGGACAGCTTGAAGGTAGAGTTTGGTGTGGCCTTGTGATAGGCTTACAATTTTGAGAGCGGATCGCTCTTTGAAATTTGTTTCTGTATGCCTCGTGCAGGCTTTATGTGTAATGTTTGGAGCCAGTGCTCCTGGGCATGAATGGGGTTTTCTGCCCCTTGGCTAAAATTTTTTTTGGAGTAAGGCGGGGCTGATTGCCCAAGAGTTATGAAGTAAGGGCACTGAGCCCGAATCCAGTAATATTGTACCTACATTTTTGCTACTCTGTACCTGTTATGATTGTTATCTCTTGTTTTTGAAAAGAAAATATAACCTAGTTAAATTTTAAATTAATTTTACATTGCACGTTAATTTCGTAGCTTGAAACCCATTCACACCCGCACCTTCTTTCACCTCTACCTACCACGGATAATCTCCGTAACAATAATAATAATACATTGGGTTATAAGTTAAGTTTTTTGTTTCGGTGGTGTTAGTAATGAAATAATAATGGACTCGATCTCTTATATTCTTTAAAGATACATTGTAAGGATAGCAACACTACTGTTAAAATTAGAGTGGAAGGGTTGGTGAGCTTGTAACAATCAAAAGAGTTGTTAGGTTTATTATCACAGAATATTATTGTAAAGATGTTAGTCAGTTATTATCTACCGATTGATACTTGCAATGAAACTATTGTACAAAAAGAAAATCCTTAGCTGGGCTGAGTGGCTCAGATGGTTGACGCGCTGGCCTTCTGACACCAAATTGGCATGTTCGATCCTGGCTCATTCCGGTGATATTTGAAGGTATTAAAATACGTCAACCTCGTATCGGTAGATTTACTGGCACGTAAAAGAACTGCGGGGCAAAATTCCGTCAGCTCGGCGTCCCCAAAAACAGAAGTAGTTACTGAGACGTAAAGTAAATAACATTAAACATTATTATTAGAAAACCCTTATCCATTCTTTTCTTTCAAGAATGGAGGTAATCTGCGTGTTCCTACGAAAGATGTTATGTGTGCAAACTTACTGAGATGTATTTCGGAGAGAATACATGCAATCTTTTAAGCTCAGTCGTGAAATGGAACATACCTAATGAAGTCACAGCTATGCTGTATGAAACATTGGTTTCTTTTCAATTTTAAGCTCACATGCTTTAGATCTAAACTCAAAGGACACGCACGTTTATCGCCTTATTAGTGTAATTTCATTACTGTACCTCAAAATACGTGTGAGAGCCCGCCTGGTGGCGTTCAAGTCTAAACAGCCTGACACCGTGGTTAGCCAGTTCGAGTCCTACTGGTCGAAAAAATTCACTATCAGAATGTTGACCGGCAAGGTAGAGGAGGTGGTGGTATACAATATTTAATCATTACATTGAATGCCAAAAGCCTGGATTAAATTTAAAACCACTCCGCAGTGCTCAAATGGAGTGAGGGCATATGACGCTGTTGATGGCGATTCGTCCGTCGGATGGCGAAGATAAGCCTCGAGCAGATCCCTTGGTGCTATTCGACAGGAGACGGCTATGTGCTGGCATAGGATTTCACTCTCTCTCTCTTTCTACAATCATATATCACGTCTTTCATTTCATTTCATTAACTCCTCTACTGAGGTTATCGCCAGGAAGGTCATCCGGTCATAAAAACTCACCACGACAGATTCATCTCACTTCATACCCGACCCTGTATAGAAACGGGACAAGGGTGGACAAACAAACAAACAAACAAACACGTGTAAAAAGCGCTGTAAGAGAGTTGAATGGAAACAGCTTTGACCGTAGATCGGTCTAAAGCAGGTTGGCTATTTTTAAGCATTCCTAAATTGATATAGCAGTGTTTCATTTTTAACAGTAAAATGAAGGACCTAATTAATCAGTGTTATTGTTATTATTTTCCCCACCAGCTAGGTAACCCATACCAACCCATCTGATCGGCAGTGAAACTGCACCACCCATGGTAAAGGTCCAGTGCAAAAGAAACAAAACAGAAAACGTCACAATTAACTACACACCCAGAAACAATATCGAAAATACAGGAACAGAGTAACTTACCTCCAGGTGGTAGAAAACAACAACAAACCGGTGGATCAAGCTACCAACTGTCAGTGTGTAAAATAATTATAGAGCAGAAAACAAATCTTTCCTTTTTAAAAGAAAAATATATTCATAAAACTCAAAGAGAAATTAACAGATCAAATTACAGGTCATCCTCGCAGTTTGTTTTACCAAGACAAAATACAGGTACCTGAATCAAATAAAATCAGTTTAAAATAGAATAAGAATAAAGAGGTCATTAAAATAACATCAAATTAGATTAAATTAAAGTGACCTGACCTCACTAAAACCACAGAAAAACTCCAATCAATTCATGTTGAACACCAAAGGTAAATTAAGGGAATAAATTTTAAAAACCGCCAGTCGGCAAGACATGAATTAAAGGAAATAAAATGGTACCTTTAAGTTGAACAGATCACATCAAATAAACGAAATTAAACTAGAAACCGCCGGTCGGCAAGGAATGATTTAGGAGAAAGAAATGTTAAATCATATATTTAGGTTACCTTCGCAACAAACTCAAAATCTTTTCTGAACGGAGGAAATATTTCATGATTTAGGTAAATGGCACTTGGTAAGAAAAAGAATATACCATCGTTCACAATTTCTCCGATACACTTTGAGAAATGGATACACTCTTTCCGATTTACATTTTTATAGGGTAACAAAATACAGTGGGAGGTACAGCACAGGATATCAAGTGCTTCTAGTTAAATAATCAAAGGGAAAAGGAAACCACTACAACAAAACCCGAAAGGAAAGGGAATGAGCGTAAATGAGGACCAAAAGAAACAATCACACTCAACCCGGTTTCATAAAATTACAGAACAATCTTACGACAGGGCTGTCTCCCTATATAAAAATCATCACCACCATCGCTTCTTTCAAAAAACAAATCATATCACCAAGGCAACCCATATTAATTGTTAAACCAGGGAGTAACCAATCCCGTTAGTGGACCAACACTGGTCGGAAAATGGAGGAAGAAAGCAACAAACCAGGCCCAGATACACGAAAAAAACAAAAGAGGTAAACGATATAAATTAAAAGAATAAGAAAGAATTTAGAACAACCGGCATAGCACCAATAATCCTTACAGGATCTCCCATGTATTACTCACTTTTGAACCAAAGATTAATTCAAAACAGCAGTAACATCATTACCTGGTAATAATAATAATAATAATAATAATAATAATAATAATAATAATAATAATAATAATAATAATAATAATAATAATAATAATAATAATAATAATAATTTCCCATTTCTTACTTTTCTTTACAATTTCCCCAGGTAACATTTAAATTCCATGTCGTGAAAGATTACACACTAGGTGCATAAATAAACCAAACTAATACATTTTCAACTCGCTTTTGTTTGTTTGAAAATGTTCTTTAAATTTACATAAGAATGGTCTTCATAATTTTGCGGCGCACATCACTTACTTTGGTGATTAAAGAGTTTCTTCAAAGAAATCACAGAAGTAGTCCACCGCCGATGAAAATAGCAATGCAATTAAGAAAGTCGACTTACAGTTTGGTTGCTCCAGCAGTAGAAAGATTTCAAACATGGCCAGGCCATGTTTAGCTTACCAGACGAAGATCACAATTGCAGGAAAACAACAAATCTTACACTACGAGGATGAAAAAGAAGAATCTTCTGAGGGTGTGGAGCACAACCCTGCATCACTACCTACCCTGCATCACTTAATACTATTATCCGAAATCCATACCACTACTCCGGGACGTAACTTGGAAACAGATACACAAACGTCTTCTCTCCATGATGGGACCAGAGCGAATCCCAGGCTTCGCTTCTCTAGTTCGCTGGGTTCGAGGGTATATTTTTAAAGTGGCCGAAAAAAGCGCTGATTGGCCGGAGCAAGACCAGGGCCGGGAGGGGGCAGATATTTTGCCACTCTGCCCAGGGGCGGCACAAACAATCAGAGCTTACACGCCCTCGCAGAATAAAACATAACAAATATTTGTGAAAACGCAGTTTAAGCTGTAGAGAGTTTACTCGGATTTCAATGCCGTAACAGGCTATCCCAAAACGTCGGTGGAGAGGAGACTAATACGAAACCTCGGTTTCATATTTCGATGTGCTTTTAATTATTTTAATTATCTCCTGTCCAATATTCCCGTTTCGGCTGCTATTTTACATTAATGCATCGGGGTAGTTTAGTGACATAAGATGGCTGCGCTGCACGCTTCTGGCTTCAGAATCCTGCTGCTCATTGCCAATCTATTTCAATATGTCTGTGGTTCAACTATAAACATGATCATGTCCGAAGCATCTGTTTAGTTCTTTCTGTTGGTTTGGGTAGGAAACGTTAGTGTAGTGATGTTTTCTTTATTGAAAATTGATTTTAAAACATTTTGATATATTAGGACGTGTCGATCGTATTGCATGCTTGGATGTAATTCATATTACAGCAGATGCACTTATGTTCAGATCAAGTGTGCTTAATGCAACGTGACGATTTCGTAGTTACAAGTAATTTATTAGGGTGCATTAAAACATTCTAGGATACATTTTTCAATAGAGAGGACGCCGTTCTTCCATCAGTTAGCTGAAGAAGGAAAATCACGTGGATGGTTTCAACAGCACTCAGCCACTGATTATACAACATAAGATTCCCTTCTTACAATCTCGGAAGTGTTTGTAGACAGAGTGATCAGTGCTGGTCTTTTCCCCCTCCTTCTCCAGATCTAACAGTGTGTAATTTTTACTTGTGGGGTTAACTGAAAGAAAAAGTGTATCGAACAAATCGTCACACATTGGAGGCACTGAAAGTAAACATTATGAATGAAATCCGAAACATTACAGTAGCAGAACTCACTCGCGTCGGCCAGAATGTGGTTACCAGATACAATGCCTTTATAATCCAGGAAGGACGACACTTCCAGCATTTCTATAAGATAAGATTTCGTATAAGATTGTATACACGCTTAAAGCAGGGCGGCCGCGCGCGACATAAATTCGACTGAATGTGAATCAGTGCTGACCGGCCTTTAGGCCTCGACTTTCGAATGCTTGTCCACATATGACGGGTCTATCCAGACCAATGATCTTGCCCAGCCCCTATCCTAACCAGTCTAGTACAGGTCCTACCCTAACCAGTCCAGAACAATGGTGTTTGCAGTGCAATCTAGAGCCCTGAGGCACCTTCGCGGCTCTAACCTGGGAACTTACGCCCCCAGACCACTTTTGCTTGTCCCCATATGACTGGTCTATCCAACCTAATGCTCTTGTCCATGTCCTATCCTAACCAGTCCAGACCAATGCTCTTGCCCAGGTCCTACCCTAACCACTAGAGACCAATGCTTTTGTCCAGATCCTATCCTAACCTGTCCCGACCAATGGTCTAATCCAGGCCCTCCCCTAACCTGTCCAGACTAATGGTGCTTGCAGTGCAAACTAGAAGCCTAAAGCCGCTTCGCGGCTCTAACCTGGGGACTTAAACCCCCAGACCCCACTTTGCTTGTTCCCACATGACTGGCTTCTCCAGACCAATGCTCTCGTCCAGATCCTATCCTAACCAGTCCAAACCAATGTTCTTCTCCTGGCATTACCCTAACCAGTCCAGACCAATGGTGTTTGCAGTACAATCTTGCAGTGGTGTATGCTTGGATCAAGACGCGGTCTACCACTGGACTTAGGTACCCTTTTCGATAGTTGGTTTAGTGAACGTCAAGCTTTAAGCGTTTTGAGCTGCAGGCAATAGCCAACGGAGAAGCCTGCTGTGCTGTCAAGGCTGCTTCACAAGCTACAGCCCTGGCCTCTGCCACTGCTAATACTCAACACCTGATCAGTCGAGATGTTAACCTAAGGTTTAGGAAGTTGAAGGCCAGCTTTAAGGCTAAATGGATAGAATGCTTGCCGTTGGTCCAATGGCCCGGGTTCAATTCTTAGAATCAACCCCCTCATACTGTTAATTCCCCTGGCTTGGGGCCTGGTGTTTATGACGTCTTCGCCATTCATTTTATCCTCACTAGGTCACCACCAAGCTTATACAGATGCCATGCACCATTATTATTATTATTATTATTATTATTATTATTATTATTATTATTATTATTATTATTATTATTCGTATTGGCTAACTAGGGACCACGGGGCTCGTCTTAACTTTTGGCTAAGTTCTTCTGCTTTTCTTGACCCAGTATGCTTTCATTTTCTTTTTTTTCTTCTTCTTCTGCTTCTTCTTCTTCTTCTTCTTTTCTTCTTACTACTATCGATTACAAGTGGAAATATGACACCCAGTTGTGGTTTCAGCATATTATGGAGCTTTTATTTAGCTTTTCCTGAAATGTATGAACTGCTTTAAGATTTTAACTTATAAATTTTGTTCCGTTAATGGAAAAGGAGAGTGGTAAATTATATGTTTGAAGAGAACTGAAAAAATACTTATAATAATTTTTACAATTTGTTTTACAACGCACCGACACAGATAGGCATTATGGCGACGATGGGATAGGAAAAGACTAGAAGTGGGAAGGAAGTGCCCGTGGGCTTACTTAAGGTACATCCCCGGTATTTACCTGGTGTGAAAATAGGAAACCACGGAAAACCATCTTCGGGGCTGCCGACAGGGGGTTTGAACTTACTATTTCCAGAAAGCAAGCTTACAGCTGCGTGGCCCTAACAGCACGGAAATCTCGCTTGGTCAATAATTTACTATGCTTCTATTTCAGGGAATAATATTGTCGAAAGTAAAGGACTCAGCTGTTGAGACGGTGCAGGACATCTAGTTTCTAAATTTTAACATCTGGTAAGGTATGAATGGGCACTGCAACACGTATTGTACGAAGGGAAAGGAACAACTGTATATACAGACAATATATGCAATAGCTTTCAATGCTATAAATACGGTGCACACAGAACGTGATAAACGGAGCACAATTCGAGGGTATAATGCACATCTTTTCTTAATTTTCTTTTTTGTACCAATTTGCTTTGTGTCGCAACGACACACATAGGTCTTAGAGCGACTATGGGACAGGAAAGGGCTAGGCGTGGAAAGAAAACGAGTGTGTCCTTAATTAGGGTACAGCCCCAGCATTTGTCTTGGTAAAAATTGGAAACCATCTTCAGGGCTCCCGACAGTGGGGTTCAAACCCACTGTCTCCTGAATGAAAGCTAACAGCCATGTGACCTAAAGCCTACAGCCATTCGCTCGGTATCATGCACATGATTTTTCTGGATATTCGCTTTTAGTGAAAGGAAAATCTCATCCCTTACATTACCTAAAACATTAATTTCAGTCTTCAAGGAAAGATCCAAAGAATGTCATTCACGCCGACAGGGGAATGTCGGGAAGTCAGCCCAAGTGGTTAGTTCACATGACAATAATAAAAGTCCGTCCGTGTGTCTCGTACGGTGTGGATCGTTCTTTGGTTGCAGTCTGGTGTTTGCCTGCGGTGACAAGTAGTGTGTGTCAGTGTAAGCGATGGATACTGATAGTGGAGGAGATGAGGCACCGGATCCCTCATCCAATGCCAATGTTGGTCGTGAAGAAACTGTGTCGATGCAAACCGATTTCATTAATCTCACTTCAAATATGAATTCATTACAGCAGCCTTTAAAACCTCAACAGTCTAATGCTGCTCAGCCACCTCCCCCATCTCCTGAAGAGTTGGAAGTTTATCAACAGGCTCATTTTGGTCCATTTATTGTCTTTGTTGAATCAACTAAGTCGAAAAATACTGGTGGGCTACATCCCATGGCGCTTGGGCGATTGTTTTACGATAATGATATTTTTGTGAAAGGTATAACGCCCAAAGGACGAAAAAGATTATTGGTGGAATTTAGTTCCGCGATCCAAGCTAATTCCTTTCTACGTCATTCGATACTTGCAACTCACTCTTTGAAAGCATATATTACCAGTTCCAATATTTTTCGTGTTGGACTTATACGTGGTGTGGAAAAGAATGTTTTTGATTCTGGCATTCTTAAATACCTCAAATCTGATGTTCGGGTCAAATCGGTCAAGCGGCTTAATGGCAAGGTTGTGGAACCCAGTGGAGTGACCTACGTTCCTACTGGAACAGTTAAGATTGTTTTTCGCTCTCAGACTTTTCCACAATACGTCTCTGTTGCAAGTGCATTTAGCGGCACACCCTTTCATTTTTTCTCCGATTATATGTACAAAATGTCAGCGCTATGGACACACGATTAAAAATTGTCAGGCTAAGTCACCCGGATGTGGGTATTGTGCGTTACATCACCTTACATCTGAGTGTCAGGAATATATTCGCTCTTGTGTTCACTGTCATCAGGAACATTATACTGGCTCATCAAACTGCCCTGCTCATCAACAGCAAACTGCACTTAAAAAGCTTATGTGTACAGAAAATGTACCCTTTTCTGAGGCGCCTTCTAGAATACCCTCGACTCAATTTGACATGTCCAATAATACCCATCATTTTCCAACTCTTCCTTCTACTAGTTCCTCTTCACCTGTGGAAACACCCAGGAAACGTAAATTTACTCATGTGGTTATGAAAGAGCCCCATCCCATTCCAACACTTGGTTTTAATAAGTCTGGGTATCTTAATCTCATCAGACCCACTCCAGTGCCTTCACATACCTCGGTCTTTCCATCTACTTCATCTTCAACCTCCCCGTCCCCGATTCCGTCTACGTCCCGTAATTCTCAGTGTTTACCTTCGGCTCCTTCTCAATCATCTAGTTCCCCTGTGCTACGCCAAAAGGCGTCTCTCCAAAGTGGTATTCATCAACTACTTCTACAACTTATTCAATTATTAGGGGACCAGCCACATGTTGCACATACACTTTATAAGCTTCGTGACTGTGTGCACACTATGTTTTCTTTAGCTGCTACGTATCCTGCAGTGGAATGCTAGGAGTATTCCTTCTAAACGGCATGATTTACAATTTTTGATAAACGAAATTTTCCCTTTCATTATAGCCTTACAGGAGACTTGGTTTTCCCCATCCTCTGAGTTTTATTTAAATGGCTTTAATGTTGAGCGTTGTGATGGTGTTGGTTACGGTGGTGTTGCTTTCTTTATTCATCATAGTTTATCTTATCAACGTCTTCATATATCGTATTGTCTACACCATACGTTTGTTATTGGTATCTCATATAATCGCATTTCCATTATTAATCTTTACTGCCCTCCAGATCTTCCTATTTCTCATATTCAATGGTGTCGATTCTTGCAGCAATTTTCTTATCATAATGAGCTTCTCCTCTTAGGGGACTTCAATCTTCATCATTCTATGTGGGGAAGCAGTAGTGACACTTCCCTGGGTTCTTATTTCCTCACTGCTTCCCAATTGCACGACTTTGTCATCTTAAACGATGGTTCTCCCACGCACCTCACTCCCCCCGGCTCTCCACCCAGTGCTGTGGATTTATCATTATGTCGTCCTGCAATGGCTTCAGTTGTAACTTGGCATCGTCTTTCTGATACATATTCTAGCGACCATTTCCCTATTATTCTTACGTATGGTCTTGGTAGATTTCCTAGTTCTTCTTCCACTCCTACATGTATCAGTAATGTTCGCTCCCTCCGTCACTTTGATAGTGTATCTTTTATTTCTTATGTTACCCATCGTATTGAGTTTATTTCGGATACTATTTTGTCTTTTTCTACTCTCTTTCAATTTCTACAAGATTATCTCGATCTTTACCATCCCTATAAACCTATTTCTTTTTACGATGGTGGGACTCACAGTACCATAATCTGGTTCTTAAACGACGCCGCTTATTCCGGATATATAGGAAAACACTAGCCCCCCCATCATTATTTCCGTCTTAAACAACATATTGCTTACGCTAGACGAGTTTTTCTTTCTAAACGCCGTGCTGCATGGCGATCCTTTATTTCCTCCCTAAACGCTCATACTTCGTCTTCTCAATTATGGAGTGCAATTCGCTCACTTCCCCGAGCTTCTCAATACATTCCACCCTCTGTCACCCCTCCACAGATTCTATCTATCTTTCTCAACTCACTCATTCCTGATTATGTCGTGCCCGACTTTACTATCCCCCTGTCTCCATGCTCTTCCCGCTTTTCTGTATTACTCCAACCTATACGCCTTTCTGAACTTGAAGCCACCTTGTGTAACGCAAAGAGTTCGTCTCCAGGCCTTGATTATATATCATATGATATGCTCCGGATCCTCCCTCTACGTGCTAAACAAGCTTTATTAGCTTTCTATAATAATATACTTCTCACTACTTCTATTCCTACCTCTTGGAATGACTTTTTTTGGTGGCTGTCCCCAAACGCGGTCAACTTCACACTGACGCTACCAGCTTTCGAGGGATTGTCCTTGGTTCGTGTATGCGCAAGACGTTTTTAAAAATTCTCCTTCAACGAATCCTGTGGTCTCTTGAATATTATAATTTGGGTCCCAAATATCAATTCGCCTACTTTAAAGGTCGTTGTGCTCAAGATGCTATTAACATTTTAATTATAGATATCTTATTAGCGCAAATTCGTAAGGATTGTCTTATTGCTATTTTTTGGACATACGATGGGCTTTTGACTCCATACCACTTCATCTTCTCTGGACTAATCTCGCACAGAAAGGTTTTCCTGCTCATTTTCTCCACATCTTGCGTAATTTGTTTACGTATCGGAAACTTTCACTTAAATCTGCTTATTCTTCTCTTCCTTGTCGTCTGCCATCTGTCGGTGTTCCGTAGGGAGACATTTTAAGTGGTCTGCTCTTCGCCCTGTATATGAGTAATCTTGAACAATTGGTTACACAAAAAGCTCGCATTCTCTTTTATGCTGATGATATAGTTCTTTATTACTCTCATAGTAATGTCGATGTGTGTCGTCACCATATATATCAGCTAATGGAGCAAGTCATTACATGGCTTACTTTCCATGGTCTTCAACTTTCCACCTCCAAATGCAGTGCAATGTTTTTTACCTCTAAGCATAGGTTTAACTCTGAGCCACTTGTTTTCGATTCTCATGTCATTCCTTTTTGTTCCTCCCATAAATACCTTGGTGTCATGCTAGATCGCTCGTTATCTTGGAAACATCATATTACTCAGTTACGCAATTCTTCTGATACGCATATTAAAATTCACCAAGCGGTTACTAGACGATCATGGGGTGCTGACCCTGGCACAGCTCAGTTGTTATATTCCGCTACTATTCGCTCTAGACTCGACTACTGTGCACATGTTATAGATACTGCGTCGGATTCTTTTCTTAACCACTTAAATACTTTACAATTTAAAGCCCTGAGAACTTCTGTTGGAGCATTGTTGTCGACCCCTACTAATGCTCTCCTTGTCGAGACCGGTGAGCTCCCTCTTCCCATTCGCCGTAAAATGATAACATCTAAATATTTACTTAAAAGATTTGCCCTGGCTCAACACCCATTACTTCCTAAATTGCAGTTATTAGATGAATACTCTCTTCTTTCACAGGCCCGCCATCGTAAGATGCCTGCTTTGTTGTATGCATATCAATTTCTTCTCTCCTATAAAAATACTATCTTACGCACAGCTTCTTCTCCCTTTTATTCAGAACATTTTGGTTTGTTTATTTTTTGTCCCTTATAACATTATCTCCCCTATATCTTCTTTTTCCTCGTCTATTCCTGGTTCTTCGTTGACTGGCCATCCTTTTAAAAAACTACGTTTTGCTCTAAGTGATTCTGGCGTCAACATATATGCAGACGGCTCAAAAAACTCTTTTGGCGTTGGAGCAGCGTTCTATATTGTCAAGACCAATGTTGCTGAACTCTATCGTTTACCCAGTGACTTTTCTATCTACACTGCGGAAATTTTTGCTATTCGTCAAGCTCTCATGTACATTAAGCATCACTCTATACCTCAAGCAACTATTTATACGGATTCTCTCAATGCCGTTCAGTCGTTCATGTCCTCTCATCTTTCTTTTAACTGGTATTTGTATCATGTTAAAAGTCTCATTTATACCTTGCATCAATCTGGGGGTTATTCTCACTTTTGTCTGGATCCCTAGTCATATAGGTATCTATGGGAATGAACAGGCGGATTTATTCGCTAAGCGAGCTGCTCGTGAAGGAAAATCCCTACTTAAACTTGCTGTTCCTCTACCCGATCTTTACCCTGTTCTTAAACATTCCGCTTATCGTCAGTGGCAAGAAGATTGGGCTCGATCAGCTTCTTATAAGGGTCGCTATTATTATGATATCCAGCCTTGTATTCCTCCCTATGCTTGGCATTTGAAGGGTAACTATTCTCGCCGTCACATTACCAACATTGTTCGTCTTCGCTTTAATCATGCCCTTACTCCTCTGTATAAACATCGTTTTAACCTCCCCCTCCACTCCTCCTGCCTATGTGGTACTCCGAGTGCTGATGTAAATCATTTATTATTCCAATGCCCTGTGTCCGGCGTTTATTTCTCGTCTTATCAGTCTTCAGAATGTTCTCCCCACCAATGTCTCCTGTTTGCTTACCAATAAGTCTCCTGCTATAATACATGCTATCAATCAATATTTGGATGATTCTCATATTCATTTGTAAATTACTGTCCTTTTATTGTTCGCACGGTTACATACTCCTGCTTCCACTGTTTTTTGCTTCTACGCACTTCCTTTCTCTTTGCTTCCTTTGTTATGTTACGCGCTAGTTAAGATGTGTACATAGACATGATCCTCAACTCTGTTCTTGTGACCTTCGTAGTGTGAATAATTGCGTGTGATTTCACATTATAAGTGTAATGTCACGATAATAAGTGTCGTGGCTGGGTGAAATCATATAGCCCATAACCTCTCCAACAACAACAATAACAACACATGACAATAAGCGTCACGCAAAGTATTATTTTATACGTCCGGAAATGAATTTCAAGGAAACGAACCTGTGAAATGATACGCCACTGCCCTTTATGAAACTCTCTATGCAGCCATAAGCTGCACAGGAGACTGGCATTTTCCTTCAAAGAAGTATATATTATCTGCGCACTTTTTAGTGATAGATTTACACCCTAGTGCTGAAGAGGTCGACTTCGGTTATCTTCGAGATTCGTATTGGCAACCTTTGAAACACAAACTAAGAATCGCTTATCATCGCTGTGCGCCATCTGGCTACACTTTACGTACTCGTACTGTTGTTGTTTACACAGCAAAGCCAAACTATAGAATTCATGCTAGGAACACGTTTCGCAACGGAAAATGTTATATAGTATTATATATTGTGTGTGTGACACAGTTGTTTGCTTAAAATTATAAAGGTTTATAAAATTCATATCGATCGATCATATTATCGATTCAATTCTGATTTCATTTCCATTCAGTTGGCAGTATTAACGGAACCCTTCTTACTTATCCAACGAGTACAAAAATCTATCACTAAAAAGTGCGCAGATAATACTTCAATTTTTCTGTAAGCTCCAGTAGTGACAGTGCCAAACAATCCAGCTTTTGCTCGTTCAACTTCGTATGCGACTGCAGCGCCAATGCTACCTGTATAAACCGACGGGCGTTGGGATGCGCCGTGAGTTGCACCCGTAGATAAAGAGCCCAAAAACAGTTCACGAAGGAACAGAAGAAGAAGACACTAATATTTACATTCTCTTTGTTCCGTCCTAGCGGTACTTTAAATTTGTGATGTGTTTACCCACGTGTTTTACAGTAGATTTATTTAGGAAAAAAAAAAAAAAGTGGCATTACCGTTGGTGTGATTATTTAGTAATGAATGTGTGTATTATTCTTAACCCGAAATACTCCTGTTTGAATGATTAAATATAACTTTGTGCATTCAAGAAGTGTCAAGCATCCGCTATGGATTTGGCCGTACTTTCTTGCATTGAATAATTCCTGCTGTAAGTACTATGTTACGATATATTTTAATCATGAATAATCATGCATTATCTTTAAGCGTGCATCATTAACAATCGTTATTTATCATTCTCTTGTAATAGAATGATGAGATCACTGGTATGCTTAATGGTGAAGGAAATCTGCCTTAGATATAAAGATACAGTATTAAAAATCGCATATGATTTATTTTACAGCGGCCTCTGTTGAGGTAGCTATAAGAATTGCTCTAATTATAGGTTATGTATAGCCTTTGAGGTTAGACTAATGGCACCGACTGTTCAAGAGTTTTAACATAGGCCTAGTATCTAAATACAGTACCGGTAGGCCTATGTGAGAAATTAAGGGTTGCTTATGACAGAGCTGGGTAAAATTTTACAAGGCTCTCACCAGTATGAATAACATAATAATTATGGCTGTTACCAGTAGACTCTGCCATTGTGGCACAATAAAAAGTCCTAAACCAGTCAGGCAATATGGCTGACACACTTATAATTTTTGACAGGAAAAAAATAATCAAATGAATTATTATACAAATACAGATAAAACATGTGGGCTACTGTACTCATGCCCTAGTTCGTAAACCATGGGCAACGGCTGAGTAGCCTAGTAATTGGTCACGAGAATCAGGATACGAGTGGGCATCCCGGACATATTCTGAGTTGTGGCCCGCCTTGTGCTCAAGTGGCTAGAACTATACAATCCATTGTGGCCTTAGCCCATTAGAGGAGAGATCCTCTTTGGGACTACGTGTAAGTCAGGTGGCATCCTGCTTCACAGAATTTACTGGGCTCAGAAACTTTTAAGCAAGCCTTGGACCTATGAGAGTAACAAAATCCCACTTCCATTTGACATTCGAGGGACTCCATCGCAACAACTTGGCAAACAAAATGGAATTCGATCGGGGAGGGAGGCTATCAGTATAAATGGGGCTTATGGGAGAAAGAAAGTAGTTAACAGGTTGTGTCAGCAAGGAGGATGTGACTGAATGTGTTAGGAGTTAATGATGTTTGGTTGAGGGGAGATAACAGGGAAGAAATAGAAGATTATAAAGTGTCCTTGGCAGGAGTTGAAAAGGGAACGACAGAGTGTGGTGTAGGACTGTTCATCAGGAATACTATTGCACGCAACATACTTTTGTTAAGTATGTAAATGAGTGAAGGATGTGGTTAGTTTTGGCATTTGGAGGAATTATATGTAGGACGAGAATTGTCTTTGTATTCACCATGTGAGGGTGCAGATAAGGAGGAAGTTGACAAGTTTTATGATGCACTGAATGACATCATAGTCAGGGTCACAGCAAGGATAGGATGGATAGAGCCAATGGGTGATTTCAATGTGAAACTTGAAAATAGATCTGAAGGATATGAGGTGATGAGTAAATGTGGAGAAGATATGGACGTTAATAGGAATGGGAAGTGTTTACTGGACTTCTGTGCTAGTATGGGATTAGCAGTTACGAATACATTCTTCAAGCATGAGGCTATTGTCCCTGTAATAATTAAGAGGGGAATACCTCAAGGCAGTATTATTGGACCTTTATGTTTTCTTATACATATCAATGATATGTGTGAAGAAGTGGAATTAGAGATAAGGCTTTCCGCAGATGATGTTATTCTGTACAGAGTAATAAATAATTACAAGATTGTGAGCAACTGCAAAATGACCTCGATAATGTTGTGAAATGGACAGTAGGCAATGGTATGATGATAAACGGGGATAAAAGTCAGGTTGTGTTTTTCACAAATAGGAAAAGTCCTCTCAGTTTTAATTACTGCGTTGATGGGGTGAAAGTTCCCTTTGGGGATCATTGTAAGTACCTAGGTATTAATATAAGGAAAGATCTTCATTGGAGTAATCTCATAAATATGATTGTAAATAAAGGGTACAGATCTCTGCACATGGTTATGAGGGTATTTAGGGGTTGTAGTAAGGATGTAAAGGAGAGAGCATATTTGTCTCTGGTGAGACAACAACTAGAGTATGGTTCCAGTGTATGGGACCCTCACCAGGATTACTTGATTCAGGAACTGGAAAAAATCCAAAGAAAAGCAGCTCGATTTGTTCTGGGTGATTTCCGACAAAAGAGTAGCATTACAAAAATGTTGCAAAGTTTGGGCTGTGAAGACTTGGGAGGCAGGAGACGAGCTGCTCAACTGAGTGGTATGTTCCGAGCTGTCAGTGGAGAGATGGCGTGGGAGGACATTAGTAGACAAATAAGTTTGAGTGGTGCCTTTAAAAGTAGGAAAGATCACAATATGAAGATAAAGTTGGAATTCAAAAGGACAAATTGGTGATGATGGTGATGATGATGCTTGTTGTTTTAAGGGGCCTAACATCGAAGGTCATCGGTCCCTAGGACAAATTGTGGCAAATATTGGTTTATAGGAAGGGGAGTTAGGGATTGGAATAACTTACCAAGGGAGATGTTCAATAAATTTCCAATTTCTTTACAATCCTTTAAGAAAAGGCTCGGAAAACAACAGATAGGGAATCTGCCACCTGGGCAACTGCCCTAAATGCAGATCAGGATTGATTGATTGATTGATTGATTGATTGATTGATTGATTTCAGAGGGTAGGGGCACGAGATCCATAACAGACTCTATCTTAACTGATTTTGAATTCAGGAAATCTTTATTACATGTAACAAGCTTTAACAGCTTCATTTCTAATAATAATAATAATAATAATAATAATAATAATAATCCCGTATTGAATATGTATCTAATAGAGAATATTTAGGATAAACTTAGGCCTACATATTATAAACAAGTGGTCCGCCTATTCAGTACAATTTATAATTTATTTTCGTCCCATAAGGGACATCATCAGCTATAATAAATTAACATTAATATATCAGAATACAAAATAGATATTATTAAAATTGCCAAGACACATTAAAAAACATTGATGTATGGTACGACATACTTTAAATCAAGAGTGCTATTCACAACAGTGATCATTTAAGAATTTATAAAGCACAACTGTTATTCCCAAGAACATTTTCAAGAGTTTAATGGACAATTCAACTGTTTTTATCGAAATATGACTTATAATTTTAACAAAATTTACTAAAATTGAATAGCTCGTTGTTGAAAGGCACTATATCCAATTTTTAAAGTTTTGAGATAAACACAAAAAACTATTTTTCCGCTCTTGTGTTGTAATATGAGACATAATTGTTTGTACAATGTAAAGTGCACATACACGCCGTTATAATAAAGTAAAAATTGTATTGTTCCGTATGCTACTGACACTTTTACTGACAAAATACGTAACTGGACTTAGTTCCTTTCAACATGGAACGAACAGAACCTGTAAACAAGCAATAACATTTACGTTCTTGGTTTATTTCCTTTATTTCCAAATGAATATATGTATATGCAAGCATGAAAATAAAAGGTAACTTAACTTAAATGGAATAACTGTTATTTTCTTCAAACAACACACGGAATTGGTTATTATTTTGTTATGCGGTATGTTTATATAAACCCATTATTAATAAAACAGCTGCCCTGTAGTCACAGATATTGAGGAACAAAAGCATATTAGCAAAATAAGTAATACTGTTAGAAAAGACAGGTAAACCTTTTTCACTGACATGGTCATTCTAGTAATTCATCAAAGAATGCTTTATTCGCCTCAGAAGTCGTTACATAACGACGAACCTTCTTGAGATCATCCTTTTTCGTTGATTTGATTGGTACTCGTCCTTTCTCATAGGCCTTCATCAACTGATTCATAAGAGGACCATTTCTTGGCCCAGGCTGAGATAAATGGAATGTGTGATGGACTATGCTCCCAATGAATGGACGAGCAATCACTCGGCCAGGATGATCTGCAGAATACTGGAACTCGGAAAATGATGCAGGAGCAAACACCACCTTCGCACTTCTAGGAACGTCCTTTCCTGTTGATTCATCACTTAGAGTTGTTTTCCTGTAATGCTTAGGCCACCACGCGTACACATCAGTGATGTCAGCAATGATTGTACAGTATTCTTTTGAAGTGTAAATTCTGTCGCAGCGCTTAATTTGTTTCTTGAAAACACCAAAATCCCTATCGCAAGGCAGGAAAGAATGACCTCTAATAGGGAAGCGGTGAATAATTTCCTCGAATCGTTTATCTTCGACCAAGCCCATGCAGAAACGAATAAATGAATGATTCCTATTTTGGCCTGGACACGCATCCGAGTACAAGTGAAGTTTCTTCGTGCCTGGTTTAATCTCGTTGGTGAGATAGCCTAATATGAATGTGCACACTTCATTGGCCCCTTTCTTGGCCTGCTCCTCGCGATACATGTATACTTTGGAACTATTGTCTTGGAGGTTGTGTATTGTAAATACATGTACCCCTAGCTGCCTTAGGTAGAATATTTTCTGAACAGGTATATGAGGTAGCCTACAGGTAAATTTTGCATGTAGTCAAAGGCAACACGGGTTGTATCATCAGACTGGCAGGATTCTGAGCATGATTTCATAGAAGAATAAAATTTGTGACATCTGCGCTTGTGAATATTTAGCTCACTTGCTGCTGCTAATTTAACATTTTGTGATAAGTGTGGAGACTTCGTTTTGACTTGAAGTTCTTCGCAGATACTGCACACATCTATTTGGGGTCTACCGAATCTGTAGCCAAAGTTCTTATTGAAATAATCAACATAAAATGTGTATTTTACTTCAAGATTAGGATGTTCCTCACAAAATAAATCACGCATTTTTGCATCCAAATAGTTTATTTCGTTACCCCCATAATGAGAAGTTTTGACTGGAAACTTGAGACTGTGGTCCCGAATTTCAGTGCAGATTTCACGTAATGTAGCATGCGTCTTCTTATTGAATCCTCTCTTGTCCACTGGGCTTTTGCCTTTCGCCAACAGCTTAGCAATCCTGAATACACACTTCTGTGTTACTCCGTGTAAACTAATGAATGCATTCCTACAGACCTGCAGACGCTCCTGATTTCTAAGAACAAAATATGTATATGCTGATTCACGTTCCACTTTTGATCGTTCTCCATTTTGATTAACAGCCCTAGGTCTTCGCCGTTTAATGGGATGCCATTCAATCAGTCTCTGTAAGTGGATATCCTGGTTCATTTTTGGTTTCATAACCGTAAAAAGCACTAAATATCTGCAGCCTCTCTTCTTCTTGCAATATATTGAAGCAGTGACGCTTGCACCTAAAACAAACAAGTTACCTAGGTAAATTCTTTGTCCGACATCCATTAAGTAATCATAACTTCAGTATCAATAATCGTTCGAATCCCTTTTATGGAAGTGAAATGGTTGAACAGATACTATCTAGGTAAAAATGATAATTTCCATCATACCTGCAGGGAGGTCCAATACTTTTCTGAGGAACTGCCTTTCCTGCATAGCTTGTATATGCCCCTTTACCCTTCATCGTTTTACTTTATTCCTGGCATAATTTGCTTTGTTATGTTTACATTTCTTTCATGCCATAACTTCGTTGTCCATGATGAAAACATCTTTAAGAACACAGCAAGAAGAAGATTAATAATATGCAGAGCACAACAACCACATAGGATATATTGTCAGTGACAACACTCAACATCTATGTAAACAAATGAAACAAGCGTGCCAATCTTGACATCCGAGACACAGCAGCGCTCTCTGCATAGGTTGGTTGGCGCTGGTAGACATTCCGTGTTGAATCGCACTAACTGCAGGACTAAGTTCCTTTCAACACCAAAACATGCATCTTGCTTCTTAGAACGCAAAATTGCTGTAAAACGAATTTGTCAAAAATGTAGATTTAGTGACTTTCAACAACGAACGATTCAATTGTATTTTAAATGTCGTACCACACATCAGTGTTTTTTAATGTGTCTTACAAATTTTAATAATAGGCCTATATATTTTGTATTCTGATATATTAATGTTAATTTATTATAGCTAATGATGTCTCTTAGGGGACGAAAATAAATAATAAATTGTATTGAATAGGTGGACCACTTGTTTATAATATTTAAGTTTATCTTAAATATTCTCTATTGGATTCAGGAAATCTGTTAGGAATGTGTGGGTATTCAGGGAATTTTTTGATGATGCGGACCAGTATTTGATATGTTGTGAACTAAGTATCTCTAAGCCTAGGACAGAAAAATTGAAATCTGTCTGCAGATGAGTAAGGGTAGAAACGCTCCAGAATGAGGAAATTAGACAGAAGTACAATACATGGATATGATTAGTGAAAAGTTCCAAATAATAGGCATTAAGTAGGTCAGGATACAGGAGAAGAATGGGTGTCATACAGTGATGCTGTAGTACAGGGTCTTTATTTGTGCTTGGCAGGGAATTTCTTGCTCGACCTTGGTCGCCAGTGACGGTTCAGTTGCCGGCTACCGCGCGTGCGTATGTATGGCAGAATGCGGAGCTCAAAATCATTATCATGCATTTTACTCTCCATGTTTACAGTTTATGCTCAAAAATCATTATCATGCATTTATCATGCATTTTACTCACCATTTTTACAGTTTATGCTGAATATGTTCCCCATGTACTGCCAAAATAATTGGCATTTCCTAATGAAGTTTTCGGTTACTCTACCTAGTTCTTCAGCACTGATGGATGCAATTGCAACTCTTACATTGTTTTTAAGTTAATCTAATGTGTGAGGGTTGTTCCCATAAACTACATTTTTTAACATTCCCCACAAATAAAAATCACATGCCGTTAAATATGGGCTACGAGGGGGCCACTGATTTTTACTTCTTATGATCCACGTACCAAACATGCTTCAGTAAGGAGATAACGACCTTTACGTCTATTTTTATTGTTTACTGAACCTGTAGGTTTGAATCTCTTGGCCAGTTGTTTTATTGTCCGAATGATAGGAATGGGTCTCCCTGGAAATTTCGCTCGAAACTTTTGTCTTGTCCTAGCGCACAATTTTCTGCACTTAATGTAAGTATTGTGCAGATATACACGTTCACATAATGAATATTTCACATACATTACTGCACTATACACAATCACAATAAAACACTATACAATATGACATGCAGTATGCAGTAGCTTCATTGAACACCCTACTACCTCGGAACACAGCTCTCAGCAACTGCAGAAGTGCCGGAAACCGCACGCGCACCAGCGGCCGGTATGGCCTGTCATCGCCGGCCTGGTTCGAGCGATGAAGTCCCTGCCAAGCATAAATAAAGACCCTGAAGAAACAGCAAGAAAATGCCTAGGAACAACCGAGTGTAAAGTGTGAAAAAGCAAATATCTTGGTGGAATGATGAAGGGAGAACAGCTTGTAAACATAGAAAAGAAGGCGTATCAGAAATGGCTCCAAACAAGGACTGATGTAGACAGGGAATTGTACATAGATGAAAGAAACTGAACACTCACTCACTCCATAGGCTTCTGAGGGACGTGAAGTTCTCGTGCCGATCTCACAATCCTCTTCCATCCTTTTCGATCTCGAGCCTGCTCTTCCCAGTTATCAGTTTGGAGGGTCCGGCATACCTTGTTGACTTCGAAAGAAACAGAACAAAACAAGTAATTGTTGAATTGAAGAAGATGTCTTGGGAAGATTCCGGTAATAAACTAGAAACTTAAAAGGTATGGTAAAATGTTCCGCCTTTACAATACTAAAATTTTATTAAATTATTTAAATAGCATTTAAAAAATAACGGAACATGTTTCATCTATCTTGTAGACATCATTAGCTGAAAAGTTTTAAAATTAAGAACGAAGGACAAGGACAGAAACACATTAAAATGAAATTCATTTTATGCAATGAACTGGAAAGGCTAGGTCAACCGGCAGGTAAACCTTTCTGGACAATAATAATCTTAGGAAGGGAGGGAAGAAAGAAAATGAATAGTTTTTTTAGGTAAATCATGTGAACTCATAATAGATCCAGGGAATCACTGGAGAGGTGGAAGTAATGTGTTGAAAATCTTCTCAACTTAAAAGGAAATATTTCTGCTAATTTCGCTATCAACTGAGCTCGTGGGGAGGAGGGCAATGATGTAGGTGAAATTAAGCTCGAGGAAGTGGAAAGGATGGTAAATAAATTATTTTATCACAAAGCAACAGGAAGAGATAAATTAGACCTGAAAGGGTGGATAAAGTGGAAAGGCAGGAATGAAATGGGTTCACAGGGTAATAAAACTGGCATGGAATTTTAGGAGGGTAACCTGTGATTGAGGGGCTGCCTGGCCGAGGCGGTAAATGCATGCTCGGTTCACGCGGAAGGACGTGGGTTCGATTCCCCATCAGGAAGTCGTAAAATGTAAGAAACGAGATTTCCACTTCCGAAGATTCACGTGGCCATACGGTTTACTCAGCCTACGCAAAAAATGAGTACCGGGTTCATTCCTGGGGGCAAAGGCGGCCGGGCGTAGAGCTAACCACTACTCCACCAAGTGCCGAGGTTACGGATAGTGGAAGCATTTACCTTCCACCCCTCCAGGGACCTTCATGGCCTGCACGGAGATGACTTTCCTCTTTGCTTCGCTTTTACCTTGTGATTGGACGAAAGCAGTAATTACACATATCTTTAAGTAAGGGAACAGGAGAGATCGCAACAGCTATCAAGGTATTTCACTAATCAGTTTATACCAGGCAAGGTGTTCACTGGCATTGTGAAATGGAGGGTGCAATCAGTGGTCGAGAGTAAGTTGGATGAAAACCAGTGTGGTTTCAGACCAAAGAGGGGCTGCCAGGATCAGATTTTCAGTCTGCATCAGATAATTGTAAAGTGCTATGAGAGGAATAGACAGTTATGCTTATGTTTCATAAATCTAGAGAAGGCATATGACAGAGTACTGAGGGAAAAGATGTTTACCATACTGGGGGACTATGGGATTAAGGCCAGAATATTGAAAGCAATGAGAGGAATTTATATTGGGGTGCAGTTAGATTTGATGGTAAAATGAGTTCTTGGTTTAAGGTTGTTACAGGGTTTAGACAAGGCTGTTATTTTTCTACTTTATTCTTCATATTTTACATAGATCATCAACTGAAAGTTATAAAGTGGCATAGAGAAATTTGCTTAGATGTAGTAAGCAGTTTGGCCTATGCCAACAACTTGGTCTGAATTGCAGATTGTGCTGAAAGCCTGCAGTCTAATATCTTTGAACTTGAAAATAGGTGTAATGAGTAAATTATGAAATAACAACATACGGAGTGGAAACTTGCACCAACAACAGAAGGGATAACAGCAGACTCCAGGCTGTGGAAATGAAATTCATGAGGTAATTGCTGCAGAAAACGAGACGAGATAAGATCCGGAATGAAAAGGACCGCGAAAACCTCCAAGTGAAACCAGTCAACGAAATTTTAGCAGCATCAAGATTGAGATGATTTGGTCACTTGAAGAGGATGCATCTGAAGAGAGTAGCACTAAAATGGTTTGACAAAGATCTGGTGGGAACGCAACCTACGGGCAGACCAAGAACAGGATCTCTCAAATAAAAGATGATCTGCAAGAAACAGGAGTTGAATTGTGTAAAGTTGAATAAGTGTACTTGCATAGACTTAAGTGGAGAGCGCTCTTGCACCACACCCAGGAAACTGGAGACGGTTAAATGATGATGGTGATGAGTATATGAAAGTTAGCTTTTCCAAGACTTACTTACCATGTGGCTTTTGGTGTTGGGAGTATCCCAGGCTGGTGCAGGTATTTCTATTTGACGCCCATGGATGTGGAATGATGATGTTAACCTTTCAAGCCGGTATTAAAAGTTGGCCGAGTTTTACCCTACAGCGGTAATAAATTTGATAAAAATATCACAATTGTACATGGTGTCACAAACATTTCTATAACTTCTAAACAACCTGTCTGATTTTGTTCAAAATAAGTGGATACAGAGTTCATATCGTGCAGGAATTGTATCAACATACAAAAAGTTGGCATGCAAAGTAAAAAAGAAAAAAAATGCCTAATTACCTTTTTGTTGGAATAAAATTTGAATCAACAAGTGTCCATGATCATTCGCTTGACCACTCACTGATATTACTATCATTGTGTACATCACATGTAATTTCCTGCTGTGCGTTATCATCATCACTAACACTTTTATTATCACTCGGATTATTCTCATCTCTACTTTCATCTATTATGTGTTCGAGAGCTGCATTAGATAAATACAGACCATGCGAGTACACCGCCATGTTGTTTACAACGATCGACGTTGATGAAACAAATTCTTTTTTACGCCAACAGAATGTCGCATTACGGTAAATGATACTCTTCTGCATAGAATGATACCCAGTGCTGAGAGCTGTGCCAGAAGTTCATTGTGACAACCAACAGATGGCATGCAGATGTACTACTAGAAACATCGCTAGCCTACTCCGTACGTCAGACCGCTCCTGGCTTTTGTTTTGTAGGTCATACACCGCGAACCGGCTTGAGCGGTTAATGAGGTAGGAAGAGGGTGAAACCTGTAGCTTCGGTAGTGGGGATCATGTGAAACTAATAGAGGAGGATAGGTTACCTAGGAGAATACCGAGCTCTGTTATGGAGGGTAAGAGAAGTGGAGGGAGACCAAGATGACGTTGGTTAGACTCGGTTTCTAATGATTTAAAGGTAAGAGATATAAAACTAATCCAAGCCACAGGACTAGTTACGAATAGAGGATTGTGGTGGCATTTATTAAATTCACAGAGGCTTGTAGACTGAACGCTGAAAGGCGTAACGGTCTATAATGAAGATGTATGTATGTACTGTATGTTTCTTTTTCACGTAGTTCATAAACGTATTTATTCATAAATAAGTTTTGGCAGACTGAAAACCTAACAGTTATAAAATAATGATTTTGAATGTTTAATTTTAGGATTTGTATTATCTCATTAACAGTACCTGGGAAACTGGAACTCTACAATGATGATGAAGATTATCTGTTTCAGATGAATTTTTGTAGATTTCTGTATTGTGACATTGATTGATATTTTGCAAACTCTTTTTTTTGTTTTTTTTTGCTAGTTGCTTTACGTTGCACCGACACAGATAGGTCTTATGGCGACGATGGGGTAGGGAAGGCCTAGGAGTTGGAAGGAAGCGGCCGTGGCCTTAATTAAGGTACAGCCCCAGCATTTGCCTGGTGTGAAAATGGGAAACCACGGAAAACCATTTTCAGGGCTGCCGACAGTGGGGTTCGAACCTACTATCTCCCGAATACTGGACACTGGCCGCACTTAAGCGACTGCAGCTATCGCCAAACTCTTTTTGTAGATTTATTATTGTGTTTCAGTTTTAGTTTTTTTAAGCTCTTTAAGTCTTTAGGCGTTTTTAATCGTGAAATTACCAGCGTTCTGCCCCATTGTAGCAGTGGGCTCATCAGTTGGAATGCTACACCTTTTTCTTTTTTAGTGTTTGTTTGAGATTATTTAGTTTCACATACATCTTTGTCCTTGTGTCAGCCCAGATTGTCTGGGTCAAGTAGTTGACACCCCCCCCCCCCCACACACACACACGCACACACACACACACTCTACTTCTCTTACCTTCCATAACAGAGTCCATTATTCTCCTAGCTAACCTATCCACCTCCATTCGCCTCACATGACCCCACCACTGAAGGCGGTTTATGCGTACAGCTTCATCCAATGAGTTCATTCCTAACTTAGCCTTTATCTCCTCATTCTGAGTACCCTCCTTCCATTGTTCCCACCTGTTTGTACCATCAATCATTCTCGCTACTTTCACGTCTGTTACTTCTAACTTATGAATAAGATATCCTGCGTCCACCCAGCGTTCGTCTGAAAACAGACCGATGTAAAGATAGTTATGTCTGGGAGCTGACTTCCTTCTTACAGAATACTGTTTATAATACCAATATGAATGGTCCGTTATTGGACATTATAAATTTTCCAGCTAGCTCATTCTTGGTTGCCAGCGTTTCGCCCTCGTGTGCTAGGGTGGGCTCATCAGTTGGTACCTAGCACACCTACCAATACGCTGGCTAGTGCATACCGTGGAGGCCACTGCGTAGGCTAACTGGAGCCACCGGCAGTGCCAATGCACTAAGAGACTTTGTCTCATCACTGTTTATCGCAACTGCGAACTCACTGGATTAGCTTTACTACACCTTGATTCAATCTCACTATATTACCATCCTGGGAGAACACACAATCTAAATACTTGAATTTATATACCTATTCCAGCTTTGTATCACCAATCTGACATTCAGTTCTGTTGAATTTCTTACCTACTGACATCAATTTAGTCTTCGAAAGGCTCATTTTCATACCATACTTATTGCACCTATTTTCAAGTTCCAAGATATTAGACTGCAGGCTTTCGGCACTATCTGCCATGAAGACCAAGTCCTCAGCATAGGCCAGACTGCTTACTACATTTCCACCTAACTGAATCCCTCCCTGCCACTTTATACCTTTCAGCAGATGATCCATGTAAACTACGAACAGCAAAGGTGAAAGATTGCAGCCTTGTCTAACCCCTGTAAGTATCCTGAACCAAGAACTCATTCTATTATCAATTCTGTCATCAATTCTCACTGAAGCCCAATTGTCAACATAAATGCCTTTGATTGATTGATTGATTTTAATAATCTACCCTTAATCCCATAGTCTCCCAATATGGTGAATATCTTTTCCCTCGGTACACATGCTTTCTCTAGATCTACAAAACATAAACACAGCTGTCTATTCCTCTTGTAACATTTTTCAGTTACCTGGCGCATAGTGAAAATCTGATCCTGACAGCCTCTCTGTGGTCTGAAACCACACTGGTTTTCATCCAACTTCCTCTCAACGACTGATCGCACCCCCCCTTCCAAGATGCCAGGGATTACTTTGCCTGTTATACTAATCAATGAGATACCTCGATAGTTGTTGTAATCCTTCCTGTTCCCTTGCTTATAGATAGGTATAATTACTGCTTTTGTCCAATTTGAAGGTACCTTACCAATACTCCATGCTAATCTCACTACTCTTTGAAGCCATTTCATCTCTGCCTTCCCACAATACTTCACCATTTCAGGTCTAATTTAATCTATTCCTGCTGCTTTATGACAATGGAGTTTATTTACCATCTTTTCCACTTCCTCAAGCGTAATTTCACTAACATAATTTTCCTCCTCCCCATGAACTTGGCAGTTCACAACACCACCAGGAAGATTTCCTTTTACGTTGAGATGATGTTCCAAATATTGCCTCCACCTCTCTAGTGATTCCCTGGGATCTAGTATGAGTTAACCTGAATTACCCAAAACACTGTTCATTTCCTTTTTTCCTTCCCTTCCTAAGATTCTTTATTACTGTCCAGAAAGGTTTCCCTGTTGCTTGACCTAGTCTTTCCAGATTATTACCAAAATCTTCCCACAACTTCTTTTTGAATTCAACAACTGTTTGTTTCGCTCTGTTTCTTTCATCTATGTACAATTCCCTGTCTGCATCAGCCCTTGTTTGGAGCCATTTCTGATAAGCCTTCTTTTTACGTTTACAAGCTGCTTTCACTTCATCATTCCACCAAGATGTTTGCTTTTTGCCATCTTTACACACAGTTGTTCCTAGGCATTCCCTTGCTGTTTCTACTACAGCATCCCTGTATGCCACCCATTCTGTTTCTAATCCTCAATCTGCTTACTGTCGACTGTTCGAAACTTCTCACTAATCATGTACACTACTTGTGTCTTAATTTCCTCATCCTGGATATTTTCTATCCTTTTTTGTTTGCAGACAGACCGTTTCAAATAAATAATAAAATTAATTAAAAATGAATTTTATTAATAAAATAATTATATTTGGTTATAAGTTAACTGTCTGTATTTACATTTCATGCTATAGATGTGATGTACATAATTTCAGCTGTCACTGTTTTCATTCAGCCTAGTGACCCTGGAAACTATGGATTCAATGCTAATTTTGGGCATTTTGGACATTTTCTTTTTCACCCCTTCTCAATCCCCATCCTGATGGAGGCTGAACTTTGACTTAAACAGCAGCAAGAGTATCACAGTTCATCTCAGCAACCCTGGAAACCGTGGATTCTACACCGATGTTGATCATTTTTACATGTCTCCTTCTCCCCTAGTGGTCCTAGGGGTGTCTTACCCCCACAGTATTTTTTCACATAGTATTTCAAATGTGTACCAAGTTCGGTTCAGAGTTATGCTGGAACACACATACATTCATCCATAATCTCAAACATTTTGAATGTTTTCTTTTTTTTCACTGCTTCTCACCCTTAATATTGATGGGGGCTGAACTTTGTCTAATACGGCATCCGGAGTATCACAATTCATTTCACAGACTCCGAAAACTGTAGATTCAACACTTATATTAGTCATTTTCGGTTAGTTTTACCTTTCCTTCTCAAAAAGTGTCTTGCCCCCACAGGTTTGGTTTTTTTTTTTTCAGTAGTAACTCATATAAGCCACATATGTCGCAGAAACATTATTCTATATAAACGAACAATCCAAAACTGACAGATTACAGAAGACTGAAAGACGAATTGGAAGAACTTGCATCATTAAAAGCTATTAAAAAGATGGGCAATGGCGAATAGTACCCATTACTGATGCCATGCGCAAGAAAAGACTAGGGTACTTTGGCCACATCCTGAAAATGCCAGATTCGTTACTTCTGAAACAGCTAGTGCAGTACAAGCTTGCTTCAAAAAATACTACAACTGGATGCAGATGGATAAAACAAATTAGGATTTGTAAGAAATTTGCCTTACACCTTAAACCCGATGACACTATGGATAAGAGAAAAATAAATAAAACACTTAAAAATATGACTTACCTCTTTACACTCACAAAGAAGAAAATCCCAACTAGAATATTCTCTACACAAGAAAGAGCAAGAATATCAACACGTATGAAGAGGTACTGGGAGGACCGCAAGGCTCGGACAGTTCCTACTAATAAATCAACAAAGCAAGGGGTTGATTAAAAGTATCCAATGTGGTCTCAAAAGAAGAAGAAAAAAAGAAGTAATTCATATGTGTACCACGTTTGATTAAAATTGCTTCAGTGGTTTAGGAAATGTGGCATACACACACACACACACAGGTACACCTCATTATACGCCTTTGTTATGTCCCGCGGAATTGCCGTGCATACCGAATTCACGTAAATCGAGAGTCATTGTATGTGTGTAATATAGGGTTAAGTTTCCGTTTACTCACATATTAAGTTTAAAATAGCAGCAGTTCTTAGTACTTTTTACAAAAAATAACCATTATCGTGCTTATGAAGCGGATTTTAATGCAAAATTTATACACTTAAAAATTTAACATTGAAACACACAATAATAAACTAAAACGTTTCATTAAATCTACTGTATCTACATACCCTAAATAGGCTCTGGATCATCTACATTGGAAGAATTTGACAATGCTGTAGTAAGTTCAGTTTCTGTTGCAAATTTCCTTTTGTGAAAATACTTTGTGGCTGAAGTGTTCTCGCTAGGCGTTTGACATTAGTGCACCGGTGACGTCACTGATCACTTCGTCATCTAGCACTGACACAGCCTCGGGCCACAGTTTCCTCCATACACCATTCATACATTTTGGAGTAATGTCAGTCCATGTGTCTAATAATATCAGTCGCCATCTTAATACAGGCGAACCTGCCCTAATGGACAGTGCCGCATTGTTTTGCAAAGAATAGTTTAATTGTTGACTGTGTAGTCTTCTTTGCCAGTTGATTATACAACTCCTTGTAACATTTAAGACAATGTTCAACTTCTCTCTTCGCTATTGCACTTCTTACTTCTTCAGAGTCATGTTCTTCAAAAATTGCCATTGCAGTATCAATCATTTTCTTCGTTGTCAGCTTTCTAAGAGGCTGAACTCCCTTGGCTTCTGTTTCTTATTTAATCCTATTCTCACTCAAAATGATCAAATCTTGGTTGCTTAGATCTTCGGAATGAGAGTTTAGGAGGTCTCACACATTCTTTTCATCAATATCAGTGAATCCAATCTACCGTGCACCGATGACGTCACTGATCACTTCGTCATCTAGCACTGACACAGCCTCGGGCCACAGTTTCCTCCATACACCATTCATACATTTTGGTGTAATGTCAGTCCATGTGTCTAATAACATCAATCGCCATCTTAATATAGGCGAACCTACCCTAATGGACACCTTTATTCAGCGGACACCTCTCTATATGGACGTTTTTTCCCCAGAACCGATATTATTTTACTTAAGATATGTGTTAAATAAGCCTCATTTGAGCAGACACTTCAAAGTACGGACAGTGGACTTCACCACTAGCCTCGTTCACTTGTCTTAAGCTGACAGGTTACGCGTTCCAAGACACTTTCTTTAGACAAAGCTGTGCCATTTTTTTCTCTTAGTACCATTCTGCAGACATACTTGAATTCCTTTTCAATGTTTGTACTTTTTCAAGTCCAAGGAAGAGAGAGAGATGAAATGTACATAGGAAAGCTGAAGTAGCCGTGAAGTTAATTGTTCTGTACAGGGCTCTTTCCAAACCATTCATTAGGGTCATCTTGTGTTTTAATTAGCGTACATTCTGAGAATTCTAGTTGCCTGGGAATGCTACCAGTGTCTGCTTATTCACAAGTTACCAAGGGATTTTCCAGCATACCTTGCATCATTTCAATCATAACTCAGATTTTCGATGATAAGGTCGAGGTCAGATAGTTCAGTTGAACATGACAAGGAAGAGACTTTCATGTGCTGATTGTTGAGGCAGGAATACCATAGCATTTAATTCGCCCAGTAGAGTAGGAATGACGTGCATGTTTAGATCTCTAGACAAGAAAAAGTACTGCAAAAGGACTTTCAGTGAAAAAGGCTCCCTTAAAAATTAAACTGTGGGAAAGCACAATTGTGAAGAATAAAAGCGACATTTGAAGTGAGTGGGAGGAAAATAGGAATCGGGGAATGAAATGAAAGAGGGAGTCAGTTTTCACAGAAGTGAACATTGCGGTATATGAGTGGTTCAAATGTGTTCGAACAAACAAACTGTGAGTGAGTGGGCCAGTGTCACAAGAGAAAGCTCTAGAATTTGCAAATAATTCGAAAGTTGAGGTTAATTGCATAAACAATTTGTGTGTCACTCCGGGTAGTAGTAAAGAAAAATGTGTAAATGAGTACACCCAGCAAAGTGAATACTTTCCAAAGCTGTAATGAATGCAAATACTGTAAAATCACTTGAAATATCTCCCAGGAAAATATTTAGTTAGACATTATTTAGAATAATCAAAATAAACATGTATACTTATATTTAAGGCACATGTTCTTTGCCATTAATATGATCGATTAATTTTTACAACCTTGTTTTAGCAGACACCTCTCGTAACGGACATTTTTCCATGGAACCGACGGTGTCCACAGAAGAGGAGTTTAACAGTATTAAACTGTCGCCAGGAAAATCTTGATGGTAAGTTCGTAATTCACATCACATTCTTCTATGAGATTGGAAAAAGTTTTTTGCAGATGATATGCCTTGAATGTAGAAATAACTCCCTGGTCCATGGGTTGTAGGATAGATGTAGTGTTCGGTGGCGGAAATAGGACTTCTTCTTCTTAAGATGTCGTCTCCAAACGGAGCTTGATGATCCACACGGCCAGCTCTGATCTTGACGTTGCAGCCATTCCATGCCATTTATTGGAATATCTCTCAGGATCTTTAATGCAGTGGTTTCCCCTTGCCTTCTGCATCCTTATGCCGTTGACCAAACTGGTTCCTCCGCCTTTGGGGACAATTTCTTGTCCCCAGGACACTAGAGTGCCCTTACCCATACCCGCTCATCCACTCTCAACGCGACTGTTGGCACTTGGTATAGGGGATCTCCTTATACTGGGAGATAATCGGTCCCTTCATTCGTTAGCCGCCTGCATATCAAATATTATTTTTATATTCAGAGGCGATAGGATTTCAATGTTCTTATTTGAATCAATTATGGAAAGTGAGTGGCTGGGAACATTATCGATGAGGAGGAGGAGGAGAATTTTGAAAGGAATTTTTTCTTTCTTTCTCACAGTAGGCCTTCAATTCTGCCTTAAGAAGTACGGCTGCTACAAAATATCACTGAAATGCACATTTTTGGAGAAAATGTGAATAGGTGAGGCCGTGGGATTTGAACCCTGAAGTTGGTTTTCCGTGGTTTCCCATTTTCACACCAGGCAAATGCTGGGGCTGTACCTGAATTAAGGCCATGGTCGCTTCCTTCCAACTCCTAGGCCTTTCCTATCCCTTCATTGCCGCAAGACCAGTGCGACATAAAGCCACTAGAAAAAGAAAAGGTTTATTGGACGTAACAAAAGGACCTGGTTTCTGAATTCCACAATAGAGCTCAAAATTAGATACATAATATATTTTGCTGTCACATTAGGCGTATATTTTACGCCCTATCTGGCCGGTTTGTTTGGCATATACAGTAGAGTCTCAATTATCCGACCTAAACGGAACCTGGAGTACGTTGGATCACCGAAAATGTTGGATAATACAGAATATCTTTGAAGATGAGCTAAAACAAACAGGAAGGTTATACTGTATTACTATGTTTTACGGTACTCTATTTATTGACTTACCAATTCAATTGTGCAGTAGATAGTATCACATGGACAAATTCCTACCCCTAGCATATCGACACATGACTTAATATACTTATCTTACTCGCTCAAAGTACCGAAGTATAAGTCCAGATACATCACATTCGGGGACATTAAACATATAAACTTAGATCATCTGAGAGTTGACGCCTTGAATAGTCCTTGGGATGATGTAAAAAATATAAACGGTATCGATAAGAAAGTTGAAACTTTAAGTTCACTTATACTTGGTCTCTTTGATAAACATGCACCTAAGCGTACGGCCAAAGTCTCCCGACCTCCTTCTCCATGGCTGACTGATGACATTAAACAAATGTCGTCTCACCGTGACGCGTTACACCGGCTCTACAGACGCACACACTCTTCCAGAGCGCTTGAACAGTATCGGACACTTCGGAATAGGATTAAAGTAATAATTCGAAATAAGAAATTTTCTTTTTACCATCACCTGGCTGGAAATTTAAATGTGTCAAACACTTGGAAACAACTTCGTTCCATTGGAATTGGGAAAGCTTTGCCCCAGACAGCTCTCTGGAGAGATTGAATGCTCATTTTTCTGAAGTAAAAATTAAACCGGAAATACTCACAATATCACAGACTATAAAATCTCTTCTGAACCAGCCACCACCAAATAGGCCATTCCTTGAATTTCGCGAAGTCACAGATATTGACGTGAAACGCGAGGTATTATCAATCACATCATCTGCTGTAGGACCTGATGAAAGGGCCTCTTTCCAAAAATGTGGAAAAATGCCATTATAAATCATGTTCCCAAAACTTCCTCACGTGTACTTATAACAGATTATCGACCTTTTTGCATACTTTCATCTCTCTCCAAGCCTCTTGAATGCATAGTACACGTGCAATTAACCGACTATTTAAATAAATACAAAGTACTTGACCCTTTACAATCGGGTTTCAAAAAGGGACACAGTACGGCCACTGCCCTGCTTAAAGTTACAGACAACATGAGACGCACTATGGACGAAAGGCAGGTAACGTTACTTACACTTCTTGATTTTAGCAGCGCTTTTGACACAGTAAATATAGACGTACTGGTTGCTAAATTGAAATCGCTTCACCTTGGACAGACAGCTCTAGAATTCTTTCTCTTATATCTTACGGAACGAAAACAACGCGTAATTATCCAGAATAGGTCATCCGAATGGGTAATGAAATTTTCAGGAGTACCACAAGGCTCTGTACTTGGACCACTTCTCTTTGTTATCTATATTAACGATATATCGATATGGCTAAGACACTGTAAATACCACTTGTATGCTGACGATCTACAGATCTATTATCATTCCAAAATTTCAGACATCAATCAAGCAATAGGATATATGAACTCTGACTTAAATAATATCTGTGCATACGCTCATGACAACTGTATTTTAATTAATCCATCGAAATCTAAAGCTATTATTGTTGGGCAGACGAAACAAATCAGTGCGGCAAAAAACAAAAATATTCCTCCACTAACTTTATCTGGTAAAATTATTCCGCACGAAAACTCGGTAAGAAATCTTGGTGTAATTATAAACGAGAATGTTAACTGGGGAGAGCACATTACAAATATCTGTAGAAAAGTGTACGCGTCCCTTCACCCACTAAAATATCATCAAAATATGCTGCCACTAAACATGAGAATTAGGCTTATAAATACTCTTCATCATCATCATCATCATTATCATCATTTCCCTTTATCCAGCTGTAGCCGGGTAGGGGCAAATATGGTTTCTCTCCACTTTCTTCGGTCTTTCCACCACTCCTCCTCCAACACTGTGTCCCCATATTTTCCTACTGTGACGTAGTGCTAATTGATGCCATGAGAGAACAACTAAACCGATTACAACGTGCTATGAACTCGTGTATTAGATTTATCTTTTCCTTACACTATGATGTTCATGTTACCCCTTATTATCAACAACTTTCCCTTTTAAAATTTGAACAATATAGAAACCTCCACGTGGCAATATTAATCTTTCGAGTATTAAAAGAGAATATCCCATACTACTTATCTTCACAACTCAATTTCCTATCCTCTTTCCACCAGCATAACACACGCTCTGGCAGTACACTTGCTATCCCTCTCAGCAGGTCAGCAGCATTCAGCCGTTCCTTTGTTGCAAATGGAGCTAGAATATGGAATTCTCTCCCCCACAACATTAGAGCCATAAAATTCCTTCAAGTTGTCTTGCCGTGAGCATCTCCTCGATGTGTGCCGCCAGGCTGAATGAATCTGGTAAAGTGAATGTGTGTATGAATGTATGTTTACTGTGCTTATGGTATTTCGTGTCATTCAACTTTTAATTTGTAACGATAGTTTTAAGACACGACTAAGAATATTTATAGAGTTTATGTTATTTTGTTTTATATTTTGTTTCTAGTTTGTTATGGTAGTTTTAAGATAAGATTATGAATATTGCTCTCAGATGTACAATGTTAATGAAGTGTGGTTAAGTGTAAGAGAGGACCATGAGTCCTACCTTCGCCACTACAAATAAAGGCAAATATAATAATAATAATAATAATAATAATAATAATAATAATAATAATAATAATAATAATGCAGTATTGAACAAAAACATTCCAAATGTCTTACGAAAAGAAACTTATCAACAATGTCCGTATGCCTGCTGATTGACGTTTTCTTGTTGCAAGATCCCGCCATCGATGATAATCCTTCATTGTGAGTCATTGTTTTCTCCTTTTGTTCTTCTTCTTCATCATCATCCTCATTTTCATTAGCATTCACAAAACCAAGAATATCAGGGTCAGTAAATTCAAACAGCTGATTTTGTGCACACCACTTACATCTTGAGTCGTAGCATCCTCACAGACAGGAATGTAATTCAGTAATTGAGCAATGTTTTCCATGTCTTCTTGTAACACCTCCTCTCGATGTTCAACCTCACTCAACAATATGTTCTAAGACTTTCTAATGTCGTCGTTTCAACTTCTTCCCAAGACTGCGCTATCCAGTATGCCACGTCTTTCATGTTGTTTCGTTTTAAAGTTTCTATCATGTCATTGTCCATTTTCTCTATCAGGGGTGAAAGGAGTTTCTGCCGATATTTCCTCTTCAATCTTTCCAGCACACCTTGGTCCATTGGCGGCATAATGACATCACGTTAGGGGGGAGGAACATGGACATGAACAGAGACATTAACAGTAATGATTTAAAGTGTCCTAGGCTTCTTTCCTTTGCTGATCATAAGCAATTTTGCTCGTAAGTTCCCAGTAATATTACTACAGGCAAGAACAGTAACTCTTTCCTTACTACGCTTGTAGCCAGATGCAGACGTCTCGGCTTGGGCTGCGAGAGTTTTGATGGCAGCATCTTGAAATGCAGCCCAGTCTCGTCACAATTTAAAATCTGATCACCAGTAAATCCTTCAGCAAGAATTATTTCTTGAAATTCCCTTTTAAATTTCACCTCATCGGATTTAGCTGACAAGTTTTTCTCCACAGATATTAAGCTGCCTAATGCCATTTTTTTCCACCGATCAAGCCACCCAGCACTGGCAGTAAAATTAGGGTCCCCTTCATTAATCTCCTTCCGGAAATCCACCGCCATTTATTGCAAAATGGGGCCAGATATTGACAGGCCTTTTTCCTGGTTTTTGAGTGAACCAAAGATATAATGCTTCACTTACTTTTTCGTACTCACATTTTTCATTGTTTTTCTAATTTTCAGCATGTCACTTTGTTGCTCTGGTAGAGCACCACTTTTGAATTTCTTCCCTCTTATGTTTCCAGTCTCCCACTGTAACACATCCAACACCATAATCTTGAGCCACTTTTTGAAAAGTTTCTCCGTTGTCCAGTCTCTTTGACCCACTCAACTTGTCTTCCACAGAAACAACCACTTTCTTCCATTTACTCGCCATACTCACAGAGGGTATGAAAACTATAACATCGACACCCACCAATACCACGCTGAACAATGACTGAAAACTCACTGCACCTGTCCTTGAGAAAAACCTGGTTCTACCGCATGACTGCCAGTGCTTGTTCCACACCGGTTGTCTCAAAATCGCCTCCACCTAAAGTTCAAATTAAGCCTACCAGTGTCGGTTAACACGGAATGTCGCATAAGCGAAGGTACTGCATGAAACCCCAGTGCACTCAAAATCCTACGAGCATTTCGTCTACGGTGATAAACTCAGTATGCGAATTATTCAGTTGTCAATAATTCTTCAGGAAGCTTATATGCTATTTCCTAATAGCTGCTAACTTATCACATTTTTATCATTATTGATGAGTGTGCACATTATCAGTATATTTGGTCCGTTATTGGGCATTATCAAATTGAAGTAGTCGTACCAAAAAAGAAACGGCTTGAGACTGAATACAGCTCTTAGGCATACCAGTGCTGTCTACTTTCCATAGTTCTTCAGCGTATCTTCCTTTTTTCCACTCCAATATGGATTGAAACCCCAGGAGAGCCATTATTTCTATTCTCGTTTTATCATTGCAGAGTGTATGTGTCTCTCTCTCTCTCTCTCTCTCTCTCTCAGTTTATGAAACAATATTGTCAATGATATCAAAATCAAAGAATTTTATAAACGCATCAAGTTCAATTCTAGTATCCCTGGTAACTGGTTTTAGACCAGGAAATGTTTTATTATATTTGTCTGCCTGGTTCAATAACCGGTCTGCTACACCAGACTGTGTCTTCAGTCTTTACCAAACAAAATCTGAAATCAGTTTTGTTGCTGTCAGGTTCACGTGCTTCCAAATCCACTTGCTGAACCGTATCACTATCTTCTCCTTCCTCCTCCATCACAACTACATGTCTGTGGTCGTCATCGTCGTCTCCGTCCTCGTCCATGCAGAATTCAGGTTGCAGATCTAGGTCATCCGAAAGTACTAGAAGGACTTAACAAATGTCCTCCATAGTTGCCAATCTTTAAGCCCTTTCAAAATAAATAGATAAGTAATCTTTTGAACATTTGTTTAGATCAAGAAACAATTCACGAACAAAACAAATGGAATCTTTTGTGTTATGGGAATGAAATCTATCTGAAACATATTTGCTCATGTGAAAAATGATATTCAAATGTTCACAGCAGAAGGGTTATCCAAACAATACTTACATCACAACGTTTGATCTGCATAAACAATAAAACAAGCACACACGCAGCGAACATGTCCTACACCAAGTGCGAAAGAAACTGTTACAGGAGAAGGCGCACGCTTCAGTCAGTACGGTGTCTGGTAACTGTCAACTTCCACAGCCTATAGACAAGAGGCAGATAAGCGGTCAATTGAGTTGAAACCTAGTGGTCGTATGTTGAACTTAGCATACCTTGGCTCCCAAGATGGGAAATAACTACGTTCACTTGCAAAGTGAAAACAAATTAATATGCCGCACAAAACAGTCACTGAAAATAGCAGAAGTCATCAACCTTTATTATTCCATCTCAATGAACTCCCAGCCTGCTTTTGTCACAACCTTTTATTGCCCTAGGATTTTGAGAGTGAAGATCTTACGGGGTTTAATTTCCTATCCCCTGCAGCATTTCCTCCAAAAAGAAGGATGCATCGGTCCTTGGTAGCCTTAAATCCTGGTGCTGTTTTATTCTTCAATAGAAATGAATGTGCGGCTAGGCATGCATTTCGAAAATAAGCCCATTTCATGAGGGTTGAAAATCTGCTTCACATTATAGCTTTTTCTGTCACATTTTCTTTAAACCTCTTTTCAAATTCCTCTGCTCCAGCTTCATCTGCCGCAGCAGCCTCTCCTGTCATTTTAATGTTGTGAAAGCCAAAACGGTGCTTGAAGCGATCAAACCAACCTAAGCTCACCCAGAAAGGTGCTGGATTGTCCTCTTCCTTTGTTAACTCTACCTACAAGCTTCTGGCTTTAGCTTGAATAGCAGCTCTAGAGAGAGGCATCTGTTGGTTGTGATGCTCAATCCTTGCTCCTCAATCACTGCTCAGCATATTTTTTCCATTCTTTCCACTGCTTCTGAGCGAGATTTGGCCACTCTAGTCACTTTTAAGTTAGGAGAAAATTGAGCAGTTTTCAAATTGATTCCGCATTGTCATGAATAGTTCTCACAGTAGATTTACCAAGTCCCAAAGCACACTGAATGTCAACAATACGCTCACCTTTCTCATAATGATCCAAAACTTGTAACTTCGTTTTTAACAACTTGCTTCTTTCCTTTGACAGACTCACTTTCTTTCCTTTTACCCGGCATTTTCAATACGAAACCTGTCAATTGTAACTTCACATCTCTACTGACCAGAACTGACAATTCACGCCTCGACAAACACGTCAAAAGAGGCGCATAGAAATGCGCTTGCCCTGCCTGACCTTGGCGCGCGACGTAGTGTGCGTTACAGTGTTCGCCACACATGTCTGTACCTGCCTTAAGGCATTACAGCGACCACGTACTGTTAACAGATGGCAGCACTAGACTTAAAACCTAAATTGCGTATAACGGGGTTTACCTGTATTAAGAACCTTCTGTAGTGGGCTGTACTTCGACATTCCTAGAAATAGAACAGACATCTGATTAATGGTGTAAAGATCCCTTATGTGGATTTTTAATCATATTTAATATTTTTTGGTTTATTATAGGTCAGTGAGTCTTCTCGCAGATGCCACCAGCAGAATGGACTTGGAACCTCCAGATTGGTGAAGTTTTAATTTTTAGGTGAGTATTTGTAAAATGGATTTTTATTAACATGTTAGCTGCCATGAGGGTCCAATCGGACCAGCAGTATAGGTATTTATTAACCTCTTAACTGGGTATTATTGATGTGCTTGGTGTAACCTGCCCTGTGTATTTTTTCAGCAGATTGTTGTTACACAGCAGGATAGGCAGAAAAGTTAGTAATATCATTAATATCATTCATCTGTGGTGCAAAAAGTAAAATAAAGGAGTTTTAATTAATTAATATTAGTGTTAGAGAAATTTTAAACCATTTTTTACATTAACTGCAAGGTCATTTTCCTAGTTGGTATTTGAGAGTTTGGACCATATTTTACAGCCGTAAGTTGAAACAAATAAAAGCAAGGGGGTATTTATAAATATCATATCATGCAAGTGACATTCTGAACCATTTTTCATTAACTGCAAGGTCATTTACCTGGTTGAAATATGAGTGTTTTGTTCATATGCTAGCACCTAAAATTAAAACAAATAAAAGAAAGGGATATTTACAAATTACACTTCATGTTAGTGACATTTTGAAAGATTCTACATTAACTTCATGGTCAGTTGCGTCATTTATCTCACTAGAACTGCAGTGATTTGTCTCAGAGATAATTCTCGAAATGTAAGGGGTTGCGATACTTTCCCGTTTTGAGAAGTACATACTGTTTTTTGGGTTATGCAGCATTAGAAGTCCAATTAGAATTTTTATCTCAGTTGGATTAGTATCCACCCAATCTCTCGCTCGTACCCGTGGTTTCAATTTCGGATGGGCTTCTAAAATTTGTTTAGCATACACATTGGTTTTTTTCGGCAATAAGTTGAACCTATGAACTGTTCAAAATATTCCAACACACTGGATTCATAGTCGAAGTCCACATTTACACCACTAGCACCAGAAAATACGAATTGCTGAGGTGAAACACCACGCGGCGGGAAAGGTTGAAACATATCTAGCACTTCGCCTTCATCCGATTCGTTATGTTGTTCATCTTGTTCTTCATTCTTATTCTCTTGAATCACTTTCACTATCAGACTCACCTTCAGCTGTATCAAACCACTCATCTTTGGATTTCTGAGAAGATAAATCGTCACAATCATTCTCTAAGTGTTGAATAATCTCATCTTCTTTGAGCGTTTCGAACTGACGCTTTGAACTAGATGCTGCCAATTTGGCCTACTGCGGACAAGTAGCACCGTACAGTTGTAAAATATAAACAAATAAGTTTCTAGAAGCGTGACATGTGGTATTTGATGCCATCATGCAGGTAAAACATAAATTAAGACGACAATACACAACGCGGCTAAGTAGCTCGTCATACCCAGGAGATATTCGCGGTAAGAGATGTGTACGTATATATTCGTCATGCCCATTACCCATTAACATTCAGCGTACAAATATATACGTCATACCCAGTTAAGAGGTTAATACCTACACTGGAGCCACAACAGCTGGTTGCTATTATTTTTATATATATATATATATATATATTTTTTACAAAACTGCCTCCCAGTGGAGATAGCCCCAAAGGACTCAATAACCCACCATGACAATAATAATTAATGTTAAAATCGTAATTACAATATTAAAATATAATAATATGATATAAATTTCAAAAAGCTCCTAGAGGTGTGGATTAAGATTGTGATTCAGAAATTGGCAGCTCTTCTTTAGTAGTATAGTGACTATCTCACAGGGGCTGCCTGGCCGAGGCAGTAAAGGCGTGCTCGGTTCGCCCGGAAGGGCGTGGGTTCGAATCCCCGTCAGGAAGCTGTAAAATTTAAGAAACGAGATTTCCACTTCCGGAGGTGCATATGGCCCTGAGGTTCACTCAGCCTACACCAAAAATGAGTACCAGGTTAATTCCTGGGGGCAAAGGCGGTCGGGCGTAGAGCTAACCACTCTACCCCATCACGTGCCACGGTTAACAGTGGTGGAAGCCTTTACCTTCCACTCCTCCAAGGGCCTTCATGGCCTGTACGGAGGTGTCTTTGTCTTTTGTCTTTGACTATCTCACATCATACGGAAGTTGGAATGTGATTTTTTTAAAAATTCCTATTTAAAAAAAAAAGAGTGATGGCACCTCCTATCAGTAGACCTATTACAGCAACGCATTTGAGCTTATATCTATCTTTGAAATAATTAACGGTAGGTTCATAGGTAGCTTTCTTTTGTTTATCCACCTCTTCAACTTGTTGAAAACCAACCTCAAATCGGACGGAAGGTTCAATAATTATGCCATGCTTATAGGTGTTAGAATATGCAATAATATCAACTCTTCTAGTAGACCTATCTGAGGATATGATTAAAAGATATAAATTTCATTATGATAGATCCGTATTGAACTGTGATTACAATAGTATTTAAATATTTTATTATTAAGGTCCGCCTTTTCAGTACAAACTGTACAATGTTTTACATTACATTTACGTTCAGGAACTAGTTTCGACCTAACTGTAGTTCATCATCAGCTTTAAAACAAATCATCACTGTAACCGTTACTTCAGCGGCTACAACAAATACAGAAAAGGGAGGAAAGTAAGTGCAATTACACGGTACCTAAGACACTACACACACAAGAAAACAGCTGATGAACTACGCGGAACTCCGTCGATAACAACACTGGTAAATGTCAGTAGGGGCAACTTGACGATAAAAACCCAGGAACGTGAAAGGAACTGGGAACCTACCAAGGGCATGGAGATGGCTTATGTTGCAGATTCTGGAAAATCAACCCTGATCCTTGATTTTCAAAATATAATATTTACAAAGGACTTTACAAACGAATTCCGAACATTTTCAGTCATATCAAACTTGTGAACTACAAATTACATGTTCCATGAGACACACAAAGTGGACGTTCCTTGACAATAGCTTCTATAATTTCAAAGAGTCAAGCAAATATCATAAACGTACCTTTCAAAGTATCTGAACAACATAATTGAACACATCAAGGGACACAGAACTACTAGAGGCAAAACCCCCAAGGTAAATACATAAAACTACAATTTACATGGTTAGTGAAACAAGGAAAGGGGAATGCCTCAGAAGCAAACAGGCAAGCCCAGCTGAAAAGTTGAAATAATTGAGTGGCAAGTCTGGGTGAGGTTAGAGCGAACTCCTATATGAAAAAGCAAGTGAACATTAAGTGAAATTTAAGGTGGAACAGAAATCGAAAGTGCTTACCCCAAGGTGGCCCATCCTTGTAGTGAGACATCAAAACTTCGGACAGACAGACCGACCACAAAATGCTGCCTTGCTCTCTTTAAAAAGGAAACCCTGGCCTTGGAGTAGCCAGTCAGAAAGCAGGAGCCCGCCTATCACCACCCAGATTCACCAATCACAACTCCTACTTCAGTCGCAAAGTTTAAATATTTTTCTCGAATACGCACGATCGCGAATCTTCCATTTCCAGAACAGTCAGAACATACTTTCTAGAATACATAACTAACAAAGGCCAATACACCCGGTTCAAAAATTTAAGTTACAACTTTCTGGATAGTTTCAGTAAATATAGAAGTGAAATCTAGTTGTTACAAATACCATATGTTACCAAACTATTTACACTGTACAGGTTAGGTAGTTACATGGAATACAAATAAAATATTTTATCACCACACTTCAGATCATACAGTAAGTACTACTTAACAAGGTTTACAAATAAAATCTTCTATAAACACTTTCCACTTCCAATATATTTTACACCTGTGACAAACACAAATAGATCAAAGAAAATAAGCAGTATATAGATACAACGGTCTTAAAAACTGTCTGTGCAACTCATAGAATTGAAATTAAGATTTGTTACATAAAATAAAATTCCATTGAAAGTTCAAGCAATTTAAGACACAGTGCAGTGTCAATGACATAAAAATGAAATATATATACCATGTAAGAAACTAAGGTAAGATGCGTTGCACTAAGTTAAAAAGTTGTTCTTTGACACAGATTTATAGAAATCCGGTGCACTGCACTACGTTAAAAAGTTGTTTACGATAGAGATCCTTAAAATTGCTGGTCAAGGATGATGCGTAGAATTTCAATAAAGGCTGGCTCCTTAAATATGCTGCTTTCTATTCTAAGTTCAACTGAACTGAAGTCATGCTGTCCTCACAAGATATTCATATATTCAGTATACATGAATGTGATGCATGATGTTAGAAAGGCGTTTCTGCTTTTAAGAATCTTGAAAGATGATTGTTGTGCATGGAGATCTAAATACATAATAATAATTAAAGGTGGTTGGATTTTGCAGTTCAGTACGGACTGTACAGTTGACCTGGATAAATAACAGCTAAGATAGAAAGAGTTATATTTGTTATTTTATTTTTTTTGCTTTACGTCGCACCGACACAGATAGGTCTTATGGCGGCGATGGGACAGGAAAGGGCTAGGACTGGGAAAGAAGCGTTCATGGCCTTAATTAAGGTACATCCCCAGCATTTGCGTGGTGTGAAAATGGAAAACCACGGAAAACCATCTTCAGGGCTGCCGACAATGTTCTCCCAAATTCTGGATACTGGCCGCACTTAAGCGACTGCAGCTATTGAGCTCAGTAAGAGAAGTTAGGGGGAAGAATATACTTAAATGACATGTCGTATGGAAATCACCTCATATTGCAACAAGTGAAGCTGGAAATGAAGCGTGGATGAGGAGGGGAGTGAGTGAGGTTTTAACGAAGCCTTGAGAAGGAGGTGCGGGGAGGAGAGAGGAAGGAAGTGAAGAGGAAAGATAGGGAGCAGTCAAGGCGGGGCTGAGGGATTCTGGAATACAGGCGATTGTTTAAGTACTGTAAATGCATAAAGCAATTTTCTGCTATGCTAAGGAGGGGTCCTTTATTCATAACTTTGAGGATTTTCATATCCTGCTTAATGTCAGTAAACTTGTGATTGTAATCGTGCATGTGTTGTCCTACTGCTGAAAATTTATTGTATTTTAGGGCATTGACATGTTCCAAGTATCTGATGTTAAAGCTCCTTCCAGTTTTGTCCAACATAAGAAAAATTACAGCTGTTGCATTTTATCCCATATACTCCTGATTTTGAAAAAATATTAGTCTTATTAATAGAAGTAGAGTTGTGTAAGATTGTTACGTTACTATTGATAGGCTATTTTAACATGACGTTTTTAAAAAAACGTTAGTGACTTTATAAGTTTCTTCATTGAACGTGAAGGTAGAATATACAGTAACATTGGGTTTTTCTTTTTTCAGAGTGGTTTATACATTGTTTATTTTTTTAAAATGTATTTGTGTTGATTTGTTTTAAGGCTGATGATGACCTACAGTTAGGTCGAAACTAGTCCCTGAACGTAAATGTAATATAAAACATTGTACAGTTTGTATTGAAAAGGTGGACCTTAATAATAAAATATTTAAATACTATTGCCAACATGTGATGGCGTGAATTATGTAGTAATATTCCTCTATCACAGAATCCTAAGACGTCCAAGTGATTCATTCTCGCTGTAGTGTGTGCATTGATGATGTAACACTGTCACCCAATTCGGTCTGCTACACAGCCTAGAACACTTACAAAATGATGCAATACATGATGTTACTGATCGGGTCGGCATATGATTCTACATAGCAATGACAAAGTTGAAATTGAGAATTAGAATGAATTCTTTGATATTACAATGTATTTCGACAGGGAGATGTGACAATGGGTGGGAAAGGGACCCGTTCCCTGTGGAAGGCTTACCGGCTGGGTGAGAGCCTGTGTTTGGCAGCCTAAGAAATTTTAGTTGGTGGCAGGCTATGACGTTTGGTTTCAGATCTCAAGTCAGCGAGCTCTCTGGTTGCATCTAATTAAGCACTCATTTTCATAGATACTAACATGCAATAGACTTCAATGTTGTGAAAGTAAGCGAACAATGTGTCTTGAAGTTCTTGCGCCAAATCTCCCGCGAAAGGCTAAACAATGGCCACTGCCCGATCGGGTCGGCAGTTTTATTTTAAGTGTTTGTAGTGAAATGAAATGGCATAATTATATCTTTTAGTGCCGGGAGTGTTCGAGGTCACGTTCGGCTTGCCAGGTGTAGATCTTTTGAATTGACGCCCATAGGCGACCTATGCATCGGGATGAGCTTGAAGATGACATACACCCAGACCCTGTGCCAAACGAATTAACCAATTATGGTTAAAATTCGTGACCCTGCCGGGAATCAAACCCAGGACCCTTGTGACCAAAGGCCAGCATACTAACCATTTTGCCATGAAGCCGTACAGTACTTGTAATGACCAGAAATAAATGTGCCGAACCGATTAGGGCTGCTGTTGTGAGCCCCTGAATATTAACATTTTTGCCTTGTTTACGGTTTATTATCAATACATGTGCACAATAAGATAGAAAATAGGAAGAAACTACGTTTCATTCAAAATGGCACTTACCAGGTGTCTGCATAAGTCTTTTTCGGTTTCACTAAGAGATGGCGCCAACTAACAGTACTCAGCGTATGAATTTGACACAAATGTCAGTTTGTTCATCCAGAGGTGCCAACTGTTACGGATTGTCCATAATGATTATGGATTTCACTTCGTGATTACGGCATTATGGTCGAAGGGGAAATTATTATGGAAAAGCAACATTGTCACGATAAAAATTAATCTCCATGAAAAAAAAGGAAAGAAGTAAAAAATTATTCAATCCCTTAGAGCATTACTGGTCAACCCTCCTCATTTCAAAACGAAGTGATTGGTTTTTTAAAATGAAGTGGAGCAATTGTCAAATTGCATCTTCTTCTAAGAAGACAGCAGTGTTACAGAAATATCGAGATAGTTACACAAAGGAATGGCCATGCCTACTTGCTTCTCCTATTAGTCAGAACTGCAGTGGTGCGTATAAGTTAGGAAGTTTGTTTGGAAGGGTAATAGTGGGGTACATTCAGGGAAATGGGGTGGCCTAGGGAGCGGTGATAAGGAAACAGGGAACTGGAAATCAAGTAGGGATGACATACAATTGTTAGCGTTGAACTGTACAAGTATTGTAAAGAAAGGAAGAGAATTAAGTAATTTAATAGATATATATATATTTACCAGATATTGTAATAGTAGTTGAATCATGGCTGAAAAATGACATAATGGATGCAGAAATTTTCTCACGGCACTGGAGTGTGTTACAAGTCATTAACCTCATTTTTGGTCCGTATTGACAACAGTGATTGCATACAATTTACAAAATATTCGTTTAATGTTAACGTAGGTTAACGAAAAAGTTAAAGATGAGACATATGAAATTCTAGGTGTAAGGCTCATTTCTAAAGATAAGAGGCAACTTGATGTATTTGGAGTGTACAGACCGGGAAATGGTAGCACTGATGCGGATTCGGAATTATTTGATAGGATAGTCGGCTATGTGGGAAACGACATGGAAAAAAATGTGATTGTAGCGGGAGATCTAAATTTGCCAGATGTCAATTGGGAAGGAAATGCGAACGACAGGAAGCATGACCAACAAATGGCAAATAAGTTAATATGGGAAGGGCACCTGATTCAGAAAGTGATGGAACCAACCTGAGCAAAAAATACCCTGGATGTCGTGCTGATAAAACCAGATGAGCTCTATAGGGAAACTGAAGTAATAGATGCTATTAGTGATCATGAAGCTGTTTTTGTCGTAGTTTAAAAAAAAAAGTGATAGAAAGGAAGGTCTTAAAAGTAGGACTATTAGGCAGTACCATATGGCTGATAAAGCAGGCATGAGGCAGTTTCTAAAAAGTAACTATGATCAGTGGAAAACAGTAAAAAAAATTGTAAACAGACTCTGGGATAGGTTTAAAGAAATTGTTGAGGAATGCGAAAACAGGTTTGTACCTTTGAGGGTGGTAAGGAATGGTAAAGACCCACCTTATTATAATAGAGAAATAAAGAGACCAAGAAGGAGGTGCAGATTGGAAAGAAATAGAGTTAGAAATGGCTGTGGAAGTAAGGAGAAATTGAAGGAACTTACTAGAAAATTGAATCTAGCAAAGAAGGCAGCTAAGTATAACATGATGGCAAGCATAATTGGCAGTCATACATATTTTAGTGAAAAATGGAAGGGTATGTATAGGTATTTTAAGGCAGAAGGACATTCCAGGAATAATTAATGAATAATTAATAATTAATGAATAATAATTAATGAACAAGGGGAGTGTGTATGTGAGGATCTTCATAAGGCAGAAGTATTCAGTCAGCAGTATGTAAAGATTGCTGGTTACAAGGATAATGTCCAGATAGAGGAGGAGACTAAGGCCAAAGAAGCATTAAAATTTACATATGATAACAATGACATTTACAATAAGATACAAAAGTTGAAAACCAGAAAAGCAGCTGGAATTGATCAGATTTCTGTTGATATACTAAAGACAATGGGTTGGGATATAGTACCATATCTGAAGTACTTATTTGATTATTGTTTGGTCGGAGGGTCTATACTAGATGAATGGAGAGTTGCTATAGTAGCCCCTGTGTATAAAGGAAAGGGTGATAGACATAAAGCTGAAAATTACAGGCCAGTAAGTTTGACGTGCATTGTATGTAAGCTTTAGGAAGGCATTCTTTCTTATTATATTAAACATGTTTGTGAAATTAATAACTGGTTCGATAGAAGGCAGTTCGGTTTTAGGAAAGGTTATTCCACTGAAGCTCAACTTGTAGGATTCCAGCAAGATATAGCAGATATCTTGGATTATGTAGGTCAAATGGACTGTATCGCGATTGACCTATCTAAAGCATTTGATAGGGTGGATCATGGGAGACTACGAGCTGCCTCTGTGGATCCGTGGTAGAGTGTCGGCCTCCGGATCCCAAGATAGCGGGTTCAAACCCGGCAGAGGTAGTCGGATATTTGAAGGGCGGAAAAAAATCCATTCGACACTCCATGTCGTACGATGTCGGCATGTAAAAGATCTCTGGTGATACATTTGGTATTTACCCGACAAAATTAATTAAATCTCAGCCATAGACGCCCAAGAGAGATCCGGTTTACTCTAGGTCCGCTAGATGGCAGACAGAGTAAACCGGAACGTCGAAATTGACGAGCAGACAGCCAGATGGCGTCAAATCGAAATGTCTGCAAACGGTAGCTGAGGCCATACAATTATTATTATCATTATTATGGGAGACTACTAGCAAAAATGAGTGCAATTGGACTAGGCAAAAGAGTGACTGAATGAGTTGCTGTATTTCTAGAAAATAGAACTCAGAGAATTAGAGTAGGTGAAGCTTTCTCTGACCCTGTAATAATTAAGAGGGGAATTCCTCAAGGCAGTATTATCGGACCGTTATGTTTTCTTATATATATAAATGATATGAGTAAAGGAGTGGAATCGGATGTAAGGCTTTTTGCGGATGATGTTATTCTCTATAGAGTGATAGATAAGTTACAAGATTGTGAGCAACTGCAACGTGACCTTGAAAATGTTGTGAGATGGACAGCAGGCAATGGTATGTTGATAAATGGGGTTAAAAGTCAGGCTGTGAGTTTCACAAATAGGAAATGTCCTCTCAGTTTTAATTACTGCGTTGATGGGGTGAAAGTTCCTTTTGGGGATCATTGTAAGTATCTAGGTGTTCATATAAGGAAAGATCTTCATGGGGGTAATCACATAAATGGGATTGTAAAAAAAGGGTACAGATCTCTGCACATGGTTACGAGGGTGTTTAGGGGTTGTAGTAAGGATATAAAGGAGAGGGCATATAAGTCTCTGGTAAGACCCCAACTAGAGTATGGTTCCAGTGTATGGGACCCTCACCAGGATTACATGATTCAAGAACTGGAAAAAATCCAAAGAAAAGCAGCTCGATTTATTCTGGGTGATTTCCGACAAAAGAGTAGCGTTACAAAAATGTTGCAAAGTTTGGGTTGGGAAGAATTGAGAGAAAGAAGAAGAGCTGTTCGACTAAGTGGTATGTAAATACAAAGTCTGTTACAAGTGTTATTATTTTTTTATATCCACCTCTTCAATACGAAGAGATCTTTTTATAAATTAAATATTATTATAAAATGATAAGGGACATGTTTCGGCCATATTAAGGGCATCATCAGCCTCAATAGAATGTCCTTGGCTAAAATTGCAGTATCAAGCTGCATGTCAAAAGTTCACACGATTATACTTTCCGGAGTGTTGAAAAACTTGTTGGGGGTAGAGCAATAAACAGCTCAGTCTTTATAATGAAACAGAAATGTGCCTCCTTGAATACTCCTGTTAGGGGATAAAAAAAAGCAAAGCTGATATACTGTTACAGATGCCAATTTTGTATGTTGTGATAAGACAACAGCCCTCTTAAGTGGCTGTTCAGCTTTTTACAGTCTATTTAACTGGCTGAAGGAGTGAAAGTCGCATGCGTTATGATAAGATAACAGTCTTCCTTAAGTAATTGTGGGAGCGAGGAAAAAGCATTCGGTTGTCTATAGATGTATTTATCACTGGGCGAGTTGGCCGTGCGCGTAGAAGCGCGCGGCTGTGAGCTTGCATCCGGGAGATAGTAGGTTCGAATCCCACTATCGGCAGCCCTGAAAATGGTTTTCCGTGGTTTCCCATTTTCACACCAGGCAAATGCTGGGGCTGTACCTTAATTAAGGCCACGGCCGCTTCCTTCCAACTCCTAGGCCTTTCCTATCCCATCGTCGCCATAAGACCTATCTGTGTCGGTGCGACGTAAAGCCCCTAGCAAAAAAAAAAGATGTATTTATCTTGTTTGAAAGAGCGAAAGTCAAAGGTTTATCGACGCCGATAGAGCTCTTTGGTGTGAAGTGTGTAACAAGGGGAAGGTATTTTCGAAGAGAATGTGGGTTTAAAAAAAGTAAAACATGGAAAATGTATAAAACACTTACCCTTTCGTTCCATAACATGTGTTTTAACCAATTTAACTCAAGAAGAAACACCAAATATTCATTCCTGATCTAATTTTCTCCAATAGGAACATATGTTTTATACATATTTTATTCTTCAAATCTACTTGGTGGTTAACACGACAATAATATTGACTTTCACCAAAAAGTTAAAAGAAGAGGATACATTTCAATTCCAGACGAATGCCGATTAAAAAACTTCTCACCGATATAAATACATATTTTTTAGACGATATTGTAAAATTGTACTACAATAGTTTTAACTTGTGTTTGTAACATTCACGTCAAACTTTTTAATCATGATATTGATAATAACTTTTAACATCACAACGTCTCATTCCAATTTTATATGACCAATAATTGTAAACAGTCTTAATTGTAATTATTTGTTTTAAGGTTATCCATTGTGTTGATGATGCCCATTAAGAAGGGCGAAACATGTTCACGATCTTTCTATTTTTTAAAATAATAATTTAACCACAAAATGTGGTATTGTAAGTATTGACTAGGTTAACTTTAAACGAATATTTTGTAAATTGTATGTAATCACTGTCATCAATACACGCCAAAAATGAGGTTATTGACTTGTAACATACTACTTATTCGAGCAGCTCGTCTCCTTTCTCCCAAGTCTTCCCATCCCAAACTTTGCAACATTTTTGTAACACTACTATTTTGTCGGAAATCACCCAGAACAAATTGAGCTGCTTTTCTTTGGATTTTTTCCAGTTCCTGAATCAAGTAATCCTGGTAAGGGTCCCATGCACTGGAACCATACTCTAGTTGGGGTCTCACCAGAGACAAATAAGCTCTCTCCTTTACATCCTTTCTACAACCCCTAAATACTCTCATAACCATGTGCAGAGATCTTTATTTACAATCATATTTATGTGATTACCCCAATGAAGATCTTTCCTTATATTAATACCTAGGTATTTACAATGATCCCCAAAGGGAACTTTCACCCCATCAACGCAGTAATTAAAACTGAGAGGACTTTTCCTATTTGTGAAACTCACATCCTGACATTTATCCCCGTTTATCATCATACCATTACCTACTGTCCATCTCACAACATTATGAGGTCATTTAGCAGTTGCTCACAATCTTGTAACTTATTTATTACTCTGTACAGAATAACATCATCTGCGAAAAGCCTTATCTCTGATTCCACTTCTTTATACATGTCATTGATATATAAGGAAACATAAAGGTCCAATAATACTGCCTTGAGGAATTCCCCTCTTAATTTTTACAGGGACAGATAAAGCTTCACCTACTCTAATTCTCTGAGTTCTGTTTTCTAGAAACTGAGCCACCCATTCAGTCACTCTTTTGCCAAGTCCAATTGCACTCATTTTTGCCATTAGTCTCCCATGATCTACCCTATCAAATGCCTTAGACAGATTAATCGCGATACAGTCCAATTGACCTCCTGAATCCGGGATATCTGCTATATCTTGCTGGAATCCTACAAGTTGGGCTTCAGTGGAATAACCTTTCCTAAACCCAAACTACCTTCTATCAAACCAGTTATTAATTTTGCAAACATGTCTTATATAATCAGAAAGAATGCTTTCCCAAAGCTTACATACAATGCATGTCAAAGTGACTGGCCTGTAATTTTCAGCTTTATGTCTATCACCCTTTCCTTTATATACAGGGGCTACTATAGCAACTCTCCATTTATTTGGTAAAGTTCCTTCATGCAAACAATAATCAAACAAGTACTCAGATATGGTACTATATCCCAACCCATTTTCTTTATCCCCTGAAACCCTATCAATTCCAGCTGCTTTTCTAGTTTTCAACTTTTGTATCTTACTGTAAGTGTCATTGCTGTCATAGGTAAATTTTAATACTTCTTTAGTATTAGTCACCTCCTCTATCTGGACATTATCCTTGTAACCAACAAACTTTACGTACTGGTGACTGAATACTTCTGCCTTTTGAAGATCCTCGCATACACACTCCCCTTGTTCATTAATGATTTCTGGAATGTCCTTCTTGGAACCTATTTCTGCCTTAAAGTACCTATACATACTCTTCCATTTTTCACTAAAATTAGTATGACCACCAATTATGCTTGCCATCATGTTATCCTTAGCTGCCTTCTTTGCTAGATTCAATTTCCTAGTAAGTTCCTTCAATTTCTCCTTACTTCCACAGCCATTTCTACCTCTATTTCTTTCCAACCTGCACCTCCTTCTTAGTCTCTTCCCTGTTATAATAAGGTGGGTCTTTACCATTCCTTACCACCTTTAAAGGTACAAACCTATTTTTACATTCTTCAACAATTGCTTTAAACCCATCCCAGAGTCTGTTTACATTTTTATTTACCATTTTCCTCCGATCATAGTTACTTATTAAAAACTCCCTCATGCCTGTTTTATCAGCCATATGGTACTGCCTAACAGTCCTAATTTTAATCTCTTCCTTTCTTTCACATTTATTTTTAAGTACGACAAAAACCGCTTCGTTATCACTAATACCATCTGTTACTTCGGTTTCTCTATAGAGCTCATCTGGTTTTACCAGCACCACATCCAGAATATTCTCCCCTCTAGTTGGTTCCATCACTTTCTGAATCAGGTGCCCTTCCCATATTAACTTATTTGCCATTTGTTGGTCATGCTTCCTGTCGTTCGCAATACCTACCCAATTGACATTTGGTAAATTGAGATCACCCGCTACAATCACGTTCCTTTCCTTACCGTTTCCCACATAGCTGATTATCTTATCAAATAATTCTGAATCAGCATCTGCGCTACCCTTTCCTGGTCTGTACACTCCAAAGACATCAAGTTGCCTATTATTTTTAGAAATGAGCCTTACCCCTAGAATTTCGTGCTCGTCATCTGTAACTTTTTCGTAGCTTACAAATTCTTCTTTCACGTGAATTAATACTCCCCCTCCTACCATTCCTATCCTATCTCTGCATCCATTATATCATTTCTCAGCCATGATTCAACTCCTATTACAATATCTGGTAAGTATATATCTATTAAATTACTTATTTCTATTCCTTTCTTTACAATACTTCTACAGTTGAGCACTAACAGTTTTATGTCATCGCTACTTGATTTCCAGTTCCCTGTTCCTTTTACACCGCTCCCTAGGCCACTCTGTTTCCCTGAATGTACCTCCCTATATCCTTCTAAACAAATTTCCTAACTTGTATGTACCACTGCAGTTTAAGTGAAGGCCATCTGAGCGCAGATCCCTATCTCCTACCCACCCATTAGGATCTAGAAATTTCACTCCCAGTTTCCCACATAGCCACTCCATAGTCTCATACCCTCCATTCAGTATCCCTCCTACACAGAATTCCACTGATAACAATCTCTGCTTTCTTAAATTTCATCTTTGCTGCATTTACCAGATCCCACACATCCCCAACTATGTTGGTACTTATACCTGCTTGTCTTACGTTGTTAGTACCAACGTGAAATACTACCACCTTCTCCTTCCCCTTAAAACATTAGACCATCTGTCTTCCACAATTCCCTCCTTTCCTTCCAATCCCTCTATTGCACCTACTCTATCCTGTACATTGTTTGGAGGCCTACTTTCCTTCCTGTCCTGTGAGAGAATCCTAATTATCTCCCTCAAGTTTGAGTGGCATTTATAGAAGTAGGAAAGATCACAATATGAAGATAAAGTTGGAATTCAAGAGGACAAACTGGGGCAAATATTCATTTATAGGAAGGGGAGTTGGGGATTGGAATAACATACCAAGGGAGACATTCAATAAATTTCCAATTTCTTTGAAATCATTTAGGAAAAGGCTAGGAAAACAACAGATAGGGAATCTGCCACCTGGGTGACTGCCCTAAATGCAGATCAGTATTGATTGATTGATTGATTGATTGATTGATTGATTGATTGATTGATTGATTGATTGATTGATTGAACCACGTGTTTTGCAGTGTGTGTTTGTGTGATTTCTCTGTGGCTCACGGTGGACGTGATGGTTGCAGACGACTCATAGAATCCAAGAGACATCACACATACGGTGAATCAAAATTATGAAACCAGTCTGTTTCATCGTTCTTCGTAAAAGATAATGAAACTGTGGTGACAAATGCTGATTTGCTGTTCACATAATTTCTTTTGGAGCATAATATTCCGTTATTAGTTTCAGATCACGCTGGAAATTTGTTTAGATCAATGTTCCCCGACTCTAAAATATCTCAGAAATATGGTTGTGCAAGAACTAGTTCAATTCACGTCATCTGAGGCAAATAAGGAAATAAGTGAGCTTTTGAAAATAACGGCTTTTTCTTTGGCTACTGATGGTAGTACGGATTCAAATGCAGTTAAACTTTATCCTATAGTTGTCTCTTTCTTTAATGCTCAGAGAGGCCAAATATCAACTCTTCTATTGTCATTGTTAGAGAGTACTGACAATACAGGTGAGGGAATTTTCTCTGTTATTAATAGTGAATTGTCTTCTTTAGCCATTCCATAGGGGTGCGCAAGTTAAAAATGGGATTACTGATAGCCCCCTTCAAAGGTTAGCATCTGACGTTAACTTACCAATACACACAAGTTGAGTCTGCCAAACACTAGCGTCTGTATTGTATCGTTCACTGATCATGTCAACGCTTGTGTCTGAAAAAGAACATTTGCGGCATGCATTGCTTTTCTTATTAATCAAAAGAAAAAGGCTGTGGAACGTCATCATTTGCTGGTAGAAACATATGGTGAACACACTCCATTGATTAGAACATGTGAGGCATGGTTTCGACAACCTAAACGTGGTGATTTCAATGTGAAAGACAATGTGCACTCTAGTAGACCACAAAAGTGTGAAGACGAGCAGTTGCAGGCATTACTGGATGATGACAAAACTCAAACTCAACAGCAGTTATTACAAGCATCAAGTGTGTCACAAGAAACAATCAGCAGACGTTTACGAGCAATGGGGAAGATCATTGAACTCAGTAAATGGCTCCCACACTATTTGAATGAACGGCAAATGGAAAATTGCAAAGTAAGTTTGTGAAATGCAGCTTCAACGCCACAAAAAAAAAATTATTTCTGTAACGAATTGTGATGGGTGATGAAAAATGGATGTATCTTGAAAACCTGAAGCGGAGAAAATCATGGCTATCACTTAGCTAAGCCCGTCCTTCAACACCAACGCCAAATCACTTTGGCGAGAAGACCATGCTTTGTGTCTGGTGGGACCAGAGCGGTATTGTGTATTATGAACTCTTGAAGCCTGGCAAAACCGTTAACGCACAACGCTGTGGCCAACATATGATTAATTTAAATCACGCATTGATCGAAAGATGACCGGAATGGGCCAGAAGACATGGCAAAGTGATTTTGTTACACGACAATGCGCCATCTCACAAAGCAAAACCATTGAGAGACACCTTGAAATCGCTTGGATGGGTCATCCTTCTGTACCTGCTGTACTGCGCTGACCTGGCACCATCTATCACCTCTTCGATCAATGGGGCATGTGCTCTCAGAGCAGCACTTCAGCAATTAAGAGGAAGTTTGAAAATGGCTCGGCGAATGGTTTGCTGCAAAAGACAAGCAGTTTTTCTGGTATGGTATTCATAACTGACCTGAAAGATAGGCAAATTGTGTAGAAGCCAATGGCCAATATTTTGAATAAAGCAAAAAATGAATTTCCCTTGAAAATTACGTGTTTTCTTTACCACAAAAACCGGCAAAAACTTATGCATACACCTGGTAAGTGGGGTCACCAAATGTTGCATGGCAGCTAACTTGCTTAACACTAATAAAGTAGAGGGCAGCACTTAAGACATTCCTAGAAATAGAAGTACTCACACCTCAAATATAGTGTGAAACATGCTTGAGTGGATTTAAAAAAAATCATATTTGATAAGCCTAATTTTTTGTTATAGATCAGCCACTCCCCACACTTGGAAAACTGGAGCTGGAAAATCTTGATGATGTCAGCCAGTCTTCTCTCACTTACCAACAGAATGGACTTGGAATCTCCAGATTGGGGAAGTTTTCAAATCATGGTGAGTACTTGTTTTCATCAAATTTCCTGTTAATGACCTGTGATTCTTATAACAGTGTTGAGGAAACTATTGTTTGCATATAAACAGTGATTGTTTTTTTTATTGATGTTTGCACCTGGTCAGGAATTATGTTGACTATTTATGTCACAAATATAGCTTGGAGGCAGGTGATCTGTGAAAACTGGTTCTTTAATGTAAGGTCATCGTCACCGAACCGGCCCTGTGATGTGAAAACTTTTCTCCCAGAACTGGAGTGTTTATCGTAGAGACAGGAGAGATTTGATAGGAGGGGGAGTATGCATACTGGTGAAAGAAGAATCAGATCTGGAAGAGGTGATACTGACGCAGAATTATTTGATTAAATAATCAGCTATGTGGGGAATGACACAGAAGGACAAGTGATTGTCGCAGATGATCCCAATATACCAAATGTTAACTGGGAAGGTAATGTGAATGATGGAGAACATGACCAACAAATGGTAACTAAATTGATCTGCAAAGGACAGAAAGCAGAAATATTTAGTTATCAGTATGTAAAGATAATTTGATGTGAGGATAATATCCACATAGAAGAAGTTACAAGTGATTTACGTATGATAACAAGGATATTTCCAGCTGTTACCCGGTGGGGGTAAATATGGTTTCTCTCCACTTCGTCCTGTTTCTCTACCATTCCTCACCTAGCACTTTGTTCCAGTCCAGGTTCCATTGTCCTATGCTGTTCTTCACTAAGTCCATCCATTGTAATCTTGGTTTTCCTCATTCTCTCTTCCCTGTCATCTGTCTGTCCAGTGCTTGTCTTGGCTTTTTTTCTTCTTTCATCCATTGACATGTCCAAACCATCTCAATCTGTTGTTCCAGTTTGTCATTTAGTTTTTGCACATTTACCTCTTTTTGTGGCTCTTTTTGATATTTACAAAAAGATATGAAAGTTGAAAACTGAGAAGGCAGCTGGAACTGATAAGATTTCTGGGGATATTAAAGGAAATGGGTTGGCATATGGTATTGTATTGGAAACACTTAGCAAAGGAGCTATACCAGTTGAACGGAGAGTTCCTATACTAGCCCCAGTGTACAAAGGAAAAGGTGATAAACATCAAGGTAGTAATTAATTGACATATTGTGTTGCACATAAGCTCTGGGAAAGCATTCTTTCTGATTATTTTAGACATGTTTGTGAAACTACTAACTGGTTTGATAGAGGGCACTTTGGGTTTAGGAAAGGTATTCCAGTGAGGCTCATCTTAGAGGATTCCAGTAAGATATAGCAGATAATAGATTTAGGAGGTCAAACGGACTACATCAATATTGACTTATTCAAGGCTTTTGATAGGGTAGATTATGGGAAACTATTGATGAATAAAAGTGTTATTGGACTAGACGGAAGAATGATTGAAAGAAAACAGATCTCAGAGAATTGGAATAAGTGAAGAATTATCTAATTCTATAATGGTAAGGAGGGAAGTCCCATAGGGCAGTATTATTGGAAATGTATGTTTTCCAATAAATAAATAAATAAATAAATATATATACAGTCGAAACTGGTTAAGATGTCCCTCTCTAGCACGTTTCCCTGGTTATTGCGCCATTATTCCGAAGTCCCAGGTCGTGTCCTATTAAATACATTCTAAAGAAACCTGAATAGTACATTTACAGCACTCTTTAGTACGTTCGTAACTCCCACCATAATAAATTTAAATTTGCGTTCCCGGCCATGTTGTACGCACGATTTGGTAGAGAATTTAACGGCCCCCGAGGGCAATTGCGTGTCAGTCCCAAGCCAATCTTATTCTCTTTGCATCTGACGTGGTGGTGCTTAATTTTACGTTTGTGAGGCCTCTTTCCGACTGCGTGGGTTCGACCCGCTTCCGCGCCTAAACTAAGAACTGATTGTTCAAATAGAATCTTTCAGACGATGCAGAGGTGGAGAGTAATGGCACGGGAGAAATGTTTGAGCAGGCAGTCCGTAGTGAGTTGCGGTTCCACACCCACAGTTACTTGTTACTGAACATCAGTTGTTACGCATGTCATCGTACACAGCGGATCGACCGTGTCCGCAACATCAGTACTGCGACCTGTATCAGAACCCTACAGTGTACCTATAAGAAAGTAGGAATGGATTTAGACAATAAACAAAAGTAGGCCCACTCTCACCTGTTTGATATATTTATTTCATATTTTCAATTTAAAAATTATTTGTGTGCTTTTTCTTTTCCTGTTTGACATACAGCAGTTGTTATGAAACCTGAAATAGACATTGAGAACGTACTAACTTTAATGTCGGAAATACCAGTGGTC